>NC_141877.1:116921600-117546600 GCF_056163025.1 Triticum urartu
AGGAGGAGGATTCCTCCTCCTGGGCGCGCCAACAAGGGCCGGCCAACCTCCCCCTTGCTCCTTTATATTCAGGGGCAGGGGGCACCTCTATACACACAAGTTGATCACAAAGATCTCTCCCAGCCGTGTGCGGTGCCCCCCTCCACCATAATCCACCTCGGTCATACTATAGCGGTGTTTAGGCGAAGCCCTGTTGCGGTAGCTTCATCAACATCGTCACCACACCGTCGTGCTGACGAAACTCTTCCCCGAGCTCTACTGGATCATGAGTTCGCGGGATGTCACCGAGCTGAACGTGTGCTGAACGCGGAGGTGTCGTACGTTCGGTACTGAGGATCGGTCGATCGTGAAGACGTACGACTACATCAACCGCATTGTCATAACGCTTCTGCTTAATGATCTACAAGGGTACGTGGACGACACTCTCCCCTCTCGTTGCTATGCATCACCATGATCATGTGTGTGCGTAGAATTTTTTTTGAAATTACTACGTTCCCCAACAGTGAGGACACAAACGGACACAGGTGGATGAATTAGGCCATTGTGTTGGAGTTGCTCTAACTCTCTAAACATGAGTTCCACAATGTATGGTTACCATGCAATAGGTATGTATGTTTATAAACATTGCAATGCTACTAGATAGTGAGAATTCTACTTTTAACAATAAGAGGTATCACTCCACACAAGTACCATGAACACAAGTGTTTTAGTCATGTATAGTGAGGTTCAACAATATGTCGACTAAGTTAATTTAGACTGGTTGTTAAGTGGCCAATAACATGGCAAATTAGTAATAATAATCTCACAAGTATATGCGGAAAAAAGTTTGTCCAAATATGCTAAGATGGGATCTAGTTTCAAAGATCTCGACGAGGGGAAGCTAATGGTGAAAGTGATTGTCAATTGGGTTAATGATTTAGGAGATAAAAACTTTTTGAAAATTGAATTCGAAAAAATCTTTTGCTGATGCCATGCTTACGTGTCATGGTTGCGTGTAAGAAAAGGGGAAGAGAGCCTTCGCATAGGGACACAACCATGTGCCGCTGCTACCTAGTGATGTTCATGTCTATCATATACCGAACCTGCAGGGTCACACGCTTAAGGTCTTCGATCTATCGAGTACTGGTTGGTTAGGAGCTTGAGCGAAAGTCACCAGAAAAGTTTCAGAGACAATGAAGTAGTTTCAAGAAGAGAAAACCATAAGTCTTTCGGAGAAACCAAAAGCATTTCAGAGAAAACAAGATAAAATTGAAAGATCGAAAATTTTCATGAGGAGAATAAACTAAAGTAGGAGGGATTTTGATTATTTTTTCTGGGCCCCTTAGGCCTGGGCCAGCCCCATAGGCTCTCGCTTGGTGCGGTAGGCGTTAGGGGTGGGCCCCGCCCCTTGGTGGATTGTCTCTTGGGGAGGGTGATGTATGCCCTAGAAGCAATAATGTTGTATTATTATATTTTTGGTTTCATAATTAAGAGTTTATATTTCATGCTATAACTTCTATGATCCTGGAATATGCTATTCAATGGAAAACTCATATGCACGTGTGGAATGATAAACGGTAAATAATAGGTTCCTAGTCTCACCTCTAAGACTGGCTCAGGTGTTGTTGGTGATCATGTTTTCTGGATCTTAGGATATTGTTAAGTGTAACAGTAGTCCTAAAACAACATTGAGAGTATGACGTTAGAAGAACAATCATATTGAATCGAGCCAAACTTGTTTGCTATACTTTGAGACAATATCGTCTGAGATCAATTGTTATAACACGGAGTGTTAGCATGTGGTTTTAGTTCCTTACACCATGAGAGTATCATAGCCACTTCCTACCGTGTGGTGGACTTTGGGGTTGCTCAAACGCCATCTATAGCATAGTGATCCTAACGACAACTTACAGATTCATCATAAAGTTGGACAAGGAACTATATAGCTCGAGTGTGGGATTTGCTCCTCTCACGATGGAGAGATATTCTTAGGACCCTCTTGGTGTGACGGCGTCCATCATCATTTGGCCAGAAAAAGGTGACTATGTCACGAGGATGCGGAACACTTCAATGAGAAAGAAAAATAAAACCAGCAACAAGGATGATGGTATAGTGAGCATGTGTATGACTGTATGACTCAAGAGGATACCGGCACACCTCAGATTTTGTAAAGTATCGCTAAGCAAAGGGAACATCACATGATAACCAGAAGTTCACTCGAATGGCATTCGTGTAATCATAGGGATCGATCTGGACGTCCACGGTTCCGCTATCGGTCATTGAACTATTAAAACTAATTATGTAATTAGGGGGAAATCTCCCCTTGCCTGAACGACTGTGCGGTTGCGGGCGCCTCTCTCCTCTCTTCCTAGAATCGATGCATCCCTCATGGACCATCACGTCTCTCTAGGATCTTCGCGTCTCTCCAGCGCGTACATATTGTAATCTCAATGGATCAATAGACAGAAGTTTCCGTTCACTTCGAACACGTTATCATGCACGCTAGAACTCTACAACGGAGTGAATAGTGGAGAAGAAGAAGAGATCGAGACTTGCCGGTGAGATGTCCGGCCTCGTTTCCTTCTTTCTCCGCCTGCTTCGCGAGGATGGTTGTCGCTACCATCGGTGCTACTATGGTGTTGGTGGACTCCGGCGCTTCCGTCGCAGGATGTAGGCCGTTCGTCGCTTCGGTCGTTGCGACGTTGGACATGGTGTGGTCGCCACACCACTGGATGTGGCGCCCATGGTGCTCACCGTGCCGCTGGACACAGCCACGGCGTCGCCAGACGCACCACCCCTAGCACTCCCCACGCCCGTGAACACGGCCTCAGCGCCGATGCACGCGTGTTGTTTGTGAACATGGGGTGTGACCCATGGCTCATGGCCGGCCCGAGTGCCCCCATGATGCACGGGGCCGTTGCCCCCCCCCCCCCCGGTCTCCGCCTCCACCCTCTCCTCCATCAGCCGAGTGGCTCGCACCATCGACGCTGACGCCCACCACCGAGGCCCCAGCCTTCCTGGCTACATCCCTGTTCCGATGCATCGCGTCATGGACAAGGAGGAGGCGCTCGCCTTCATCTCCGTGCCAACCGGATCCTCCGACGTGGTCTGCCTCGGAGGAGAGATGGAGGGAGTTGACACTGATACATCTCCAAGGTATCTCTCATTTCTTATTGTTCCATGTTGTTGTATTATCATTCCTGGATGTTTTACATTCATTTTATAGCTACTTTATATCATTGTTTGGGACTAACCTATTAACATACTGCCCAGTGCCAGTTGCTGTTTTTGCTTGTTTTTCCTTCGTGGAATATCAATACCAAACGAAGTCCAAATGCCACAAACTTTTTGGTGATTTGTTTCTACCCAGAAGACAACTTGGGAGCCAAGGAAGTGCCAGAGCGGAGGTCTGTGGGTCCCACCACCCATCAGGCATGCCAGGGGCCTCTAGTGCACCCTGATGGGTGGTGGGGCCTATGGAGGTCCTTTCCACCGCCTCTCAGCTCTATAAATACCCAAATATTCCAGAAACCCTAGGGGAGTCGATGAAACAAAATTCCAGCCGCCGCAAGTTACAGAACCACGAGATCCAATCTAGAGCCCTATTCCGTCACCTTGTGAGAGGGGAACATGATCATGGAGGGTTCATCATCCTCATTGGTGCTCCTCCAATGATGCATGAGTAGTTTACCACGGACCTACCAGTCCATAGGCAGTAGCTACACGGCTTCTTCTCTCTTTTTGATTCTCAATACAATGTTCTCCTTGATATTCTTGCAGATCTATTTGATGTAATGACTTTTTGCAGTGTGTTTGTTGGGATCTGATGAATGGCGAGTTTATGATCAGTTCTGTCTGTGAATATTATCTGAGTCTTCTTTGATCTCTTATATGCATGATTATTATAGCCTTGTATTTCTTCTCCGAAACTTTGGTTTGGTTTGGCCAACTAGATTGATTTTTCTTGCAATGCGAAGAGGTGCTTTGTGATGGGTTCGATCTTGCGGTGTTCTCACCCAGTGACAGAAAGGGTAGTCAGGCATGCATGTATCGTTGCTATTAAGGATAAAAATATGGGATCAAATTCCTACATGAATAGATCTTGTTTACATCATGTCATCGTTCTTAATGCATTACTCTGTTTCTCCATCAACTTAATACACTAGATTCATGCTGGATAGTGGTCGATGTGTGGAGTAATAGTAGTAGATGTAGAATTGTTTCGGACTACCAATCTTGGACATGATGCCTATATACATGATCATTGCCTTGGATATCGTCATAATTATTTGCTCTTCTACCAATTGCCCAACAGTAATTTGTTTACCCACCGTCTGTTATTTTCGCGAGAGAAGCCACTAGTGAAATCTACGGGCCCCGGGTCTATTTTCTATCAGATTGTTTTCAGATCTATTATTCCAAAAACTCAAAAATACCTTTCTGCACTTTTTATTTATTTATTTATTTTGTTTTTTTTTTTTGCTAGATCTATTTAACCAATCTCATACAATTTAATCTATATCAATACCGAGGAGGGATTGACAACCCCTCTTATGCGTTGGGTTGCAAGTATTTTTTACTTGTGTGCAGGTACTGTTTACATAGTGTTGCTTGGTTCTTCTACTAGATTGATAACCTTGGTTTCATAACTAAGGGAAATACTTACCGTTGTTGTGCTGCATCCTTTCCTCTTTGTGGAAATACCAACGCAGATACAAGCAATCAGGAAGAATTTCTCGCGCCGTTGCCGGGGAGACATCATCAACATCTATCCGGTAACCAATCACAAATCTCATCTCCTTGCAACTTACATTATTTTCCATTTGCCTCTCTTTTTCATCTCCCCCACTTCTAAAGCATTTTTCCAAAAAGCACAAAACTATTTGCCTTCTTTTTTGTTCGCCTTTTTCTTGTTCGATCTTTTGTTTGTGTGTGATCTTGTTTGCATAGTCATGATTTCTCAAGAAAATACCAAATTGTGTGATTTTTCCAATACTGATAATAATGATTTTATTAGTACTCTGATTGTGATTTATTAGTCTTATGGTATTAATGCCGCTTTATTGAATCTTGTTATGAAAGAACAATTTTCTGCTACTCCTAATGAGGATGTCGTGTCCCATCTAAACACTTCCATAGAATTGTGTGATATGCAAAAGTAAAAAAGATGTGTACAATGATATTGTGAAGTTAAATTATTTCCTTTCTCTTTCAGGGAACGCGCAAAATTTTGGTTTTCTTCTATGCCTCGTAACAGTATTGATTCTTGGGATAAGTGCAAAGAAGCTTTTATTACTAAGTATTTTCCGCCCGCAAAAATCATTTCCCTTAGAAATCAAATCATGAATTTTAAGCAACTTGAGTATGAACATGTTGCACAATCTTGGGAAAGAATAAAATTGATGCTAAGAAATTGTCCTACTCATGGTTTAAATCTTTGGATGATCATACAAATTTAAGGGATTGAATTTTGTTTATAGAAATCTTTTATACTCCGCCGCAGGTGGTACTTATATGGAAATTACTTTGGGGGAATCCACTAAATTACTAGATAATATCATGGCAAATTATTCACAATGGCATACCAAAAAAGCACCTACTAGTAAAAAGATCAATTAGGTTGGAGAGATTAGTACTTTGAGTGAAAAAGTTGATGCACTTATGAAATTGGTTGCTAGTAAAAATACTCCTATTGATCTTAATGATGTGCCGTTGTCTACTTTTATTGAGCAAAATAGTGATCCCATAGGTGTGAATTTTTTCTCATGAAACAATCTTAATAACAATGCTTATAGAGGTAATTTTAATCCTATGCCTTTTTCCTGGAAATTCCTCTAATAATTATGGCAATTCCTATGGTAATTCTACTTACAATAATAATAAGAATCCCTTTGATCTTGATAGTAATATTAAATAATTTATCAATGCTCAAAAAGTTTTCAATACTACGATAGAAGAAAATTTGAGTAAACTAGATGATATGCCTAGAAGCATTGATAGAATTTCACATGATGTAGAAAATCTCAAGATTAAAATCTTTCCACCTAAGGTTGATGTTAATGAATCAATCAAAGCTTTATATATTTCCATGGATGAAAGTAAGAAAAGAACCGCTATCATTAGAGCTAAAAGAGAATTTTTAGAAAGAGTGTTTTCTACCGATTGCTTTCATAATAATGATGAAGATCTTAAAATGATTTGTGTTTCTTCTATTGATTATTTGTTTAGTAATGTTGAACTTGATGAAAATAGTACTAGACAAGAGTCAACTTTAGCTAGAAGGCGTCCTCATAATTCGAAGGGTGAAAATCTTGTTGAAAAATTTGATAAAAGTGGGTTTGAAGAGGTAAAAACATTAACTAGTGATGTGCCCACTCTCTTGAATTACAAAGATTTTAATTATGATAATTGCTCTTTGATTGAATGTATTTCTTTGTTGCAATCCATGTTGAATTCACCCAATGCCTATGAACAAAATAATGCTTTTACTAAACATATTGCAGAAGCGATGATAAAGGCTTTAGAAGAAAAGTTGGAATTAGAGATTTCAATTCCTAGAAAATTATATGATGAATGGGAACCTACCATTAAAGTCAAGATCAAAAATTATGAGTGATTTTCTTTATGTGATTTAGGTGCTAGTGTTTCCACAATTCCGAAATCTCTGTGATATGCTTGGTTTTATCAATATTGAAGAATGTTCTATTGGTTTGCACTTGGTGGATTCTACTATTAAAAAGCCTTTGGGAAGAATTAATGATGTTCTTATTATTGCATATAGGAACTATGTGTCCATAGATTTTGTTGTTCTTAATATTGATTGCAATCCGACTTGTCCCATTATACTTGGTAGACCATTTTTACGTAATATACGTGTCATGATTGATATGAAAGAGGGTAATATTAAATTTTAGTTTCCACTAAGAAAGGGTATGGAGCACTTCCCTAGAACAAGATTAAATCCACCATATGAATCAATCATGAGGGCAAACTATGGACCAAAAACCAAAGATGACTACTTGAATCTATGCATTATGCCTAGCTAGGGGCATAAAATGATAGCGCTTGTTCGGAGGCAACCGAATGAATAAAATATATTTTCTCTTTTTCTTTCTGTTTTTGTGTGTTCATGCAATTATGCTACTGTTATACTTGTGTTTTTATGTTTCAATTAGTGTTTGTGCCAAGTAAAGCCTTTGGGATCATGTTGGGTGATAGTTGATTTGATCTTGTTGAAAAACAAAAACTTTTGCGCCCAGTAGCAGAATTGTTAGAAATCACAGAAGCGCGGTAAAATACTGATTTTTCTACACAGGATTGATATACAACTTTGCTATGTTTTCCTATGTTTTCAGAATTTTTGGAGTTATAGAAGTATGGACAAAGTCCAGATTATTCCAAATTGTTCTGTTTTTGACAGAATCTGTTTTTGTTGCATTGTGTGCTTATTTTGATGAATTAATGGATTGTATTGGAGGGTATAAGACATGCTGAAGTTATAATACAGTTGGTATAATGCAATAATAAAGTATGAATGGGTTTCAACAGTAATTAAAGTGGTGATTTGCTTTATTATACTACCAGATCTTACGTAGGTTTTGTTTAGTTTTGTGTGATTGAAGTTTTCAAGTTTAGGGTGAGATCACGATGCATGAAGGAATAAGGAGTGAAAAGATCTTAAGCTTGGGGATGCCCATGGCACCCCAAGGTAATATTCAAGGATAACCAAGCAACTAAGCTTGGGGATGCCCCGGAAGGCATCCCCTCTTTCTTCTAACAACCATCGGTAATTTTACTTGGAGCTATATTTTTATTCATCACATATCATCAGTTTTGCTTGGAGCGTCTTGTATTATATGAGTCTTTGCTTGTTTTGCTTTTTGGTTTGTCACAATTATCCTTGCTGGAAACACCTATTTGAGAAAGTCATAATGATGCTATGATTTGTTAGAATCGCTCTATGTGCTTCACTTCAATTTTTTGAGCTATCACTACTGGAAACAGGATCTTTGCCGTCAGCCAGCTCTTTGTCATCAGCTCGCTGATGGCAAAGAGGGTCTTTGCCATCAGCTTGAAGAAAACTGACGGCAAAGAATGAGCTGACGGCAAAGAACTTGTTTGCCGTCAGCCTGCTCTTTGTCATCCGCTCACTGACGGCTTAGAAGCTTTGTCGTCAGCCAGCCAACGGCAAAGAGGGTGGATGGCCCACTAACGAGAAGAACTTAAGGACACTTTCTTTGCCGTCTGGTAGCTGACGGCAAATCTTTTTTTCGTCCGCTAGCGGACGGCAAAGAAAGTGGCCCACCAAGCAGATGGCAAAGAGATTTGACCTATCAAAAAAGGTCAGCGCCCGCGCAATCCTCTTTCTCTCCCCTCTGTCTCCCCTCACCGCGCCGTCCCCGTGCCCGAGCCACCCCCGCCGCTGACCCCCACCGCCCCCGCCGCCGCCGACCCCCGAGGCCACCCGCCGCCCCGGTGCCGCTTTGCCCCCCGCCGCCCGGCGCCTCACCGTCCAGCCACCCCCCGCCGCCCGCCCATCGCCGCTCTGCCCCCTGGTGAGGTTCTGCCCTTTATTTTTTTCTTTTTTTCTTGCTGTTTTAGTTGTTTTAGGTTAGTAGATCTAGTTGCTTTAGGTTAGTAGATTTAGTTGCTTTAGGATAATTAGTTGATTTAGGTTAGTTGATTTAGTTGCTTTAGGTTAGTACATTTAGTTGCTTTAGGTTAGTTGCTTTAGGATAGTTGATTTAGGTTAGTTGATTTAGTTGCTTTTAGTAGATTTAGTTGCTTTAGGTTAGTTGATTTAGTTGCTCTAGGTTAGTAGATTTAGTTTCTTTAATTAGGTTAGTATATTTAGTTGCTTTAATTAGGTTAGTAGATTGTATATTGTAGGTTAGCTTTTTTACGTTAGTAGATTGTAGGTTAGATTTTAGGTTAGTTTTTTACATTAAGAAGAAAAGGTAGAAGTGAAGAGGAAAAAGGAAAATAAGGAAAATGAAGAAGAAAAGGAAGATAAGAGGAAGAAGGAAAAGAAGGAAGAAGAAGAAAAAGAAAGATCGAGGGGGAAAGGAGTTTATTTTAGGTTAATTTAGTTTAGTTTAGGTAGCTAGGTTAGTTAGGTTAGGTTAGTTATCTTTAGACTAGGCTAGGTTAGTTTCTAGGTTATTTAGGTTAGGTTAGTTATCTTTAGAATAAGTAGAAGGTGTTAGTTAGGTTAGTTTGATTTTCTAGGTTAGTTATCTTTAGACTAGGTTAGTGAAGGAAATATGCCCTGGAGGCAATAATAAAGTTATTATTTATTTCCTTATTTCATGATAAATGTTTATTATTCATGCTATAATTGTATTAACCAGAAACATAATACATGTGTGAATACATAGACAAACAAAGTGTCACTAGTATGCCTCTACTTGACTAGGTCGTTGATCAAAGATGGTTATGTTTCCTAACCATAGACAAGAGTTGTCATTTGATAAACGGGATCACATCATTAGGAGAATGATGTGATTGACTTGACTCATTCCCTTAGCTTAGCACTTGATCATTTTAGTTTACTGCTATTGCTTTCTTCATGACTTATACATGTTCCTATGAGTATGAGATTATGCAACTCCCGATTACCGGAGGAACACTTTGTGTGCTACCAAATGTCACAACGTAACTGGGTGATTATAAAGGTGCTCTAAAAGTGTCTCCAATGGTACTTGTTGAGTTGGCATAGATCGAGATTAGGATTTGTCACTCCGATTGTCGGGGAGGTATCTCTAGGCCCTCTCGGTAATGCACATCACTATAAGCCTTGCAAGCAATGCAACTAATGAGTTAGTTGTGGGATAGTGCATTATGGAACGAGTAAAGAGACTTGCCGATAATGAGATTGAACTAGGTATTGAGATACCGACGATCGAATCTTGGGCAAGTAACATACCGATGACAAAGGGAACAACATATGTTGTTATGCGGTTTGACCGATAAAGATCTTCGTAGAATATGTAGGAGCCAATATGAACATCCAGGTTCCTCTATTGGTTATTGACTGGAGACGTGTCTCGGTCATGTCTACATAGTTCTCGAACCCTTAGGGTCTGCACACTTAACGTTCGGCGACGATCGGTATTATGAGTTTATGTGATTTGATGTATCGAGGGTAGTTAGAAGTCCCGTATGAGATCGAGGACATGACGAGGAGTCTCTAAATGGTCGAGACGTAAAGATCGATATATTGGACAACTATATTCGGACATCGGAAAGGTTCCGAGTGATTCGGGTATTTTTCAGAGTACCGGGGAGTTACAGGAATACGGGGAAGAAGTATTGGGCCTCATGGCCAAGTGGTGGAAGAGAGGAGGCAGGGCGCACAGCCCCCCTAGCCCAAACCGAATTGGACTAGGGGGCAGGCCCCCTGAGGGAGTCCTGGATTAGGGGGTGTCCGGATAGCCGGACTATACCTTCGGTCGGACTCCTGGACTATGAAGATACAAGATTGAAGACTTCGTCCCGTGTCTGGAAGGGACTTTCCTTGGCATGGAAGGCAAGCTTGGCGATACGGATATGTAGATCTCCTACCATTGTAACCGACTCTGTGTAACCCTAGCCCTCTCTGATGTCTATATAAACCGGAGGGTTTTAGTCCGTACGACGAATAACAATCATACCATAGGCTAGCTTCTAGGGTTTAGCCTCTCTGATCTCGTGGTAGATCTACTCTTGTATTACCCATATCATCAATATTAATCAAGCAGGACGTAGGGTTTTACCTCCATCAAGAGGGCCCGAACCTGGGTAAAACATCGTGTCCCCTGCCTCCTGTTACCATCCGGCCTAGACGCACAGTTCGGGACCCCCTACCCGAGATCCGCCGGTTTTGACACCGACATTGGTGCTTTCATTGAGAGTTCCTCTGTGTCGTCACTTTTAGGCCCGATGGCTTCTCCGATCATCAACAGCGATGCGATCCAGGGTGAGACTTTTCTCCCCGGACAGATCTTCGTATTCGGTGGCTTTGCACTGCGGGCCAATTCGCTTGGTCATCTGGAGCAGATCGAAAGCTACGCCCCTGGCCATCAGGTCAGATTTGGAAGTTTGAACTACATGGCTGACATCCGCGAAGACTTGATCTTCGATGGATTCGGGCCACAGCCAAGCGCGCCGCACTGTCACGATGGGCATGATTTAGCTCTACCGCCAAACAGTGCCCTGGAGGCCACACCTGTGCCTGCTCCGACCCCTAGCTCGGAGCCGATCACACCAATCGAGGATGGGTGGTTAGACACCGCCTCGGGGGCTGCAATCTCTACGGCGATCGAGCCGAACACCAGCCCTATTCTCTGCGAAGCCCGTGACTCCAAGGAGCCGGACTCCTCTCCAGACTCCGAGCCCTCCACGCCCCGACCGATCGAACCCGATTGGGCGCCGATCGTGGAGTTCACCGCCGCGGACATCTTTCAGCACTTGCCCTTCGGCGATATTCTGAATTCACTAAAGTCTCTCTCTTTATCAGGAGAGCCCTGGCCGGACTATGGTCAGCAAGGTTGGGATGCGGATGATGAAGAAATTCAAAGCCCACCCACCACCCACTTCGTAGCCACTGTCGATGATTTAACCGACATGCTCGACTTCGACTCCGAAGACATCGACGGTATGGACGCCGATGCAGGAGACGATCAAGAACCAGCGCCTATAGGGCACTGGAAAGCCACCTCGTCGTATGACATATACATGGTGGACACCCCAAAATAAGGCAATGGCGATGGAACAGCGGAGGATGACCCCTCCAAGAAGCAGCCTAAGCGCCGGCGTCAGCGGCGCCGCTCTAAATCCCGCCAAAACAAAAATGGTGATTCCGGCACGGGAGATAATAACACCCCGAACAGTGCCGAAGACAACCACCTCCAGCAAGATTCAGCACAGGAGGATAGAGAAGCCATCCCTCATGAGAGAGCGGCAGACAGAGAGGTCAAGGACGATAATTATATGCCTCCCTTCGAAGACGAGGCAAGCCTCGACGACGAAGAATTTGTCGTGCCAGCGGATCCCGTTGAACAAGAGCGTTTCAAACGCAGGCTTATGGCCACGGCGAGCATCCTCAAGAAAAAACAGCAACAGCTTAGAGCTAATCAAGATTTGCTAGCCAACAGATGGACTGAAGTCCTTGCGGCCGAAGAGTATGAACTTGAACGCCCCTCCAAGAGCTACCCAAAGCGCAGGTTGCTACCCCAATTAGAGGAGGAAGCACCTAAACCTACATCACCAACGCATGATGCGGTCGACCGGCCACCCCGTGGCCGCGACAGAGAGGCCTCTCGGCCCTCCACTCAAGCCGCACCCCGGTGCCGCTCAAAAAATACCAAGGCATGGGAAAATGCGCCAGACCTGCGAGACATATTGGAGGACAAGGAAAGGCAAAAAAGATCGATCTACGGATCACGTGGGCGCCCCACGGCACGAGACGGTACTCATCACGCCGGATACAGTAAATCCGGCCGGGCTGAACACAGTAGACAAAGCTCGTTTGAGCTGCGTTGTGATATAGCCCAATACAGAGGCGCCGCACACCCACTATGCTTCACAGATGAAGTAATGGATCATCAAATCCCCGAGGGTTTCAAACCCGTGAACATCGAATCATACGATGGCACAACAGATCCTGCGGTATGGATCGAGGACTTTCTCCTTCATATCCACATGGCCCGCGGTGATGACCTACACGCCATCAAATACCTCCCACTCAAGCTTAAAGGACCAGCTCGGCATTGGCTTAACAGCTTGCCAGCAAAATCAATTGGTTGTTGGGAGGACCTGGAAGCCGCATTCCTCGACAATTTCCAGGGCACTTATGTGCGACCACCAGACGCCGATGACCTAAGCCACATAATTCAGCAGCCAGAGGAATCGGCCAGACAATTCTAGACACGGTTCCTAACCAAGAAAAATCAAGTCGCCGACTGTCCGGAAGCAGAGGCCCTAGTAGCCTTCAAGCATAACATCCGCGACGAGTGGCTTGCACGGCACCTAGGACAGGAAAAGCCGAAATCCATGGCAGCCCTCACGACACTTATGACCCGCTTTTGCGCAGGAGAAGACAGCTGGCTAGCTCGCAGCAATAACATGACCAAGAGCCCTGGTAATTCGGATACCAAGGACAGCAGTGGCAGGTCGTGTTGCAACAAGCAAAAGCGCCGCATTAACGGTGACAATGCTGAGGATACGGCAGTTAATGCCGGATTCAAAGGCTCTAAACTCGGTCAGCGGAAAAAGCCATTCAAAAGAAATACTCCGGGCCCGTCCAGTTTGGACCGAATACTCGACCGCTTATGCCAGATACATGGCACCCCCGAAAAACCAGCCAATCACACCAACAGGGATTGTTGGGTGTTCAAGCAGGCAGGCAAGTTAAATGCCGAAAGCAGAGACAAGGGGCTGCATAGCGATGACGAGGAGGATCCCCAGCCGCCGAACAACAGTGGACAGAAAGGTTTTCCCCCACAAGTGCGGACGGTGAACATGATATACGCAACCCACATCCCCAAGAGGGAGCGGAAGCGTGTGCTAAGGGACGTATACGCGATGGAGCCAGTCGCCCCAAAGTTCAACCCATGGTCTTCCTGCCCGATCACTTTTGATCGAAGGGACCACCCCACTAGCATCCGTCATGGCGGATTCGCCGCATTGGTTCTAGACCCAATTATTGATGGATTTCACCTCACTAGAGTCCTTATGGACGGCGGCAGCAGCCTGAACCAGCTTTATCAGGATACAGTGCGGAAAATGGGCATCGATCCCTCGAGGATTAAACCCACCAGAACGACCTTTAAAGGCGTCATACCAGGTGTAGAAGCCAACTGTACAGGCTCAGTTACACTTGAAGTAGTCTTCGGATCTCCGGATAATTTCCGAGTGATGAGTTAATCTTCGACATAGTCCCGTTCCGCAGTGGCTATCACGCACTGCTCGGGCGAACCGCATTTGCCAAGTTCAATGCGGTGCCGCACTACGCATACCTCAAGCTCAAGATGCCAGGCCCACGAGGCGTCATCACGGTCAATGGAAACACCGAATGCTCTCTCTGAACAGAGGAGCATACGGCGGCTATCGCAGCGGAAGTACAAAGCAGCCTCTCAAGGCAATTCTCTAGTCTGGCCATTAAACGTCTATACACCGTCAAGCGCGCCCGGAGTAACCTACACCAAGACCGCCCGGCACATTCAGAGCAAGCGTAACAATGCGGCCCCAACCCCAGCCCTCGCGAACTTGCGAAACCAGTGTTGCACGTACATAACTATGCTCTAGAAATACCATGGGCACAGGGGGAGGGGCACCATCACGGCACGCCCAAAACACGGCTTAAACCGCACTAGGGGCTGCCGATTTCTTAATTTTCTCTTATTTTCAGGACTCCATTCTTCGGAAGGCTTGTCCGACAGTACAATTGCCGCACAAACGATACAACCAGGGAAGCAGAAATCTACGCCACACTACGGAACTCTAAGGTGGTCTCTATAACGAGCAGTATACCTGTTTCGCATAACATTCCGCAGCTCGCCCCTGGAAAGGACATATTTGATAGTCCCATCTTTTGCTTATCGCACTATTTGTATCGTCCTGCTTTGATCGCAGCCTTTTTTAAATAAACAATGCATAGCTTCCGTCTATTATTGCATTACTCTTTTTTACGAATATATGTTCATTAATGACATGTTGCACCCGTACACTTTGGTACGGCCAATGCGCCAGGGGCTTAAGTACCCCACAACATGGTGTGAGAAGTCCGAACACTTTCACAAGTGCGGCACCCGGAACTTATAGCATTATATGCATCGGCTCCGAATCATGTCTTGGGTCAATAGTTGGGTTTGCCCGGCTCCTATGTTTTGGTACCTTATGTTCCGTTATATCGGCTAAGGTAGCACTAGGAGAACTACTGCGATTGTGCCCCAGTTGAGCTGGGCTAAGCACCTCAGTAGAGAAAGCTAAAACTGACCGTCATGATGAGGCAAGAGCTGGTCGCTGTTCGAGAGGTTTTCGAGTCCCTAAAGACTTATGCCGCTTAGAGCGAGGAGTCGGCTTTGTCCGGCCTAGGCGTGGATAGCGCCCCGAACTCGGTCTTCCGAACACTAGGGGCTTCGCCGAAATTTAAAATTATAGAATTCTATGGCTAAGTGAGAGTGTTCAGGCATTATAGTCTGATTGCCTTGTTCGTTGTGTTGAGCGCCTCCCTCGAAGGACCCAAGAATGGGAAAAGGAGCGGTCATGTTTATCCCGAACACCCCAGCACTCGTGCCATGGGGGCAGAAGCCGACGACTCGCCATCTCTCAAATTTGATAAACGGCCGCATAGAAGGTAATATTTTAAATTCAAAAAGCATTGCTTAGCGCACATGAACAAGTTTTTAGCGCACAGGACAAAACGAGCGAGTTTACTGAAAAATTACATTCATGGAACATTCATCCGCCACAAGGCGGTCACCCTTCAGAATGCCCTCATAATACATCTGAGGCTTGCGATGCTCCTTGCCCGGCGGTGGCCCATCCTTCCCAAGCTTCTCAGCATCCAGCTTGCCCCAGTGCACCTTCGCACGGGCAAGTGCCCTAAGGGCACCCTCGATGCATACGGAGCGCTTGATGACTTCGAGCCTTGGACAGGCCTCCACAAGCCGCCTCACCAGCCCAAAGTAGCTCCCAGGCATGGCCTCTCCGGGCCACAGCTGGACTATGAGGCCCTTCATGGCCTGTTCGGCCACCTTATGGAGCTCGACCAGCTGTTTCAGCTGGTCGCTTAAGGGCACCGGGTGTTTGGCCTCAGCATACTGAGACCAGAACACCTTCTCCGTCGAGCTTCCCTCCTCGGCTCGGTAGAAGGCGGCGGCATCCGACACGCTACGGGGCAAGTCTGCGAATGCTCCTGGAGAGCTCCGGATTCGGGTAAGTGACAAGTAATTCACTTTTACGTGCTTGCTTTGCATAAAGAATGCCTTACCCGCCGCTATCTTTTTTATTGCCTCAACCTCCTGGAGGGCCTTCTGGGCTTCGGCCTTGGCAGACTTGGCATCTTCAATGGCCACCGCGAGCTCAGACTCTCGCGTCTTTGAGTCAAGCTCCAAACTCTCATGTTTTTTCATGAGAGCCCGGAGCTCTTGCCGCAGCTCGCCAACCTGCGTCTCATGCTTATCCCGCTCGGTGCGCTCCATGGTCGCCCTCTTTTCGGCCTCGGACAGCGCTTGCTTAAGGGTCGCCACCTCAGTTGTGGCCCCTACAATAGCCACGTTAAATCCTATCACTTTTTGCAATTGCACCTTTCACATATTTCAATAAGGTATTTCTTACGTTCCTTCTCCTCGAGCTGCTGCTTGGCTAGGCCGAGCTCTTGCTCGGACCGCTCGAGGTTCTGCTTCAGCGTATCCACCTCCGCAGTTAGTGCGGCGGAGGCCAGCAGCGAAGCCTGCATACGCATATTGACTTGATTGTGTTAGAATCCTGCGAATGTTATTAGATCCCTTATTCGGCTTTTCTTTCCAAACGCCGAACAAAGCATCAGGGGCTAGTGTCTATGCGATAATAATTTTTACATATTCTTTACTTACCTCAAAGCCTGTTAGAAGGCTGGCACAGGCTTCAGTTAGTCCGCTCTTGGCAGACTGAACCTTCTGGATCACCGCACTCATAATAGTGCGGTGCTCCTCGTCGATGGAGGCACCGTTAAGCGTCTCCAGCAAATTGTCCGGTGCCTCCGGTTGGACGAAGGTCACCGGCTCGGTAGGCTTGCTCCTCTTGGAAGGAGGCTGCCTACCGGAGTCCGGAACCGTTGAAGGTTCCGGCGCGGTGTCCGGCTCAAGGCCGGACTTGGAGCCCTTGGGGGTTCTATCCCCTTTACGCCTGGAGTCCGGGAGGTTGCCTTGCGGTGCCTCCAGGACCACCTCCTCCTGGCTTGGAACCTGTTGGGACGCCACCTCGGCGTCGTCCATAGGGTGGGGGAGGAAGTCGTCGGAAGCGAATTCACATCCGACGAATCCAGGGAGCCGCTCGACGACTCGTCGAGACCGGCCTTGGGTGGACTACACAATCATGTTCGACGTAAGGAAAAGCTATGCAATGGGGGAATACTATGAATGACTCTGGTATCCGGATACTTACGATCTTGCTAGGGGCTTGGCCCTGTGTGGCCACTCCTCTTCGCAGTCATCGGCGTTGGTGGAGTAGTCCGGAGGAGGGGTCTTCCCCCTCTTGGACCTTTCGGCCTCCCCGGTTGGGGCGGCCTTCCTTTTCTTCCCTCCCCCGCTAGAGGGGGAGAGGTCTCTTCTTCCTCCTCCTCGTCTTCATGGGAGGAGTGCACCTTGGAGTCGTCGGATGATGAATCCGACACCTCCTGGCGTCGGGCACTCTTTTGAGTCCCCGTGGCCTTCTTCTTGGCCTTCTTCTCCGGCACCACGTAGGGTGCCGGAACCAGCAGCTTTGCCAAGCGAGCGTCCGCTGGGCCTTCGGGCAAAGGAGCCGGATAGTTGATCTGCCCGGACGTCTCCTGCCAATCCTGTCAAAGGTAAGGGAGCTTAGATCCCGCATGGAGTCAAACTATGAAAAACTAATACCCTATAAAAGGTAAAAACAGCTTACCGCACGAGCGTGACGCTGCATGCTGAATCCGCAATCCTCGGTAGTGGATGCGGGGGCCTCGGCGCCCTTGAAAAGCACCTTCCAGGCATCTTCGTACTTCATGTCGAAGAGCCTGCTCAGAGTTCGGTGTTGCGCCGGGTCGAATTCCCACAGGTTGAAAGCCCGTTGTTGACACGGGAGGATCTGGCGGATGAGCATAACCTGGACTACGTTGACAATTTTGAGCTTCTTGTCCACCAGGGTTTGGACGCATGTTTGGAGTCCGGTCAGCTCTCCTTCTTTACCCCATGACAGGCCCATCTCTTTCCAGGAGGTGAGTCGCGTAGGGGGTCCGGATCGGAACTCGGGGGCTGCGACCCATTCAAGGTCGCGTGGCTCGGTGATGTAAAACCACCCCGATTGCCACCCTTTTAGGGACTCCACGAAGGAGCCCTCAGGCCATAGGACGTTGGGCATCTTGCCCACCATGGCGCCTCCGCACTCCGCCTGGGTGCCGCGCACCACCTTCGGCTTGACGTTGAAAGTCTTGAGCCATAGGCCGAAATGGGGGCGGATGCGGAAGAAAGCCTCGCACAGAACGATAAACGCCGAGATATTGAGGACAAAGTTTGGGGCCAGATCGTGGAAATCCAGGACATAGTAGAACATGAGCCCCCGGACAAATGGGTGGAGAGGGGAGCCCAGTCCACGCAGGAAATGGGGGAGGAACACCACCCTCTCATGGGGCCTAGGGGTGGGGATGAGCTGCCCCTCTTCGGGAAGCCGGTGCACAATGTCGTTAGACAAGTATCCGGCCTTCCTCAGTTTTTTGATGTGTCCCTCCATGACGGAGGAGACCATCCACTTGCCTCCCGCTCCGGACATGGCTGGAGAAGGTTGAGGTGGGGTGTGCGGACTTGGGCGCTGGAGCTTGAGTGCACGGAAATGGATAGGCAAAGGAGGAAGAAGGCGTGGATGAAAAGGCGGATCCTTATCCGCTTATATGGGCGGACGCGACTATGCGCCCCCACCAGCCTGGTAAAACTCGCTTATCTCCCAAGCGCTGTAGTCAATGGCGCGGTTGGGTTACCCACGCCCGTATTGATGAGAATCCCGGAATAAGGGGACACGATCTCTGCTTTAACAAGATGTGCCAAGGAAATCGCCTCGCTAAACGTGCTGAGGTAGAACAATAAAACGATTCGAATAAAGACTTGGCCGTGGTGTGATGTCACGCTACGGAATACGTCAGCAGATTAGATTTGTGTAAATATTATTCTCTCTATGGCAATATGTGGAAACTTATTTTGCAGAGTCGGACACTACCTTTGTGTTCAAAATCTTCTATGAAGTATTTGGAGGAGGAACCCGCCTTGCAATGCCGAAGACAATCTGCGCGCCGGACTCGTCGTCATTGAAGCCTGGTTTAGGGGCTACTGAGTGAGTCCTAGATTAGGGGGTGTCCGGGTAGCCGGACTATACCTTCGGCCGGACTCCTGGACTATGAAGATACAAGATTCAAGACTTTGTCCCGTGTCCAGAAGAGACTTTCCTTGGCGTGGAAGGCAAGCTTGGCGATACGGATATGTAGATCTCCTACCATTGTAACTGACTCTGTGTAACCCTAGCCCTCTCCAGTGTCTATATAAACCGGAGGGTTTTAGTCCGTAAGACGAACAACAATCATACCATAGGCTAGCTTCTAGGGTTTAGCCTCTCTGATCTCGTGGTAGATCTACTCTTGTACTACCCATATCATCAATATTAATCAAGCAGGACGTAGGGTTTTACCTCCATCAAGAGGGCCCGAACCTGGGTAAAACATCGTGTCCCCTCCCTCCTGTTACCATCCGGCCTAGATGCACAGTTCGGGAACCCCTACCCGAGATCTGCCGGTTCTGACACCGACACCCCCTTTCCTCCTTTGCTTCCTTCTCCCTCTCCTCCTTCTTTTCCTCATCCTAGCAGGAGTAGGAAAGGGGAGTCCTACTCCTACTAGGAGGAGGACTCCTCCTCCTGGCGCGCCCTACAGGGGCCGGCCGGCCTCCCCCTTGCTCCTTTATATACGGGGGCAGGGGCACCCTAGAACACACAAGTTGATGGTTCCAAGCCGTGTGCGGTGCCCCCTCCACCATAATCCACCTCGATCATATCGTAGCGGTGCTTAGGCGAAGCCCTGCATCGGTAGCAACATCATCACCGTCATCACGCCGTTGTGCAGACGGAACTCTCCCGTGAAGCTCTGCTGGATCAAAGTTCGTGGGACGTCATCGAGCTAAACGTGTGCTGAACTCGGAGGTGTTGTGCGTTCGGTACTTGGATCGGTCGGATCGTGAAGACGTTCGACTACATCAACCGTGTTCTCATAACGCTTCCGCTTAGGGTCTATGAGGGTACGTGGACGATACTCTTCCCTCTCGTTGCTATGCATCACCATGATCTTGCGTGTGCGTAGGAAATTTTTTGAAATTACTACGTTCCCCAACAGTGGCATCCGAGCCAGGTATATGCGTAGATGTTATATGCACGAGTAGAACACAAGTGAGTTGTGGGCGATACAAGTCATACTTCTTACCAACATGTCATACTTTGGTTCGGCGGTATTGTTGGATGAAGCGGCCCGGACCGACATTACGCGTACGCTTACGCGAGACTGGTTCTACCGACGTGCTTTGCACACAGGTGGCTGGCAGGTGTCAGTTTCTCCAACTTTAGTAGAACCGAGTGTGACTATTCCCGGTCCTTGTTGAAGGTTAAAACAGCACTAACTCGATGAAATATCATTGTGGTTTTGATGCGTAGGTAAGAACGGTTCTTGCTCAGCCTCTAGCAGCCACGTAAAACTTGCAACAACAAAGTAGAGGATGTCTAAATTGTTTTTGGAGGGAATGTTGTGATGTGATATGGTCAAGGCATGACGCTATATTTAATTGTATTAGATGATCATGTTTTGTAACGGAGTTATCGGCAAGTGGCAGGAGCCATATGGTTGTCGCTTTATTGTATGCAATGCAATCGCCCTGTAATTGCTTTACTTTATCACTAAGTGGTAGCGATAACCGTCGAAGCAATAGTTGGCAAGACGACAACGATGCTACGATGGAGAACAAGGTGTCGCGTTGGTGACGATGGCGATCATGACGGTGCTTTGGAGATGGAGATCAAAGGCAAAAGATGATGATGGCCATATCATATCACTTATATTGATTGCATGTGATGTTTATCCTTTATGCATCTTATTCTGCTTGTTTGACGGTATCATTATAAGATGATCTCTCACTAAATTTCAAGGTACAAGTGTTCTCCCTGAGTATGCACCATTGCCAAAGTTCGTCGTGCCGAGACACCACGTGATGATCGGGTGTGATAAGCTCTACGTTCATATACAATGGGTTCAAGCCAGTTTTGCACACACAGAAATACTCGGGTTAAACTTGACAAGCCTAGCATATGCAGATATGGCCTCGGAACACTGAGACCGAAAGGTCGAGCGTGAATCATATAGTAGATATATTCAATGTCAGTGTCAAAACCGGCGGATCTCAGGTAGGGGTCCCAAACTGTGTGTATAAGGCGGATGGTAACAGGAGGCAGGGGACACGATGTTTTACCCAGGTTTGGGCCCTCTTGATGGAGGTAAAACCCTACGTCCTACTTGATTATTCTTGATAATATGAGTAGTACAAGAGTTGATCTACCACGAGATCGGATAGGCTAAACCCTAGAAGCTAGCCTATGGTATGATTGTATGTTGTCCTACGGACTAAAACCCCTCTGGTTTATATAGACACCAGAGGGGGCTAGGGTTACACAAGGTCGGTTACAAAGGAGGAGATATACATATCCGTATTTCCTAGCTTTCCTTCCACGCCAAGTAGAGTCCCATCCGGACACTTGGACGAAGTCTTCAATCTCGTATCTTCATAGTCCAACAGTCCGGCCAAAGGATATAGTCCAGCTGTCCGGAGACCCCCTAATCCAGGACTCCCTCAGTAGCCCCTGAACCAGGCTTCAATGACGATGAGTCCGGCACGCAGTGTTGTCTTCGGCATTGCAAGGTGGGTTCCTCCTCCGAATACACCATAGAAGAGTTTGAATACAAGGATAGTGTCCGACCCTGCAAAATAAGTTCCACATACCACCGTAGAGAAAATAACATTTCCACAAATCCAATCTGCTAACACGTTTTGGCAGCATGACATCACGTCATGGCCCGATAATTATTCAAATCGTTTTTCCTTAACCATCCCCGCACATAACGCGAGGCGGTTTCTTGACACGTCTTGCCAAAGCAGAGATCGTGTTCCCCTTATTACGGGATTCTCATTAATACGGACGTGGGTAACCCAACCGTGCCTAGGACTCCTAGATTTTAGGCAAGTCCCAAACGGCCACGAGGAGGATGCTTGATAGTCACCCTCTTTATAAAGGGACAAGGCTTTTACTTTTTTCCCTCCCGTGCTCAACCGAATCCTTCCCCCACCTCGAGTTCTAACACCCAAAGCCCAGGTTAGGTGCTTCGGACCTTTAATCATGTCCGGATCCAGCCTTCAAGGCCGGTGGATGCCTTCCTCCGTCACGGAGGAGGATATCAAGAAGTTGAGGGAGGCCAGATACCTAACCGCCGAAATCTCGCATAGGCTGCCCACCCGAGGGCAGGTCATCCCTACTCCCGAACCCAACGAGAGCATTGTGTTCGTCTCCCACTTCCTCCGAGGACTAGGCCTCGCTCTGGATCCCTTTGTTAGGGGTCTTATGTTCTATTACGGGCTGGATTTTCACGACCTAGCCCCGGACTCCCTCCTTCACATCTCGTCATTTATTGTCGGTTGTGAGGCCTTCCTCCGCATTACCCCTCACTTCGGCCTGTGGCTCAAGACCTTTGATGTGAAGCCGAAGATGGTCGAGGGGCAGTACGCAGTGTGTGAAGGTGCTCTAATATGCAAAATTGCTGGCGCTCCATGGTCGAAGGGCTCCTTTCCAGAGGTGTCCGGATTGTGGCAACTGGAGTGGTTTTACGTCACAGCTCCCCGAAGTGCCAAGTGGGTAGCCGCCCCCACCTTCTGCTCGGGCCCTCCGCCACAACTGATGCCATGGATCAGCAGGGGGCTGAGCTGGGGCCCAGCCAAGGATGTGCCCATACTACAGAGCCGCATCCGAGATCTCTTCGAGGGAGATTTTAGTCTGGTTATGGTAATGCAAGTCATGCTGGTTCGTCGAGTCCAGCCTTGCAAATGTCGGCCCCTCCGTATGTGGGAATTCAACCCAGAAGGACCACGCACTATTCAGAATTTCCTCGGCCTGAAGCACGAGGAGATGTACAAATCATTCTTCAGACCCCAAACAGAGTGTCCGGACACTACCGAGGATGTGGGCCTGAGCAGCAACCGCACCGCGGCCCAAGTAAGTAATCACATGGCCGAACACACTGTCCTATTATTTATCATGACATCATTCTAAAGAATCGCTCTTTGACCAGGACTGGATAACAAAGGCGAAGATGATCCGGTGTTCGGCCCCCCTTCCTGAAGGCTTGGACAATCCGGTGCTGGAAAAGATGCTCGAGCCAGCACCTTGCCTAGTGCCCTCAAAGGAAGATGAAGGGGGGGATAAAGAGGGCGAAGGCGGGCCTCCACCGCTACCTATTCCAACCGAGGGAATGAGCGCCTCCGTGAGGGACGACAACCCAGGGGAAGAATCTGACATTCTCTCGCCCCAGGGAAGGAAGAGGACTACCTTTGAAGATCCGAAAACCAAGGTTTCCAAACGGGAGAAGAAATCTCCACCAGAGGGTCCTGCCTCGGAGGGTGCTCTTGCCGCACAAAGTCCGCGTGGGGATCAGCCCTCTAACGAGCTGTAAGTAATCAAAAATTACTTAATAGTGAAGATATCCTACCTTACTTCTGAGGAAAATAACCGAAGCATTTATCTTGCAGTTCGGATCTTAGCCCTTCTCAGCAGAGCTCGTCTTCAGGGGATCTTCTTCCGGAGATGATGGAGAGCGAAACGCCTCCCCCGGACTCCCCAGCTCAAGAAGCGAGCGACCTTGAAGTGTCGTGCAGAGGGTCTCTCCGGATCCGACGAGGCCAGAAGGTAATCCTATGGCCACCCAAAGTCCCCAGTATCCGGCTCTTGAAGAGAGCAACCAAAAGAGTCCGGCACCGTCTGGTATGCGGTCGAACGTACTGAGGGATCTGCTAGAGCAAGCGACTATCTCAGAAGAGCACCGCACGTTGATGGGTACGATGATTGAAAGGATTTCGTCCGCGGAAAGCAGGTTGCATGAAGCCTTTATGAGTCTACTGACGGGTTTTGAGGTACGTGAAATGATGTACATTTTTGACAGTACCACACATTTAAGGTGTGCCCTGTGTAGATAGTAGCCCCTGAGACACTGGTTGTCGTCGAGAACGGCGGCAAACAGAGGATCGTAGTCCCAAGTAATAACCAGACTGCCGTTATGTGCAGGTGGTTGAAGCTCTTGTGACTAGCCGGACTGATGGGTTTGTCGGACTAAAGCGGCAACTGGATGCGGCAGATGCCGACATTGTGCTTGTCAACAAGCGGCTTGACGAGGCACAGGGTGAGTGATTTTTCTGGTGATCGTCACATAATAAGAGCAGCATGACGCCAGTATCTTTAATATGTTGTGACTGCAGATGGAGCTACCATCGTGGAGACCCTTCAGGCGGAGCTTGCCCGAGCCAAGGAGCAAGCAAGGAGTAGTAATGCGACTGCTTTAAAGGCGGCCGAAGAGTTAAGAGCCGAAAAGGCCGCGCATTGCGAGAGCAAAGAGAAATTGGCCAAGATGGCTGTAAAGTTAAAAGACACTACCGACCGTTGCCAGCTTCTTGAAGAAGAAAACCGGGCGAAGGCGACGGACCTGGAAAAGGCCACGATGGCGACCAAAGACACCCGCTCTGCGATGAGAGCAAACAAGGAGGAGCTGCGTCAAGCCGGGGATATCGCGGCTGGGAAACCCTTCATGATGCGGAGGAAGTTTGGAGATCCTCAGTATGCCCCTCTGGACTGAATGTGGAGTTCGGCGGACGCATATATAGACTTGGACAATTTAATGTTCCAGAGCATCCGCTTCCATTGACTGATCGGCTTGCCGAATGGGCCGAGCTGAATAGATTGTCCGGACACGCCATGAGGTCTGTTGTGGATCATCTGTGGCCGGAAAAGCCAAAGCCGATGTCACACCCTGATTTTTATGCCACAACACTTCAGCTAATAAATCATGATAAAATGTGGTTTGACAAAAACTTTTGAGTGTTTTGGACCTCGCCTTGTTTGGATTTTGTCTGTTGTTTGCAAGTGCTCTAAAAATCAAATAAATCCTCCAACTCCTATACTTCATCTCCTTGCTCCTAACTCTTGAACCAATGATCATGCCATGTGTATAGAGCAATATAGTATTTTCTTACAAAAATAATTTGGCCAAAAAGTATTTTCAAAAATTAGTTTTCCAAAAACCCCTGAATTAAGATTTGTACTGCAAGTACTTAATTCAGGGCAGTAAAAATCTTTCCAAAAATATGTTTGACTCCTATTAGATATAGGATAACCAAAAACCACAAAAATATAATTTTAAAAGTTATTTTCCTATTTGATTTAAAGGCTTTTTCTTAAGGCCAGAAATGGTCTTTAATAGGTTAAAATTATTTTAAAGCTTTAAAAAAAATTGAGAAAAATTAGGGAGACTCAATGGACATATATTTTCCATATATGTGAGTTTCAACACATGGTCATGATCAAAATATTGGACAAAACCTCCCAAAACCATTTCTTCTCATTTCAGGGATTTGAAATATTTCTACAGGAAATATTTTCATAAAAATCCAAGAAAATTCTAACATGTCACATATGACATTTTTGATGATCTTGCCAAGTACCATGTCATGGAGAATAGTATAACCCCATGAAACCCTCTCAAAACCACTTCTGTCCTTTTTCAAGTTTGAACATTTTTGCACTGTCAAACATGTCCAAATGCTCTCAAACTTGGTGCACATGCTCAAATGGTGTAATAATGCATCTAGACCAAATGGCACAAGTTGGAGAGAATGTTATCTTGATCAAAGTACCCCAAAACCCTTTTTGTCCAGAACCAAATTTGAACAACTCTACATTGCCAGTGTGTCCTTTTGATCTGAATTTTTGTGGACATGTTCAGATCCTCAAATGATGACACTACACCAAGTGGTGCATCAAGGAGAATAGATTTGCATGAGTAAATCTTGGTAAAGCCATTTTTGCTGATTTCTAGGGTTTACAAAAGTTGCATTGGCAACTTTCTCAAAATGGACTCAAACTTGGTGGTCAACCTCAGTTATGTGTGACACTTGATCCTGTTAATTCTCATGTCAAGTGGAGTTAATTTGCTTGCCAACATTTTCATCAAACACGTTCTGTCACTTTTCAAAAATCACCATTTTGACCACTTACACTATTCTCCTTGAGCTCAACTTTTTACCACATCTCCTCCTAGTCTTCTCCTATCTCCAGTAACTCTTCCCTGGCCTCAGCTCAATGATTGAGGGGGAAAACACCCCCCATTTACCCTTTTGGACAGCAGCATTCTTCTCCTTTCTCACCTCCCTCCTCATTCCAGTAGCCCTCCATGGCATCCAATGCTTCCTCCCCTTTCTTTACTCCCTCCTAGAGCTACCAGACATTAGTGGCCGCGCCCACAAGGCATATAAAATGCCATGGCATGCCATTTGGGC
The DNA here is from genome assembly GCF_056163025.1 of Triticum urartu. Lineage (NCBI taxonomy): Eukaryota > Viridiplantae > Streptophyta > Magnoliopsida > Poales > Poaceae > Triticum > Triticum urartu. The sequence goes on from NC_141877.1 coordinate 116,947,895, forward strand.
GCTCTGGAGCGCGCTACAGTGCGCTCCCGCACTGTAGCCGCCCCCTGCCAAGCACCTCCGGCCACCTCGGGCCTCCCCAGCGCGCCCGATGATGCTCCTCGGCATCCTCAACATGCCACGGCATGGTACCCCTCCTCCTTCTCCCTCCTCATGCCTCCTCTCGCACGCGCACCACCCGCCCGAGCGCTCCAATGGGCAGCCTCACACGCGCGATGCCCTGGCACTTCCCCGCTCCTTCTCTCCCTTCCCCTGGTTGTAGACCTCCTCCACTAACGCCTCGGACACGCCCACATGAGCCCCCGTGACTTGCAGCAACAGCAACAGCCTCGCCGGCGCACTGGACCACGGTGAGCCACGGGTCGGCTATATAAAGCCGCCCCAGGCCCCCTATGGATCTCCTTCGCTCTCTCTCCCTCCCAGCGACCCCCTGGACCAACCCACTCCCCTCCTCGAGCTCTCCATCCGCCACCATGGTCGGAGCCTTGCCGTCGGCCTCCGCCTAAATTCACACCCACCACTCCTCCTCCTCCCCTCTAGACCGCACTAGAGCACCTACACCGTCACCGTGAGCCCCTCCCGTGCTTCTTCCCCTCCTCCCCGTGGCTGTTCCGTCGAGCTGCATCACCACCATCAGCCTCGTCCGCCGCGGTCGACGCCTTGCTCAACCCGGTGCCCCTGGGCGACCGTGCCACCCACGGTTGGACGCGGCCGGGTCCCCTGAGCATGCCGGTGGGCAGAACATCGCCGGAGACGCCCTGTAGCACCGGCGACCGGCGTCGAGAGCCTCCTCTGTCACCTGTCACACCCGCGCGGGAGGTGGAGGATGAACCTGACAGGATGGCCCCGCCTCGTTAAGTGGACACGGGCTCTGCCCGCTGACGCCTTTGCTTGGGGAAGGCATATTTCCCCCGAGTACGCCTCCTACGTCGACCGCCCGCGCGCAGCCGTGCAGCTGGGCCGGCCCATGCCTATCTCTCGCCCAGTGCGCAGAATAAGGGTATAGTCTTTTTCTTATTTTCTTTTCCCAGATAATTTGTAAAATCTCCCAAATATTCATATTACCTCCAAATTTGATGATTCAAATTTCTAGTAGTTTCTAAAATCATGCCCTGTCTCATGGTGCTATTTGCACATTTTTCCACAAGTATCTATTTCACAAATAATTATCAAATCTCATTTTTCCATTTCTTTCATAAACTTTAGAAAATCACAGAGGGCTCAAATTTGATCCAAATGCCATGATTAAAATTCCTAGATGCTTCTAAGTTCATAACTTAGCTTATGAACATTTTTATTAATACTTTCTATCCCACATAAAATAATGAGCCATTTCTTCATATTTGTCAACTTTGCAAATTCATAGGAAATTCATTTGAACTCCAAATCCAGTGAAACCAACTCCTAGATGCTTCTAAAATCATGCCTTGTTAAATGGGTATCCTTGCTCATTTTTCAAAATAATATTTCTGTACACTTCTTGCAAATCCATAAACCCCTTGATTCCATCATATCAAAATGTTTAGAAATATCCACTGACCCAATTCCAATGAAACCACTCTGGTTAATTTTCATATAACCAGAGATGTCCTAGAAAAGTCAAATCAATATTGTTAGAGCACTTTCATTTCCTGCCTTGTTGTGTTGCTTATTATGGTTGCTTTCGATGATAGTTGACGAAGTAGACGAAATGCTTGGAGTTGTACCAGAGATATTTGAAGACCTCGAAGACTTTGTTAAAACAGGCAAGCAGCCCTTTGACCATATTTATGAAACCCTTTTTATGCATGTCATATAGCACTTTATTAGTGTTGCATCGGAACCATGATGAGATGGTAACCACTTTGATGGGTTGCCTCTGTTACTTCCTCGTTGATACTTGCATTGTGCATGACCCTACCTCCTTATGAGGGTTATGCCAGTGGGAGTAGATATGATGCTAAGTAGTGCTACGCAAAAGGGATGGGAATATGCATGGTGATGGAGACAAAGTATTTTCAAAAGACTTTTCGAACACCCCCATCGGGTGCCACTTATGCCCGGGGGAGATGATGAGTTGGGTAACCACTTGATGACGAAGTGGTGTACCGAGGCAAATGTGTGTGTTGTTTTTTTTCAAAACGGATTGGTATAAGTTGCGATCGTTATTCCAACCTTACATGCGCAACCACTCTACCCTTATATGGGAAAGGGCATTATTGATTACCTAGGCCGATACTAGCTTGGAGCCCGCATTACTAGTGACGGGGGAGAGTTGGTGCTCTCTGTCGGGACGGGGTTGTGCCAGGTAGGGCGGCCAAGAACATTTTTAGGGGGCACCGGACACACCGTTGGTACCCCGTGCCAGTGGTATGTGATGAATATGGGAGCGAGGCTCCACAATTTTAAGTTGTGAAATGTTGGGCACGGGGGTTACTACCAATCGAGTGGACTCCATGTTAGTGTCGTCTAGGGAAAGATAGTGATCGGGTGCTTACCCCGGGTACTTGAGGTACCGCGGGTCGTGGATGACATGGAAGTTCCCCGAATCTTGTGGGCAAAGTGTGCAGCCTCTGCAGAGTGTAAAACTATTCGAATAGCCGTGTCCACGGTCAAGGACAGTTGGGTAACCGCTCTTGGGCTACGTCCACTTGTTTACAAACCAGTGTGTCTGTGTGGGAAGAACTACTTGGGTCAAGTCAAAGGACTTGACATGTTTGAGTTGGGTCGGAGCCCACTCCCTTTGTGTTGATATCTGTAACCTGTCCTCTTGGTTACTTGAATTCTCCTGATGCATGTCTTACGAGTTGTTGAACATGTCATTGCACTCAAAAACTAGCTTTCCGCAAAAAACAATTTTACCTATATCATGCGTTGTTGTATCTTGAACCAAAACATGGGTTGCTTGCGAGTACATTCAAAGTACTCATTAGCTTGCCACTGGTTATTTTATTGGCCAGGCATGAAAGAACATGATATGAAGAAGAGTACCTCGGTGACGAACATGTGAGCTAGGATGCTTCCCAGTCAGAATGCCTGTAGGGTTAAGGCAGATGGCATGGGTCCAAGTTATCGACGAAGATTTCCGCTGCGATGTTATACTCAAGACTTGACCATAATGGTCCTACTTGTGTAATACGGTATGTATGGATGTAAGACTCTTGTTATTCAGCTTTTGTGTGTTCAGTGAGCATTGATCTCTGGGATCACTGTACACATGCATTCGGTGATCACGACTTATGAGTCAGGGTCCCCACAGAGCTGGTATCAGAGCCAGGTTGACTCTAGGAAGCCTTAGTTAGCATGGTCGTTAGTTAGGGTAAAACTATTTCCAAAACTATTACTAGTTTTCAAAACTATCTATACTTCTCTTCCCTTCTCGGTTTTTAGAAAACTAAGGTATACTTTCCCTATCAATCTCTTCCCTTCAAAACTATTGCAAACGGTCGCTAGCACCCTCAAGCCCCTGACCACGGGATTCCTTGTAATCCTCGTGGGTAGCCTAGAAGGATTACATCTTGCCAAACACTCACCCACCTCTTCTGAACACAAGATTGGCAACACCACAGCAAGACGATGCCAACAGAAGATACGCCTTTGAAGAATGAGGACATGAAGACCCAGAGGACGATGACACCTTTGAATTTGCCCAGGATGATGCAACGTTAGCCTATGATGTCATGGCATAGGATATGCAAGATCATGATATACATCGCTAATAGAGTAACCCTGTCACTACCGTTGTTGTATCGGCAACCACCGGTGGATGAGAACCTCGCCATTTGGTCCGCCTCACTATAGTGAGCAGGAAAACGGTTCTCTTCATCCCCCGCTCTTGGTGTCGAAGTTGTCATCAACGTAACCGACATGTTGGATCTCTACTATGCCTTGTTAATGTCATTGCATAAAGGATTACCTACCTGGTACCATCGACGCCTTAGAAGACAAAACGGGATCGTCATGAATAAGAAGACAACAGAAGACCGAGTCAATGCCTGCTACGAGGAGCCACCTTCACCCCATCACTTCAACAGGCAAGAAGTTATTGAAGGATCTTCAGGCTCAACCTGGATCGTTTCATCAAACAACAACAAGAGACATAGCAACACCTGAGGAAAACTCAGAAGACTGCACGAGCCTCAAGGCACGATTACTGAGTCCGAGAACCCCTAGGGTAGGATGAGTCGTGTACCCCCTATGCGCAGTCGAGTCCGTATGATGGTTCGAATAGAACCATGATTGTGTGTTTCTTGTTTTTATTTGTTTGTGTTTTGATATAGGTCGCACTTTTGCCCTAGGCAACAAGTATGCGACTATATCACCTTCCTTACCTTGTTTCTTTTGTTTGGCCCTTTTTGCCACCCGTTGTTTGCACCTGCACTATAGAACCCCCCTTTAGGCATCCCCCTTTATGCTACTTATCCCTCTCATCTCTCTCCTCAACTGAAGACCAGCAAGACAAGATGCACCAAGGAGTCTACTTCGGCGACCAACTAGCACTGAAGAACTTTTATACAGCCTCCTCGACCAAGTAAAACCCCGTAGAGTCATGTTTAACCCCCAGACTAGAAACCCATTCTTAGACCCTTCAAGACTTCACGAGATACCCCAGCTCGAGTCCTTAACCATGTGCTTAACCCATAGAATTGCAAGAGAACCAGTTAAGCCTCTGTAAACCTTGCACAGCACTGGGTTCATTATGGAACTAGTGGACATAGTGAACGAGCACATTATCATCCTAATATAGCACCAGAACTGACGATGCCATAGGGAAGACCAGTTTGAGGATATAGGAATAGAGGACAAATGACTTGATGAGTTTGTATCAATGACTTGGGGGAATAGATAGGAATTCTCGTTGGACATGAGATTTGGATTCAATACGTTATCCTAGTGGAGTATGGATGCAGAGTAATTTTACATGGTTCGGAGTAAATTGGATTTAGACTGATGATCTCGATCATGATACCATGTTTCTTGGAGGACAATAAACTAGGAGATTGGATTAATTGTCGGAGTTGATATAAGCTTGACCTTGGAGTTTACTTGACCATGATAATGGAAATTGGTGGACTTACTATGGTAAAGACATCCCTTTCAAGTATTTGGGGACTATAGGACATTAGAAGATTCGTGTGAGACACCATAGACATTGGATTTGTAGAATTAATGGATTATGTAGTGATTAATGGAAGTTAATGGGCTATTGGAGTTGATTCATAGGAAGGAAACAAGATCTTGGAGTGGCTTACGACGTGTTTCCTTAGGATAGAGATGCTTTATCATGGACCTTGGATCAATAGACTGAGCACTTGGATTGTGGTGATTAAATTCAAGCTTAGCAGCTTATATGCTCTACCCATGGATTTTTAGGGGTAGCCATACATATGAGTTTGGGGATAGTTGACATGTATATGATTTTGTTAGACCTCCCCTCGGGGAGTCATGAGGATATGAATAACATGAGTGACGATTGGAGTTGACCTATACGGGATGATTCTTTCGGTAACATGATGTGATTGTTTGGAGGACTAGATAGAACGATTGGCATCTCAGAAACTATGCTCAAGGATGGTATGATAAACATTCACTCGCACACTAGAATCCTTGAAACCCTTACGCCCTACCAAGCCACAACATGGTCGGATCCTGACCTTGGGCTTTGGCTCTAGATCGATAAGACCTTGGCCAATGCTCAACCGCGTCCATCACCAATGCCTCAGCCCACTTTACGTACCCCGTAGACTTCATGGAGTGCTTGGACAAGTTAGTTGTCATCTTTCTTTGATGACATACTTGTCTACCCGAAGACGGAAGAAGAATCGTTGAGCTGGTCAAGGAACATCTGAAGATCGTCATGTCTAGGAGGAAGAACTACACCAATCACCATCTTCAAGACGTATACCTCCACATCAAAGACCAGGCATATCTGCAAACCACTTCTCTCAAAGGAACCAAGCATTTCCATGTCAAAGCGAAGCTCACACCAAGATTTATCGGCCCTCTCCAAGATCACTGCAAGGCGAAGAATAGACGGCTACCAGCTAGAGTTATCACCTGAGTCACCCACTGTGCACAACGTTTTTCCACACAACACCACTCCGGAAACGTTTCCAACTTCCTAACTAGCCCGGTCTCTACAAGGACATCGACCACGAGCCATCGACCTCTAGCCCAATATGACCTATGCGAGAGATCCCAATTGCAATCTAGATCAAGCAGGACGACAAACACGAAGCCATGCCATCGATTACTTCAAGGTTCAATGGAGCACCAAACGGAAGCAGAAGCAGTATGAGGACGTGAAGACTACCCCAAATCCAAGTTTCTGTATTCCTTTCCGTGCCTAGTCTGGGAATCTCGGGGACGAGATTCTTGTAAGGGGGGTAGGTCTGTCACACCCTGATTTTCATGCCACAACACTTAAGCTAATAAATCATGATAAAATGTGGTTTGACAAAAACTTTTGAGTGTTTTGGACCTTGCCTTGTTTGGATTTTGTCTGTTGTTTGCAAGTGCTCTAAAAATCAAATAAATCCTCCAACTCCTATACTTCATCTCCTTGCTCCAAACTCTTGAACCAATGATCATGCCATGTGTGTAGAGCAATATAGTATTTTCTTACAAAAATAATTTGGCCAAAAAGTATTTTCAAAAATTAGTTTTCCAAAAACCCCTGAATTAAGATTTGTACTGCAAGTACTTAATTCAGGGCAGTAAAAATCTTTCCAAAAATATGTTTGACTCCTATTAGATATAGGATACCCAGAAACCACACAAATATAATTTTAAAAGTTATTTTCCTATTTGATTTAAAGGCTTTTTCTTAAGGCCAGAAATGGCCTTTAATAGGTTAAAATTATTTTAAAGCTTTAAAAAAATTTGAGAAAAATTAGGGAGACTCAATGGACATATATTTTCCATATATATGAGTTTCAACACATGGTCATGATCAAAATATTGGACAAAACCTCCCAAAACCATTTCTGCTCATTTCAAGGATTTGAAATATTTCTACAGGAAATATTTTCATAAAAATCCAAGAAAATTCTAACATGTCACATATGACATTTTTGATGATCTTGCCAAGTACCATGTCATGGAGAATAGTATAACCCCATGAAACCCTCTCAAAACCACTTCTGTCCTTTTTCAAGTTTGAACATTTTTGCACTGTCAAACATGTCCAAATGCTCTCAAACTTGGTGCACATGCTCAAATGGTGTAATAATGCATCTAGACCAAATGGCACAAGTTGGAGAGAATGTTATCTTGATCAAAGTACCCCAAAACCCTTTTTGTCCAGAACCAAATTTGAACAACTCTACATTGCCAAGTGTGTCCTTTTGATCTGAATTTTTGTGGACATGTTCAAATCCTCAAATGATGACACTACACCAAGTGGTGCATCAAGGAGAATATATTTGCATGACTAAATCTTGGTAAAGCCATTTCTGCTGATTTCTAGGGTTTACAAAAGTTGCATTGGCAACTTTCTCAAAATGGACTCAAACTTGGTGGTCAACCTCAATTATGTGTGACACTTGATCCTGTTAATTCTCATGTCAAGTGGAGTTAATTTGCTTGCCAAAATTTGCATCAAACACCTTCTGTCACTTTTCAAAAATCACCATTTTGACCACTTACACTATTCTCATTGAGCTCAACTTTTTACCACATCTCCTCCTAGTCTTCTCCTATCTCCAGTAACTCTTCCCTGGCCTCAGTTCAATGATTGAGGGGTGAAACACCCCCCATTTACCCTTCTGGACAGCAGCATTCTTCTCCTTTCTCACCTCCCTCCTCATTCCAGTAGCCCTCCATGGCATCCAATGCTTCCTCCCCTTTCTTTACTCCCTCCTAGAGCTACCAGACATTAGTGGCCGCGCCCACAAGGCATATAAAATGCCATGGCATGCCATTTGGGCGCTCTGGAGCGCGCTACAGTGCGCTCCCGCACTGTAGCCGCCCCCTGCCAAGCACCTCCGGCCACCTCGGGCCTCCCCAGCGCGCCCGACGATGCTCCTCGGCGTCCTCAACACGGCACGGCATGGTACCCCTCCTCCTTCTCCCTCCTCCTGCCTCCTCTCGCACGCGCACCGGCCACCCGAGCGCTCCAATGGGCAGCCTCACACGCGCGATGCCCTGGCACTTCCCCGCTCCTTCTCTCCCTTCCCCTGGTCGTAGACCTCCTCCACTAACACCTCGGACACGCCCACATGAGCCCCCGTGACCTTCAGCAACAGCAACAGCCTCGCCGGCGCACTAGACCACGGTGAGCCACGGGTCGGCTATATAAAGCCGCCCCAGGCACCCTATGGATCTCCTTCACTCTCTCTCCCTCCCAGCGACCCCCTGGACCAACCCACTCCCCTCCTCACGCTCTCCATCGGCCACCATGGTCGGAACCTTGTCGTCAGCCTCCGGCTAAATTCGCACCCACCACTCCTCCTTCTCCCCTCTAGACCGCACTAGAGCACCTACACCGTCACCGCGAGCCCCTCCCGTGCTTCTCCCCCTCCTCCCAGTGGTTGTTCCATCGAGCTGCATCACCACCGTCAGCCTCGTCCGCCGCGGTCGACGCCTTGCTCGACCCGGTGCCCCTGGGCGACCGTGCCACCCACGGTTGGACGCGGCCGGGTCCCCTGAGCACGCCGGTGGGCAGAACATCGCCGGAGACGCCCTGTAGCGCCGGCGACCGGCGTCGAGAGCCTCCTCTGTCTCCTGTCACACCCGTGCGGGAGGTGGAGGACGAACCTGACAGGAGGGCCCCGCCTCGTTAAGTGGACACGGGCTCTGCCCGCTGACGCCTTTGCTTGGGGAAGGCGTATTTCCCCCGAGTACGCCTCCTACGTCGACCGCCCGCGCGCAGCCGTGCAGCTGGGCCGGCCCATGCCTATCTCTCGCCCAGTGCGCAGAATAAGGGTATACTCTTTTTCTTATTTTCTTTTCCAAGATAATTTGTAAAATCTCCCAAATATTCTTATTACCTCCAAATTTGATGATTCAAATTTCTAGTAGTTTCTAAAATCATGCCCTATCTCATGGTGCTATTTGCACATTTTTCCACAAGTATCTATTTCACAAATAATTATCAAATCTCATTTTTCCATTTCTTTCATAAACTTTAGAAAATCACAGAGGGCTCAAATTTGATCCAAATGCCATGATTAAAATTCCTAGATGCTTCTAAGTTCATAACTTAGCTTATGAACATTTTTATTAATACTTTCTATCCCACATAAAATAATGAGCCATTTCTTCATATTTGTCAACTTTGCAAATTCATAGGAAATTCATTTGAACTCCAAATCCAGTGAAACCAACTCCTAGATGCTTCTAAAATCATGCCTTGTTAAATGGGTATCCTTGCTCATTTTTCAAAATAATATTTCTGTACACTTCTTGCAAATCCATAAACCCCTTGATTCCATCATATCAAAATGTTTAGAAATATCCACTGACCCAATTCCAATGAAACCACTCTGGTTAATTTTCATATAACCAGAGATGTCCTAGAAAAGTCAAATCAATATTGTTAGAGCACTTTCATTTCCTGCCTTGTTGTGTTGCTTATTATGGTTGCTTTCGATGATAGTTGACGAAGTAGACGAAATGCTTGGAGTTGTACCAGAGATATTTGAAGACCTCGAAGACTTTGTTAAAACAGGCAAGCAGCCCTTTGACCATATTTATGAAACCCTTTTTATGCATGTCATATAGCACTTTATTAGTGTTGCATCGGAACCATGATGAGATGGTAACCACTTTGATGGGTTGCCTCTGTTACTTCCTCGTTGATACTTGCATTGTGCATGACCCTACCTCCTTATGAGGGTTATGCCAGTGGGAGTAGATATGATGCTAAGTAGTGCTACGCAAAAGGGATGGGAATATGCATGGTGATGGAGACAAAGTATTTTCAAAAGACTTTTCGAACACCCCCATCGGGTGCCACTTATGCCCGGGGGAGATGATGAGTTGGGTAACCACTTGATGACGAAGTGGTGTACCGAGGCAAATGTGTGTGTTGTTTTTTTTCAAAACGGATTGGTATAAGTTGCGATCGTTATTCCAACCTTACATGCGCAACCACTCTACCCTTATATGGGAAAGGGCATTATTGATTACCTAGGCCGATACTAGCTTGGAGCCCGCATTACTAGTGACGGGGGAGAGTTGGTGCTCTCTGTCGGGACGGGGTTGTGCCAGGTAGGGCGGCCAAGAACATTTTTAGGGGGCACCGGACACACCGTTGGTACCCCGTGCCAGTGGTATGTGATGAATATGGGAGCGAGGCTCCACAATTTTAAGTTGTGAAATGTTGGGCACGGGGGTTACTACCAATCGAGTGGACTCCATGTTAGTGTCGTCTAGGGAAAGATAGTGATCGGGTGCTTACCCCGGGTACTTGAGGTACCGCGGGTCGTGGATGACATGGAAGTTCCCCGAATCTTGTGGGCAAAGTGTGCAGCCTCTGCAGAGTGTAAAACTATTCGAATAGCCGTGTCCACGGTCAAGGACAGTTGGGTAACCGCTCTTGGGCTACGTCCACTTGTTTACAAACCAGTGTGTCTGTGTGGGAAGAACTACTTGGGTCAAGTCAAAGGACTTGACATGTTTGAGTTGGGTCGGAGCCCACTCCCTTTGTGTTGATATCTGTAACCTGTCCTCTTGGTTACTTGAATTCTCCTGATGCATGTCTTACGAGTTGTTGAACATGTCATTGCACTCAAAAACTAGCTTTCCGCAAAAAACAATTTTACCTATATCATGCGTTGTTGTATCTTGAACCAAAACATGGGTTGCTTGCGAGTACATTCAAAGTACTCATTAGCTTGCCACTGGTTATTTTATTGGCCAGGCATGAAAGAACATGATATGAAGAAGAGTACCTCGGTGACGAACATGTGAGCTAGGATGCTTCCCAGTCAGAATGCCTGTAGGGTTAAGGCAGATGGCATGGGTCCAAGTTATCGACGAAGATTTCCGCTGCGATGTTATACTCAAGACTTGACCATAATGGTCCTACTTGTGTAATACGGTATGTATGGATGTAAGACTCTTGTTATTCAGCTTTTGTGTGTTCAGTGAGCATTGATCTCTGGGATCACTGTACACATGCATTCGGTGATCACGACTTATGAGTCAGGGTCCCCACAGAGCTGGTATCAGAGCCAGGTTGACTCTAGGAAGCCTTAGTTAGCATGGTCGTTAGTTAGGGTAAAACTATTTCCAAAACTATTACTAGTTTTCAAAACTATCTATACTTCTCTTCCCTTCTCGGTTTTTAGAAAACTAAGGTATACTTTCCCTATCAATCTCTTCCCTTCAAAACTATTGCAAACGGTCGCTAGCACCCTCAAGCCCCTGACCACGGGATTCCTTGTAATCCTCGTGGGTAGCCTAGAAGGATTACATCTTGCCAAACACTCACCCACCTCTTCTGAACACAAGATTGGCAACACCACAGCAAGACGATGCCAACAGAAGATACGCCTTTGAAGAATGAGGACATGAAGACCCAGAGGACGATGACACCTTTGAATTTGCCCAGGATGATGCAACGTTAGCCTATGATGTCATGGCATAGGATATGCAAGATCATGATATACATCGCTAATAGAGTAACCCTGTCACTACCGTTGTTGTATCGGCAACCACCGGTGGATGAGAACCTCGCCATTTGGTCCGCCTCACTATAGTGAGCAGGAAAACGGTTCTCTTCATCCCCCGCTCTTGGTGTCGAAGTTGTCATCAACGTAACCGACATGTTGGATCTCTACTATGCCTTGTTAATGTCATTGCATAAAGGATTACCTACCTGGTACCATCGACGCCTTAGAAGACAAAACGGGATCGTCATGAATAAGAAGACAACAGAAGACCGAGTCAATGCCTGCTACGAGGAGCCACCTTCACCCCATCACTTCAACAGGCAAGAAGTTATTGAAGGATCTTCAGGCTCAACCTGGATCGTTTCATCAAACAACAACAAGAGACATAGCAACACCTGAGGAAAACTCAGAAGACTGCACGAGCCTCAAGGCACGATTACTGAGTCCGAGAACCCCTAGGGTAGGATGAGTCGTGTACCCCCTATGCGCAGTCGAGTCCGTATGATGGTTCGAATAGAACCATGATTGTGTGTTTCTTGTTTTTATTTGTTTGTGTTTTGATATAGGTCGCACTTTTGCCCTAGGCAACAAGTATGCGACTATATCACCTTCCTTACCTTGTTTCTTTTGTTTGGCCCTTTTTGCCACCCGTTGTTTGCACCTGCACTATAGAACCCCCCTTTAGGCATCCCCCTTTATGCTACTTATCCCTCTCATCTCTCTCCTCAACTGAAGACCAGCAAGACAAGATGCACCAAGGAGTCTACTTCGGCGACCAACTAGCACTGAAGAACTTTTATACAGCCTCCTCGACCAAGTAAAACCCCGTAGAGTCATGTTTAACCCCCAGACTAGAAACCCATTCTTAGACCCTTCAAGACTTCACGAGATACCCCAGCTCGAGTCCTTAACCATGTGCTTAACCCATAGAATTGCAAGAGAACCAGTTAAGCCTCTGTAAACCTTGCACAGCACTGGGTTCATTATGGAACTAGTGGACATAGTGAACGAGCACATTATCATCCTAATATAGCACCAGAACTGACGATGCCATAGGGAAGACCAGTTTGAGGATATAGGAATAGAGGACAAATGACTTGATGAGTTTGTATCAATGACTTGGGGGAATAGATAGGAATTCTCGTTGGACATGAGATTTGGATTCAATACGTTATCCTAGTGGAGTATGGATGCAGAGTAATTTTACATGGTTCGGAGTAAATTGGATTTAGACTGATGATCTCGATCATGATACCATGTTTCTTGGAGGACAATAAACTAGGAGATTGGATTAATTGTCGGAGTTGATATAAGCTTGACCTTGGAGTTTACTTGACCATGATAATGGAAATTGGTGGACTTACTATGGTAAAGACATCCCTTTCAAGTATTTGGGGACTATAGGACATTAGAAGATTCGTGTGAGACACCATAGACATTGGATTTGTAGAATTAATGGATTATGTAGTGATTAATGGAAGTTAATGGGCTATTGGAGTTGATTCATAGGAAGGAAACAAGATCTTGGAGTGGCTTACGACGTGTTTCCTTAGGATAGAGATGCTTTATCATGGACCTTGGATCAATAGACTGAGCACTTGGATTGTGGTGATTAAATTCAAGCTTAGCAGCTTATATGCTCTACCCATGGATTTTTAGGGGTAGCCATACATATGAGTTTGGGGATAGTTGACATGTATATGATTTTGTTAGACCTCCCCTCGGGGAGTCATGAGGATATGAATAACATGAGTGACGATTGGAGTTGACCTATACGGGATGATTCTTTCGGTAACATGATGTGATTGTTTGGAGGACTAGATAGAACGATTGGCATCTCAGAAACTATGCTCAAGGATGGTATGATAAACATTCACTCGCACACTAGAATCCTTGAAACCCTTACGCCCTACCAAGCCACAACATGGTCGGATCCTGACCTTGGGCTTTGGCTCTAGATCGATAAGACCTTGGCCAATGCTCAACCGCGTCCATCACCAATGCCTCAGCCCACTTTACGTACCCCGTAGACTTCATGGAGTGCTTGGACAAGTTAGTTGTCATCTTTCTTTGATGACATACTTGTCTACCCGAAGACGGAAGAAGAATCGTTGAGCTGGTCAAGGAACATCTGAAGATCGTCATGTCTAGGAGGAAGAACTACACCAATCACCATCTTCAAGAAGTATACCTCCACATCAAAGACCAGGCATATCTGCAAACCACTTCTCTCAAAGGAACCAAGCATTTCCATGTCAAAGCGAAGCTCACACCAAGATTTATCGGCCCTCTCCAAGATCACTGCAAGGCGAAGAATAGACGGCTACCAGCTAGAGTTATCACCTGAGTCACCCACTGTGCACAACGTTTTTCCACACAACACCACTCCGGAAACGTTTCCAACTTCCTAACTAGCCCGGTCTCTACAAGGACATCGACCACGAGCCATCGACCTCTAGCCCAATATGACCTATGCGAGAGATCCCAATTGCAATCTAGATCAAGCAGGACGACAAACACGAAGCCATGCCATCGATTACTTCAAGGTTCAATGGAGCACCAAACGGAAGCAGAAGCAGTATGAGGACGTGAAGACTACCCCAAATCCAAGTTTCTGTATTCCTTTCCGTGCCTAGTCTGGGAATCTCGGGGACGAGATTCTTGTAAGGGGGGTAGGTCTGTCACACCCTGATTTTCATGCCACAACACTTAAGCTAATAAATCATGATAAAATGTGGTTTGACAAAAACTTTTGAGTGTTTTGGACCTTGCCTTGTTTGGATTTTGTCTGTTGTTTGCAAGTGCTCTAAAAATCAAATAAATCCTCCAACTCCTATACTTCATCTCCTTGCTCCAAACTCTTGAACCAATGATCATGCCATGTGTGTAGAGCAATATAGTATTTTCTTACAAAAATAATTTGGCCAAAAAGTATTTTCAAAAATTAGTTTTCCAAAAACCCCTGAATTAAGATTTGTACTGCAAGTACTTAATTCAGGGCAGTAAAAATCTTTCCAAAAATATGTTTGACTCCTATTAGATATAGGATACCCAGAAACCACACAAATATAATTTTAAAAGTTATTTTCCTATTTGATTTAAAGGCTTTTTCTTAAGGCCAGAAATGGCCTTTAATAGGTTAAAATTATTTTAAAGCTTTAAAAAAATTTGAGAAAAATTAGGGAGACTCAATGGACATATATTTTCCATATATATGAGTTTCAACACATGGTCATGATCAAAATATTGGACAAAACCTCCCAAAACCATTTCTGCTCATTTCAAGGATTTGAAATATTTCTACAGGAAATATTTTCATAAAAATCCAAGAAAATTCTAACATGTCACATATGACATTTTTGATGATCTTGCCAAGTACCATGTCATGGAGAATAGTATAACCCCATGAAACCCTCTCAAAACCACTTCTGTCCTTTTTCAAGTTTGAACATTTTTGCACTGTCAAACATGTCCAAATGCTCTCAAACTTGGTGCACATGCTCAAATGGTGTAATAATGCATCTAGACCAAATGGCACAAGTTGGAGAGAATGTTATCTTGATCAAAGTACCCCAAAACCCTTTTTGTCCAGAACCAAATTTGAACAACTCTACATTGCCAAGTGTGTCCTTTTGATCTGAATTTTTGTGGACATGTTCAAATCCTCAAATGATGACACTACACCAAGTGGTGCATCAAGGAGAATATATTTGCATGACTAAATCTTGGTAAAGCCATTTCTGCTGATTTCTAGGGTTTACAAAAGTTGCATTGGCAACTTTCTCAAAATGGACTCAAACTTGGTGGTCAACCTCAATTATGTGTGACACTTGATCCTGTTAATTCTCATGTCAAGTGGAGTTAATTTGCTTGCCAAAATTTGCATCAAACACCTTCTGTCACTTTTCAAAAATCACCATTTTGACCACTTACACTATTCTCATTGAGCTCAACTTTTTACCACATCTCCTCCTAGTCTTCTCCTATCTCCAGTAACTCTTCCCTGGCCTCAGCTCAATGATTGAGGGGTGAAACACCCCCCATTTACCCTTCTGGACAGCAGCATTCTTCTCCTTTCTCACCTCCCTCCTCATTCCAGTAGCCCTCCATGGCATCCAATGCTTCCTCCCCTTTCTTTACTCCCTCCTAGAGCTACCAGACATTAGTGGCCGCGCCCACAAGGCATATAAAATGCCATGGCATGCCATTTGGGCGCTCTGGAGCGCGCTACAGTGCGCTCCCGCACTGTAGCCGCCCCCTGCCAAGCACCTCCGGCCACCTCGGGCCTCCCCAGCGCGCCCGACGATGCTCCTCGGCGTCCTCAACACGGCACGGCATGGTACCCCTCCTCCTTCTCCCTCCTCCTGCCTCCTCTCGCACGCGCACCGGCCACCCGAGCGCTCCAATGGGCAGCCTCACACGCGCGATGCCCTGGCACTTCCCCGCTCCTTCTCTCCCTTCCCCTGGTCGTAGACCTCCTCCACTAACACCTCGGACACGCCCACATGAGCCCCCGTGACCTTCAGCAACAGCAACAGCCTCGCCGGCGCACTAGACCACGGTGAGCCACGGGTCGGCTATATAAAGCCGCCCCAGGCTCCCTATGGATCTCCTTCACTCTCTCTCCCTCCCAGCGACCCCCTGGACCAACCCACTCCCCTCCTCACGCTCTCCATCCGCCACCATGGTCGGAACCTTGTCGTCGGCCTCCGGCTAAATTCGCACCGACCACTCCTCCTTCTCCCCTCTAGACCGCACTAGAGCACCTACACCGTCATCGCGAGCCCCTCCCGTGCTTCTCCCCCTCCTCCCAGTGGTTGTTCCATCGAGCTGCATCACCACCGTCAGCCTCGTCCGCCGCGGTCGACGCCTTGCTCGACCCGGTGCCCCTGGGCGACCGTGCCACCCACGGTTGGACGCGGCCGGGTCCCCTGAGCACGCCGGTGGGCAGAACATCGCCGGAGACACCCTGTAGCGCCGGCGACCGGCGTCGAGAGCCTCCTCTGTCTCCTGTCACACCCGTGCGGGAGGTGGAGGACGAACCTGACAGGAGGGCCCTGCCTCGTTAAGTGGACACGGGCTCTGCCCGCTGACGCCTTTGCTTGGGGAAGGCGTATTTCCCCCGAGTACGCCTCCTACGTCGACCGCCCGCGCGCAGCCGTGCAGCTGGGCCGGCCCATGCCTATCTCTCGCCCAGTGCGCAGAATAAGGGTATAGTCTTTTTCTTATTTTCTTTTCCTAGATAATTTGTAAAATCTCTAATCTCCCAAATATTCATATTACCTCCAAATTTGATGATTCAAATTTCTAGTAGTTTCTAAAATCATGCCCTATCTCATGGTGCTATTTGCACATTTTTCCACAAGTATCTATTTCACAAATAATTATCAAATCTCATTTTTCCATTTCTGTCATAAACTTTAGAAAATCACAGAGGGCTCAAATTTGATCCAAATGCCATGATTAAAATTCCTAGATGCTTCTAAGTTCATAACTTAGCTTATGAACATTTTTATTAATACTTTCTATCCCACATAAAATAATGAGCCATTTCTTCATATTTGAAAACTTTGCAAATTCATAGGAAATTCATTTGAACTCCAAATCCAGTGAAACCAACTCCTAGATGCTTCTAAAATCATGCCTTGTTAAATGGGTATCCTTGCTCATTTTTCAAAATAATATTTCTGTACACTTCTTGCAAATCCATAAACCCCTTGATTCCATCATATCAAAATGTTTAGAAATATCCACTGACCCAATTCCAATGAAACCACTCTGGTTAATTTTCATATAACTAGAGATGTCCTAGAAAAGTCAAATCAATATTTTTAGAGCACTTTCATTTCCTGCCTTGTTGTGTTGCTTATTATGGTTGCTTTCGATCATAGTTGACGAAGTAGACGAAATGCTTGGAGTTGGACCAGAGATATTTGAAGACCTCGAAGACTTTGTTAAAACAGGCAAGCAGCCCTTTGACCATATTTATGAAACCCTTTTTATGCATGTCATATAGCACTTTATTAGTGTTGCATCGGAATCATGATGAGATGGTAACCACTTTGATGGGTTGCCTCTGTTACTTCCTCGTTGATACTTGCATTGTGCATGACCCTACCTCCTTATGAGGGTTATGCCAGTGGGAGTAGATAGGATGCTAAGTAGTGCTACGCAAAAGGGATGGGAATATGCATGGTGATGGAGACAAAGTATTTTCAAAAGACTTTTCGAAAACCCCCATCGGGTGCCACTTATGCCCGGGGGAGATGATGAGTTGGGTAACCACTTGATGATGAAGTGGTGTGCCGAGGCAAATGTGTGTGTTGTTTTTTTTCAAAACGGATTGGTTTAAGTTGCGATCGTTATTCCAACCTTACATGCGCAACCACTCTACCCTTATATGGGAAAGGGCATTATTGATTACCTAGGCCGATACTAGCTTGGAGCCCGCATTACTAGTGATGGGGGAGAGTTGGTGCTCTCTCTCGGGACGGGGTTGTGCCAGGTAGGGCGGCCAAGAACATTTTTAGGGGGCACCGGACACACCGTTGGTACCCCGTGCCAGTGGTATGTGATGAATATGGGAGCGAGGCTCCACAATTTGAAGTTGTGAAATGTTGGGCACGGGGGTTACTACCAATCGAGTGGACTCCATGTTAGTGTCGTCTAGGGAAAGATAGTGATTGGGTGCTTACCCCGGGTACTTGAGGTACCGCGGGTCGTGGATGACACGGAAGTTCCCCGGATCTTGTGGGTAAAGTGTGCAGCCTCTGCAGAGTGTAAAACTATTCGAATAGCCGTGTCCACGGTCAAGGACAGTTGGGTAACCGCTCTTGGGCTACGTCCACTTGTTTACAAACCAGTGTGTCTGTGTGGGAAGAACTACTTGGGTCAAGTCAAAGGACTTGACATGTTTGAGTTGGGTTGGTGCCCACTCCCTTTGTGTTGATATCTGTAACCTGTCCTCTTGGTTACTTGAATTCTCCTGATGCATGTCTTATGAGTTGTTGAACATGTCATTGCACTCAAAAACTAGCTTTCCGCAAAAAAAATTACCTATATCATGCATTGTTGTATCTTGAACCAAAACATGGGTTGCTTGCGAGTACATTCAAAGTACTCATTGGCTTGCCACTGGTTATTTTATTGGCCAGGCATGAAAGAACATGATATGAAGAAGAGTACCTCGGTGACGAACATGCGAGCTAGGAAGCTTCCCAGTCAGAATGCCTGTAGGGTTAAGGCAGATGGCATGGGTCCAAGTTATCGACGAAGATTTCCGCTGCGATGTTATACTCAAGACTTGACCATAATGGTCCTACTTGTGTAATACGGTATGTATGGATGTAAGACTCTTGTTATTCAGCTTCTGTGTGTTCAGTGAGCATTGATCTCTGGGATCACTGTACACGTGCATTCGGTGATCACGACTTATGAGTCGGGGTCCCCACAGCCGAACAGCTCTTTTAGTTTGGTGCAGCAATTCCTTTGTGCGGTGCCGCGCATTAATGCGATGAAGAGGTCGGCGTGCATAGAAGGCTCGTGGATGGCCCTTTCCCATGTCAAAACATACTGGGCGGAGATGGATGCCACCACTGTCGCGGCGCATGGTTCGGCCATAGGCCGAGTGGCTGCCGAGCACTATTTTGAAGAAGTTCTTGAAGGTGCTCGTTCGATAGAGGCCCAGTGCTGGAAGAATATTATGTTTGAATGACATGTATTCCCATTGTAAAAACAATGTTTTATTAAGTTTATCAAGGCTATATTTATACTTTTGCCCGAAAGTATTATGATACCTCTTGTGCGGCCGTTTATGTATATATGTATATAACCTGAAAGATTGCAGTCGTCGGCTTCAGCCCCCACGCATATAATGCAGGGGTGTTCGCAGAAGACGGATGTTCACACTTGATCCAACATCTTGGTCCATTAAGGAGGTGATAGCGTGGCGAACTAGGCAACCGGACTATAATGCTTTAACACTTTCACTTAGCCAGAGGAGTTTGACAGTGGGGCTACTATATAGCCCCTGGTGGCTCCGCACTCATCCGAATTCGGGGTGCGTACATGCCTGGCCGGGAAACGGCCCTTCGTTAAGGCGGAGGAATCCCGAAGATTCCGGTAGGTCATCGAGTGGTTGACCAGTCTCACGCTATATCATGACAGTCAGTTTTCGGCTTTCTCTACTGAGGTGCTCGTCCGGATGAACCAGGGCACAATCACAGTAGTTCTCCTGGTGCCGCCTTAGCCGATAGAGCGGAACGTAAGGCAGCAAAACATAGGAGCCGGTCAAACCCAACATTTGACCAAAGACATGATTCGGAGCTGATGCATATAAGGCCAAACTCGCGACGCCGAACACTCCCTAAGGTATTCAGTCTTTATGGTGTAAACCGGTCCTAAACAGTGCCCTTTGTAATAAGCCCCTGGTGTCCAGGTACGTGCAATATTCTGACGTGGCCACATGCCAATACGTCAGCATCCTTCTCCATTGTACTGAGAATCTGGGGGATGTGTATCAACAAGCGACAGTAAAAAAGGTTTACGCAGGGTCTTAATCTAAAAAGAATCCTTGGAACGGGTCCCTGCTGCACGCCTGCGCATGTGTCTCCGTTGTGCCATATTCTAGACGGGTGTAGCACGATAGTCATCTGAAAAAGAGAGGAACTTAATTGAAAAGTTGTCGTGCAAAAGTTAAGTTATACTAAATAAACAATATATAGTTCAAAATGAGTAAAGTTGAGCCTGATTGCCACTTGTGCGCGCGCGTTGAGCCCCTTGTATTGTAATAGGGGTATAGCCATCAAACCTGTATCAAGTACATATAGCTGTACCGGACTTGTCCAACCGTGTCCGTGGTCTTAACGACCTATCAGATGCTTTAGTTGGTGAGGCCGTTTAGTGTGCGGCTGCCAAGGCAGCCGCACGGTCTTCCGCGCACAAGGAGCGCTCAATATTTCCATTTACTGTAATGATGCCACGTGGACCAGGCATCTTAAGCATGAGGGAAGCGTAATGCGGTATTGCGTTAAAGCGAGCGAAAGCTTCACGTCCGAGAAATGCTTGATAGCCATTTTGGAACGGAGCGATGTGGAAGGTTAAATTTTCGCTGCGGAAGTTATCGGGGAAGCCGAATATAACCTCTAGTAGCAGGGAGCCCGTGCAATGGGCTTCTGGGCCTGGCGTTACTCCTTTAAAGGTAGTATTGCTATGGCTAATTTTTGCTGGGTCTATCCCCATGTTGCGTACTGTGTCCTGATATATCAGGTTTAAACTGCTGCCGCCGTCCATCAGAACTCGTGTGAAGTGGTATCCGTCAATTATTGGGTCTAATACCAAGGCAGCCCATCCTGCACGCCGGAAAGTTGCTGAGTAATCCCGATGGTCAAAAGTGATCGGTTGGGACGACCAGTGGCAGAACTCTGCGGTGATAGGCCCTGGGGCATGTGTCTCTGAGAGTGCCGCTTTGTTTCTCCCCTTTATTACGTGTAACACGTTGACTGTTTTGACTTCTGGTGGGATTTTCTTCTGTTCCCCAGTGCTTTGCTTGCGAGGCTCGTCCTCGTCTTCGCTTGGTGTATCCTGCCCCTTATGTTCGGCGTTGAGCTTGCCGGACTACTTGAAGACCTAACATTCTCTATGGGTATGATTTGCAGGTTTGTCAGGGGTACTATGGATCTGACATATTTGGTCCAGAATCTTGTTTAGGCTGGACAATTCGTCTTTGTTGCCTTTGGAGGGCGGCTTTTGCTGACCTGGCCGAGAGCTTCTGAATCCGGCGTTTACCGTCATGCTCTGCGGGCTGTCTTATTTATTCCGGCGCATGTTTTTGCTGCGTCATGATTTCCCGTTTCCGTCCCTGACTTCGGATGTACTTGGGTCGCTGGTGCTGCATCGAGCTAACCAGCTGTCCTCGCCCGCGCAAAAGCGGGTCATGAGGCTTGTTAATGCTACCATTGTTCTTGGCTTTTCTTGGCTGAGGTGTCTAGCAAGCCATTCGTCTCGAATGCTGTGCTTGAAAGCTGCTAAGGCTTCGGCGTCCGGACAGTCGACTATTTGGTTCTTCTTAGTGAGGAACCTGTTCCAAAGCTTTTGGACTGACAATCCAGGTTGTTGAGTTATATGGCTTAAATCGTCTACATCCGGTGGTCGGACATAGGTCCCTTGAAAATTTGCCCGAAAGGCGTCTTCGAGCTCTTCCCAGCTTCCAATGGAGTTTTCGGGGAGGCTTTTAAGCCAGTGCCGAGCTGGCCCTTTGAGCTACAGGGGTAAGTACTTGATGGCGTGGAGATCGTCTCCTCGAGCCATGTGGATATGGAGGATATAGGCCTCAATCCAGACCCTAGGGTATGTTGTTCTGTCATACGCCTCTATGTTTACGGGTTTGAATCCCTCTGGAAATTCATGGTCCAGCACCTCATCGGTGAAACATAGGGGGTGTGCGGCACCCCTGTATTTGGGTGTACCATGGTGTTCAGATGTTTGTTGTGTTGTATTGCATACTGGAGCGCGCTTGCGTGGCCCGTATATGCATCTGGTTGCGTCGTCCTTTTGATGCGAGCCCTCGCGTGGATCGCGTACTGGCTTATGTGCGGCATCGTTTGCCGCTCTATATTGGCCGCGAGGTCGTCTATCTGACCGGATGGCCATTTTGTTTTCTAATTGCTGAGGATCTAAGGCCTCCTCGTCGAATTCAGGTAGCAACTTTCGCTTCGGGTAGCTCTTGGTGTGGCGATTACCACTGTACTTCGCTGTAGTATTGAGTACTTCACTCCATCTGATTCTGAGTGTGTCTTGTGCAGCCCTGAGCCTTTGCTTCTGCTTTTTCAGACTCCTCGCAGTGGCAACAAGCCTTTGATGGGCATTCTGTTGCTCCGGGCGCCTGCCCGGTGTGATATCGTCCGGACTGTTATCTTAGACGGAGTCGGTTTGTTCGGTTTGATTCTCCGTGTTGCCCTGGTCGGGCGATGGTTCACCCTGCTCTATCGCTGGGTCTATGTGACCGTTGTTTCTGCCGAGGCAGGATTTGGAGCGGCGCTTATGCTGCCGCTTTGACTGCTTCTCGAGGGAACAACCCTTCGTTGCGTCCTTCCGTTCCTCGTCGTCGTTTTCTTTGGGTGTGTCCACCATGTATACATCGTATGATGAAGTGGGCGTCCAGTGCCCTGTGGGCAGTGGTTCCTGTTCGTCTCCTGCATCGCCGTCCATACCGTCGATGTCTTCGGAGTCGAGGTCGAGCATGCCAGTCAAATCATCGACAGTGGCTACTAAGTGGGTGGTGGGTGGGCGGCGAATTTCATCGCCATCTGCACCCCAATCCTGCCGGACATAGTTCGGCCAGGACTCTCCTGACAAGGAGAGAGACCTTAACGAGTTCAGTATGTCGCCGAAGGGCGAGTGCTGAAAGATATCCACGGAGGTAAACTCCATGATCGGTGCCCAGTCGGATTCGATAGGCACGGGCGCAGGCGGTTCGGAGTCCGTGGCCGGGGAAGGATCCGGCAGTGTGGCATCACGGCTCTCGTGAAGGGTAAGATCGATATTCGGCTTGATCGCCGCTGAGGATACGGCCTCCGTGGCGGGGTCTATCCACCCGTCCATGGATGGCACAACTGGTTCCGAATTGAGGGTCAGAGCGGTTGCTGGTGCGATCTCCTGAACACTGTCCGATGGTGGAGCTAAATCGTACTCATCGTGACCGTGTGGCGCACAAGGCAGGGGCTCGAATCCGTCGAAGATCAAGTCTCTGCGGATATCGGCTGTGTAGTTTAAGCTTCTAAACCTGACCTGATGACCAGGGGCGTAACTCTCGATCTGCTCCAGATGGCCAAGCGAGTTGGCCCGCAGTGCGAAGCCACCGAATACAAAGATCTGTCCGAGGAGAAAAGTCTCACCCTGGACTGCATCGCTATCGATGATCGGAGGAGCCATCAAGCCTAACGGCGACGACACAGAGGAACTCTCAATGAAAGCACCAATGTTGGTGTCAAAATCGGCGGATCTCGGATAGGGGGACCCAAACTGTGCTTCTAAGGCGGATGGTAACAGGAGGCAGGGGACATGATGTTTTACCCAGGTTCGGGCCCTCTTGATGGAGGTAAAACCCAACGTCCTGCTTGATTATTCTTGATAATATGAGTAGTACAAGAGTTGATCTACCACGAGATCGGAGAGGCTAAACCCTAGAAGCTAGCCTATGGTATGATTGTATGTTGTCCTACGGACTAAAACCCCTCTGGTTTATATAGACACCGTAGGGGGCTAGGGTTACACAAGGTCGGTTACAAAGGAGGAGATATACATATCTGTATTGCCTAGCTTGCCTTCCACGCCAAGTAGAGTCCCATTCGGACACGGGACGAAGTCTTCAATCTCATATATTCATAGTCCAACAGTCCGGCCAAAGGATATAGTCCGGCTGTCTGGAGACCCCCTAATCCAGGACTCCCTCAATCAACATAGTGATGTTCACCATTGAAAACTACTCCATCTCACGTGATGATCGGACATGGTTTAGTTGATATGGATCATGTGATCACTTAGATGATTAGAGGGATGTCTATCTAAGTGGGAGTTCTTAAATATGATTAACTGAACTTTAATTTATCATGAACTTAGTACCTGATAGTATTTTGCTTGTCTATGTTGTTGTAGATCGATGACCCGTGTTGTTGTTCCATTAAATTTTAATGCATTCCTTGAGAAAGCAAAGTTGAAAGATGATGGTAGAAATTACACAGACTGGGTCCATAACTTGATTATCCTCATTGCTGCACAGAAGAATTACATCCTGGAAGCACCGCTGGGTGCCAAACCTGCTGCATGAGCAACACTAGATGTTATGAACGTCTGGCAGAGCAAAGTTGATGACTACTCGATAGTTCAGTGTACCATGCTTTACGGCTTAGAACCGGGACTTCAACGACGTTTTGAACGTCATGGAGCATATGAGATGTTCCGGGAGTTGAAGTTAATATTTCTAGCAAATGCCCGGATTGAGATATATGAAGTCTTCAATAAGTTCTACAACTGCAAGACGGAGGAGAATAGTTCTGTCAGTGAACATATACTCAGAATGTCTGGGTACCATAACCACTTGACTCAACTGGGAGTTAATCTTCCTATTGATAGTGTCATTGACAGAGTTCTTCAATCACTGCCACCAAGCTACAAAAGCTTCATGATGAACTATAATATGCAAGGGATGGATAAGACGATTCCCAAGCTCTTCGCAATGCTAAAAGCTGCGGAGGTAGAAATCAAGAAGCAGCATCAAGTGTTGATGGTCATTAAGACCACCAGTTTCAAGAAAATTGGTAAAGGGAAGACGAAAAGGAACTTCAAGAAGAACAGAAAACAAGTTGCTGCTCAAGAGAAGAAACCCAAGTCTGGACCTAATCCTAAAACTGAGTGCTTCTACTGCAAAGGGACTGGTCACTGGCAGCGGAACTGGCCCAAGTATTTGGCGGATAAGATGGATGGCAAGGTGAACAAAGGTATATGTGATATACATGTTATTGATGTGTACCTTACTAAAGCTCGCAGTAGAGCCTGGGTATTTGATACTAGTTCTGTTGCTAATATTTGCAACTCGAAACAGGGACTACGGATTAAGCGAATATTGCCTAAGGACGTGGTGACGATGCGCGTGGGAAATGGTTCCAAAGTCGATGTGATCGCCGTCGGCACGCTACCTCTACATCTACCTTCGGGGTTAGTTTTAGACCTGAATAATTGTTATTTGGTGCCAGTGTTAAGTATGAACATTATATCTGGATCTTGTTTGATGCGAGACGGTTATTCATTTAAACAGAGAATAATGGTTGTTCTATTTATATGAGTAATATCATTTATGGTCATGCACCCTTGAAGAGTGGTCTATTTTTGATGAATCTCGATAGTAGTGATACACATATTCATAATGTTGAAGCCAAAAGATGCAGAGTTGATAATGATAGTGCAACTTATTTGTGGCACTGCCGTTTAGGTCATATTGGTGTAAAGCGCATGAAGAAGCTCCATTCTGATGGACTTTTGGAATCACTTGATTATGAATCACTTTGTACTTGCGAACCATGCCTCATGGGCAAGATGACTAAAACGCCGTTCTCTGGAACTATGGAGCGAGCAACAGATTTGTTGGAAACGATACATACTGATGTATGTGGTCCGATGAATATTGAGGCTCGCGGCGGGTATCGTTATTTTCGCACCTTCACAAATGATTTGAGCATATATGGGTATATCTACTTGATGAAACATAAGTCTGAAATATTTGAAAAGTTCAAAGAATTTCAGAGTGTGAAGTGGAAAATCATCGTAACAAGAAAATAAAGTTTCTACGATCTGATCATGGAGGAGAATATTTCAGTTACGAGTTTGGTCTTCATTTGAAACAATGCGTAATAGTTTCGCAACTCACGCCACCTGGAACACCATAGCGTAATGGTGTGTCCGAACATTGGAATCGTACTTTACTAGATATGGTGCGATCTATGATGTCTCTTAATGATTTACCGCTATCGTTTTGGGGTTACGCTTTAGAGATAGCTACATTCACGTTAAATAGGGCACCATCTAAATCCGTTGAGACGATGCCTTTTGAACTATGGTTTGGCAAGAAACCAAAGTTGTCGTTTCTTAAAGTTTGGGGCTGCGATGCTTATGTGAAAAAGCTTCAACTTGATAAGCTCGAACCCAAATCGGAGAAATGTGTCTTCATAGGATACCCAAAGGAGACTGTTGGGTACACCTTCTATCACAGATCCGAAGGCAAGACATTTGTTGCTAAGAATGGATCCTTTCTAGAGAGGGAGTTTCTCTTGAAAGAAGTGAGTGGGAGGAAAGTAGAACTTGATGAGGTAATTGTACCTGCTCCCTTATTGGAAAGTAGTCCATCACAGAAACCGGTTCCTGTGACACCTACACCAATTAGTGATGAAGCCAATGATGATGATCATGAAACTTCAGATCAAGTTACTACCGAACCTTGTAGGTCAACCAGAGAAAGATCCGCACCAGAGTGGTACGGTAATCCTGTTCTGCAGGTCATGTTACTTGACCATGATGAACCTACGAACTATGGGGAAGTGATGATGAGCCCAGATTCTGCAAAATGGCTTGAGGCCATGAAATCTGAGATGGGATCCATGTATGAGAACAAAGTGTGGACTTTGGTTGACTTGCCTGATGATCGGCAAGCCATCGAGAATAAATGGATCTTCAAGAACAAGACTGGCGCCGACGGTAACGTTACCATCTACAAAGCTTGACTTGTTGCGAAAGGTTTTCGACAAGTTCAAGGGGTTGACTACGATGAGACTTTCGCACCCGTACCGATGCTTAAGCCCGTCTAAATCATGTTAGCTATTGCAGCATTTTATGATTATGAAATTTGGCAAATGGATGTAAAGACTGCATTCCTGAATGGATTTCTAGAAGAAGAGTTGTATATGATACAACCTGAAGGTTTTATCGATCCAAAGGGTACTAACAAAGTGTGCAAGCTCCAGCGATCCATCTATGGACTGGTGCAAGCATCTCAGAGTTGGAATAAACGTTTTGATAATGTGATCAAAGCATATGGTTTTATACAGACTTTTGGAGAAGCCTGTATTTACAAGAAAGTGAGTGGGAGCTTTGTAGCATTTCTAATATTATATGTGGATGACATCTTGTTGATTGGAAATGATATAGAATTTCTGGATAGCATAAAAGGATACTTGAATAAGAGTTTTTCAATGAAAGACCTCGATGAAGCTTCTTATATATTGGGCATCAAGATCTATAGAGATAGATCAAGACGCTTAATTGGACTTTCACAAAGCACATACCTTGATAAAGTTTTGAAGAAGTTCAAAATGGATCAAGCAAAGAAAGGGTTCTTGCCTGTGTTACAAGGTGTGAAGTTGAGTAAGACTAAATGCCCGACCAATGCAGACGATAGAGAGAAAATGAAAAATGTTCCCTATGCTTCAGCCATAGGCTCTATCATGTATGCAATGTTGTGTACCAGACCTGATGTGTGCCTTGCTATTATTTTAGTAGGGAGGTACCAAAGTAATCCAGGAGTGGATCACTGGACAGCGGTCAAGAACATCCTGAAATACCTGAAAAGGACTAAGGATATGTTTCTCGTTTATGGAGGTGACAAAGAGCTCGTCGTAAATGGTTACGTCGATGCAAGCTTTGACAATGATCCGGGTGATTCTAAATCACAAACAGGATACGTGTTTATATTGAACTGTGGAGTTGTCAGTTGGAGCATTTCTAAACAAAGCGTCGTGGCAGGATCTACGTGTGAAGTGGAGTACATAGCTGCTTCGGAAGCAGCAAATGAAGGAGTCTGGATGAAGGAGTTCATATCCGATCTAGGTGTCATACCTAGTGCATAGGTTCCAATGAAAATCTTTTGTGACAATACTGGCGCAATTGCCTTGGCAAAGGAATCCAGATTTCACAAGAGAACCAAACACATCAAGAGACACTTCAATTCCATCCGCGATCAAGTCCAGGTGGGAGACATAGAGATTTCCAAGATACATACGGATCTGAAGTTGCAGACCCGTTGACTAAGCCTCTCTCACGAGCAAAACATGATCAGCACCAAGGCTCCATGGGTGTTAGAATCATTACTGTGTAATCTAGATTATTGACTCTAGTGCAAGTGGGAGACTGAAGGAAATATGCCCTAGAGGCAATAACAAAGTTATTATTTATTTCCTTATTTCATGATAAATGTTTTTTATTCATGCTAGAATTGTATTAACCGAAAACATAATACATGTGTGAATACATAGACAAACAAAGTGTCACTAGTATGCCTCTACTTGACTAGCTCATTGATCAAAGATGGTTATGTTTCCTAACCATAGACATGAGTTGTCATTTGATAAATGAGATCACATCATTAGGAGAATGATGTTATTGACTTGAACCATTCCGTTAGCTTAGCACTTGATTGTTTTAGTTTACTGATATTGCTTTCTTCATGACTTATACATGTTCCTATGACTATGAGATTATCCAACTCCCGATTACCGGAGGAACATTTTGTGTGCTACCAAACATCACAACGTAACTAGGTGATTATAAAGGTGCTCTACAGGTGTCTCCAATGGTACTTGTTGAGTTGGCATAGATCAAGATTAGGATTTGTCACTCCGATTGTCGGAGAGGTATCTCTAGGCCCTCTCGGTAATGCACATCACTATAAGCCTTGCAAGAAATGCAACTAATGAGTTAGTTGCGGGATAGTGCATTAAGGAATGAGTAAAGAGACTTGTCGGTAACGAGATTGAACTAGGTATTGAGATACCGACGATCGAATCTCGGGAAAGTAACATACCAATGACAAAGGGAACAACGTATGTTGTTATGCGGTTTGACCGATAAAGATCTTCATAGAATATGTAGGAGCCAATATGAACATCCAGGTTCCGCTATTGGTTATTGACCGGAGACGTGTCTCGGTCATGTCTACATAGTTCTCGAACCCGTAGGGTCCGCACGCTTAACGTTCGGTGACGATCTGTATTATGAGTTTATGTGATTTGATGTACCGAGGGTAGTTCGAAGTCCCAAATAAGATCGGGGACATGACGAGGAGTCTTGAAATGGTCGAGATGTAGAGATCGACATATTGGACGAGTATATTCGGACATCGTAAAGGTTCCTAGTGATTCGGGTATTTTTCGGAGTACGGGGAGTTACGAGAATACGGGGGAGAAGTATTGGGCCTCATGGGCCAAGTGGTGGAAGAGAGGAGGCAGGGCGCGCAGCCCCCCTAGCCCAAACCGAATTGGACTAGGGGGGCGGCCCCCCTTTCCTCCTTTCCTACCTTTCCTTCCTTCTCCCTCTCCTCCTTCCTTCCCTCCTCCTAGTAGGAGTAGGAAAGGGGAGTCCTACTCCTACTAGGAGGGGGACTCCTCCTCCTGGCGCGCCCTACAGGGGCCGTCCGGCCTCCCCCCTTGCTCCTTTATATATGGGGGCAAGGGGCACCCTAGAACACACAAGTTGATTGTTCCAAGCCGTGTGCAGTGCCCCCCTCCACCATAATACACCTCGGTCATATCGTAGCGGTGCTTAGACGAAGCCCTGCATCGGTAGCAACATCATCACGCCGTCGTCCTGACGGAACTCCCCATGAAGCTCTGCTGGATCTGAGTTCATGGGATGTCATCGAGCTGAACGTGTGCTAAACTCGGAGGTGCCATGCGTTCGGTACTTGGATCGGTCGGATCGTGAAGTCGTTCGACTACATCAACCGCGTTCTCATAACGCTTCTGCTTATGGTCTACGAGGGTACATGGACGATACTCTTCCCTCTTGTTGCTATCTATCACTATGATCTTGCGTGTGCGTAGGAAATTTTTTGAAATTACTACGTTCCCCAACAGTTAGTGCTACCTCTTGAGCACTGCGTTGGTTTTCCCTTGAAGAGGAAAGGGTGATGCAGTAAAGCAGCGTAAGTATTTACCTCAGTTTTTGAGAACCAAGGTATCAATCCAGTAGGAGACCACGCGCGAGTCACCTCATACCTACACACACAAATAAGAACCTCGCAACCAACTCGATAAAGGGGTTGTCAATCCCTTCACGGCTACTTGCAAGAGTGAGATCTGATAGAGATGATAATAATAAGATAAATATTTTTGGTATTTTTATGATTTAGATTGAAAGTAAAGATTGCAAAATAAAGTAGATGGGAAACTTGTATGATGGAGAATAGACCCGGGGGCCATAGGTTTCACTAGTGGCTTCTCTAAAGATAGCATAAGTATTACGGTGGGTGAAAAAATTACTGTCGAGCAATTGATAGAAAACTGAATAATTAGGAGAATATCTAGGCATGATCATGTATATAGGCATCACGTCCGTGACAAGTAGACCGATACAATTCTGCGTCTACTACTATTACTCCACACATCGACCGCTATCAAGCATGCATCTAGAGTATTGAGTTCATAAGAACAGAGTAACGCCTTAAGCAAGATGACATGATGTAGAGGGATAAACTCATGCAATATGATGTAAACCCCATCTTTTTATCCTCGATGGCAATAATACAATACGTGTCGTTTCCCTTTCTGTCACTGGGATCGAGCACCGCAAGATTGAACCCAAAGCTAAGCACTTCTCCCATTGCAAGAAAGATCAATCTAGTAGGCCAAACCAAACTGATAATTCAAAGAGACTTGCAAAGAGAAACCAATCATACATAAAAGAATTCAGAGAAGATTCAAATATTGTTCATAGACAGACATGATCATAAACCCACAATTCATCGGATCTCGACAAACACACCGCAAAAGAAGATTACATCGAATAGATCTCTAAGAGAATCGAGGAGAACTTTGTATTGAGATCCAAAGAGAGAGAGGAAGCCATCTAGCTACTAGCTATGGACCCGAAGGTCTGAAGTAAACTACTCACACATCATCGGAGGGGCCATGGAGTTGATGTAGAGGCCCTCCGTGATCAATGCCCCCTCCGGCGGAGCTCCAGAAAAGGTCCCAAGATGGGATCTCTTGGGTATAGAAGGTTGCGGCGGTGGAAATAGGGTTTCATGGTGCTCCTGGATGTTTGCGGGGTATATGGATATATATAGCAGGAAGAAGTAGGTTGGTGGAGCAACGAGGGGCCCACAAGGGTGGAGGGCGCGCCCAGGGGGTGGGCGCGCCCCCCTGCCTCGTGGCCTCCTCGATTGTTTCTTGACGTCCACTCCAAGTCTCCTAGATCACGTTTGTTCCAAAAAAAACGCTCCCAAAGGTTTCATTCCATTTGGACTCCGTTTGATATTCCTTTTCAGAGAAACACTAAAATAGGCAAAAAAACAGTAATTTGGACTGGGCCTCCAGTTAATAGGTTAATCCCAAAAATAATATAGAAGTGTAAAAATAAGCCCATTAACATCCGAAATAGATAATATAATAGCATGGAACAATCAAAAATAATAGATACATTGGGGACGTATCAAGCATCCCCAAGCTTAATTCCTGCTCATCCTCGAGTAGGTAAATGATAAAAATAGAATTTTTGATGTGGAATGCTTCCTAACATATTTCTCAATGTAATTTTTCTTTATTGTGGCATGAATGTTAAGATCCAAAAGATTCAAGATAAAAGTTTAATATTGACATAGAAATAATAATACTTCAAGCATACTAACTAAGCAATCATGTCTTCTCAAAATAACATGGCCAAAGAAAGTTATCCCTACAAAATCATATAGTTCGGCTATGCTCTATCTTCACCACACAAAATATTTAAATCATGCACAACCCCGATGACAAGCCAAGAAATTGTTTCATACTTTTGATGTTCTCAAACTTTTTCAGTCTTCATCCAATATATGAACGTGAGTCGTGGATATAGCACTATGGTGGAATAGAATGGTGGTTGTGTAGAAGACAAAAAGGAGAAGATAGTCTCACATCAACTAGGTGTATCAACGGCCTATGGAGATGCCCATTAATAGATATCAATGTGAGTGAGTAGGGATTGCCATGCAACGGATGCACTAGATCTATAAGTGTATGAAAGCTCAACAAAAGACACTAAGTGGGCATGCATCCAACTCACTTGCTCACGAAGACCTAGTTTGAGGAAGACCTAGTGGGCGTGCATCCAACGGATGCATTTTGAGGAAGCCCATCATTGGAATATACAAGCCAAGTTCTATAATGTAAAATTCCCACTAGTTTATGAAAGTGACAACATAGGAGACTCTCTATCATGAAGATCATGGTGCTACTTTGAAGCACAAGTGTGGAAAAAGGATAGTAACATTGTCCCTTCTCTCTTTTTCTCTCATTTTTTTATTTGGGCCTTCTTTCCTTTTTTTTCTTTTGGCCTCTTTTTTCGTCCGGAGTCTCATCCCGACTTGTGGGGGAATCATAGTCTCCATCATCATTTCCTCACTGGGACAATGCTCTAATAATGATGATCATCACACTTATTTTTACTTACAACTCAATACTTAGAACAAAATATGACTCTATGTGAATGCCTCCGACGGTGTACCGGGATATGCAATGAATCAAGAGTGACATGTATCAAAGAATTATGAATGGTGGCTTTGCCACAAATACAATGTCAACTACATGATCATGCAAAGCAATATGACAATGATAAAGCGTGTCATAACAAACGGAACGGTGGAAAGTTGCATGGCAATATATCTCGGAATGGCTATGGAAATGCCATAATAGGTAGGTATGGTGGTTGTTTTGAGGAAGGTATATGGTGGGTTTATGGTACCGGCGAAAGTTTGCGGTACTAGAGAGGCTAGCAATGGTGGAAGGGTGAGGGTGCGTATAATCCGTGGACTCAACATTAGTCATAAAGAACTCACATACTTATTGCAAAAATCTATTAGTTATCGAAACAAAGTACTACACGCATGCTCCTAGGGGGATAGATTGGTAGGAAAAGACCATCGCTCGTCCCCGACTGCCACTCATAAGGAAGGTAATCAATAAATAAACCATACTCCGACTTCATCACATAACGGTTCACCATACGTGCATGCTACGGGAATCACAAACTTCAACACAAGTATTTCTCAAATTCGCAACTACTCAACTAGCATGACTCTAATATCACCATCTCCATATCTCAAAACAATCATCAAGTATCAAAATTCTCTTAGTATTCAATGCACTTATATGAAAGCTTTCATAATGCCTAAAAGAAAATTACCATGTTGTTCTAAAGGACTCTCAAAATAATATAAGTGAAGCATGACAGATCAATTATTTATAAAAAATAGAACCACCGCCATGCTCTAAAAGATATAAGTGAAGCACTAGAGCAAAAACTATATAGCTCAAAAGATATAAGTGAAGCACATAGAGTATTCTAATAAATTCCTATTCATGTGTGTCTCTCTCAAAAGGTGTGTACAGAAAGGATGATTGTGGTAAACTAAAAAGCAAAGACTCAAATCATACAAGACGCTCCAAGCAAAACACATATCATGTGGCGAATAAAAATATAGCTCCAAGTAAAGTTACCGATGAACGGAGACAAAAGAGGGGATGCCTTCCGGGGCATCCCCAAGCTTAGGCTTTTTGGTGTCCTTGGATTTACCTTGGGGTGCCATGGGCATCCCCAAGCTTAGTCTCTTTCCACTCCTTGTTCCATAATCCATCAAATCTTTACCCAAAACTTGAAAACTTCACAACACAAAACTTAAAAGAAAATCTTTGTGAGCTCCGTTAGCGAAAGAAAACAAAACACCACTTCAAGGTACTGTAATGAACTCATTCTTTATTTATATTGGTGTTACACCTACTGTATTCCAACTTCTCTATGGTTTATAAACTCTTTTACTAGCCATAGATTCATCAAAATAAGCAAACAACACACGAAAAATAGAATTTGTCAAAAACAGAACAGTCTATAGTAGTATGTAACTAACGCAAACTTATGGAACCCCAAAAATTCTAAAATAAATTGTTGGACGTGAGGAATTTATCTATTAATCATCTCAAAAATAATTAACTAAATAGCACTCTCCAATAAAAAAATGGCAGCAATTCTCGAGAGCGCTAAAGTTTCTGTTTTTTACAGCAAGATCAAAAAGACTTTCCCCAAGTCTTCCCAATGGTTCTACTTGGCACAAACACTAATTAAACACAAAAACACAACCAAAACAGAGGATAGATAAATTATTTATTACTAAACAGGAGCAAAAAGCAAGGAATAAAAATAAAATTGGGTTGCCTCCCGACAAGCGCTATCGTTTAACGCCCCTAGCTAGGCATAAAAGCGAAGATAGATCTAGGTATTGCCATCTTTGGTAGGCAATCCATAAGTGGCTCTCATAATAGATTCATATGGTAATTTAATTTTCTTTCTAGGGAAGTTTTCCATGCCTTTCCTTAACGGAAATTGTAATTTAATATTCCCTTCCTTCATATCAATAATTGCACCAATCGTTCTAAGGAAAGGTCTACCAAGAATAATAGGACATGAAGGATTGCAATCTATGTCAAGAACAATGAAATCTATGGGCACATAATTCCTATTTGCAACAATAAGAACATCATTAATTTTTCCCATAGGTTTCTTAATAGTGGAATCCGCAAGGTGCAAGTTTAAAGAACAATCATCAAATTCACGGAAACCTAGCCAATCACGCAGAGTTTTTGGGATCATGGAAACACTAGCACCCAAATTACACAAAGCATAGCATTCATGATCTTTAATTTTAGTTTTAATTGTAGTTCCCACTCATAATAAATTTTTCTAGGGATAGAAACTTCCAACTCAAGTTTTTCTTCATAAGATTGCATCAAAGCATCAACGATATGTTTAGTAAAAGCTTTATTTTGATTATAAGCATGAGGAGAATTTGTCACGGATTGCAACAAGGAAATACAATCTGTCAAAGAGCAATTATCATAATTAAATTCCTTGAAAACCAAGATAGTGGGTTCATTGCTATTTAAAGTTTTAACCTCTTCAATCCCACTTTTAACAATTTTAGCATCAAGATCTAAAAACTCTGACTCATTAGAACACCTTCTAACTAAAGTTGACTCATCTCCAGTCCCATCATTATCAAGATTCATATTGCAAAACAAGGATTTAATAGGGGACACATCAATCACTTTTAGATCTTCATCCTTATTATCATGAAAACTAGAAGAACACGCTTTCACAAAGCAATCTTTCTCTAGCACGCATCCTAGCGGTTCTTTCTTTGCACTCATCAATGGAAATTCTCATGGCTTTGATAGACTCATTGATATCATGCTTAGGTGGAATAGATCTATGTTTCAAAGAATCAACATCAAGATAAATTCTATCCACGTTCCTAGCCAACTCATCAATCTTAAGCAATTTTTCTTCAATCAAAGCACTGAAACTCTTTTGCGAACTAATAAATTCTTTAATAGTAGATTAAAAATCAGAGGGCATCTTATTATAATTTCCATAAGAATTGTTGTAGGAATTACCATAGTTATTAGAGGAATTAATAGGAAACGGCCTAGAATTAAAATTACCTCTATACGCGTTGTTACCAAAATTGTTCCTACCAACAAAATTCACATCCATAGATTCATTATTATTCTCAATCAAGGTAGACAAAGGCATATCATTAGGATCAGTAGGAGCACTCTTATTAGCAAACAATTTCATAAGTTCATCCATCTTTCCACTCAAAACATTAATCTCTTTGATTGCATGCACCTTTTTACTAGTAGATCTTTCAGTGTGCCATTGAGAATAATTAACCATAATATTATCTAGGAGTTTGGTAGCTTCACCTAAACTGATTTCCATAAAAGTGCCTCCCACGGCCGAATCTAAGAGATTTCTAGAAGCAAAATTCAATCCGGCATAAAAAAATTGTATAATCATCCATAAATTCAATCCATGTGTAGGGCAATTACGTATCATTAATTTCATCCTCTCCCAAGATTGTGCAGCATGTTCATGATCAAGTTGCTTAAAATTCATAATATCGTTTCTAAGAGAGATGATCTTAGGAGGAGGAAAATACTTAGAGATAAAAGCATCTTTGCACTTATTCCGTGACTCTATACTATTTTTAGGCAAAGACGAAAACCAAGCTTTAGCACGATCTCTAAGAGAAAACGAAAATAGTTTAAGTTTAACAATATCATTATCCACATCTTTCTTCTTTTGCATATCACACAAATCAACAAAGTTGTTTGGATGGGTAGCGGCATCTTCACTAGGAAGGCCAGAAAACGGATCTTTCATGACAAGATTCAGCAAAGCAGTATTAATTTCACAAGATTCAGCATCGGTAAGAGTAGCAATCGGAGTGCTAATAAAATCATTATTGTTGGTATTGGCAAAGTCACACAATTTAGTATTATCTTGAGCCATCGTGACAAGCAAGCAATCCAACACACAAGCAAACAAGCGAAGAAGCAAAAGAGGCAAATTGAAAAAGAGAAGGGGAACGGAAAAAGAGGGCGAATAAAACGGCAAGGGTGAAGTGGGGGAGAGGAAAACGAGAGTCAAATGGCAAATAATGTAATGCGAAGGATAATAGTTGTGATGGGTACTTGGTATGTCTTGACTTGGCGTAGATCTCCCCGGCAACGGCGCCAGAAATTCTTCTTGCTACCTCTTGAGCACTGCGTTGGTTTTCCCTTGAAGAGGAAAGGGTGATGCAGTAAAGCAGCGTAAGTATTTCCCTCAGTTTTTGAGAACCAAGGTATCAATCCAGTAGGAGACCACGCGCGAGTCACCTCGTACCTACACACACAAATAAGAACATCGCAACCAACGCGATAAAGGGGTTGTCAATCCCTTCACGGCCACTTGCAAGAGTGAGATCTGATAGAGATGATAATAATAAGATAAATATTTTTGTATTTTTATGATATAGATTGAAAGTAAAGATTGCAAAATAATGTAGATGGGAAACTTGTATGATGGAGAATAGACCCGGGGGCCATAGGTTTCACTAGTGGCTTCTCTCAAGATAGCATAAGTATTACGGTGGGTGAACAAATTACTGTCGTGCAATTGATAGAAAAGCGAATAATTATGAGAATATCTAGGCATGATCATGTATATAGGCATCACATCCGTGACAAGTAGACCAAAAAGATTCTGCATCTACTACTATTACTCCACACATCGACTGCTATCTGGCATGCATCTAGAGTACTAAGTTCATAAGAACAGAGTAACGCCTTAAGCAAGATGACATGATGTAGAGGGATAAACTCATGCAATATGATGTAAACCCCATATTTTTATCCTCGATGGCAACAATACAATACGTGTCGTTTCCCTTTCTGTCACTGGGATCGAGCACCGCAAGATTGAACCAAAGCTAAGCACTTCTCCCATTGCAAGGAAGATCAATCTAGTAGGCCAAACCAAACTGATAATTCGAAGAGACTTGCAAAGATAAACCAATCATACATTAGAGAATTCAGAGAAGATTCAAATATTGTTCATAGATAGACTTGATCATAAACCCACAATTCATTGGATCTCGACAAACACACCGCAAAAGAAGATTACATCGAATAGATCTCTAAGAGAATCGAGGAGAACTTTGTATTGAGATCCAAAGAGAGAGAAGAATCCATCTAGCTACTAGCTATGGAACCGAAGGTCTGAAGTAAACTACTCACACATCATCGAAGGGGCCATGGAGTTGATGTAGAGGCCCTCCGTGATCAATGCCCCCTCCGGCGGAGCTCCGGAAAAGGCCCCAAGATAGGATCTCTTGGGTACAAAAGGTTGCGGTGGTGGAAATAGGGTTTTGTCGTGCTCCTGGATGTTTGCGGGGTATATGGATATATAGGAGGATGAAGTAGGTCGGTGGAGCAACGAGGGGCCCACGAGGGTGGAGGGTGTGCCCCCTGCCTCGTGGCCTCCTCGATTGTTTCTTGACGTCCACTCCAAGTCTCCTGGATCACGTTTGTTCCAAAAATAATGCTCCCGAAGGTTTCATTCCGTTTGGACTCCGTTTGATATTCCTTTTCGGCGAAACACTAAAATAGGCAAAAAAACTGCAATTTGGGCTGGGCCTTCGGTTAATAGGTTAGTCCCAAAAATAATATAAAAGTGTAAAAATAAGCCCATTAACATCCAAAATAGATAATATAATAGCATGGAACAATCAAAAATTATAGATACGTTGGAGACGTATCAGTTAGTTAGGTTAGTTTATACGTTAGTTAGGTTAAGTAGTTTGAGGGGTTTTGGTGATGTCATTTTGTTCTCCAAGAGATGATACTTGGCAAGATAACCAAATATGGCATTGTCATACATGGTATAATTTCTTGGAATTTATAAAGAATATTTCCTATGTAAATAATCCAAAAGCTTGAAATATCAAAAAAGGGGTTTTAGTGTTGTTTTCACCCACCAAATTTTTTATTATGTTTATGTTGTACTAATTTCGTTTACTCTTTGTCATTGCAGGTGTTGACAGATGGTGGGTGCGGGTCGAGAGCGCTCTGAGCCTCCTTCTTCCTCGGCGCGTGCTGGGAGGGTGGCTATATTCCACCCCAGCAGCTTCGTAGAGCGCTCGTAGAAAGCATGGGGACACCGGCGGGCCCTTCTTCTTTGGCCGGGAGAGGTTGGGGGAAGACGAAGAGGGGATCTAGAGGTGGACTGACGGTGGGAGAGGTAGGAAGGTTGTTGTGCCTTCCTCGCCGCCACCCGAAGCTGATTCTCCGGACCACCGGAGTGCTCCGTCTTAGGTGGAGCCGTCAGACTTGGACCCGTCTCGGACTCCGGTCCACGAGCCTCGGGCTGACGAGCCTCATGTCGTCGAGCCTTCGTCCCAGGAGACTCAGGCCCCAGAGTCTTCATCCCATGAGACTCCAGTCCCAGAGTCTTCGTCCAGGTGACTCCGGAGACTAGTGGCCATGCTGATGGCGAGGAGACCTGGTCTGACAATACTTTTAGCGATGGCGAGCTGGTTGAGCAGGGCAAGAAGGTCTACCAGTGTGGTGGTACGAAGCTCTCGCCCGTGCCGATGACCCGCGATCAGAGGTGGTTGATTCAGCCTAACGGGGAGAAGTAAGTGCATTTACTCTATTGTAACCTTTGTCCTTCATGTTTCTTCAAATTAATATCTAATGTGTTGGCCTTGTCATACTGCAGGGGTTGGATACACCCCGATGGTGTCCGCAGGCCCAACGAGGTCCTTGGTACTCTAGTCCGGCACCACTTCCCGGGGTGGGTCACATTGCCCGGTGAGAGTCAATCTCCACAACTAGCAATGAGCTGGGAGCTATACGTGGCTGCCCCGGCCCTGCCAGAGGAGCGGGTCGACGATGTCGTGTGCGAGACGGTGGCCAACATTGTGAGGCGGCGGTTTTGGGTAATTTCTACTTTACAAAATTAAAAATCAACATTACCTAGTGATTGTACTAATCAGTGTTGTCTTGTTCGATTGCAGACCTTCTATAGGGTTGCTGAGGAACACGAGGTGGAGGCGGCTAGGGCTCCAAAATTATCCATTTTACCTACTTTAGCTAAAAATGGCATAATTACTTATGTTAGCACAAAAATGACCTATACTTACCTTAATTTCCTCCAAAATTGACATAATAAGCTTAGTTAGCTAAAAATGGCATAATTACCTATGTAAGCTCTAAAATGACACAAGTAAGGAATGAGAAGAATAAAAACAAGGAAGAGGAGAAAATGACAGAATAAAAGAAGAAAGAGAAGAAAAAGAAAGAATAAAAGAAGAAGAATGAGAAGGAAAAGGGTAAATGCCTTCTTCTTCTTCTTCTTCTAGTCTTCTTCTTCTTCTAGTCTTCTTCTTCTTCTAACTTGCTTACTCCCATTTTTGCAGATTTGATTCACTTCATGGAAGCTGGACTGATGGACTGCTAGTTTTAGTTTCTGTTTTGATTTTGTGTTGATAAACAATGTATGTTGAATAACTCCGTGAAACTATGTATGTATGTTGATGAACTCCGTGAAACTATGTATGTATTGGATGTTTTAATACCCTATGTGTTCTGTTGCGTTGATGGACTGCTAGATGATGGATACATGGGCTATGTTTGAGGTTGAAACTATATATATAATTTATGTCTTTTGAAATTGCAAGGATATAACAAAAAACAGGAAAAACAGGGGCTATACAGGCTCTTTGCCGTCTACTCGCAGACAGAAAGAGCTTTGCCATCAGCCAGCAGACGGCAAATCTGCCACGTGGCAGCTACCTGTGCAACCTGGGGCACTGGCTGGCCTATTTGGTTACTTTGTCGTCTGCTGGCTGACGGCAAACAGTGTTGCACCTTTGCCGTCCGCCAGCTGACGGCATAGCTTGACACGTGGCAGCACCTGGGGGTTGGCCTATTTTGCTACTTTGTCATCCGCTGGCAGACGGCAAATGTGCAATTGTCTTTGTCGTCTGTCAGCGGACGGCAAAGCACGCCGTTAACCCCTTAACAGACCTAACCTTGCACTTGTGCCGTCCGGGCTCTTTGTCGTCCACTGGCCGACGGCAAAGAGTGTTTCACCTTTGTCGTCCGTCAGCAGACGGCAAAGAGCCCTTTGCCATAGACTATTCAGACGGACCTGTTGCCGTCTGCTGGCGG
This sequence comes from Triticum urartu, assembly GCF_056163025.1. Lineage (NCBI taxonomy): Eukaryota > Viridiplantae > Streptophyta > Magnoliopsida > Poales > Poaceae > Triticum > Triticum urartu. Next base: position 116,988,561 of record NC_141877.1, read on the forward strand.
ACGGCAAAGGCCTTTGCCGTCAGCCATGGCGGACGGCAAAGTGCCTGATTCCTGTAGTGTATGAAAGTGCTCTAGTGCTTCACTTATATCTTTTTGAGCACGGTGGTGCTTTAATTTTTGAAGAAATACACTCATGCTTCACTTATATTAACTAGATGATTCCCCGCGCGTTGCTGCGGGGATTTTTTGCTAAAATTTCTAATGTGAAGAAATAAACCATGTAAAAAATAGTAACTTGCTCGTGCATCGAAACATTCCCATTTTGAAAGGATGTGCATACAAAACCATTGCTTTCATCGAATAGTAACTGTAGTGTTTATACATAGAATTGAAAACAAAAGAAGCCTTTCAATGATAACAATTGCCTGTTATATACATGAAAATAGTGCATCAGATCAGCCATGCTATAGTCGAATGTAAAAGGAATAAATATATGTTGGATCCATGTATGTGCAATTATCTTGTTCCCTAAGCTGAATATCATCAACATGCAGGTAATTCATTAACTATCCTCTAGAACAAAGGAGACGACCAAATGTTGCCACCTACACAAAAACTTGTAGAGAAAGATCACCTTGTATAAATGAACTTAAAACCTACCAATTCAGCATACCCAATAGTCACTAACCTTCAACTCTCAAGAACAAAGAAAGTACCAATTTGAGATGCGAACTAATGGATAATAATATGGCACAAACGAAAAGCCAGACAAAAGAAAAATTATTCCAACAAGAAATATGTATCTTTTCGGTGGATCTTTGAATATACGATGATGAAGGCCTTCAACCTGAAAAGGAGGATGAACATTAAGTCAGCATTGGACTTACTAAATAAGACGTAGAACAATCCATCTACAAATGAGACTGCATCCATGGTGCTTGGCTCAACACCTGCACATCTCAGTCACCATGCAACAGTTGGAACTGGGGACATAAAATTAATGGAAGAGTGGCATAAGCAGGTCCACCGGACCTTCGTTGCCCCTGCTTGTAAGCTTATCATCAATAGGACGGAGTAGCTTGATGGCTTCCTCCCTGCTGTAGAGTCAGCTCACCAAAAAACGCTACCATTGCCATGCTAGAAGCTCGACCAAGAGGTCTTCTAATGCACACATCACATACGCCAATTGAGAGCTGCCTCGACAAAGATGGGGGCTGGCTCCAGCTTCTTGATGTCATTTATTTAGCCCCATAAAGAGGGAGCATAAATAAACTGATGTAAAACAAATTGTCAAGTAAAAAGCAAACTCACTGATGCACTAACTGTACCTAATACTACGTAAAAGATAGTTATACTGGAATTCTAATACAAAGGTCTTGTGTCGCACCTGCAGGTAGTGGGTAATGCAAGTGGATAGCAGTTGGACATGACGCCATGTAATTCAGTAGTGTGTTTGTTTCTATGGGCTATGACCCTTAATCTGTACCAAACAGAAGTGTGGGCATGTATTAGCATGTAGTATTCTGGATCTCACGTGCTACTCTCTTTTCCTCACCTTCTTTCTCTCCAAGTCTCATCTACTTCCTGCACCGACCCCATCCCCTGGTGCGATCTTGTATTCCTGGTCCCTTGGCGATGAGGTCGTCATAGTATGTTTCAAATTGCCAAAGATGAAAGAACAAAATAACTCAATGGGGTCTGATTTTGTGAAGGATGAAAAGTAATCATTCGCATCCACTAAGACAATTCGCCAATGTAATCACTCGCAGCCACTAAGACAACCCACCCTCACGCTCCACCTGAACTGGAAAGGAATACACAAATGCAAACCTATATCTGCATCTTCGAGACCAAAACACAATCAGATTTGCTTCTTTCATTGGATCTAGAAACCAGCAACACTCGCACACGCACACAAAACAGTGGATAATCTGGACACACAATAAAGATGTGCGTGTTAGCGAGAGGAGCGGACGAATCAAGTCACTGTGGCTTGGATGTACTCTAACAGGGGGCAGAGACCTTAGATCAGCGCCGGATAATGTTAAATCGGGCCAAGCCTAGGTATGGTTGGAGGAAGGCGTGGAGGGAGGCAACTTACGTGCAGAGGATCATGTAGTCCTCGGAGCTGCGGCTCCGGCTTGCCCTCGAGTATGTTGAGCCCTTTTGCATGAAGTTTCATCCATCCCCTCCAGATCAATCGGCATGCGTTCCTGCCGTTGCCCTGCCATCGCCGTCGTAGCCGCCAGTCCTACCTGACTACGGTCGCAAATCCTAGAGGGGGGCTGGATTCCATTGGGTCTTATGCTCCATGGGGATTTGTGTCGTTTGGGGAGAGATAAATGAGGGGACGGCAGACCGAGCGGGGCAGTTTATGAGGAGGGATTCCATTGCCCGCTTCCACTTCTGTGGCTCGAGAAGGAGGGTCCCTTAGGGACGCGAACTAGGAGCACTCGGCGACTACGCCCATTGGAGTCTCAGCCGCTGCACTGCTGTCTAGGGATCAGTGCGTAATTAAACGAAATGAATTGTTGTTGTTGAATACACCGCTCCAACGTAGAGTGGCACAATGCATAGTACCTATTTGGCGACAATAAATTAGGACCAAAAGTCATACTATAAGTACATCACACTGTTGTGCATTTATTGAATATGAAGACTATTGAGTCACCGATGCTTTATCTTCATATTGTTAGTTACACAAATTGTACTCTTCATTGCCATTGCCATTGCCAAATCCAACGCATAGCTCACCCCTTTGATTCTCTTCGCCCGGCCATTGTTCCTCTTCCTCCCATTGATTAGTGCTGAAAAAATTAATAGGAGGTTAGATAATGTGCACAGAAACAAAATAGTCATTTTTTGGCTATAATTCCTCATAAATCATCTTACTCATAATAGCATCGCGTGCAAGAAGAGGAAGATGAACCTGGCTTGAGTTTGTAAATGAAGCGAGATTTATCTCATAACTTGTTAGTTTGTCGCTCCAATTAGCTAGTACCAGTGTCTTCAATGGGATAAAAATAGAACAAATGTTGACTTTCTCATCTATGGTCTTTACCCAGGAAGTTTTCTTTACTAGCCATGCATGCTTGCCTAGTGGCCTAGACGAAGTGCATTGATAGGTTGGACAAGAAAGTATCTGGTCGTACCAAGAATCCGAGCGCCTTATTAACTATCGGATTATTTATATTATATTACATGACCGGACTTGGAGTAACAATAGAAATTTTTGAGTGCAAGTGGTGAAAAGAGAGCACTTTTTCTGTTCACGTATTGAAAGTGCACCAGCAATGTTAAATGACATGAATGAAACTTCTGCCAGCAAAGTTGGAACAATGTACCAGACAGAAACTTTAACATGTGGGGAACAAAACGTGTGTACTTTATGTCAGCTATATTGAACAGGGGAAAGATAAATACTACATAATAAAGACATGAATACAATGAGGCTATTATAGTGGGTGAGAATCTCAAGATGATTTGATGGGAAGGATTTCAGTGAGCGTCGTCGCCGAGTGCTCCTGCACAATTTCGGGTCCCTTAGCCATTAACTGAACACTTAAGTGGCAGGGCTGATATAGTGGTCGGTCCCGCTTGTAAGTCACTAAAAAAATGTTGATGTGGCAGATGTGCTGAGGTGGATAGGTTGCATGTTGAGAAAAATAAGATAGTGGGGATGAACTATTTAGGTATTATAGATTTGAGAGTTAGTGAATTTTTAAAGAAATTCTTTCATGCTTCACTTATATTATTTTGAGAGATGAAAAGAAAATTATGCTCATTCTTCGCTTAAATTTGTTTGAGCTTATTATAAGCAATGGTAGTATATGAAATTGGTCCCAAAGTGATAGATATTCAAGAGGGATATAATAAAAAAAATTCATGAAGATCATTGGACATTATAAACTTAATTCCTTGTAATAGCTTTGAGATATGATAGTAATATGTGAGCCATGTTGGTGAGTAATTATGCTTCGATAAGAATATTGATGTTAAGGTTTGTGATTCCCTATGCAAGCATGAAAGTCAAATAGTTATGCAATTGTAGTCAGAGGGTAAGAGCGTCTCCACTCGCGCCCCCAACAGGCCCCCTTGGGCGATTTTTTCGTGCCGGTGCTGAACAAAAACCCCAATCACACCCTAGGACGCCGAAATCCACCAGCCCGGCCCGTTTCGGCGATCTCAGGCCAAACCCAACGCACTGGGGCGCTTGGGGGCTCCAGTGGAAGGAAAACCCGCGTCTGGGCCACCACTGTCAAGCGAAAACGCGTCTTGCATGTCCAGACCCCCCCCCCCCCCCGGTGCGCACGCCCTCCGGCCGCCTTATCGGTCCCGGTGCCGCCCGCCCACCCATCGCCGGTAGATAGGCCATTCCCCTGCTGAAAAGAGAGGGTTCCGCCATGGCATCCTCCACCCCGTTCCTGGGCGAGCTTTCTGGCGCTTCGGCCACACAGGGCAGGAATACCGGCGGATGCGCCCTTACCACGCCCGCCAAGTTTTCGGCGATTTGTCTGCTCGGTGATGGATTTGGACGATGAGGAGGCGCTCGGGGCGCTACTGGAGGAGGAAGCCGATGCCGACGCCTAGGACGAAGAGCATCTCATGGTCCTCGCCCCCTAGCTAGCCTGCTCGCGAGCAATGTAAAGCCGCGGCGAGGTGGCTCGGCGTCGGGCCAGCTGAAGGCAAAGCAGAGGCATCGACTGAAAGGTTATTGCTTGCTCTACTCCGACTACTTCGCCGACGCTCCACTGCACGCCGACAAAGTATTTCGGCGCCATTATTGGATGAGTCGAAAGCTCTTTCTCGGGACTGTGAATTCCATTTGTGGGTTCAACAACTACTTCAAGTGCAAGAAGGATTGCACCGGCACACTTGGATTCACCTCACTCCATAAGTGCACGACGGCTATGAGGATGCTTGCATACGGAGCTCCCGGTGATTCACTGGAAGACTATGGACGCATGGCCGAGTCCATGACCATTGAGTGTTTCTACAAGTTCTGCAGGGGCAGTGGTGGAAGTGTTTGGACCGCAATACTTGCGATCGCCCAATGCTGAAGGCACTGCTCGGATCCTAGCACAGAATGCAGCAAGAGGATTTCCTCCGATGCTTGGAGACATCGACTGCATGCATTGAAAATGGAAAAATGGCAGGGGATGTCACAAAGGCGTCAAAGGCGGTAGCAACATGGTACTTGAGGCAGTGGCCACATACAACCTCTGGATTTGGCACTCCTTTGGTATGTCAGGAACTCACAATGACATCAACGTACTGCAGTGCTCCCCTGTCTTTGCCAAGCTTATTGAAGGTCATTCTCTTCCGGTGAACTTCGAGGTCAATGGACGGCACTAAAATAAGGGATACTACCTAGCAGATGGCATCTATATGAGATGGTCCATATTTGTGAAGACTGTCTCGAGCCCTGTGTCAGGAGGCAAGAACTCTCACTTTACCAAGTGTCAGGAGGCTTGCAGGAAGGATGTCGAGCAGGCATTTGGTGTGCTCCAATCTCAATTTGCTGTTGTCCGGTAACCTGCTCAGACCTGGTCGAAAGATCAAATGTGGGAGATCATGACTTCTTGTGTCATCTTGCACAACATGATCATTGAGAGCGAGCAGGAAGAGTCAGTGTTTGACGTTGAATCATATTACAAGCAGGATCCTCTTGGCCAAGTTAATCACCAGTTACCGAAAACCAGGACTGCCTTCCTCAATATGCATCAGGAGATCCGAAACCTATAGGTGCATCAACAACTGCAGCAGGATCTGGTGTAGCGTCTATGAAGGCTCAAGGACAACACCTAGCTCGACGTGTGATGAAATATGAGTTTTTATTTGTTGAACTATTTGATTTTTATTGATTTTCTTGATGAATTATGTGAAAAAGAAATAGCTTATGTTGAATTTACACTATGGGCCAAAATTTATCAATCAACGCCAATAGTGGGTCAATTTCGACCGAAACTGGTTAAAAAATGGGCCAGTTTGCGCCGAAAGAACCGAAATCGACGCCTAGGAACCCGATCGGCCCACCCTGAATTTTCAAATTTTCAAATTTACACTATGCTCTAAGTACATAGAGGCAGTTGGCGTTCGCACGGTGGGCGGCCGTTTTACATCACCACGTTCTCAGAACAAATTTACATTTACCTCAGTTTGCTGGACGGGTGATTTTGGGTAAGCGATGTAAAAAGCAGGTATTTTTATATATGCATCACCCATTGGGTTAAAATTCCAAAGAACCACGAGATAATAGCAAACATCCTCCTGTTTGACTCGACCAAACTAAAGTACATTTAGAGCTCCAGCAATAGAGCTAAACTAAAACAGAAACAATAAACAAAAATATGCGCCAGGGGCAAACTCAAGCAACTCGACAAACAAATATCCAAGCACAATCTTCTTTATGTGGACCGACGAATCCAGACCACGACAGCGAAAACTGATAACAAATATCACCACGTTACCAAAGTACCGAGCAAAAACGACATCCATATTGCAATACATGTCCTTGACGGGTAATCTAGAGGCAGCAAACATAGATAAACAGCAACGATAGCTCTAAGTGGCCTTGTCGGCCTTGGCAGCAGAGGCAGCAGCCTGGCCTCTGAGACGACCAGTCCTCCTGGCAGCGATGAGACCAACCTTCTGGCCAGGTGGTGCATCACGGCGGACAGTGGAAGCGTGACCAATATGCTGGTGGTTACCTCCTCCGTGGGGATGCTCCACAGGGTTCATGGCCACACCACGCACCTTAGGCCAGGAGTTCCTCTTCACGCGGTACTTGTGGTAGGCGTTACCAGCCTTGAGCATTGGCTTCTCAGTCCTGCCACCACCAGCAACCTGACCAATCATGGCACGGCAGCTGCTTGGGACAATCTTCTTGGCACCAGAGGGGAGCTTGATCCTGCATAAACAGAACATGAGTAACTGTGTCTAAATATTTGTACAGCAGAAGAATTCATCAAAAGCATCAGTCGATCAGGCAACATAACCAAAGATACACATATGATCTCGTACTGACAAGGAAATGATAACAAGAAATGGTCCACGTATATGTAAACGCTAGTGATCATAATTCTTAAAGCACGGTAAGCCAATCTGAAGACAGAAGCAGGATAATATAGTTAGAGATCACATGTCTAACAAGATAACAGAAGATAAAGCATATCATGACAAGTTCAAGGATAACAGAAGAAAGCATATCATGTACAATTCTAGGTTAACAGAAGAGCAAGCATATGGTAACAGCTGCAGATTATACAATGAACAGGAGACATCTCAAGGCTCAACGACAGAATGAGTACCTAAGAATTTGTCTTTGATAGATTAACAAGCATATGAAGCACACACATTTAAGGTTTCCAATCTTTAATCAATTAAAGAGCATCTAAATCACCCATGAGAAGCAGTGAACGACCATATATTCAGATCAAACTATGAGCATTTAATCATTTCCTACAGCAAATCACATACATAAAATCTAGTGACAGTTACTACCAGGAGAACGTCAGATCTAACCATGGTCATGTACTTTAGATAGAGGGGTGAGAGGAAAGGTAACAGTACCTTGAGGTGCCGTTGTCAGGGTTGTGGCTGATGACGATGGCGTAGTCACCGGAGGCCCTGGCGAAGACACCACGGTCGCCGACGTGGTGCTCGACGTTGCAGATGACGCCTCCCTCAGGCACGGAGCGGAGAGGGAGGACGTTACCAACGGAGAGGGTGGCGCGGCGTCCGCAGTAGACGAACTGGCCGGTGTACATACCCTCGGCGGCGACGAAGAGCTCCTTCTGGTGCTTGTACCTGAACGGGTGGCGGAAGGTCACCTTGGCCAGCGGCGCACCACGCCCCGGGTCGTGGATGACATCGGTGACGACGCCCTTGAGGTACCCGTTGCGCTCGCCGAAGTCGAGCGACCTGAAGCGGGCGGGGCCCTTGCGGTGGTGGGTGTGGGACTTGAAGACGGAGCCCGCACCCTTACGCTGAGCGCGGATCACGCGACCCATCTCGGCGGCGGCAGCGGCGGAGTGGCGGCGGCGGCGAGGGGAATGGGTGGGCAGCTGGGCTAGGGTTCGACCAGGAGGAAGAGGGAGCAATATATAGGGTGCGGCACGGGCTTTGTGGTTTGATTACCCTATAGGGTGGACGGTCGGGATGGAGGATGGGGCGCGTCTCGGCCGTTGGATTCGTTTGGGCAGGCAGTAGGACCACAACGTCAGTGACATAGCGTCGCCGGGCCGTGCTGTGAGGGACTGACGAAATGAGGAGTGGACTGGGCTGTAATGGGTCGGTTTGTTAGTGTAGTGGACTAGTGGGAATGAGAAATGGGCTGGTAATAGGCCGAGTTCTCTTTGTACCATTCTGGCTCCGCCCGTTTGAAGTGATCAAAAAGTTGTGGTGTTGGGGATTCTCAAAAAAACAAAAGTTGTGGTGTTGGGAGCGGCGAGCGAGCTGGAGCGCGCCTTTTTGTGCTACGGGACGAGAAGAAGGTCGACCAATGGAGAAGGCAGATGTTGAAGAACATAATTTTCTTTGGACGTGAAGAATTTGCACACGAGCTCAAATGCTTTTTGTGGACAGTAAAACCAGGAAAGATAGTAAAATAAATTATCTGATTTTTTTTTTGTAACCTTTGACAAATGTACTATGTGCTTGCAAAAAATTATCATGAATGAACATTTCTGGAAGTCGTGGCAAAAAAGACAAAATCAATACTTCAAAAATGCTATTTTTGAAAGCATTTTGGAGTACTTTTTTAATTATTTTTTTGCCATAACTTCCACGAAAGTCATTTCGTGACAAAAATTTCAAGCATAGAAAACATTTGTTAAAGGTTACCACAAAAAGAAATCATTTTTTTGTTTTCTTTTGATTTTACTGTTCATCCAAGTTCATTTAAACTCGGAAGCAGAAAAACACTTTCGATTTTCTTTCTTTCTTTATATAAAGACCATCCCATATACTATTAATTTATGATAATGTTCTTATGATCATTCTTCACAGCACATGTCACCCAAGGCAAAGACACTACTAACCTACTACTAACGCAACCATCATCGTGGAACGCTACACTTACTGACAGAATTGGTTACAGGAAGGGTACGGGCTGATGTGGAGAAATATCAGGGGTTAGTTTAGATTTATAGTGGCCCATAGTGAAAATTAGGGTGGGGCAGAGGATTAATAGGAAGGGGACACGTATGTCCGTAACCTTCTTCCCGTGATAACTCGCCCGTAGGTCTAGTATTTTCGTGGCAAGTGGTATAGGCACATTTTTATGTTTTTTGCTTTGTATGAACTATAGTCTATTGCATTTCATCACTATACCTTAAAGTCAGACCTAATTACATCAGATCTATACATACTAATAAAGGACGGTGCGTTTCTCGGGATTTTTGGTCCGTTCGACCTAGGTTGAAGAAGTTACCCCGCCTCAACAGTGAGAGTGTCTCAAGTTACAACGAAATCATAAATACACTCAAAACTCTTACCATGGCGGAAAATAAATCTCGAGAAACTACAAAGAAACACGACGCCAAAAATGCCTCGCCGTGGAGAGCGGATGGAGTAGCATCGCCACACGAAGAGCAGGTAACCACGCATGCCGGAAGAATGGCAAACACGTCGCTCACAGACTCGGTGATAGATCTGACACGCGATCGCCTTCTTTATCCATCAACACCGGCAACGCTCGTTGACGGGTCCCTCGGCGTTGCTAACGAGCACATGGGCGTGGCACATACGCACATCGTAGTGTGGCATGTACCACCTTCCCGCCAATCGACGGGAAGAAGCTTGCATCACCTACAAGCGGGAGGGCAAAGAAAAAGCACGGCGGGAGGATAAGAACGGTGCCCCCACATATAGCACAACAACCCTATGAAACGTCAGGCGCATGTCAAACATACATACCACATCCCTATCTGGACGCGCGGGCATAGCCGGTGCACACGAGCACGGGCAATGTATCTAGGCGCTGATACATCTCAAACGTATCTATATTTTTTGATTGTTTCATACTATTATAATATCACGTTTGGATACTTTTTATATCAATTTATATTGTTTTCTGGATTAACCTAATAATTTTAGTGCCCAAACTAGTTTTTTTTTCATGTTTTTGGTTTTCAGAAAATCCATATCTACAGAGGTCAAAAAACCTTGAGGATTTAATAGGATTTTTTTGCGACCAGAAGATTTCGGAAAGTGTCGGGACCTGTCAAGGGCCCACCCAGGGGCCCCACAAGGTCGGGTGGCGCGACCTAGGGCTGACCCGCGATGGGTGGGCGCGTATACCCCTGGCCACCACCTTTCGTCCATTCTTTCACCTATAAATTCCATATTTCTTGAAACCCTCAACCCTCCGAGCAAATTTTCTCCTTTAGGACCTTGGGGTCCATAGCAGTACTTAGATGGCATCCTCTCTCTCACGCGCGAATCAATACAATGTTCTTGTGAGCTGCCTTACATGACCGGGAACCATATTATGTAATCAGTGTTGTGTTTGTCACGATATGATGAATTGTCACTTTATGATCAGATTTCATTAAAATCAATTGAATCTTTTGAAGTTTCTTTGTTGTGTAATTGAATAGCTTTGTATGCTCTCTGATTTATTTGTCTCCTTTGGCCAAGTTTGATGGGTAGTTATTCTGAGGAAGTTGTGCATTGTAGTGGGTTCATATCTTGCGGTAATATATATCCCAGTAACAGAAAGGGACAAGACACACATATTGTATTGTCATCACCAAGGATAAAATGATGGTTTCTTAATCACACTTGGATGATAGCTTTGCCGTCTATATTATATCATGTTGCTTATTGCAACGCTCTACTTGTCATGAATGTAATACTTCAGAATGCATACTAGATAGTAGTCCTGGGGTGGAGTATTAGTTGTAGATGCAGTTGGATAACAACCTACATATCACGAACGTGCATATATGAGATTATATCGTTAATGATCATAATCATAAATATAAATATTGCAATTGTTCACCACACTACACTTGTATGGTTGGAAATATGTCACTAGTAAACCTTGAAGGAAATATGCCCTAGAGGCAATAATAAAGTTGTTATTTATACTTCCTTACATCATGATAAATGTTTATTGTTCATGCTAGAATTGTATTGACATAAAACTTAGTACACGTGTGGATACATAGACAAAACAGGGTGTCCCTAGTATGCCTCTACTTGACTAGCTCGTTAATCAAAGATGGTTAAGTTTCCTAACCATAGACATGTGTTGTCATTTGATGAACGGGATCACATCATTAGAGAATGATATGATGGACAAGACCCATCCGCTAGCTTAGCATAATGATCGTTTAGTTTTATTGCTACTGCTTTCTTCATGACTTATACATATTCCTCTGACTATGAGATTATGTAACTCCCGAATACCGGAGGAACACTTTGTGTGCTATCAAACGTCAAAATGCAACTGGGTGATTATAAAGATGCTCCACAGGTGTCTCCAATGGTGTTTGTTGAGTTGGCATAGATCGAGATTACGATTTGTCACTCCGAGTATAGGAGGTATCTCTGGGCCCTCTCGGTAATGCACATCACTATAAGCCTTGCAAGCAATGTGACTAAGAGTTAGTTGTGGGGTGATACATTACGGAACGAGTAAAGAGACTTGCCGATAACGAGATTGAACTAGGTATGATGATACTGACGATTGAATCTCGGACAAGTAACATACCGATGACAAAGGGAATAGCGTATGTTGTTATGCAGTTTGACCGATAAAGATCTTCGTAAAATATGTAGGAGCCAATATGAGCATCCAGGTTCCGCTATTGGTTATTGACCGGAGATGTGTCTCGGTCATGTCTACATAGTTCTTGAACCCGTAGGGTCCGCACGCTTAACGTTCGATGACGATTTGTATTATGAGTTATGTGATTTGATGACCGAAGTTTGTTCGGAGTCCTGGATGAGATCACGGACATGACGAGGAGTCTCTAAATGGTCGAGATGTAAAGATTCATATATTGGAAGGTTATATTCAGACATCGGAATGGTTCCGAGTGATCCGGGTATTTTTTTCGGAGTACATAGGGGTTACCAGAACCCCCAGTGAAGTATTGGGCCAACATGGGCCTAAGGGAGAGAGAGGGAAGCCCACGGGAGGTGGTCGCGTGCCCCCTCCTTGGGAGTCCGAATAGGACAAGGAGGATGGGGCGGCGCCCCCCTTCCCTTTCCCTCTCCCTCTCCTTCCTATTCCCTCCGGTGGAAGAAAGGAAAAGGGGGGATCCTATTTGGACTAGGAGTCCAAGTAGGACACCCCCCATGGTGCGCCCCTCCTGGCTGCCGGCCTCTCCCCCCTCCTTTATATACGTGGCCAGGGGGTACCCCAAAGCACAACAGACAATCTCTTAGCCGTGTGCGGTCCCCCTCCACAGTTTAACACCTCGGTCATATCGTCGTAGTGCTTAGGCGAAGCCCTGAGCCGGTAACTTCATCATCACTGTCGCCACGCCGTCGTGCTGACGGAACTCTCCCTCGTCCCTCTAGTGGATCAAGAGATCGAGGGACGTCATCGTGCTGAACGTGTGCTGAACACGAAGGTGCCGTACATTCGGTACTTGGATCGGTTGGATCGTGAAGACGTTCGACTACATCAACTGAAGGAAATATGCCCTAGAGGCAATAATAAAGTTATTTATATTTCCTTATATCATGATAAATGTTTATTATTCATGCTAGAATTGTATTAACCGGAAACTTAGTACATGTGTGAATACATAGACAAACAGAGTGTCACTAGTATGCCTCTACTTGACTAGCTCGTTGAATCAAATATGGTTAAGTTTCCTAGCCATAGACATGAGTTGTCATTTGATTAACGGGATCACATCATTAGATAATGATGTGATTGACTTATCCCATTCCGTTAGCTTAGCACGATGATCGTTTAGTTTGCTGCTAATGCTTTCTCCATAACTTGTACATGTTCCTATGACTATGAGATCATGCAACTCCCGAATACCAGAGGAACACTTTGTGTGCTACCAAACGTCACAACGTAACTGGGTGATTATAAAGGTGCTCTGCAGGTGTCTCCGATGGTGTTTGTTGAGTTGGCATGGATCAAGATTAGGATTTGTCACTCCGATTGTTGGAGAGGTATCTCTAGGCCCTCTCGGTAATGTACATCACTATAAGCCTTGCAAGCAATGTAGCTAATGAGTTAGTTACGGGATGTAGCATTACGGAACGAGTAAAGAGACTTGCCGGCAATGAGATTGAACTAGGTATTGAGATATCGACGATCGAATCTCGGGCAAGTAACATACCGATGACAAAGGGAACAACGTATGTTGTTATGCGGTTTGACCGATAAAGATCTTCATAGAATATGTAGGATCCAATATGAGCATCCAGGTTCCGATGTTGGTTATTGACCAGAGATGAGTCTTGGTCATGTCTACATAGTTCTCGAACCTGTAGGGTCCGCATGCTTAACGTTCGGTGACGATCGGTATTATGAGTTTATGTGTTTTGATGTACCGAAGGTTGTTCGGAGTCCCGGATGAGATCAGGGACATGACGAGGAGTCTCGAAATGTTCGAGACGTGAAGATCGATATATTGGAAGGCTATATTCGGACATCGGAAAGGTTCTGAGTGGTTCGGGTATTTATCGGAGTACCGGAGAGTTACGGGAATTCACCGAGGAGTATATGGGCCTTAGTGGGCTTTAGGGGAGAGAGAGAGGGGGGGCTGCCTAGGGCAGCCCCCCCCCCCAAGGCCTAGTCCGAATTGGACTAGGGGGAGGGGCGGCGCCCCCTCCTTCCTTCTCTTCTCTCTCCCCTTTCCTTCTCTCCTACTCCTACTACATGGAAGGGGGGAATCCTACTCTCGGTGGGAGTAGGACTCCCCGGGGCGTGCGATAGTAGAGGACCGAGCCTCCCCCTGTTGGAGAACATAGTAATTTCAAAAAAAATCCTACCCACACGAGATCATGGTGATGTATAGCAACGAGAGGGGAGAGTATCGTCCACGTACCCTCGTAGACCGAAAGCGGAAGCGTTAGCACAACGCGGTTGATGTAGGCGTACGTCTTCACGATCCGACCGATCCAAGTACCGAACGTACGGCACCTCCGAGTTCAGCACACGTTCAGCTCGATGACATCCCGCGAACTTCGATCCAGCAGAGCTTCACAGGAGAGTTCCGTGAGCACGACGGCATGGTGACAGTGATGATGTTGCTACCGACGCAGGGCTTCGCCTAAGCACTGCTACGATATGACCGAGGTGGAATATGGTGGAGGGGGGCACCACACACGGCTGGAATAGATCAATAGATCAACTTTTGTGTCTAGAGGTGCCCCCTGCCCCTGTATATAAAGGAGCAAGGGGGGGGAGGTGGCAGGCCAGGGAGGGCGCACCAAGGGGGGAGTCCTACTCCCATCGGGAGTAGGACTCCTCCTTTCCTAGTAGGAGTAGGAGAAGGGGGGAAGGAGGAGGTGGAGAGAAGGAAGGAGAGGGGGGCCACCGCCCCCTTCCCTTGTCCAATTCGGACTTGGACAAGGGGGGCCGCGCGCCACCTCTTGGTTTCCCTCTCTCTTATCCACCAAGGCCCAATAGGCCCATTACTTCCCCGGGGGGGGGGGGGGGTCCGGTAGCCCCCGGTACTCCGGTAAAATCCCGATTTCACCCAGAACACTTCCGATATCCAAATATAGGCTTCCAATATATCAATATTTATGTCTCGACCATTTCGAGACTCCTCGTCATGTCCGTGATCATATCCGAGACTCCGAACTACCTTCGGTACATCAAAACACAAAACTCATAATACTGATCGTCATCTAACTTTAAGCGTGCGGACCCTACGGGTTCGAGAACTATGTAGACATGACCGAGACATGTCTCCGGTCAATAACCAATAGCGGAGCCTGGATGCTCATATTGGCTCCTACATATTCTACAAAGATCTTTATCGGTCAAACCGCATAACAACATACGTTGTTCCCTTTGTCATCGGTATGTTACTTGCCCGAGATTCGATCGTCGGTATCTCAATACCTAGTTCAATCTCGTTACCGGCAAGTCTCTTTACTCGTTCTGTAATACATAATCCCGCAACTAACTCATTAGTTACAATGCTTGCAAGGCTTATAGTGATGTGCATTACTGAGTGGGCCCAGAGATACCTCTCCGACAATCGGAGTGACAAATCCTAATCTCGAAATACGCCAACCCAACAAGTACCTTTGGAGACACCTGTAGAGCACCTTTATAATCACCCAGTTACGTTGTGACGTTTGGTAGCACACAAAGTGTTCCTCTGGTATTCGGGAGTTGCATGATCTCATAGTCATAGGAACATGTACAAGTTATGGAGTAAGCAATAGCAGAATACTAAACGATCAAGTGCTAAGCTAACGGAATGGGTCAAGTCAATCACATCATTCTCCTAATGATGTGATCCCATTAATCAAATGACAACTCATGTCTATGGCTAGGAAACATAACCATCTTTGATCAACGAGCTAGTCAAGTAGAGGCATACTAGTGACACTCTGTTTGTCTATGTATTCACACAAGTATTATGTTTTCGGTTAATACAATTCTAGCATGAATAATAAACATTTATCATGATATGAGGAAATAAATAATAACTTTATTATTGCCTCTAGGGCATATTTCCTTCAGTCTCCCACTTGCACTAGAGTCAATAATCTAGATTACACAGTAATGATTCTCACACCCATGGAGCCTTGGTGCTGATCATGTTTTGCTCGTGGAAGAGGCTTAGTCAATGGGTCTGCAACATTCAAATCCGTATGTATCTTGCAAATCTCTATGTCTCCCACCTGGACTTGATCCTGAATGGAGTTGAAGCGTCTCTTGATGTGCTTGGTTCTCTTGTGAAATCTGGATTCCTTTGCCAACTCAATTGCACCAGTATTGACACAAAAGATTTTCATTGGACCCGATGCACTAGGTATGACACCTAGATCGGATATGAACTCCTTCATCCAGACTCCTTCATTTGCTGCTTCTGAAGCAGCTATGTACTCCGCTTCAGATGTAAATCCTGACACAATGCTTTGTTGAACTGCTCCAACTGACAGCTCCACCGTTTAATATAAACACGTATCCGGTTTGCGATTTAGAATCGTCCGGATCAGTGTCAAAGCTTGCATCAATGTAACCATTTACGATGAGCTCTTTATCACCTCCATAAACGAGAAACATATCCTTACTCCTTTTTAGGTATTTCAGGATGTTCTTGACCGTTGTCCAGTGATCCACTCCTGGATTACGTTGGTACCTCCCTGCTAGACTGATAGCAAGGCACACATCAGGTCTGGTACACAGCATTGCATACATGATAGAGCCTATGGCTGAAGCATAGGGAACATCTTTCATTTTCTGTCTATCTTCTGCAGTGGTCGGGCATTGAGTCTTACTCAATTTTACACCTTGTAACACAGGCAAGAATCCTTTCTTTGCCCGATCCATTTTGAACTTCTTCAAAACTTTGTCAAGGTATGTGTTTTGTGAAAGTCCAATTAAGCGTCTTAGATCTATCTCTATAGATCTTGATGCCCAATATGTAAGCAGCTTCACCGAGGTCTTTCATTGAAAAACTCTTATTCAAGTATCCTTTTATGCTATCCAGAAATTCTATATCATTTCCAATCAACCATATGTCATCCACATATAATATTAGAAATGCTACAGAGCTCCCACTCACTTTCTTGTAAATACAGGCTTCTCCAAAAGTCTGTATAAAACCATATGCTTTGATCACACTATCAAAACGTTTATTCCAACTCCAAGAGACTTGCACCAGTCCATAAATGGATTGTTGGAGCTTGCACACTTTGTTAGCTCCCTTTCGATCGACAAAACCTTCAGGTTGCATCATATACAACTCTTCTTCTAGAAATCCATTCAGGAATGCAGTCTTTACATCCATTTGCCAAATTTCATAATCATAAAATGCGGCAATTGCTAACATGATTCGGACGGACTTAAGCATCGCTATGGGTGAGAAGGTCTCATCGTAGTCAACTCCTTGAACTTGTCGAAAACCTTTTGCAACAAGTCGAGTTTTGTAGACAGTAACATTACCATCAATGTCTATCTTCTTCTTGAAGATCCATTTATTCTCGATGGCTTGCCGATCATCGGGCAAGTCAACCAAAGTCCACACTTTGTTCTCATACATGGATCCCATCTCAGATTTCATGGCCTCAAGCCATTTTGCGGAATCTGGGCTCACCATCTCTTCCTCATAGTTCGTAGGTTCGTCATGGTCTAGTAACATGACCTCTAGAACAGGATTACTATACCACTCTGGTGCGGATCTTACTCTGGTTAACCTACAAGGTTCGGTAGTAACTCGATCTGAAACTTCATGATCATCATCATTAGTTTCCTCACTAATTGGTGTGTCACAGGAACCCGTTTCTGTGATGAATTACTTTCCAATAAGGGAGTTGGTACAGTTACCTCATCAAGTTCTACTTTCCTCCCACTCACTTCTTTCGAGAGAAACTCCTTCTCAAGAAAGGATCCAAATTTAGCAACAAAAGTCTTGCCTTCAGATCTATGATAGAAGGTGTATCCAACAGTTTCCTTTGGGTATCCTATGAAGACACATTTCTCCGATTTGGGTTCGAGCTTATCAGGTTGAAGCTTTTTCACATAAGCATCGCAGCCCCAAACTTTAAGAAACGACAACTTTGGTTTCTTGCCAAACCACAGTTCATAAGGTGTCGTCTCAATGGATTTCGATGGTGCCCTATTTAACGTGAATGCAGCAGCCTCTAAAGCATATCCCCAAAATGATAGCGGCAAATCAGTAAGAGACATCATAGATCGCACCATATCTAGTAAAGTACGATTACGATGTTCGGACACACCATTACGCTGTGGTGTTCCGGATGGCTGAGTTGCGAAACTATTCCGCATTGTTTCAAATGTAGACCAAACTCGTTACTCAAATATTCTCCTCCACGATCAGATCGTAGAAACTTTATTTTCTTGTTATGATGATTTTCCACTTCACTCTGAAATTCTTTGAACTTTTCAAATGTTTTAGACTTATGTTTCATTAAGTAGATATACCCATATCTGCTCAAATCATCTGTCAAGGTGAGAAAATAACGATACCCGCCGCGAGCCTCAACATTCATCGGACCACATACATCAGTATGTATGATCTCCAACAAATCTGTTGCTCTCTCCATTGTACCGGAGAACGGCGTTTTAGTCATATTGCCCATGAGGCATGGTTCTCAAGTACCAAGTGATTCATAATCAAGTGATTCCAAAAGTCCATCAGTATGGAGTTTCTTCATGCGATTTATACCAATATGACCTAAACGGCAGTGCCACAAATAAGTTGCACTATCATTATCAACTCTGCATCTTTTGCCTTCAATATTATGAATATTTGTATCACTACTATCGAGATTCAACAAAAATAGACCACTCTTCAAGGGTGCATGACCATAAAAGATATTACTCATATAAATAGAACAACAATTATTCTCTGATTTAAATGAATAACTGTCTCGCATTAAACAAGATCCATATATAATGTTCATGCTTAACGCTGGCACCAAATAACAATTATTTAGGTCTAAAACTAATCCCGAAGGTAGATGTAGAGGTAGCGTGCCGACTGTGATTACTTTGACTTTGGAACCATTTCCCACGCGCATCGTCACCTCGTCCTTAGCCAATCTTCGCTTAACCCGTAGTCCCTGTTTCGAGTTGCAAATATTAGCAACAGAACCAGTATCAAATACCCAGGTACTACTGCGAGCATTAGTAAGGTACACATCAATAACATGTATATCACATATACCTGTGTTCACCTTGCCATCCTTCTTATCTGCCAAATACTTGGGGCAGTTCCGCTTCCAGTGACCAGTCTACTTGCAGTAGAAGCACTCAGTCTTAGGGTTAGGTCCAGACTTGGGTTTCTTCTCTTGAGCAGCAACTCATTTGTTGTTCTTTTTGAAGTTCCCCTTCTTCTTCCCTTTGCCCTTTTTCTTGAAACTGGTGGTCTTGTTGACCATCAACACTTGATGCTCCTTCTTGATTTCTACCTCCGCAGCCTTTAGCATTGCGAAGAGCTCGGGAATTGTCTTATTTATCCCTTGCATATTATAATTCATCACGAAGCTCTTGTAGCTTGGTGGCAGTGATTGAAGAATTCTGTCAATGACACTATCATCCGGAAGATTAACTCCCAGTTGAATTAAGTGATTGTTATACCCAGACATTTTGAGTATATGTTCACTGACAGAACTATTATCCTCCATCTTGCAGCTGTAGAACTTATTGGAGACTTCATATCTCTCAGTCCGGGCATTTGTTTGAAATATTAACTTCAACTCCTGGACCATCTCATATGCTCCATGACGTTCAAAACGTCGTTGAAATCCCGGTTCTAAGCCGTAAAGCATGGCACACTGAACTATCGAGTAGTCATCAGCTTTGCTATGCCAAACTTTCATAACATCTGGTGTTGTTCCTGCAGCAGGTCTGGCACCTAGTGGTGCTTCCAGGACATAATTCTTCTATGCAGCAATGAGGATAATCCTCAAGTTACGGACCCAGTCCGTGTAATTGCTATCATCATCTTTCAACTTTGCTTTCTCAAGGAACGCATTAAAATTCAACGGAACAACAACACGGGCCATCTATCTACAACAACATAGACAAGCAATATACTATCAGGTACTAAGTTCATGATAAATTTAAGTTCAATTAATCATATTATTTAAGAACTCCCACTTAGATAGACATCCCTCTAATCATCTAAGTGATCACGTGATCCAAATCAACTAAACCATGTCCGATCATCACGTGAGATGGATTAGTTTCAATGGTGAACATCATTATGTTGATAATATCTACTATATGATTCACGCTCGACCTTTCGGTCTTAGTGTTCCGAGGCCATATCTGCATATGCTAGGCTCGTCAAGTTTAACCTGAGTATTCCGCGTGTACAACTGTTTTGCACCCGTTGTATGTGAACGTAGAGCTTATCACACCCGATCATCACGTGGTGTCTCAGCACGAAGAACTTTCGCAACGGTGCATACTCAGGGAGAACACTTATACCTTGAAATTTAGTGAGAGATTATCTTATAATGCTACCGTCGGTCTAAGCAAAATAAGATGCATAAAAGATAAACATCATATGCAATCAATATAAGTGATATGATATGGCCATCATCATCTTGTGCTTGTGATCTCCATCTCCGAAGCACTGTCATGATCACCAT
This sequence comes from Triticum urartu, assembly GCF_056163025.1. NCBI lineage: Eukaryota > Viridiplantae > Streptophyta > Magnoliopsida > Poales > Poaceae > Triticum > Triticum urartu. Next base: position 117,008,787 of record NC_141877.1, read on the forward strand.
CGTCACCGGCGCGACACCTTGATCTCCATCATAGCATCGTTTTCGTCTCGCCAACTATTGCTTCTACGACTATCGCTACCGCTTAGTGATAAAGTAAAGCAATTACAGGGTGATTGTATTGCATACAATAAAGCGACAACCATATGGCTCATGCCAGTTGCCGATAACTCAGTTACAAAACATGATCATCTCATACAATAAAATATAGCATCATGCCTTGACCATATCGCATCACAACATGCCCTGCAAAAACAAGTTAGACGTCCTCTACTTTATTGTTGCAAGTTTTTACGTGGCTGCTACGGGCTGAGCAAGAACCGTTCTTACCTACGCATCAAAAGCACAACGATAGTTCGTCAAGTTAGTGTTGTTTTAACCTTCTAAAGGACCGGGCGTAGCCACACTCGGTTCAACTAAAGTGGGAGAAACTGACACCCGCCAGCCACCTATGTGCAAACCACGTCGGTAGAACCAGTCTCACGTAAGCGTACGCGTAATGTCGGTCTAGGCCGCTTCATCCAACAATGCCGCCGAACCAAAGTATGACATGCTGGTAAGCAGTATGACTTGTATCGCCCACAACTCACTTGTGTTCTACTCGTGCATATAACATCTACGCATAAAACCAGGCTCGGATGCCACTGTTGGGGAACGTAGTAATTTCAAAAAAATTCCTACGCACACACAGGATCATGGTGATGTATAGCAATGAGAGGGGAGAGTATCGTCCATGTACCCTCGTAGACCAAAATCGGAAGCGTTAGCGCAACGCGGTTGATGTAGTCGTACGTCTTCATGATCCGACCGATCCAAGTACCGAACGTACAGCACCTTCGAGTTCAGCACACATTCAACTCGATGACGTCCCGCGAACTCCAATCCAGCAGAGCTTCACGGGAGAGTTCCGTCAGCACGACAGCATGGTGACGGTGATGATGTTGCTACCGACGCAGGGCTTCGCCTAAGCACCGCTACGATATGACCGAGGTGGAATATGGTGGAGGGGGCACCGCACACGGCTGGAATAGATCAATAGATCAACTTTTGTGTCTAGAGGTGCCCCTGCCCCCGTATATAAAGGAGCAAGGGGGGAGAGGCGGCCGGCCAGGGAGGGCGCGCCAAGGGGGGAGTCCTACTCCCACCGGGAGTAGGACTCCTCCTTTCCTAGTAGGAGTAGGAGAAGGGGGAAGGAGGAGGTGTAGAGAAGGAAGGAGAGGGGGGCCACCGCCCCCTTCCCTTGTCCAATTCGGACTTGGGCAAGGGGGGCCGTGCGCCACCTCTTGGTTGCCCTCTCTCTTATCCACCAAGGCCCAATAGGCCCATTACTTCCCCGGGGGGGGGGGGGGGGGTCCGGTAGCCCCCGGTACTCTGGTAAAATCCCGATTTCACCCGGAACACTTCCGATATCCAAATATAGGCTTCCAATATATCAATCTTTATGCCTCGACCTTTTCGTGACTCCTCGTCGTGTCCGTGATCATATACGGAACTCCGAACTACCTTCGGTACATCAAAACACAAAACTCATAATATCGATCGTCATCTAACTTTAAGCGTGCGGAACCTACGGGTTCGAGAACTATGTAGACATGACCGAGACATGTCTCCGGTCAATAACCAATAGCGGAGCCTGGATGCTCATATTGGCTCCTACATATTATACGAAGATCTTTATCGGTCAAACCGCATAACAACATATGTTGTTCCCTTTGTCATCGGTATGTTACTTGCCCGAGATTCGATCGTCGGTATCTCAATAACTAGTTCAATCTCGTTACCGGCAAGTCTCTTTACTCGTTCCGTAATACATCATCCCACAACCAACTCATTAGTTACAATGCTTTCAAGGCTTATAATGATGTGCATCACTTAGTGGGCCCAGTGATACCTCTCCGACAATCGGAGTGACAAATCCTAATCTCGAAATACGCCAACCCAACAAGTACCTTTGGAGACACCTATAGAGCACCTTTATAATCACCCAGTTACATTGTGACGTTTCGTAGCACACAAAGTGTTCCTCCGGTAAACAGGAGTTGCATAATCTCATAGTCATAGGAACATGTATAAGTCATGAAGAAAGCAATAGCAGAATACTAAACGATCAAGTGCTAAGCTAACAGAATGGGTCAAGTCAATCACATCATTCTCCTAATGATGTGATCCCATTAATCAAATGACAACTCATGTCTATGGCTAGGAAACATAACCATCTTTGATCAACGAGCTACTCAAGTAGAGGCATACTAGTGACACTTTGTTTGTCTATGCATTCACACTAGTATTATGTTTCCGGTTAATACAATTCTAGCATGAATAATAAACATTTATCATGATATGAGGAAATAAATAATAACTTTATTATTGCCTCTAGGGCATATTTCCTTCACCCCCTCCTCGACTCCTTTATATACGGGGGAGGGGGGACCCCATGGACACACAAGTTGATCAGTTGATCTTTTAGCCGTGTGCGGTGCCCCCTCCACCATAATCCACCTCGATCATATTGTAGCGACCCGACCCGAATGGATCAAGTCTCTGTGCTTAAGTGTCATCCCTGGATTGGTATGCTGACACACACAGTACTCGAGGATTTATAACAGAGGTAAATCACATGTAAAAAGTAACGTAAATACTATTACCTCAATCCAAATAGCGGAAGTAACAAGGTTGTGGATTCCCATCAACACCAACGGCAAAGTTGAGTGTAGAAGTCGTAACCCTAACGTATCACTTACTCATCGTAAGATTCCTGCAACATGAGACGTTGCAGCCACAAAGGGTCAGTACATTGAATGTACTGGAAAATTCACACCATAGAGAGAAATGATGAACAATGGCTATCACTATATGCATATTTGGCTGGTGGAAAAGCTCTATGGTTATAGTTTTTGCGAAAAGCCAATTTTTCCCTGGTACAAAGGAATAAATTTTATTTAACTATCATGGTGGTTGTTGAACATTGAGAATGGTTGACAGCATTCTCAATCCCAATTAAATAACATCATTAAACCCAAAAAACTTAATTTAAAGTAACGTGATGAGATTCACATGATAATCCAAGTACTAGATACTCAAAATGTCCATAACCGGGGACATGGCTAATCATGATTAGGTTATACACTCTGCAGAGGTTTGCGCATTTTTCCCCACAAGACTCGGTCTCCTCCGTTGGATTTCTCGCACTACATGGTGTTTGAGAAACGGATGACCGAGACATAGTCTTTCAGAAGCGTTTGCACCTTACGATGGGTAGACCGTACCACCTACAACCCCTACATCTGCTAGTCTACCACTGTAAGAGTTCACACGACTTAATCAACTATGCTAGAGCCCATAATAGCTTGTGGCTGCACACGGAAGTTTCTAGCATGAATAATCTTATGATCCCATTGAGCCTGGGTGGTGAACCATAGGATGATCACACGGTAACCCCGGGATCTCCTAGGACAACACTGGTATATCCCCAGGGTGCCCCTAGCAATCCACCAGATGTGTATTAAAGTTGCCACCTTAAATTGAACCATTAATTAACAATCTCACATCTGTCATGAAATACTCTCAAACCCAATCCACGTCTATGAGCATAGCATGGCAATGTAACCATAACGTAATAGTAACTCCCAAGGTTTGAATGCAGGGCAATAGGTTCCTACCTCATCAACCACTTCCCAATACCCACATGTTATCAATCCTACTCATGCAATGTTTGAGGGTGAAACTAATGCATAAAAACTGGGTATGAAAGGGAATATGATCAAAGTGTGAACTTGCCTGCAATGTTGATGAAGATGATTCGCACTCAAAACTCTTGATAGATCTACTCGTCTCACTCCGGTCAATCTATCGTAAGCAAGCAATAGTAACCACACATAAGCAATCACTCAAAGATCAGAAAGATCGAAGAAGACAATTCGGAAAACATCAAAACCAAGCAAATAACTCTTGAAACATAAAACAATTTCTAACAGTACCCAAATTATATGAATTTGGCCTTATCAAAAAGTTTAGGTCAAGAGCTTCGATTTGCAAAAGAATCAACTCAAACGGAGCTACGAAACTCAAGTTAAGATCAAACGAAGTTTGAATTCAAATCTGATCTAATTCAAATTTTTAAACTTTTCAAAAACATGTTTGAGTTGGATTACTGGATAGAGGGGATCATAACGAAGACGTGAGCGTTGGTTTCGTTGGATTTGGACTAACGAGCAAAAAGTTACGGTGTTTCGAAGATCAGGGGCTATTCTGCAAATAAGTTATTCACAAACGGGTCCCTAGCCGAAATTAAAAGAAAAGAAAAAACCTATCTAATGAACGTTCGCTACAGAGGCATATTCGAAGAAAACCGTTCACTAAAGAGGACTAACTGGTGAACGCTCGCAAAATAAACTAAACTAAATATATAAAACCGTTCTAAAAGAAAAACTGATCAAAAAAAACCGAAGAAAAACTGGGGTAGGTTAACTCGGTTTATACCGGTTCAAGGAAAAAGTCCGGCGGCGGCGGCGGTTAACTCCAGCGGGCGGCATGGCAAGACGGCGGCTCCGGCGAAGTGATGCGGCAGCGGCGGCGGCACTACAAGGCGGCGGAGCTTGCAGCGGCGGCGACGGCGTCAGCGGCGCGGCAGCGGGCGAAGGTGCGGTGGCGGCGCGAGGCGAGAGGCGGCGGGGCTGCAATGCGGCAATGGCGGCGTGGAGGCGCAGTGCGGCGATGCGGGGAGGAGCGGGGTCGAGGGCGCGGCGTTGGGGGCCCGGTGCTCCGCTATTTAAGGAGGGAGAGGAGGCGCAAGGCATGGGCGAGGGGCAAGGGCGGCGCGGAGTCCGGCCATGGGATGGCGGCGGCGCGTGCCCGAGCGGGTCTCCTGCTCGGGAGGAGGGAGGCGGTGCGGCTGGGTTAGTCCAGGGCCTGGCTTCGGCTGGGCCGGCCCAGTCGGCGAGGGAAAACCTTTTTTTAACAAAATACACATTTTTTTCAAAGAACTAAAATAATAAAAACAAAATAACTAAAAATATTACATAGGCATATAATATACCAAAATTTGCAGAAAAAGATTTTCTACAACATGGACATTTTTATAATGCCAAATAAAATCCACACAAATTCAGATAAATCAAAGAGTGCTACTGGTCTATTAAAATCCAATAAAAAATCATTCAAAAAAACCAAAATGATTTCAAATTTATTTCTCTCCAATTTTCTGTTGTAGGGAATCATGTTACCCTAATTTCCATATATTTTATTTTTGGAGAAAAATAATTTGAATAAAACTCAAATAACTCCAAACTGAAAATAAATTCAAAAGAACTTTGAATTTAATTATTTGAAACTCCCAACTCATATTTCATATAATTTGAAGAAGTCATTTTATCTTCGCTCTTGAAAATCATTGAGTTGCATAAAGTTTCTAGATTGGAAATATTTCCAAATAAAATTCAGATCTTTTCAAAACCCCTTTTCATTTAAATAAATGGAAGAAGTCATGTCATCTTCTCTCCAGGGTTTTGTGGTGAAAATAATTTGAATTCACGGGGAGCAAGATGAAAGTTTGGGAAAGTCCTTTTATTCCCTCTCATTTAACTTTCAAAAAGTTTCGAATTTCACTCACTTTCAGTCAATCAATCAAACAGTCAATCAAATCTATCTATTTAATATAACATTCCAAAATTTAGAATTTTGGGATGTTACAAACCGTAGCGGTGCTTAGGCGAAGCATTGCGTCGGTAGCATCATCATCATCGTCATCATGCCGTCGTGCTGACGGAACTCTCCCTCGAAGCTCTGCTGGATCGGAGTTCGTGGGACATCACCGAGCTGAACATGTGCTGAACTCGGAGGTGCCGTACGTTCGGTACTTGGATCGGTCGGATCGTGAGGACGTACGACTACATCAACCGCGTTCTCATAACGCTTCCGCTTACGGTCTATGAGGGTACATAGACAATATTCTCCCCTCTCATTACTATGCATCACCATGATCTTGCGTGTGCATAGATTTTTTTTTGAAATTACTACGTTCCCTAACAGTGGCATCCGAGCCAGGTCTATGCGTAGATGTTATATGCACGAGTAGAACACAAAGGAGTTGTGGGCGTGAGTATATACATATTGCTTACCGTCACTAGTTGATTCTTGATCCAGCGGTATTGTTGGATGAAGCGGCCCAGACCGACATCACGCGTATGCTTGCACGAGACTGGTTCAACCGACGTGCTTCGCACACAGGTCACACACATGGTTCTTTCTGAAGATCAAAAAGCAATCACTATACCGCGTTGTGGTTTTTGATGCATACGTAAGAACGGTTCTTGCTCAGCCCGTAGCAGCCATGTAAAACTTGCAACAACGAAGTAGAGGACGTCTAACTTTTTTTTGCAAGGCGTGTTGTGATGTGATATGGTCAAGACGTGATGAGATATAAGTTGTTGTATGAGATGATCATGTTTTGTTGAAGTTATCGGCAACTGGCAGAAGCCTTATGGTTGTCTCTTTATTGCATAAGATGCAAGTGCCAAATAATTGCTTTACTTTATCGCTATGCGATAGAAATAGTTGGCAAGACGACCATGTGATGACACGTTGATAGAGATCAAGATGATGGAGATCATGGTGTCATGCCGGTGATGATAGAGATCATGACGGTACTTTGGAGATGGAGATCAAAGGCGCAAGATGATCATGGCCATATCATGTCACATATTTTGATTGCATGTGATGTCTATCCTTATGCATCTTATTTTGCTTAGTTCGGCGGTAGCATTATAAGATGATCTCTCACTAAATTTCAAGGTATAAGTGTTCTCCCTGAGTATGCACCGTTGCGACAGTTCGTCGTGCCGAGACACCACGTGATGATCGGGTGTGATAAGCTCTACGTTTAGATACAATGGGTGCAAGCCAGTTTTGCACACGTGGAATACTCGGGTTAAACTTGACGAGCCTAGCATATGCAGATATGGCCTCGGAACACTGGAGACCGAAAGGTCGAGCATGAATCATATGGTAGATATGATCAACATAGTGATGTTCACCATTGAAAACTACTCCATCTCACATGATGATCGGACATGGTTTAGTTGATATGGATCACGTGATCACTTAGATGATTAGAGGGATGTCTATCTAAGTGGGAGTTCTTAAGTAATATGATTAATTGAATTTTAATTTATCATGAACTTAGTCCTGGTAGTATTTGCATAACTATGTTGTAGATCATTAGCTCGCGATGTAGCTCCTTGTTTATTTTTTGATATGTTCCTAGAGAAATACTATGTTGAAAGATGATAGTAGCAATGATACAAACTAGGTCCATGATCTGAGGTTTATCCTGATTGCTGCACAGAAAATTATGTCGTTGATGCACCGCTAGGTGACATAACTACTGCAGGAGCAGATGCAGACGTTATGAACGTTTTGACAAGCTCGGTATGATGACTACTTGATAGTTTAGTTCACCATGATTTATGGCTTAGAACCGGGACTTCAAAAATGTTTTGAACACCACAGAGCATATAAGATGTTCCAAGAGTTGAAATTAGTATTTCAGACTCATGCCCATGTCGAAAGGTATGAGACCTTTGACAAGCACTTTGCCTACAAGATGGAGGAGAATAGCTCAGCTAGTGAGCATGTGCTCAGAATGTCCGAGTACTACAATCACTTGAATCAAGTGGGAGTTAATATTCTAGATAAGATAGTGATTGACAAAGTTCTCTAGTCACTATCACCAAGTTACTAGAACTTCGTGATGAACTATAATATGCAAGGGATAACAGAAACAATTCCCGAGCTCTTCGTGATACTGAAATCAACGAAGGTAGAAATCAAGAAAAGCATCAAATGTTGATGGTTGACAAGACCACTAGTTCAAGTAAAAGGGCAAGAGAAAGAAAGGGAACTTCAAGAAGAATGGCAAGCAAGTTGCCACTCCCATGAAGAAGTCCAAAGCTAGACCCAAGCCTGAAACTGAGTGCTTCTACTGCAAAGGAAATGGTCACTGGAAGTGGAACTGCCCTAGATACTTGGCGGATAAGAAGGATGGCATAGTGAACAAAGGTATATTGGATATACATGTTATTGATGTGTACTTTACTAGTGTTTATAGCAACCTCTCGGCATTTGATACTGGTTCAGTTGCTAAGAGTAGTAACTCAAAACGGGAGTTGCAGAATGAACAGAAACTAGTTAAGGGTGAAGTGACGATGTGTGTTGGAAGTAGTTCCAGGATTGATATGATCATCATCGCACACTCCCTTTACCTTCGGGATTAGTGTTGAACCTAAAATAAATGTTATTTGGTGTTTGCATTGAGCATAATATGATTGGATCATGTTTATTGCAATACAGTTATTCATTTAAGTCAAAGAATAATTGTTATTATGTTTACATGAATAAAACATTCTATGGTCATACACCCAAGGTGAATGGTTTATTGAATCTCGATCGTAGTGATACACATATTCATAATATTGAAGCCAAAATATGCAAAGTTTATAATGATAGTGCAACCTATTTGTGGCACTGCCGTTTAGGTCATATTGGTGTAAAGCGCATAAAGAAACTCCATGCTGATGGACTTTTGGAATCACTTGATTATGAATCACTTGATGCTTGCGAACCATGCCTCATGGGCAAGATGACTAAGACTCTATTCTCCGGAACAATGGAGCGAGCAACTGACTTATTGGAAATAATACATACTGATGTATGCGATCCGATAAGTGTTGAGGCTCACGGCGGGTATCGTTATTTTCTGACCTTCACAGATGATTTGAGCAGATATGGGTATATCTACTTGGTGAAACATAAGTCTGAAACATTTGAAAAGTTCAAAGAATTTCAGAGTGAAGTGGAAAATCATCGTAACAAGAAAATAAAGTTTCTACGATATGATCGTGGAGGAGAATATTTGAGTTATGAGTTTGGTCTTCATTTGAAACAATGCCGAATAGTTTCGCAACTCACGCCACCTGGAACACCACAGCGTAATGGTGTGTCCGAACATCATAACCGTACTTTATTAGATATGGTGCAACCTATGATGTCTCTTACCGATTTATCACTATCGTTTTGGGGTTATGCATTAGAGACAGCTGCATTCACGTTAAATAGGGCACCATCTAAATCCGTTGAGATGGCACCATATGAACTGTGGTTTAGCAAGAAACCTAAGCTGTTGTTTCTTAAAGTTTGGGGCTATGATGCTTATGTGAAAAAAAATTCAACCTGATAAGCTCGAACCCAAATCGGAGAAATGCGTCTTCATAGGATACCCAAAGGAAACTATTGGGTACACCTTCTATCACTGATCCGAAGGCAAGATATTCGTTGCTAAGAATGGATCCTTTCTAGAGAAGAAGTTTCTCTCGAAAGAAGTGATTGGGAGGAAAGTAGAACTTGATGAGGTAATTGTACCTTCTCCCAAATTGGAAAGTAGTCCATCACATAAATCAGTTCCAGTGATTTCTACACCAATTAGTGAGGAAGCTAATGATGATGATCATGAAACTTCAGATAAAGTTACTACCGAACCTCGTAGGTCAACCAGAATACGTTCCGCACCAGAGTGGTATGGTAACCCTGTTCTGGAGGTCATGTTGCTTGACCATGACGAACCTACGAACTATGAGGAAGCGATGATGAGCCCAGATTCCGCGAAATGGCTTGAAGCCATGAAATCTAAGATGAGATCCATGTATTAGAACAAAGTATGGACTTTGATTGACTTGCCTGATGATCGGTGAGTCACTGAGAATAAATGGATCTTCAAGAGGAAGACGGACGCTGAAAGTACTATCTACAAATCTCGAATTGTTGCAAAATGTTTTCGACAAGTTCAAGGTGTTGACTATGATGAGATTTTCTCACTCATATCAATGCTTAAAAGTCTGTCCGAATCATGTTAGCAGTTGCCGCATTTTATGAAATCTGGCAAATGGGTGTCAAAACTACATTCCTTAATGGATTTCTTAAAGAAGAGTTGTATATAATGCAACCAGAAGGTTTTGTCGATCCTAAAGGTGCTAACAAAGTGATCAAGCTCCAGCGATCCATCTATGGACTGGTGCAAGCATCTCGGAGTTGGAATACATTCTTTGATAAAGTGATCAAAGCATATGGTTTTATACAGACTTGCGATGAAGCCTGTATTTACAAGAAAGTGAGTGGGAGCACTACATCATTTCTGATAAGTGTATGTGAATGACATATTGTTGATCGGAAATAATGTAGAATTTTCTGGAAGGCATAAAGGAGTTTTTCAAAGAAATACCTCGGTGAAGCTACTTACATATTGAGCATCAAGATCTATAGAGATAGATCAAGACACTTGATATATTTTCAATGAGTACATACCTTGACAAGATTTTGAAGTAGTTCAAAATGGAACAGTCAAAGAAGGAGTTCTTGCATGTGTTGCAAGGTGTGAAGTTGAGTAAAGACTCAAAACCCGACCACGCAGAAAATAGAAAGAGAATGAAAAGTCATTCCCTATGCCTCAGTCATAGGTTCTATAAAATATGCTATGTTGTGTACCAGACCTATTGTGTACCTCACCATAAGTTTGGCAAGAGGGTACAATAGTGATCCAGTAGTGGATCACTGGACAGCGGTCAAAAATATCCTTAGTGGAATAAGGAAATGTTTCTCGGTTATGGAGGTGACAAAGAGTTCGTCGTAAAGAGTTATGTCGATGCAAGCTTTGACACGGATCTGGATGACTCTAAGTCTCGATCTAGATACATATTGAAAGTGGGAGCAATTAGCTAGAGTAGCTCCGTGCAAAGCATTGTAGACATAGAAAATTTGCAAAATACATACGGCTCTGAATGTGGCAGACCTGTTGACTAAATTTCTCTCGCAATCAAAACATGATTACTCTTTGGGTTTTACTCACATAACGATGTGAACTAGATTATCGATTCTAGTAAACCTTTTGGGTGTTAGTCACATGGAGATGTGAACTAATCACATAAAGATGTGAACTATTGGTGTTAAATCACATGACGATGTGAACTAGATTATTGACTCTAGTGCAAGTGGGAGACTGAAGGAAATATGCCCTAGAGGCAATAATAAAGTTATTTATATTTCCTTATATCATGATAAATGTTTATTATTCATGCTAGAATTGTATTAACCGGGAACTTAGTACATGTGTGAATACATAGACAAACAAAGTGTCACTAATATGCCTCTACTTGACTAGCTCGTTGAATCAAAGATGGTTAAGTTTCCTAGCCATAGACATGAGTTGTCATTTGACTAATGGGATCACATCATTAGAGAATGATGTGATTGACTTGACCCATTCTGTTAGCTTAGCACGATGATTGTTTAGTTTGTTTCTATTGCTTTCTCCATAACTTATACATGTTCCTATGACTATGAGATCATGCAACTCCCGAATACCGGAGGAACACTTGGTGTGCTACCAAACGTCACAACATAACCGGGTGATTATAAAAGTGCTCTACAGGTGTCCCCGATGGTGTTTGTTGAGTTGGCATGGATCAAGATTAGGATTTGTCACTCCGATTGTCGGAGAGGTATCTCTGGGCCCTCTCGCTAATGTACATCACTATAAGCCTTGCAAGCAATGTAGCTAATGAGTTAGTTACGGGATGTAGCATTACGGTATGAGTAAAGAGACTTGTCGGCAACGAGATTGAACTAGGTATTGAGATATCGATGATCGAATCTCGGGCAAGTAACATACCAATGACAAAAGGAACAACGTATGTTGTTATGCGGTTTGACCGATAAAGATCTTCGTAGAATATGTAGGAGCCAATATGAGCATCCAGGTTCCGTTGTTGGTTATTGACCGGAGATGAGTCTCGGTCATGTCTACATAGTTCTCGAACCCGTTGGGTCCGCACACTTAACGTTTGGTGACAATCGGTATTATTAGTTTATGTGTTTAGATGTACCAAAGGTTGTTAGGAGTCCCGTATGAGACCTGGGACATGACTAGGAGTCTCGAAATGTTCGAGATGTAAAGATCGATATATTGGAAGGCTATATTCGGACATCGGAAAGGTTCTGAGTGGTTCGGGTATTTATCGGAGTACTGAAGAGTTACGAGAATTCGCCGGGGAGTATATGGGCCTTATTGGGCTTTAGGGAAGAGAGAGAGAGGGACTGCCTAGGGCAGGCCGCGCGCTCCCCAAGGCCTAGTCTGAATTGGACTAGGGGGAGGGGCGGTGCCCCCTCCTTCCTTCTCTTCTCTATTCCCCTTCCTTCTCTCGTACTCCTACTACATGGAAGGGGGGATCCTACTCCCGGTGGGAGTAGGACTCCCCAGGGTGCGCCATAGTAGACGGCTGGCCCTCCCCCTCCTCCACTCCTTTAATACGGGGGAGGGAGGCTCCCCATGGACACACAAGTTGATTAATTGATCTTTTAGCCATGTACGATGCCCCCTCCACCATAATCCACCTCGGTCATATCATAGCGGTGCTTAGGCGAAGCCCTGCGTCGGTAGCATCATCATCACCATCATCACGCCGTCGTGTTGACAGAAATCTCCCTTGAAGCTCTGCTGGATCGGAGTTCATGGGACGTCACCAAGATGAACGTGTGCTAAACTCGGAGGTGCCGTACGTTCGGTACTTGGATCGGTTGGATCGTGAAGACGTACGACTACATCAACCGTGTTCTCATAACGCTTCCGCTTACGGTCTACGAGGGTACATAGACAATACTCTCCCCTCTCGTTGCTATGCATCACCATGATCTTGCGTGTGCGTAGGATTTTTTTTGAAATTACTACGTTCCCCAACATCAACCGCGTAGTAAACGCTTCCTCTTTCGGTCTACGAGGGTATGTGGACACACTCTCACATCTCGTTGCTATGCTTCTCCTAGATAGATCTTGCGTGATCGTAGGAATTTTTTTGAATTACTATGTTCCCTAACAGTGGCATCCGAGCCAGGTCTATGCGTAGATGATATATGCACGAGTAGAACACAAGAGTTGTGGGTGATAATAGTCATACTGCTTACCACCAACGTATTACTTTGATTCGGTGGTATTGTTGGATGAAGTGGCCCGGACCGACATTACATGACCGTGTTCATGAGATTGGTTCTACCGACGTGCTTCGCACACAGGTGGCTGGCGGGTGTCTGTTTCTCCAACTTTAGTTGAATCAAATTTGACTACGACCGGTCCTTGTTGAAGGTTAAAACAACACACTTGAGGAAAAATCGTTGTGGTTTTGATGCGTAGGTAAGAACGGTTCTTGCTAGAAGCCTATAGCAGCCACGTAAAACTTGCAACAACAAAGTAGAGGACGTCTAACTTGTTTTTGCAAGGCATGTTGTGATGTGATATGGTCAATACGTGATGAGATATAAATTGTTGTATGAGATGATCATGTTTTGTAGAAGTTATAGGCAACTGGCAGGAGCCTTGTGGTTGTCGCTTTATTATACGAAATACAATCGCCATGTAATTGCTTTACTTTATCACTAAGCTGTAGCGATAGTCGTAGAAGCAATAGTTGGCGAGACAGCAACGATGCTACGATGGAGATCAAGGTGTGAAGCCGGTGACGATGGAGATCATGCCGGTGCTTTGTAGATGGAGATCAAAGGCACAAGATGATGATGGCCATATCATGTCACATATTTTGATTGCATGTGATGTTTATCCTTTATGCATCTTATTTGGCTTACTACGGTGGTAGCATTATAAGATGATCTCTCACTAAATTTCAAGGTATAAGTGTTCTCCCTGAGTATGCATGGTTGCTACAGTTCTTCGTGCCGAGACACCACGTGATGATCGGGTGTGATAAGCTCTACGTTCACAAAAAATGGGTGCAAGCCAGTTTTGCACATGCAGAATACTCGGGTTAAACTTGACGAGCCTAGCATATGCAGATATGGCCTCGGAACACTGAGACCGAAAGGTCGTACATGAATCATATAGTAGATATGATCAACATAGTGATGTTCTCCATTGAAAACTACTCCATCTCACGTGATGATCGGACATGGTTTAGTTGATATGGATCACGTGATCATTTAGATGACTAGAGGGATTGTTGGGGAACGCAATATTTCAAAAAAATTCCTACGATCATGCAAGATCTATCTAGGAGATGCATAGCAATGAGGGGGGAGAGTGTGTCTATGTACCCTCGTAGACCAAAAGCGGAAGCATTAAGTAACGCAGTTGATGTAGTCGAACGTCTTTGAGATCCAACCGATCAAGTACCGAACGCACGACACCTCCGTGATCTGCACACATTCAGCTCGGTGATGTCCCTCGTACTCTTGATCCAACTGAGGCTGAGGGTGAGTTGCGTCAGCACGACGACGTGTTGACGGTGATGATGAAGTTACCGACGCGGGGCTTCGCCTAAGCACCACGACAATATGACCGAGGCGGAAAACTATGGAGGGGGCACCGCACATGGCTAAATATCAACTTGTGTGTCTATGGGGTGCCCCCTCCCCCGTATATAAAGGAGGGGAGGAGGAGGAGGGCCGGCCTCAAGGGGCGCGCCCAAGGGAGGATTCCTACTCCTAGTAGGAGTAGGTTTCCCTCCTTTCCTAGTCCTAGTAGGAGAAGAAGGAAGGAGAGGAAGAAGAGAAGGAAAGGGGGGGCCCTAGCCCTAGTCCAATTCGATTTGGGTTAGGGGGGCGCCACCTCTTGGCCTGCCTCCTCTCTTCCACCACTAGGCCCATAAGGCCCAATAATTTCCCGGAGGGTGTTCCGGTAACCCCCGGTACTCCGGAACTTATCCAAAACGACCCGAACCATTCCGGTGTCCGAATGTAACCTTCCAACATATGAATCTTTATGTCTCGACCATTTCGAGACTCCTCATCATGTCTGTGATCTCATCTGGGACTCCGAATAACCTTCGGTACATCAAATCACACAACTCATAATACATATCGTCATCGAACGTTAAGCATGCGGACCCTATGGGTTTGAGAACTATGTAGACATGACCGAGACACATCTCCGGTCAATAACCAATAGTGGAACCTGGATGCTCATATTGGTTCCTACATATTCTACGAAGATCTTTATCGGTCAAACCGCATAACAACATACGTTGTTCCCTTTGTCATCGGTATGTTACTTGCCCGAGATTCAATCGTCGGTATCATCATACCTAGTTCAATCTTGTTACCGGCAAGTCTCTTTAGTCGTTCCGTAATGCATATAGTCACATTGCTTGCAAGGCTCATAGCGATGTGCATTACCGAGAGGGCCCAGAGATACCTCTCCGATACACGGAGTGACAAATCCTAATCTCGATCTATGCCAACTCAACAAACACCATAGGAGACACCTATAGAGCATCTTTATAATCACCCAGTTATGTTGTGACGTTTGATAGCACAGAAGGTGTTCCTCTGATATTCGGGAGTTGCATAATCTCATAGTCATAGGAACATGTATAAGTCATGAAGAAAGCAATAGCAATAAACTAAACGATCATAGTGCTAAGCTAACGGATGTGTCTAGTCCATCACATCATTCTCTAATGATGTGATCCCGTTCATCAAATGACAACACATGTCTATGGCTAGGAAAATTAACCATCTTTGATTAACGAGCTAGTCAAGTAGAGGCATACTAGGGACACTCTGTTTGTCTATGTATTCACACATGTACTAAGTTTTCGGTTAATACAATTCTAGCATGAATAATAAACATTTATCATGGTATAAGGAAATATAAATAACAACATAATTATTGCCTCTAGGGCATATTTCCTTCAGTCTCCCACTTGCACTAGAGTCAATAATCTAGTTCACATCGTCATGTGATTTCACACCAATAATTCACATCTTTATGTGATTATTTCACATCTTCATGTGACTAATACCCAAAGGGTTTACTAGACTCAATAATCTAGTTCACATCGCTATGTGATTAACACCCAAAGAGTGATCATGTTTTGCTTGTGAGAGAAGTTTAGTCTACAGGTCTGCAACATTCAGATCCATATGTATTTTGCAAATTTCTATGTCTAAAATACTCTGCATGGAGCTAACCTAGCTAATTGCTCCCACTTTCAATATGTATCTAGATCGAGACTTAGAGTCATGTAGATCGGTGTCAAAATCTTGTATCGACGTAACTTTTTACGATGAACTCTTTCATCACCTCCATAACCGAGAAATATTTCCTTAGTCCTCTAAGGATAATTTTGACCATTGTCCAGTGATCTACTCCTAGATCACTATTGTCCTCCCTTGCCAAAATCATGCTAAGGTATACAATAGGTCTGGTACACAGCATTGTATACTTTATAGAACCTATGACTGAGGCATAGGGAATGACTTTTCATTCTCTTTCCATTTTCTGCCGTGGTTGGGTTTTGAGTCTTTACTCAACTTCACACCTTGCAACACAGACAAGAACTCCTTCTTTGATTGATCCATTTTGAACTCCTTCAAAATCTTGTCAAGGTATGTACTCATTGAAAAAACTTATCAAGCGTCTTGATATATATCTATAGATCTTGATGCTCAATATGTAGGTAGCTTTACCGAGGTATTTCTTTGAAAAACTCCTTTCAAACACTCCTTTACGCTTTCTAGAAAATTCTACATCATTTCCGATCAATAATATGTCATTCACATATACTTATCAAAAAGGCTGTAGTGCTCCCACTCACTTTCTTGTAAATACAGGCTTCACCACAAGTATGTATAAAACTATATGCTTTGATCAACTCATCAAAGCATACATTCCAACTCCGAGATGCTTGCACCAGCCCATAGATGGATCGCTGGAGCTTGCACACTTTGTTAGCATCTTTAGGATTGACAAAACCTTCTGGTTGCATCTTATACAACTCTTCTTTAATAAATCCATTAAGGAATGTAGTTTTGATATCCATTTGCCATATTTCATAAAATACGGCAACTGCTAACATGATTCGAACAGACTTTTAAGCATCAATACGAGTGAGAAAATCTCATCGTAGTCAACACCTTGAACTTGTCAAAAACCTTTTGCGACAATTCGAGATTTGTAGATAGTAACACTACTATCAGTGTTCGTCTTCCTCTTGAAGATCCATTTATTCTGAATGGCTCACCGATCATCGGGCAAATCAATCAAAGTCCATACTTTGTTCTCATACATGGATCCCATCTCAGATTCATGGCCTTAAGTCATTTCATGGAATCTGAGCTCATCATCGCTTCCTCATAGTTCGTAGGTTCATCATGGTCTAGCAACATGATTTCCAAAATAGGATTACCATACCACTCTGGTGTGGATCGTACTCTGGTTGACCTACGAGGTTCATTATTAACTTGATCTAAAGTTTCATGATCATCATCATTAACTTCCTCACTAATTGGTGGAGGCATCACTGGAACTGATTTTAGTGATGAGCTACTTTCCAATTCGAGAGAAGGTACATTTACCTCATCAAGTTCTACTTTCCTCCCACTCACTTCTTTCAAGAGAAACTCCTTCTCTAGAAAGGATCCACTCTTAGCAACAAAGATCTTGCCTTCGAATTAGTGATAGAAGGTGTACCCAATAGTTTCTTTTGGGTATCCTATGAAGACACACTTCTTCGATTTGGGTTTGAGCTTATCAGGCTGAAACTTTTTCACATAAGCATTGCAACCCCAAACTTTAAGAAACGACAGCTTAGGTTTCTTGCTAAACCACAGTTCATACGGTGTCATCTCAATGGATTTTTAGACGGTGCCCTATTTAAAGTGAATGCAGTTGTCTCTAATGCATAACCCCAAAACGATAGTGGTAAATCAGTAAGAGACATCATAGATTGCATCATATCTAATAAAGTACGGTTATTACGTTCGGACACACCATTACGCTGTGGTGTTCCAGGTGGCGTGAGTTGCGAAACTATTCGACATTGTTTCAACTAAAGGCTAAACTCTTAACTCAAATATTTCGTCTCTACGATCAGATCGTAGAAACTTTATTTTTTGTTACGATGATTCTCCACTTCACTCTGAAATTCTTTGAACTTTTCAATCATTTCATACTTGTGTTTCATTAAGTAGATATACTCATATCTGCTCAAATCATCTGTGAAGGTCAGAAAATAATGATACCCGCCGCGAGCCTCAACACTCATTGGATCACATACATCAGTATGTATTATTTCTAATAAGTCTGTTGCTCGCTCCATTGTTCCGGAGAACAGAGTCTTAGTCATCTTGCCCATGAGGCATGGTTCGCAAGCATCAAGTGATTCATAATCAAGTGATTCCAAAAGTCCATCAGCATGGAGTTTCTTCATGCGCTTTACACCAATATGACCTAAACGGTAGTGCCACAAATATGTTGCACTATCATTATTAACTTTGCATCTTTTGGCATCAATATCATGAATATTTGTATCACTACGATCGAGATTCAATAAACCATTCACCTTGGGTGTATGACCACAGAAGGTTTTATTCATGTAAACAAAATAGCAATTATTCTTTGATTTAAATGAATAACTATATTGCAATAAACATGATCCAATCATATTATGCTCAACACAAACACCAAATAACATTTATTTTAGGTTCAACACTAATCCCGAAGGTAAAGGAAGTGTGAGATGGTGATCTTATCAACCTTTGGAATCATTTTCAACACACATCGTCACCTCGCCCTCAACTAGTCTTTGTTCACTTTGTAACTCCTGTTTCGAGTTACTAATCATAGCAACTGAACCAGTATCAAATACCCAGGGGCTACTATGAATACTAGCAAAGTACACATCAATAACATGTATACCATATATACTTTTGTTCACTTTGCCATCCTTCTTATCCGCCAAGTATTTGGGGCAGTTCCGCTTCTAGTAGCCATTTCATTTGCAGTAGAAGCACTCAGTTTCAGGCTTGGGTCTAGCTTTGGACTTCTTCATGGGAGTGACTACTTGCTTGCCATTCTTCTTGAAGTTCACTTGCTTTCCCTTGCCATTTTACTTGAAACTAGTGGTCTTGTCAACCATCAATATTTGATGCTTTTCTTGATTTGTACCTTTGTTTATTTCAGCATCACGAAGAGCTTGGGAATCGTTTTCGCCATCCCTTGCATATTATAGTTCATCACGAAGTTCTAGTAACTTGGCGATAGTGACTAGAGAACTCTGTCAATCATTATCTTATCTGGAAGATTAACTCCTACTTGATTCAAGCGATTGTAGTACTCAGACATTCTGAGCACATGCTCACTAGTTGAGCTATTCTCCTCCATCTTGTAGGCAAAGTACTTGTCAGAGGTCTCATACCTCTCCACTCGGGCATTAGTCTAAAATACCAATTTCAGCTCTTGGAACATCTTATATGTTCCATGGCGTTCAAAATGTTTTTAAAGTCCCGGTTCTAAGCCGTAAAGCATGACACACTAAACTATCAAGTAGTCATCATACCGAGCTTACCAAATGTTCATAACATCTGCATTTGCTCCTGCAATAGGTCTGTCACCTAGCGGTGCATCAAGGACATAATTCTTCTGTGCGATAATGAGGATAATCCTCATATCACGGAGCTAGTCTGCATCATTGCTACTAACATCTTTCAACATAGTTTTCTCTAGGAACATATCATAAATAAAACAGGGAAGCTATATGCGAGCAATTTATCTACAACATAGATATGCAAATACTATCAGGACTAAGTTCATGATAAATTTAAGTTCAGTTAATCATATTACTTAAGAACTCCCACTTAGATAGGCATCCCTCGAGTCATCTAAATGATCACGTGATCCATATCAACTAAACCATGTACGATCATCACATGGGATGGAGTATTCTTCAATGGTCAACATCTCTATGTTGATCATATCTACTATATGATTCACATTTGACCTTTCGGTCTCCAGTGTTCCGAGGCCATATCTGCATATGCTAGGCTCATCAAGTTTAACCTGAGTATTCTGCTTGTGCAAAACTAGCTTGCACCTGTTGTATGTGAACATAGATCTTATCACACCCGATCACCACGTGGTGTCTCGGTACGACGAACTGTAGCAACGGTGCATACTCAGGGTGTAGGATCGAAAGTATGTCTAGAGGGGGGTGATTAGACTACTTGACCAAATAAAACTTATCCTTTTCCCAATTTTAGTGCTTGGCAGATTTTAGCAACTTTGGACAAGTCAAGCAATCTTAACACAATTCAAGCAAGCATGCAAAGAGTATATGAGCAGCAGAAAGTAAAGCATGCAACTTGCAAGAATGTAAAGGGAAGGGTTTGGAGGATTCAAACGCAATAGGAGACACAGATGTTTTTGTCGTGGTTCTGATAGGTGGTGCTATCGCACATCCACGTTGATGGAGACTTCAACCCACGAAGGGTAGCGGCTGCGCGAGTCCACGGAGGGCTCCACCCACGAAGGGTCCACGAAGAAGCAACCTTGTCTATCCCACCATGGCCGTCGCCCACGAAGGACTTACCTCACTAGCGGTAGATCTTCACAAAGTAGGCGATCTCCTTGCCCTTACAAACTCCTTGGTTCAACTCCACAATCTTGTCGGAGGCTCCCAAGTGACACCTAGCCAATCTAGGAGACACCACTCTCCAAGAAGTAACAAGTGGTGTGTTGATGATGAACTCCTTGCTCTTGTGCTTCAAATGATAGTCTCCCCAACACTCAACCCTCTCTCACAGGATATGGATTTGGTGGAAAGAAGATTTGAGTGGAAAGCAACTTGGGGAAGGCTAGAGATCAAGATTCATATGGTAGGAATGGAATATCTTGGCCTCAACACAAGTGTAGGTGGTTCTCTCTCAAAAAAGGTAAGTTGGAAGTGTAGGTTCGTTCTGATGGCTCTCTCCATGAATGAAGAGGAGGTGGAGGGGTATATATAGCCTCCACACAAAATCTAACTGTAACATCCCAAATTTGCAATTTGGAATGTTATACACTAGATCATCATGCATAACATATTTTTCTTGCATTTTGGTTGATCCTAGAAATTTCACGCAACTCAAGGACCTTCGGAGAGAGTTGGAGATTTCGTTATTTTCATATTTGAGAGTTTTCTCGAATTTGAAAAGAGGATCATTTGATTTATTTATTTCATCTTCAATAATTTTTCCGATATCAAAAATATAAGAGAGGGAATAATATGACTTTCCCAAAATTGAGGAAAAATGAAGATTTAATGAATAAATCAAATTTTGGTTTTGCCAGAGTTTTTGTTTGCTTTTTATTTGGATAGGGAAAAATGCGCGTTTTCGAAAATTGCATTTTAGGCCCGGAGTAAAGTTCATTTTGTTTGACTCGTTGTCAGGAGTCGGGGAAAATTTACTTTAGGTTTTTCGGAGTTCGTTTAGTTAGTTTTCTTTTTGTTTTTCTGCGTGGAACCGTTAAAAAAAAATCTTCGCAGCGCCTTGGGCCAAGGCCCAGCCAGCAGGCCGGCCGGCCAGGCCCCAGCCCCAGCCGCGCGCGCGCCAGGCGCCAGGCGCAGGCAGCCGCCGCCTCTCGCTCTAGGCCGAGTCCCAGCGGGACTCTAGGCCGGTTAGCCCCCCCTCTTTCCTTGTTTCTTTTTCTTTTGCTTGCCCCCTACCCCAAGTCTCCTCTCCCCTCACCTATATAAATACACCCCAAACCCCCCCTCTCCTCACATCAAAACCCCAAGCCCCCTCTCCTCCTAAGCCGCAGCAAGCAGCAGCGCGCAGCCCCAAGCCGCCGCCTTAGCCGCGCCGCCGCCGCCTTAGCCGGGCCGCCCCGCGCCCCACCCCACGCCCCTCACCCGCCGCCGCCGCCCTTAGCCGCCGCCGCCCGGAGCCCGCCTCCCGAGGTAGCCGCGCCTCTCTTTTTCTTCCCCGGTCCGGTTTTTCCTAAAAGAACCGTCCCGTTTTCTCTCCGATTCTTTTCTTTTTCTTCCGGTTTTTGTTTCGGTTTTCTTCTGAAACCCTAGATCGGTTTTTCGTTTCTTTTTCGGTTTCTTTTCCGAAAACCCTAGATCGGTTTTCGTTCTTCTTTCGGACCGTTCGTCTCAACGAACGTGATCACCGATTCTTTCCCGGTTAACGACGTCCGTTCGTTTAACCGCTCTTCGTTTTCTTTCTCGTCGGTTTTATTCCGCGTTCTTTCCGATCGCGATCTCAGATCCGATCTTCGTTCTAGTCTTTCTTCTCGCTCGTTTATCGGAATCAGGTGATTCAAGCGCCTGGAGTTTCGTCTCGAAACCGCCGTTCCGTCTAATCAACTTGAACAAGCTTTTGCTACAGTAAAATTTGACCTAATTTCAACTTGCTAGAACCGAGTTGTTTTCTTCCGCCGTTTGTTTTCCGTCGTTTGTTCGGTTCGTTCTTTCTTTGCAACCGGAGTTCTTAAGTTGAACTTTCTAGTTTGTTCTCTTGTTCGAGTTTTACCTGTGCATTAGATGAGTACTTATTGTGTGCTTGTTGTTTGTCTGCGATAGATCACCCGGATTGCGCCGCTTGTTACTTCGAAACCCTAGGTCTCGCGGATCATCAGCAAGGCAAGTAACACTTTGATCATACCTTTTCTACAACCCATGTTTTATTGCATTAGATCAATCCTCTCACATTGCATGATTAGGATCTAATTAAATTGTGGGATGGGAAGTAGATGAGGTAGTACCTATCACCTGTATTATTATGAAACCTTTGGGAGTTACTTCTACGTTTGCTTATTATGCCATGCTATGCTAGTAGACGTGGATTGGGTGAGTGATATCCATGACAGATGTGAGTTGATAATTTTAATGATTTATCTAAGGTGGCAACTTAAACACACATCTGGGTGGATTGAGGCACCTGATGTCTATCAGGACTTGCCTGTTTTTTTTGGACCGCCACCCAGGCTCAAAGGGATCATAAGATCTTTCATGCTAGAAACTTCCGTGTGCAGCCACAAGCCATTATGGGCTCTGGCATAGTTGATTAAGTCGTGCGAACTCTTACGGGTAGACTAGCAGATGTAGGAGAAAGTAGGTGTACCGGTCTACCCACATGTAAGGTGCTAGTGCTTCTGAAAGACTGTGTCTCGGTCATCCGTCTTCTCAAACACCATGTAGTGCGAGAAACCAAACGGAGGCGATCGAGTCTTGTGGGGAAAAGTGCGCAAACCTCTGCAGAGTGTACAAACTAATCATGATTAGCCGTGTCCCCGGTTATGGACAACTTGAGTATCTAGTACTTGAATATCATGTGAATCTCATCATGTTACTTCTAATTAATATTGTTGGGATTTAATTGTTACTTAATTGGGATTGAGAATGCTGTCAACCATTCTCGATGTTTAACAACCACCATGATAGTTAAATAAATTTATTCCTTTGCAGTAGGGAAAAATTGGCTTTACGCAAAACTGTAACCATAGAGCTTTCCACCAGCCATATATGCATATAGTATAGCTGTTTCTTTCCATTACTCTCTATGTGTTACATTGCCAGCATATTCCATGTGCTGACCCGTTTTCGGGCTGCAACTTTCATGTTGCAAACTTTTCAGGCGACAAGTAAGGTGTTTTAGGTCGTGGTTCTATACTCAGTGATGCCGTTGGAGTTGATGGACCCATTTATCTTCCAAGTCTTCCGCTGTTATCGTCACTAGATGGCCTTAAGCCATATTTATTGTAATAAGTTCTCTTTGAGACAACGATGTAATAAGTGTGTGATTGCCACTCTGCTATAAATCCTTCGATGTACTGTGTGATGTCAGCATTACTGATCCAGGGATGACACCGGAGCACAGTAGACTTGATCCATTCGGGTCGGGTCGCTACACTAACCGTTACACACAACTTGCCAATCTCGATGGGACCGAATTGATAAACTCGGTTGGACCGATTCAACAAATCTAGTGACCGTTAGGATTTTTGGTGGGACCGACATGCAACTCGGTAGGACCGATATGGTTAGGGTTAGGAAATAACGTAATCTCAGTGAGACCGATTACACAAACTCGGTGAGACCGATTTTGGTAATAAGCTAACCAGAGAGTTGGTCAGGTAAACTCGGTGGGACCGATTCGCTCATTTTGGTGAGACCGAAATGTCATGAAAGGGAAACAGAGAGTTTACATTGCAATCTCGGTGGGACCGATCGCTCATCTCGGTGGGGCCGAAACGTTACGAAGGGAAACAGATAGATTACAATCCCATCTCGGTGAGACCGAGATCCCTATTGGTGAGACCGATTTGCCTAGGGTTTGTGGCAGTGGCTATGACATCTGAACTCGATGGCGCCGGGTAGAAAGAATCGGTGGGGCCGAGTTTGACTTTTGGTTTAGGTCATATGTGGATGTGAGAAAGTAGTTGAGGGCTTTGGAGCATATCACTGAGCATTTTGAGCAAGCGCCTCATTAAGCAACACCTCATCCCTCCTTGATAGTATTGGCTTTTCCTATAGACTCAATGTGATCTTGGGTCACTAAAATAGAAAATGTAGAGTCTTGAGCTTTGAGGTTGAGCCAATCCTTTTGTCCTTAGCATTTTGAGGGGTTCACTTTTCTCATCCATGCCATGCCAATCATTGAGCTTTCCTGAAATATTAATCTTGAAATAGCATTAGCTAAATGAGCTATATGTTGTTAGGAATTACCAAAACCACCTAGGGATAGTTGCACTTTCAATCTCCCCTTTTTGTTAATTGATGAAAACATATAGATCAAATCTTCGACAAATGATAATAAGAGTGAAAAACATTGTCGCTTTGAGAAGTATGTGAAAAGCAAGAGCTCCCCCTAAATTTGTGCATAGTTTAAGATTTGCTTTGGACTGCAAATGCACAATGAGTTAGGATCATGGGTTACTCTTCCACGTCACATACATCTTGGTGGAGCGCTCAAAATGATAATAATTAAATACATGCACTCATCAGCAAGCAAAGTGAATGATCATATGGGGATATAAAAGGATAATGTCATCCAACAAGCATTAAGGTAGGATATGATCAAACACATGATCATCCAAGTATCACACAAAAGCATAAAGTATCTCAAACAAGCAAATAACAAAGTTCAACCACCAAAAAAAAACAAGAGAGAAAAAATAGCAACACTCTCTCTCGAAGCCTATGATCTATACATTTTCTCCCCCTTTGGCAACAAGTTACCAAAAAGTTCATAAAAATGCATGGTGCTAGATCGACTCTTAGGCTTGGTCTTCAGGTGGTGGTGTGGATAAAACTCCAAGGACGAAGGCATCAGTTGATGTAGATGGAGCTGGTGGAGTGGGTGCTGGAGCTAGTGGCACTGAGCTGTAGCTGGTGCAGATGAAGTTGCTCTAGTGTCTGTAACTGGCACTGCAGCAGATCTCTGTCCTCTGGGCACTCTAGCAAAAGCATCAGTGGTATACTTGCCCTTCTGGCCTACACTTCATCCTGAAGTTGCTCAACAACTGACTGTATCTCAGTGACCTTCACATCTAAATCATAGAACTTCTGCTCCATGATCCTCTCCAAGCTCTCCTGGTTTTGAGTCAGGGTGGCCAATCCCTTCTCAATCCTCAGAGTGGAGGCAATCAAGTAGCCAAGCTGATCTTGCTTGCTCTTCAGAAGATACTGAGATGCCTCATCAATGGTTGGCATCTTTGCAGCCTTTTCAGTTCTTGCCTTCTCCCTCTTTGCTTGTGCTTGCACAAAAGATGGTTCATTCTCATCCATTACCACAGTGTTGTCCTCAAAGTCTGGGTAGATGGGCATATGTTCCTTGTCCAAGAGATATGTGCCAGTGCACATCTTGGAGTTGATTAGCTCCTGGATCTGTGGGGCATACCCACAACTTCTCTTCTGATCTGCAGCTGTTCTCTTTTTGGTTTCCACAATTAGGCTCATGACTTTGAACTTTTGAGGCACATCAAATATGTGAAGCAGGTTACCTCTGATCATCTTGTGATCACCCGACTTTGGCAATAGAGTGTGCCTGAGGATCCAATTGATTGTTGGCAAACCTGGCAGAAGGTAATGTACTGATGCAAATTTGTGTGTGTCTCAAGAGCAGCATCTGGGATCTCTCTGTACATATGTGCCATGGTGTTGTGATCCTTCTTCTTCTTGGCATAGACATCCAAGTCATCTTCATTCTCCTCAGGAGCATTGATCAATTTTGCCCATTCTTCAATTGTTGACTGGTACCTAGTACCTTCAGACATCCAGACAATCCTTCCATCTGGATAGAAATGAGTTGTGGAGTAGAACTGCATAATAAGCTCATCATTCCATTTTGTGAGCTTCTGAGCCACAAACTCATCAACTCCACATGCCTTGAAGCTGTCATATACACCAGGATAGTGTTATTCATTTTCCCTGATGTACTCCCAGTCCACCCATCTCATATCACAGACTATAGGCTTCTTGTCAAGCAACACTGTCTCATAGAAGTCCTGTTGTTCCTTTGTATGGAACTTATAGTCCACAGCAGTCCTTCTCCTGGTGGCATATGGATCAGACTCTCTCCATAGCCTCAATCCTGAACCCTTCCTGATTTTCATATTCTCTGCAACTGGGTGTGCATCATTGTGATCAGGGATCTTGGGCTTCAACTTCCTCAAAACAACAGAATCATCTTCCTCCTCTTCTTCAGCAGCTTGAGGCACTAGGGCCTTATTCTTCTCCTCAGCAGGGATGTTCTTGGTGCCTCTTGGGTTTTGGCTTTGGAGCTAGAGCAGCAGTCTTAGGAGCTTCTTTGGGCTTAGATGGAGCAGCCCCTGCCTTAATTGCATCTCCCATAAGCTTTTGAGCTTTAGGTGCTGGTGCTGCATCCTCTTCCTCTTCATCATCATCTCTCATAATTGATGATCTGCCAAGCACTCTAGCAGTGGTCTTCTTGACCCTTTCCTTCCTTTTCTTCTTTGCCACAACCTGTTCTTTGGGTGCAGATCCCAAAGTTTCTTGAGTGGATGTTCTGGCCTTTGACATAGGAACTCTCTTGGCAGGAATCTTTGTCTTCATTCCTGGCTTAGTGGCAGCAGCTATGCCATATTCCTTTTTCAGAACTTTCCTCTTTGAGGTGGCCTCTTCCTCAACAACCACATAGTCCTCATCCTCAGAATCTGAGGTTCTCTTCTTTCTGGCCTTGGTGGTTTCCTTAGGCAAGTTGCTGGGTGTACTCCTGCTTCCATCATCATAGCTGCTAGAGGGACTAGTGCCCTCACTTATGTGAACTTGCTCCTCAGACTTGTTCTGACTGTCACTCTGATCTGACATGATGCAAACACTGACAGCAGAACCTGTGAATAGATATAGATGAGATAGATTGGATGAGAATCACAAAGTACAGAGGTTTTTGCAAAAGAATGAGTTAAAAACTTAGTTTTAGTTTTCCACAGAAAGCATTTCGGATCTACCGATTTGAAAACTCGGTGATACCGAAGCAGCTTTTGGAACCTAAACTAGTGAACTCGGTCAGACTGAGTCACAGTTCAGTGGCACCAAGACTGCTAGGGTTTCACAAAGAATTGAACTTGGTCACACCAATTTGCAATTCTCGGTCAGACCAAGAATCACATGTGCAATGGCCTTAGCCAAATCGGTGGAACCGATTTCAACAACTCGGTTGGTCCGAGATGATTTCGGTGGAACCCTAACCCTAAATTTTCAATCCACAACTAAACTACAGAGTGATTTCGCTGGATAGAGTGATCTCAATCGTGGCAAGATACATGGCAAAACAATGTGCTAGGAATTGGAGTGAGATTAGCATAAGGATGAAGTCCATACCCTAAGTGCGGTGATGGACCTACTATGGCGGCAACGGCGAAGACGATTTCCGTTGACGGCGGCGGAGACCAGTGGCAGGAGGCAGCTGGCGATGAGGAGGACGATCCGGAGACCCAGGGAGGCAGAGCAGGCTGATCGCGGGCGAAGGGGTTCAGAGAATTTTCCAAATTTTGGCCCGGGGATATATATAGCCTGACCCTGTCGGTGTGACCGAGTGGAACAACTCGGTGGCACCGAGATGCCTAACTGCTAGCAGTTACTGCAACTCGGTGTGATTGAAAAGTTCAAATCGGTTGCACCGAGATTGAAAACCTAGATCGACTTAGTGATCTCGGTATGACCGAAATGGATGAATCGGTCAGACCGAAATGCACAAAGAAGTTTTGGAAGTTTAAGTCTATGACGAATTGGGGACTCCGAATGCTCCTCACATGGAGTGGTTCGAATCTGACTTGATCAAACCTTGTGATGTAGCATGAATAGAGTTTGAGACAAGAAAAGCATAGATAGCTAGAGAAGGTTCTTAGGCATTCTTGTCCATCCACATGGCAAAAGAATAAGGAACCAATGTGACGCCCCCGATTTAATCGTACACTAATCATACACGCAAACGTGTACGATCAAGATCAGGGACTCACGGGAAGATATCACAACACAACTCTACAAATAAAATAAGTCATACCAGCATCATATTACAAGCCAGGGGCCTCGAGGGCTCGAATACAAGAGCTCGATCATAGATGAGTCAGCGGAAGCAACAATATCTGAGTACAGACATAAGTTAAACAAGTTTGCCTTAAGGAGGCTAGCACAAACTGGGACACAGATCGAAAGAGGCGCAGGCCTCCTGTCTGGGATCCTCCTAAACTACTCCTGGTCGTCGTCAGCGGGCAGCACATAGTAGAAGGCGCCTCCGGTGTAGTAGGAGTCGTCGTCGACGGTGGCGTCTGGCTCCTGGACTCCAGCATCTGGTTGCGACAACCAGAAAGAAGGGAAAGGGGGAAAAGGGGGAGAAAGCAACCATGAGTACTCATCCAAAGTACTCGCAAGCAAGGAGCTATGCTACAAATGTATGCATTGGTATCAACTGGAATAAGGCTATTATATGTGGACTGAACTGCAGAAAGCCGGGATAAGGGGGGATAGCTAGTCCTTTCGAAGACTACGCTTCTGGCAGCCTCCGTCTTGCAGCATGTAGAAGAGAGTAGACTGAAGTCCTCCAAGTAGCATCGCATAGCATAATCCTAACCGATGATCCTCCCCTCGTCACCCTGTGAGAGAGCGATCACCGGTTGTATCTGGCACTTGGAAGGGTGTGTTTTGTTAAGTATCTGGTTCTAGTTGTCATAAGGTCAAGGTACAACTCCAAGTCGTCCTGTTACCGAAGATCACGGCTATTCGAATAGATTAACTTCCCTGCAGGGGTGCACCACATAACCCAACACGCTCGATCCCATTTGGCCGGACACACTTTCCTGGGTCATGCCCGGCCTCGGAAGATCAACACGTCGCAGCCCTACCTAGGCACAACAGAGAGGTCAGCACGCCGGTCTAAACCTAAGCGCACAGGGGTCTGGGCCCATCGCCCTTAGCACACCTGCACGTTGCGTACACGGCCGAAAGCAGACCTAGCCTAGTGGCGTTCCAGTCCAATCCGGCACGTGCCACTCAGTCGCTGACGTCACGAAGGCTTTGGCTGATACCACGACGCCGGGATACCCATAACTACTCCCGCGTAGATGGTTAGTGCGTATAGACCAAATGGCCAAACTCAGATCAAATACCCAGATCTCGTTAAGCGTGTTAAGTATCCGCGAACGCCGACCAGGGCCAGGCCCACCTCTCTCCTAGGTGGTCTCAACCTGCCCTGTCGCTCCGCCTCAAAGTAACAGTCGGCGGCCGTCGGGAACCCAGGCCCACCTCTACCGGGATGGAGCCACCTGCCCTTTCAGCCCCCATCTCCGAACAGTATCACAGGTAATGTAACTGTGTAAAGTATATAGTATATGCCCGTGATCACCTCCCAAAGTGATCACGGCCCAGGAGTATAGCATGGCAGACGGATAAGAGTGTAGGGCCACTGATGGAACACTAGCATCCTATACTAAGCAGTAGGATAGCAGGTAATGGTAACAACAGTAGTAGCAAGGACAAGCTATGCATCAGGATAGGAATAACGGAAAGCGGTAACATGCTACACTACTCTAATGCAAGCAGTATAGAGAAAAGAGTAGGCGATATCTGGTGATCAAAGGGGGGGGGGCTTGCCTGGTTGCTCTGGCAAGAGAGAGTGGTCGTCAACACCGTAGTCGTACTGGGTAGCAGCGGCGTCGGTCTCGGTGTCTAGCGGAAGAAGAGGGGGGGAAGAAACAATGAATATAATGCAAACAGATGCATAACGATGCATGACAAGACAAGTAATGACGTTAGAGGTGCCCTAACGCGGTAGTAGGTGATACCGGTGAAGGGGGATAACATCCGGGAAAGTATCCCCGGTGTTTCGCGTTTTCGGACATACGAACCGGAGGGGGAAAGTTGCGTGTTCGCTATGCTAGGGATGCGTGGCGGATAAACGGGCTGCGCATCCGGATTCGTCTCATCGTTCTGAGCAACTTTCATGTTGAAAATAATTTAATCCGAGTTACGGATTAAAAGATATGATTTTCTAAAGATTTTATTAATTTCTGAAATTTAATTAAGTATTTAATTAATTCAAAATAGATTTATGACATCAGCATGATGTCATGCTGACATCAGCAGTCAACAGGGGTTGACTGGGTCGAACTGACGTGTGGGTCCAGTGGGACCCACCTGTCATACTCTGTTAGGTTAATTAGGGTTTAGTTAAACTAATTACTGTTTAATTAAGCTAACAAGTTAATTAGATTAATTAATTAAGGTTAATTAACTTAATTAATTTAGTTAATTAATTAATTAATTAAATTAATTAAATTTATTTATTTTAATTATTGTTTTATTTATTTTATATATATATATATATATATATTTTTAACGTTCTGGGGGGTGTGCCCCACTTGTCATAGGGCCAAGGCCCTTAACGGGCATACGGGCAGGTTGGTGCGGGCGAAGCCGCACCCCTGCCCGATAGCGAGGCGAGGCCGGTTCGGGGCCGGAGCGGGCGCGACCAGCGCGGGCCATAGCCGGCGGCGACGGCCGCGGTAGGTGGGGGCAGCAGCGCCGGCGGCCACCGCAGCGGAGAGGAGTCCTGAGGCGGAGCGCGCGAGAGCGGGCACCGGCGAGCGTGGCCACGGCCAACGAGGACAGAGGCGGGGCGCGTGTGTCGGTGCGCCAGCGAGTGCCTTCGGCGGCGGTTCAGCGGACGAGCAGCAGAAGTGGGGCGGGGCACGGGCGTGCGGTCGTGGGCGCGGGCAGTGGGCACCGCGCGGGTGCTGGCGGGGCGAAGCAGAGCTCGCGCGGCGTCGGGCGCGTGTTGCGGTGGGAGAAGGCGTGGCCGAACGGGCGAGCGGGCGCGCAGCGGGATGTGGGTGGTGTGCGCGCGATGTGGCCGTGGCTAGGATTGCGTGCTCGAGGGAGACAGGAGGAGGGGTTGCTCACGGCGGGGAGTAGGGTCCGGGCAACGGGGCGCAGGGAGCGACTCAGGGAGGAGGACGAGGAGGTCCGGCGAGGACGACGAGGCGACAGCGATTCGGGGAAGACAATGAGGGGCTCCGGCGGCGCGGTCCTCGTGCCAGCGTGGTCGTGGACGGCAGCGGGGCGCCGGTAGGGCGACGGAAGGGGGCCGGCTCCGCGAGGGGGGTGACGGCGACGTCGAGGCGGCGAGGCGGGGGCGCTCTGGGTGGCATCGGCGCGACGATGGCGGGACGGGCGCGGGTGCTCGATCTCGATCCAGAAGGGGATCGAGGGAAGTGGGGGGGGGTGGCTGCGGTCGTGGGTAGTGGGTGGGGGGGGGGGGGAAGTGGGGCGACGGCTAGGGTTTCGGTCGGGTGGGGGGGTTAACAGAGTGTGTGGGGGGGCCGGCTGGGCCGTGGGGTGGGCCGGCCCGTTCGGGCGGCTGAGGCCAGCTGGGCCACTTGGCCCAGTGAGAGGGGGGGTTGCTTTGCCCTTTTTTTGTTTTGTTTTGTTTTTATCTATTTGCATTTCTGCTTTTAAACCTTTTAAACTATTTAGTCATTTTATAAAAATGTGTTTGCTGCACCATAATTACCTGTGTAATATTTGGCAACCACCGAACATTTTTGTTTCAATTTTTGAAAACTTTTATTGCCGACATTAATTTTAATTTTTAATTTAAATATGACGCGGTTTGAACTAATGGGCGTTTAGCAACAGTAATCGGGATGACATGGCATGATTAGCGTGGGATTACTGTAGCAAGATTATCCGGGCGTCACAATTCTCCTCCACTACAAGAAATCTCGTCCCGAGATTTAAGAGGTAGTGAAAGGGGGAAAGGTTTGGTAACAAATCTAGCGGGTCTTCTCATCCTGGGTTGCTCTTCTCGAAGAGGCCGGACCAATACATTGATGTATTCATTTCTCTGCTCCAGGTCATCATGATGAAGTCGGCGTCCTTTCTTCCGGAACTCCATCGTACTTATGAAAGAATAAAGGGGGGGCATACAGGGAGAACAGACCTCTGCAAGGTCGACTATCTGGTCGATAACATCGAGGAAGGTGGTGAAAGTAACTCTCGAACTAATACTTAAGAAAATATTGAGAGTAAAGTAAGGAGGTACCATGAGAAGTTTCAAGCGGGTAGGCAATCGTTCGTTGCCTGAAACAGAGTGTGAAAGGGGTTCAAAGCAACGGAAACAAGTATTGTGTTTAATACCAGGATTGAGGATCACACGGAAGGTGGCTCGTGAATTACATACGAGGCCAGGTGCGAGGAACAACCTTAAAAACAGGGGGGTGTATAGGAGAGTCAGGTTTCGATCCTGTGGAACTGTGGGTTATGAGCCCACCACGTGGTTAAAGTAGGAAGGGCATTGACATCTTGCACGGCCATGATAGCAAGGCATGTCAGTGAATAACCGGTCAGTTATGTTGGTAGCATCACTGGTACCAAGGGCGAGGGACAAAGAGAACCATTTTCCTGCTTGTTGAACGAGGCGGACCATTAGGCAAAGTTCTCGTCCATCGGTGGATACCAGAATGTCATCAACAATAGTAACAGGGTCTTACTGACAGAGTTATACACCGAGGTGTTTACATAAGCAGGAGAATATTCCTGCTTAGATCATATAGATCACAAGAAACGTTAAACCAACCAATGGAAGGGAAAATACGATTATCAGATTAAACAGGACAATGGAAAGGAAATTGTGTTTAAACACATATTTCAAGGGTATATCCTACCCAAGGACAAGCAGATCATGATATCCATGACATGATATAATGTAGAAAACTCTTTAGGTACGGGAGAGAATTTTCATGAGATTATCCCTACAGCGGTGTTTGGATAATTGAGCAGGAAACATTTAACATTGGGCTTCAATTGTTCCTGTTCAAAATCGGAGTACCACAGACATGCTTCAAGATAGCATGGACATGGTCAACAGGTGAATATCAGACTTTGGAAACACAAAGGGTCTATTAGGAATAACTTGTAGAATAAGTCTTACAATTTCCTCATGGAAGAGTGGATAACCTTGCTGAAAAGGAAACTATAACAATAGGTCCTCCGGCCAGGTGTGCTAGGCATGACATCATCTTACCGGGTCATATAAGGACCAATGTTATGACTCTTGGAAAATATTCCAACCATCATATCTGACCGAGTTTCAGATCTGATTGGAGTCAGGATACCTCAGACTCAGGATGCCTGAGATAACAAGGTACGACCAGAATTGACGAGAAGACCTCGTAAGATTCTCGGGAAATGAACTATGGAAGCGAGTTTCGAAACAAGAGTTCATCAGTAAACCAAGGAGAGGATGAGGAGGTGGCTGATGAACTCAGCGACAAATCATTGGGATTTCCAAAAGATGGATTTCCACAATTATGCGAACAAAGAGATAACATTTGTCAGATCAAATGATATAGTGAGGTATGCTCGAGGAAAACATACACAATTAAACATTGGTAGAAGGTGCACCCGAACTACGGTCTTAGGTAGCATAATCAATGTTAGAAGGTGATTCGATAACAAATGGCCTAAGAATGAGATGTCGACCATTAACTTCAAAGCAATAAGGTTGCTAGAAGTTTTAAAATTACTAGTCCATTTGTCGGAATTCCGGTTAGGAACAACACGGGGACCAAGACAAGAATGGTGATGGCGATAAGTATCACCTATATCAAGAATTATCAAGAGGTGGTGAAATTCTCACGACATTCTTGACATAAAGGATGGTAATACTCCAAGGTAAAGGAGAACCAATGTTGGATAGCAAGGTATAACACAAAACATGAACAAGTTTGTGTTGAACGGAAGGCAATAAAGTGGTAGATGATAAAACAAATCATCGAGGGCAAGGATGGTATTTCTCATCATGAATTCAATTGATACCTTGGAAGGAGTCAATTGTTGATGATGATCACGACAAATTTTGTCGAGAGATTTCATGAGGATGTAATCGATCAGCGATGACACCAAGCCAAAGGAATGATGAAGCAAGAGGTTATTGGAACCACAGGTACGACACAAACTCGAAATCAAGCTTGTTGTTCAAGGCGAAATGGAATGATGAGGGAGATCGACGTAAGCTTAGCTCATCATCGAAAGTTGTGCTCCGGGGTTAAGGACCAGGTAGCACAGTTAAAATCGGCACGATAATGATATAGCCGAGCAGGTTAGGATTTACGTGATCGAGTTCAAATTCGTAAGTAATGAAGGTTACCAAGAGTTGTTTAATCGTAGTGCGGACTCAATTCAGTTGTCGGTGTCCTTGAGGGGTTCTAACAACTGAGAACCCGTTGGAAAAATGGAATCAGCAAGAATATTAGTTGATGGAGAACTCATAAGAAGTTATGTATCCCGTGGTACCCTCGAGATACCAGGGGGGTAATACTCGACGGCAGATC
Organism: Triticum urartu; assembly: GCF_056163025.1. Taxonomy (NCBI): domain Eukaryota; kingdom Viridiplantae; phylum Streptophyta; class Magnoliopsida; order Poales; family Poaceae; genus Triticum; species Triticum urartu. Next base: position 117,043,450 of record NC_141877.1, read on the forward strand.
AAAGTAGAGGTTGGACTGGGGTATTGCTCTGCAGAAGACAAGTGCTTAAACTTGCACGAGAAACGGTACCTAAAAGAGAACATGGTCGAAACCACGATTGTAAAAGGCCAGATCCCAGATATAATATGAACTTATACCAAGGGAGTAATTAATTTAAGAGAAGCTTTAATGATAAGATTTACATCGGGTCCATGGGCATGAACACAAAGTTCAAGGTCGACTCCCACTTCTTCAATGCATAACCTTTCATTCACTTCTCACTTTCGAAGAAGTTGTAGTGTTGAAATTTTATCTGGCAAAATACCAGAAGTGTATGACTCGTGAAAACTTTCGAGTTCACACATATTAAGGAAGGCATAGGTTCAACCCATCAGGGTATCGTGGAAATTTATACCACAAGCTTCAATAGTAAATACCACCAGCTCAAAAGCTGAGCATGGTTGAGAAAGCAGAGGATACAATTTACCAAAAGGCATTACGTATCTGAGGGAAGGCCCACAAGGTTATTGAGTATGAAGGACGCTGTTGGATAAAAATCCAACAGTGGATATGGTGATCCACAATGGAGCTGATGTGAGTATCGGCACACGATCAGAGGACAAAACAAAGCAAGGGTTTGAATTATCGAAACAACTGACTAATCCCGAGCTCAAATGCAAAGGGATTATGATTTTTAAATCAAAGGATCATAAGCAATCGTTCTGATCAAAAATGAATAAGTTCAATAGACTTAGAAGCACAAACGATCAAGGCATTGATTGGTCAAGAACCAACTCATATCCAAATGACGTCTGAGCCGGAAGGATGAATCCTAGGATTCGACTGAGGAATGCGGGCATCCTCAACATATTGAATCAACGGACTTAAAATGATACTGACAAGGGAGGCCAATAAGATTACGAAACTTATCGGATTAACCACAATTTAAGAAAGCGAGAATTTCAAGAGCAATAGGCTGCTCGGGATTTTTGGAAGATCGAATAGTATTTTGAAGTCTTTGGCGAAACACCTGAACAACTGGGAATGAGCAGATACTCGATGAGTGCGAGAATTATCCGTAGGGGTATTCAGGTGACAAAGAACAGCAAGGCAGTAAGCTCAAAGGATTCTCGAAAATACGATGAGTATTTCGGGGTATCTTGTAATAACAAGACCAACTAGGGATGTATGTAAGCATAACAACTGCAAGTATTTATCCATAAGGGTTGACGGTGGAAGCGGAATTGTAAACGCGATGAACGCAAGTTCTTGGGTTAACAGCGGTGAGTATCTTCAGGGTCTTCACGTGCAGCAGACGATCATCAGTAATAAGGGGCTCTCCGGGTGAAAGTGATAACGAGATCCTAATGTTAAATTTAGCAAAATTCATTTAACCCGAATAGATGAGAGTTCAGAGTCCCGGAGTAAGGATCGAGGAGTAAAAGATCCTAATACCACCCAGATGGCGACGTGGGCCCGTAAGGCACACAACCATGTTAGTAAAAGTTTTGTAATGTCTAGACTCAACTTCGGCCAAGGAGTGTGGAAGGGGAATTCCTACAGGCAGTCGGCTCTGATACCAACTTGTGACGCCCCCGATTTAATCGTACACTAATCATACACGCAAACATGTACGATCAAGATCAGGGACTCACGGGAAGATATCACAACACAACTCTACAAATAAAATAAGTCATACCAGCATCATATTACAAGCCAGGGGCCTCGAGGGCTCGAATGCAAGAGCTCGATCATAGACGAGTCAGCGGAAGCAACAATATCTAAGTACAGACATAAGTTAAACAAGTTTGCCTTAAGGAGGCTAGCACAAACTGGGACACAGATCGAAAGAGGCGTAGGCCTCCTGCCTGGGATCCTCCTAAACTACTCCTGGTCGTCGTCAGCGGGCAGCACATAGTAGAAGGCGCCTCCGGTGTAGCAGGAGTCGTCGTCGACGGTGGCGTCTGGCTCCTGGACTCCAGCATCTGGTTGCGACAACCAGAAAGAAGGGAAAGGGGGAAAAGGGGGAGAAAGCAACCGTGAGTACTCATCCAAAGTACTCGCAAGCAAGGAGCTATGCTACAAATGTATGCATTGGTATCAACTGGAATAAGGCTATTATATGTGGACTAAACTGCAGAAAGCCGGGATAAGGGGGGATAGCTAGTCCTTTCGAAGACTACGCTTCTGGCAGCCTCCGTCTTGCAGCATGTAGAAGAGAGTAGACTGAAGTCCTCCAAGTAGCATCGCATAGCATAATCCTAACCGATGATCCTCCCCTCGTCACCCTGTGAGAGAGCGATCACCGGTTGTATCTGGCACTTGGAAGGGTGTGTTTTATTAAGTATCCGGTTCTAGTTGTCATAAGGTCGAGGTACAACTCCAAGTCGTCCTGTTACCGAAGATCACGGCTATTCGAATAGATTAACTTCCCTGCAGGGGTGCACCACATAACCCAACACGCTCGATCCCATTTGGCCGGACACACTTTCCTGGGTCATGCCCGGCCTCGGAAGATCAACACGTCGCAGCCCTACCTAGGCACAACAGAGAGGTCAGCACGCCGGTCTAAACCTAAGTGCACAGGGGTCTGGGCCAATCGCCCTTAGCACACCTGCACGTTGCGTACGCGGCCGAAAGCAGACCTAGCCTAGTGGCGTTCCAGTCCAATCCGGCGCGCGCCACTCAGTCGCTGACGTCACGAAGGCTTCGGCTGATACCACGACGCCGGGATACCCATAACTACTCGCGTGTAGATGGTTAGTGCGTATAGACCAAATGGCCAAACTCAGATCAAATACCCAGATCTCGTTAAGCGTGTTAAGTATCCGCGAACGCCGACCAGGGCCAGGCCCACCTCTCTCCTAGGTGGTCTCAACCTGCCCTGTCGCTCCGCCTCAAAGTAACAGTCGGGGGCCGTCGGGAACCCAGGCCCACCTCTACCGGGATGGAGCCACCTGCCCCTTCAGCCCCCATCTCCGAACAGTATCACAGGTAATGTAACTGTGTAAAGTATATAGTATATGCCCGTGATCACCTCCCGAAGTGATCACGGCCCGGGAGTATAGCATGGCAGACGGACAAGAGTGTAGGGCCACTGATGGAACACTAGCATCCTATACTAAGCAGTAGGATAGCAGGTAATGGTAACAACAGTAGTAGCAAGGACAGGCTATGCATCAGGATAGGAATAACGGAAAGCGGTAACATGCTACACTACTCTAATGCAAGCAGTATAGAGAAAAGAGTAGGCGATATCTGGTGATCAAAGGGGGGGGGCTTGCCGGGTTGCTCTGGCAAGAGAGAGTGGTCGTCAACACCATAGTCGTACTGGGTAGCAGCGGCGTCGGTCTCGGTGTCTAGCGGAAGAAGAGGGGGGGGGGGGAAGAAACAATGAATATAATGCAAACAGATGCATAACGATGCATGACAAGACAAGTAACGACGTTAGAGGTGCCCTAACGCGGTAGTAGGTGATACTGGTGAAGGGGGATAACATCCGGGAAAGTATCCACGGTGTTTCGCGTTTTCGGACAGACGAACCGGAGGGGGAAAGTTGCGTGTTCGCTATGCTAGGGATGCGTGGCGGATAAACGGGCTGCGCATCCGGATTCGTCTCATCGTTCTGAGCAACTTTAATGTTGAAAATAATTTAATCCGAGTTACGGATTAAAAGATATGATTTTCTAAAGATTTTATTAATTTCTGAAATTTAATTAAATATTTAATTAATTCAAAATAGATTTATGACATCAGCATGATGTCATGCTGACATCAGCAGTCAACAGGGGTTGACTGGGTCGAACTGACGTGTGGGTCCAGTGGGACCCACCTGTCATACTCTGTTAGGTTAATTAGGGTTTAGTTAAACTAATTACTGTTTAATTAAGCTAACAAGTTAATTAGATTAATTAATTAAGGTTAATTAACTTAATTAATTTAGTTAATTAATTAATTAATTAAATTTATTTATTTTAATTACTGTTTTATTTATTATATATATATATATATATATATTTTAACGTTCTGGGGGTGTGCCCCACTTGTCATAGGGCCAAGGCCCTTAACAGGCATACGGGCAGGTTGGTGCGGGCGAAGCCGCACCCCTGCCCGATAGCGAGGCGAGGCCGGTTCGGGGCCGGAGCGGGCGCGACCAGCGCGGGCCATAGCCGGCGGCGACGGCCGTGGTAGGTGGGGGCAGCAGCGCCGGCGGCCACAACAGCGGAGAGGAGTCCTGGGGCGGAGCGCGCGAGAGCGGGCACCGGCGAGCGTGGACACGGCCAACGAGGACAGAGGCGGGGCGCGTGTGTCGGTGCGCCAGCGAGTGCCTTCGGGGGCGGTTCAGCGGACGAGCAGCAGAAGTGGGGCGGGGCACGGGCGTGCGGTCGTGGGCGCGGGCAGTGGGCACCGCGCGGGTGCTGGCGGGGCGAAGCAGAGCTCGCGCGGCGTCGGGCGCGTGTTGCGGTGGGAGAAGGCGTGGCCGAACGGGCGAGCGGGCGTGCAGCGGGATGTGGGTGGCGTGCGCGCGATGTGGCCGTGGCCAGGATTGCGTGCTCGAGGGAGACAGGAGGAGGGGTTGCTCACGGCGGGGAGTAGGGTCCGGGCAACGGGGCGCAGGGAGCGACTCGGGGAGGAGGACGAGGAGGTCCGGCGAGGACGACGAGGCGACGGCGATTCGGGGAAGACAATGAGGGGCTCCGGCGGTGCGGTCCTCGTGCCAGCGTGGTCATGGACGGTAGCGGGGCGCCGGTAGGGCGACGGAAGGGGGCCGGCTCCGCGAGGGGGGTGACGGCGACGTCGAGGCGGCGAGGCGGGGGCGCTCTGGGTGACATCGGCGCGACGATGGCGGGACGGGCGCGGGTGCTCGATCTCGATCTAGAAGGGGATCGAGGGAAGTGGGGGGGGGTGGCTGCGGTCGTGGGTAGTGGGGGGGGGGAAGTGGGGCGACGGCTAGGGTTTCGGTCGGGTGGGGGGGTTAACAGAGTGTGTGGGGGGGCCGGCTGGGCCGTGGGGTGGGCCGGCCCGTTCGGGCGGCTGAGGCCAGCTAGGCCACTTGGCCCAGTGAGAGGAGGGGGGGGGTTGCTTTGCCCTTTTTGTTTTGTTTTGTTTTGTTTTTATCTATTTGCATTTCTACTTTTAAACCTTTTAAACTATTTAGTCATTTTATAAAAATGTGTTTGCTGCACCATAATTACCTGTGTAATATTTGGCAACCACCGAACATTTTTGTTTCAATTTTTGAAAACTTTTATTTCCGACATTAATTTTAATTTTTAATTTAAATATGACGCGGTTTGAACTAACGGGCGTTTAGCAACAGTAATCGGGATGACATGGCACGATTAGCGTGGGATTACTGTAGCAAGATTATCCGGGCGTCACAACCAAACAATCAAAACAACAAGTGGATGTCTGATGTCTACTACACAACCTTCTGCTTGTAGACGTTGTTGGGCCTCCAAGTGCAGAGGTTTGTAGGACAGTAGCAAATTTCCCTCAAGTGGATGACCTAAGGTTTATCAATTCGTAGGAGGCATAGGATGAACATGGTCTCTCTCAAGCAACCCTGCAACCAAATAACAAAGAGTCTCTTGTGTCCCCAACACACCCAATACAATGGTAAATTGTATAGGTGCACTAGTTCGGCGAAGAGATGGCGATACAAGTGGTATATGGATGGTAGATAAAGGTTTTTGTAATCTGAAAATATAAAAACAGCAAGGTAACGTATGATAAAAGTGAGCGTAAACGGTATTGCAATGCGTTGAAACAAGGCCTAGGGTTCATACTTTCACTAGTGCTAGTTCCCTCAACAATAATAACATAACTGGATCACATAACCGTCCCTCAACATGCAACAAAGAGTCACTCCAAAGTCACTAATAGTGGAGAACGAACGAAGAGATTATGGTAGGGTACGAAACCACCTCAAAGTTATTCTTTCCAATCAATCCGTTGGGATATTCCTATAAATGTCACAAACAATCCTAGAGTTCATACTAGAATAACACCTTAAGACAAAAATCAACCAAAACCCTAATGTCACCTAGATACTCCAATGTCACCTCAAGTATCCGTGGATATGATTATATGATATGCATCACACAATCTCAGATTCATCTATTCAACCAACACATAGAACCTCAAAGAGTTCCCCAAAGTTTTCACCGGAGAATCACGACAAAAATGTGTGCCAACCCTTATGCATAGGTTCATGGGCGGAACCTGCAAGTTGATCACCAAAACATACATCAAGTGAATCATGTGGTATCCCATTGTCACCACAGATACGCATGGCAAGACATACATCAAGTGTTCTCAAATCATTAAAGACTCAATCCGATAAGATAACTTCAAAGGGAAAACTCAATCCATTACAAGAGAGTAGAGGGGGGAAGAAACATCGTAGGATCCAAATATAATAGCAAAGCTCGTGATACATCAAGATCGTATCACCTCAAGAACATGAGAGAGAGAGAGATCAAACACATAGCTACTGGTACATACCCTCAACCCCGAGGGAGAAGTACTCCCTCCTCATCATGGAGAGCACCGGGATGATGAAGATAGCTACCGGAGAGGGGTTCCCCCTCTGACAGGGTGCCAGAACGGGTCTAGATTGGTTTTCGGTGGCTACAGAGGCTTCTGGCGGCAGAACTCCCGATCTATTGTGCTCCCCGATCGTTTTAGGGTATATGGGTATATATGGGAGGAATAAGTACATCGGTGGACTTTTGGGCTGCCCAATAGGTAGGGGGCGCGCCCAGGGGGGTGGGCGCGCCCTCCACCCTCGTGGGCAGCCCGGGACTGTCCTCGTGCAAGTACGGTACTCTGTGGGCTTCTTCTGGTCCAAAAATAAGTTCCGTGAAGTTTCAGGTCAATTGGACTCCGTTTGATTTTCCTTTTCTTCGATACTCTAAAACAAGGAAAAAATAGAAACTGGCACTAGGCTCTAGGTTAATAGGTTAGTCCCAAAAATAATATAGAAGTGTATAATAAAGCCCATAAACATCCAAAACAGATAATATAATAGCATGGAACAATCAAAAATTACAGATACGTTGGAGACGTATCAACATCCCCAAGCTTAATTCCTGCTCGTCCTCGAGTAGGTAAATGATAAAAACAGAATTTTTGATGTGGAATGCTACCTAACATATTTATCCATGTAGTTCTCTTTATTGTGGCAAGAATATTCAGATCCATAAGATTCAAGACAAAAGTTTAATATTGACATGAAAACAATAATACTTCAAGCATACTAACTAAGGAGTGATGTCTTCTCAAAATAACATGGCCAAAGAAAGCTATCCCTACAAAATCATATAGTCCGGCAATGCTCCATCTTCACCACACAAAATATTTAAATCATGCACAACCCTGATGACAAGCCAAGCAATTGTTTCATACTTTCGATGTTCTCAAACTATTTCAATATTCATGCAATATATGAGCGTGAGCCATGGATATAGCACTATAGGTGGAATAGAAGGGTGGTTGTGGATAAGACAAAAAGAGAGAAGATAGTCTCACATCAACTAGGCGTATCAACGGGCTATGGAGATGCCCATCAATAGATATCAATGTGAGTGAGTAGGGATTGCCATGCAACGGATGCACTAGAGCTATAAATGTATGAAAGCTCAACAAAGGAAACTAGTGGGTGTGCATCCAACTCGCTTGCTCACGAAGACCTAGGGAATTTTGAGGAAGCCCATCATTGGAATATACAAGCCAAGTTCTATAATGAAAGATTCCCACTAGTATATGAAAGTGACAACATAGGAGACTCTCAATCATGAAGATCATGGTGCTACTTTGAAGCACAAGTGTGGTAAAAGGATAGTAGCATTTCCCCTTCTCTCTTTTTCTCTCATTTTTTATTTTATTATTTGGGCCTTCTCCTTTTTTATGGCCTCTCTGTTTTTTTATTTGGGCTTCTTTGGCCTCTCTTTTTTCGTCCGGAGTCTCATCCTGACTTGTGGGGGAATCATAGTCTCCATCATCCTTTCCTCACTTGGACAATGCTCTAATAATGATGATCATCACACTTTTATTTACTTACAACTCAAGAATTACAACTCGATACTTAGAACAAGATATGACTCTATATGAATGCCTCCGGCGGTGTACCGGGATGTGCAATGATCCATGAGTGACATGTATGAACGAATTATGAACGGTGGCTTTGCCACAAATACGATGTCAACTACATGATCATGCAAAGTAGTATGACAATGATGGAGTGTGTCATAATAAGCGGAATGGTGGAAAGTGTCATGGAAATATATCTCGGAATGGCTATGGAAATGCCATAATAGGTAGGTATGGTGGCTGTTTTGAGGAAGGTATATGGTGGGTTTATGGTACCGGCGAAAGTTGCGCGGTACTAGAGAGGCTAGCAATGGTGGAAGGGTGAGAGTGCGTATGATCCATGGACTCAACATTAGTCATAAAGAACTCACATACTTATTGCAAAAATCTATTAGTTATCGAAACAAAATACTACGCGCCTGCTCCTAGGGGGATAGATTGGTAGGAAAAGACCATCGCTCATCCCCAACCGCCACTCATAAGGAAGACAATCAATAAATAAATCATGATCCGACTTCATCACATAACGGTTCACCATATGTGCATGCTACGGGAATCACAAACTTCAACACAAGTATTTCTCAAATTCACAACTACTCAACTATCATGATTCTAATATCACCATCTTCATATCTCATAACAATCATCAAGTATCAAACTTCTCATAGTATTCAATGCACTTTATATGAAAGTTTTTATTATATCCCTCTTGGATGCCCATAATATTAGGACTAAATTCATAACCAAAGCAAATTACCATGCTGTTCTAAATACTCTCAAAATGATATAAGTGAAGCACTAGAGCAATGACAAACTACTCCGAAAGATATAAGTGAAGATCAATGAGTAGTTGAATAATTATGCAACTATGTGAAGACTCTCTAACATTTAAGGATTTCAGATCTTGATACTTTATTCAAACAGCAAGCAAAACAAAATAAATTGACGCTCCAAGCAAAACACATATCATGTGGTGAATAAAAATATAGCTCCAAGTGAAGTTACCGATGAACGAAGACGAAAGAGGGGATGCCTTCCGGGGCATCCCCAAGCTTAGGATCTTGGCTATCCTTGAATATTACCTTGGGGTGCCTTGGGCAACCCCAAGCTTAGGCTCTTGCCACTCCTTATTCCATACTCCATCGAATCCTTACCCAAAACTTGAAAACTTCACAACGCAAAACTTAACAGAAAACTCGTAAGCTCCGTTAGTATAAAGAAAATAAATCACCACTTCAAGGTACTGTAATGAACTCATTCTTTATTTATATTGGTGTTAAACCTACTGTATTACAACTTCTCTATGGTTTATAAACTATTTTATTAGCCATAGATTCATCAAAATAAGTAAACAACACATGAAAAACAGAATCTTTCAAAAACAGAACAGTCTGTAGTAATCTGGGTCAAACGTATACTTATGGAACTCATAAAATTCTCAAATAAATTGCTGGACCTGAGTAATTTATCTATTAATCATCTTCAAAAATAATTATCTAAATAGCACTTTCCAAATAAAGATGTCAGCAATTCTCGTGAGCGCTAAAGTTTCTGTTTTTTACAGCATGATCAACAAGACTTTCCCCAAGTCTTCCCAACGGTTCTACTTGGCACAAAAAATAATTAGAACATAAAAACTCAATCATAACAGAGGCTAGATAAATTATTTATTACTAAACAGGAGCAAAAATCAAGGAACAAAAATAAAGTTGGGTTGCTTCCCAACAAGCGCTATCGTTTAATGCCCCTAGCTAGGCATGATGATTTCAATGATGCTCACATAAAAGATTAGAATTGAAACATAAATAGAGCATCATGAAGAATATTATTAGAACATTTAAGTCTAACCCTCTTCCTATGCATAGGGATTTTGTGAGCAAACAACTTGTGGGAACAAGAATCAACTTTCATAGGAAGGTAAAACAAGCATAACTCCAAAATTTTAAGCACATAGGGAGGAAACTTGATATTATTGCAATTCCTACAAGTATATATTCCTCCCTCATAATAATTTTCAGTAGCATCATGAATGAATTCAACAATATAACCAGCACCTAGAGCATTCTTTTCATGATCTTCAAGCATAGAAATTTTATTACTCTCCACATAAGCAAAATTCTTCTCATTCGGAATAGTGGGAGTATCATAAGAAACTTGAATACTATAAATTGTTTCCACATTAAAAGAGTAATGTTCAGAAAAAGGGTAACCATAATCATGAAAAGTTTTATAAATATAATCACTACTTTTTACAGCATAAGTATCATCAGAATAATCATCACAAGTAGGAGGCATGCTATCATCATTATAAATTTGCATATCAAAACTTGGGAGACTAAAAATATCATCTTCATTAAACGTAGCATCCCCAAGCTTAGGACAAACATTAATTGCAGCAAATATATTCTCAAAAACATCATCTTCATCAAACATAGCATCCCCAAGCTTGGGCCTTTTCATATCATAAGCATAATCACTCTCATCATTAATAGTATGGATAGCACCAATGGTATAGCAATTATCATATTCTTCCAAGCAAGTGCGAAAAAGATTTTCAAGATCATAAGAAGTATCATTATCTTCAACAATTATATTTTCATAAGGCACAATAGTAATAGGAGTAGAATTATTTGGGGGAGATATCTTTTTACCTCTCTTCCTTTTTCTTCTCTTCTTCTTTACCACATCATGTGTGGGTTCAATCCTCCTTTTGGAGCTCCTTATTAATGAGATTGGTTGAATAGGAGGCTCCTCCTCGTTACCTGATTCATCATAAGAAATAATAGGAGGGTATTGGGAAGTCTCTTCCCTTTCATTAGTATTCTCTTCATCTTCTATTTGTTTTATTTTCTTTATGTAATTGGCAATATAAGGGTTTTCAATGCAATTCACCGCACAATACATATAAATTTCCTCTAGATCAAATCCAAGAAGTTTATAACAGGCAAATTCTGGAAGATAGTTAGTTATACGTTTCATTTCTTCGTAGCCCATAAGCAAACTAAGTTCATTATAATGTGCAAGGGAAATCAACTCATCACAATTTTTGGACACGATTAGATCATGAAACAATTTGCATCGGATAGTTAAATGACCACGTTCATTACAAAGCTCACAAGTATGGCCAAGAAAATTTAAATTTTCAGCACAATCATTTAGCCTTTCTTGCAACAATTTAGTTTCTAAGTACTTATGCCTCTTGCAATATCTATCTTCCCTATTTGGTGTGTACTTACAAACCCAATGCACTCCACAAAAATTGACATGAATATAGGAGACATTTTCATCATAACTAGTGCAATCATCATTAGTATCATGGATATTCAAAGAATTTGTACTAACAACATTGCAATCCTGCTCATCATTCAAATATTTAGTGCCAAACATTTCAATGCATTCTTCTTCTAACACTTTGGCACAATTTTCCTTTCCATCATACTCACGAAAGATATTAAAAAGATGAAGCGTATGAGGCAAACTCAATTCCATCTTTTATAGTTTTCTTTTATAAACTAAACTAGTGCTAAAACAAGAAACTAAAAGACTCGATTGCAAGATATAAAGATATACCTTCAAGTGCTAACCTCCCCGGCAACAGCGCCAGAAAAGAGCTTGATGTCTGCTACACAACCTTCTTCTTGTAGACATTGTTGGGCCTCCAAGTGCAGAGGTTTGTAGGACAGTAGCAAATTTCCCAAAAGTGGATGACCTAAGGTTTATCAACCCGTAGGAGGCGTAGGATGAAGATGGTCTCTCTCAAGCAACCCTGCAACCAAATAACAAAGAGTCTCTTGTGTACCCAACACACCCAATACAATGGTAAATTGTATAGGTGCACTAGTTCGGCGAAGAGATGGTGATACAAGTGGTATATGGATGGTAGATAAAGGTTTTTGTAATCTGAAAATATAAAAACAGCAAGGTAACGAATGATAAAAGTGAGCGTAAACAGTATTGCAATGCATTGAAACAAGGCCTAGGGTTCATACTTTCACTAGTGCAAGTTCCCTCAACAATAATAACATAATTGGATCACACAACCATCCCTTAACATGCAACAAAGAGTCACTCCAAAGTCACTAATAGCGGAGAATGAATGAAGAGATTATGGTAGGGTACGAAACCACCTCAAAGTTATTATTTCCAATCAATCCGTTGGGCTATTCCTATAAATGTCACAAACAACCCTAGAGTTCGTACTAGAATAACACATTAAGATACAAATCAACCAAAACCCTAATGTCACCTAGATACTCCAATGTCATCTCAAGTATCCGTGGGTATGATTATACGATATGCATCACACAATCTCAGATTCATCTATTCAACCAACACATAGAACCTCAAAGAGTTCCCCAAAGTTTTTACTAGAGAATCACGACGAAAACGTGTGCCAACCCCTATGCATAGGTTCATGGGAAGAACCCGCAAGTTGATCACCAAAACATACATCAAGTGAATCATGTGGTATCCCATTGTCACCACAGATACGCACGGCAAGACATACATCAAGTGTTCTCAAATCATTAAAGACTCAATCCGATAAGATAACTTCAAAGGGAAAACTCAATCCATTACAAGAGAGTAGAGGGGGAAGAAACATCATAGGATCCAAATATAATAGCAAAGCTCGCGATACATCAAGATCGTATCACCTCAAGAACACGAGAGAGAGAGAGAGATCAAACACATGGCTACTGGTACATACCCTCAGCCCCGAGGGAGAATTACTCCCTCCTTGTCATGGAGAGCACCGGGATGATGAAGATAGCTACCGGAGAGGGATTCCCCCTCCGGCAGGGTGCCAGAACGGGTCTAGATTGGTTTTCGGTGGCTACGGAGGCTTCTGGCGGTGGAACTCCCGATCTATTGTGCTCCCCGATCGTTTTAGGGTATATGGGTATATATGGGAGGAAGAAGTACGTCGGTGGACTTCCGGGCTTCCCACGAGGTAGGGGGCGCGCCCTCCACCCTCGCGGGCAGCCCGGGACTCTCCTCGTGCAACTCTGGTACTCTGTGGGCTTCTTCTGGTCCAAAAATAAGTTCCGTGAAGTTTTAGGTCAATTGGACTCCGTTTGATTTTCCTTTTCTTCGATACTCTAAAACAAGGAAAAAAACTGGCACTGGGCTCTAGGTTAATAGGTTTGTCCCAAAAATAATATATAAATGTATAATAAAGCCCATAAACATCCAAAACAGATAATATAATAGCACGGAACAATCAAAAATTATAGATACGTTGGAGACGTATCAATGTCCTCGAATGAGTAAATTATGCAACCAACATGCTCACACAATAAAATTTCAAATGAAATATGTGGCAAAGCATGCACAACCAATTCTAGCATCTATCAAGCAATTGGCGATGACTAGGTCATCTATATATGAGTATATTGACTTAGGAGTCAAATGAGAACATTTGATCATAGGTCATACTCATCGTTTAAGCACAAGTGGGGTTACTGGTGTCTACTACACAACCTTCTTCTTGTAGACGTTGTTGGGCCTCCAAGTGCAGAGGTTTGTAGGACAGTAGCAAATTTCCCTCAAGTGGATGACCTGAGGTTTATCAATCCATAGGAGGCGTAGGATGAAGATGGTCTCTCTCAAGCAACCCTGCAACCAAATAACAAAGAGTCTCTTGTGTCCCCAACACACCCAATACAATGGTAAATTGTATAGGTGCACTAGTTCGCCGAAGAGATGGTGATACAAGTGGTATATGGATAGTAGATAAAGGTATTTGTAATCTGAAATTATAAAAACAGCAAGGTAACTAATGATAAAAGTGAGCGTAAGCGGTATTGCAATGCTAGGAAACAAGGCATAGGGTTCATACTTTCGCTAGTGTAAGTCCTCTCAACAATACTAACATAATTGGATCACATAACTATCCCTCAACATGCAATAAAGAGTCACTCCAAAGTCACTAATAGCGGAGAATGAACCAAGAGATTATGGTAGGGTACGAAACCACCTCAAAGTTATTCTTTCCAATCAATCCGTTGGGCTATTCCTATAAGTGTCACAAACAGCCCTAGAGTTCGTACTAGAATAACACCTTAAGACACAAATCAATCAAAACCCTAATGTCACCTACATACTCCAATGTCACCTCAAGTATCTGTGGCTATGATTATATGATATGCATCACACAATCTCAGATTCATCTATTCAACCAACACAAAGGACCTCAAAGAGTGCCCCAAAGTTCTACTGGAGAATCACGACGAAAACGTGTGCCAACCCCTATGCATAGGTTCATGGGCGGAACCCGCAAGTTGATCACCAAAACATACATCAAATGAATCACGTGATATCCCATTGTCACCATAAATATCCACGGCAAGACATACATCAAGTGTTCTCAAATCTTTAAAGACTCAATCCGATAAGATTACTTCAAAGGGGAAACTCAATTCATTGCAAGAGAGAAGAGGGGGAGGAGAAACATAAGATCCAACTATAATAGCAAAGCTCGCGATACATCAAGATCATATCACCTCAAGAACACGAGGGAGAGATCAAACACATAGCTACTGGTACATACCCTCAGCCCCGAGGGAGAACTACTCCCTCCTCGTCATGGAGAGCGCCGGGATGATGAAGATGGCCACCGGAGAAGGATTTCCCCCTCCGGCAGGGTGCCGGAACGGGTCTAGATTGGTTTTCGATGGCTACGGAGGCTTCTGGCAGCGGAACTCCCGATCTAATCTCTGTTTTGAAGTTTTTAGGGTACGTGGAGTTATATAGGCAGAAGAAGTTCGTCAGGGGTGCCACGAGGGCCCCACGAGGCAGGGGGGCGCGCCCTAGGGGGGTGGGCGCCCCCCCACCCTTGTGGCTTCCTCGTTCCTTCCTTGACATGGGGTCCAAGTCCATTGGGTGGCTTTCGTTCCAAAAATAACTTCTCTAGTTGATTTCATTCCGGTTCGACTCCGTCTGATATTCCTTTTCTTCAAAACACTGAAATAGGAAAAAAACAACAAATCTGGGCTGGGCCTTCGGTTAATAGGTTAGTCCCAAAAGTAATATAAAAGTGGGAAATAAAGCCCAATATTGCCCAAAATAGTAGATAATATAGCATGGAGCAATCAAAAATTATAGATATGTTGGAGACGTATCAAGCATCCCCAAGCTTAATTCCTGCTCGTCCTCGAGTAGGTAAATGATAAAAACAAATTTTTTGATGCGGAGTGCTACTTGGCATAATTTCAATGTAATTCTTCTTAATTGTGGTATGAATTTTCCGATCCGAAAGATTCAAGACAAAAGTTCATATCGACATAGATATGATAATACTTCAAGCATACTAACTAAGCAATTATGTGTTCTCAAAATAACATGGCCAAAGAAAGTTCATCCCTACAAAATCATATAGTTTAGTCATGTTTCATTTTTGTCACACAAGAATGCTCTCATCATGCACAACCCCGATGACAAGCCAAGCAATTGTTTCATACTTTAGTAATCTCAAACTCATAAACTTTCACGCAATACATGAGCGCGAGCCATGGATATAGCACTATGGGTGGAATAGAATATAATGAGGGGGGTTATGTGGAGAATACAAAAAGGAGAAAGTCTCACATCAACGAGGCTAATCAATGGGCTATGGAGATGCCCACCGATTGATGTTAATGCAAGGAGTAGGGATTGCCATGCAATGGATGCACTAGAGCTATAAATGTATGAAAGCTCAACAAAAGAAACTAAGTGGGTGTGCATCCAACTTGCTTGCTCATGAAGACCTAGGGCACTTGAGGAGGCCCATTGTTGGAATATACAAGCCAAGTTCTATAATGAAAAAATTCCCACTAGTATATGAAAGTGACAGAACAAGAGACTCTCTATCATAAAGACCATGGTGCTACTTTGAAGCACAAGTGTGGAAAAAGGATAGTAGCATTGTCCCTTTTATTTTATTTTTTTATTTTTATTTGGCCTTTCTTTTTTTGGCCTTTTTTATTTGGCCTTCCTTTTTTTTATTTGGCCTTTCTCTTTTTTTTGGGACAATGCTCTATTGAATGATGATCATCACACTTCTATTTATTTACAACTCAATGATTACAACTCGATACTAGAACAAAGTATGACTCTATATGAATGCCTCCGGCGGTGTACCGGGATGTGCAATGACTCATGAGTGACATGTATGGAAGAAAAATTATGAACGGTGGCTTTGCCACAAATACTTATGTCAACTACATGATCATGCTAAGCAATATGACAATGATGAATGTGTCATGATAAACTGGATGGTGGAAAGTTGCATGGCAATATATCTCGGAATGGCTATGGAAATGCCATAATAGGTAGGTATGGTGGCTGTTTTGAGGAAGATATAAGGAGGTTTATGTGTGACAGAGCGTATCATATCACGGGGTTTGGATGCACCGGCGAAGTTTGCCCCAACTCTCAATGTGAGAAAGGGCAATGCACGGTACCGAAGAGGCTAGCAAGGATGGAAGGGTGAGAGTGCGTATAATCCATGGACTCAACATTAGTCATAAAGAACTCACATACTTATTGCAAAAATCTACAAGTCATCAAAAACCTTGGCACTACGTGCATGCTCCTAGGGGGATAGATTGGTAGGAAAAGACCATCACTCGTCCCCGACCGCCACTCATAAGGAAGACAATCAAATAACACCTCATGTTTCAAATTTGTTACACAACGTTTACCATACGTGCATGCTACAGGACTTGCAAACTTCAACACAAGCATTTCTCAAATTCACAACTACTCAACTAGCATGACTTTGATATTATTACCTCCATATCTCAAAACAATCATCAAGCATCAAACTTCTCTTAGTATTCAACACACTCATAAGAGAATTTTTTTATTAATCTTGCATACCAAGCATATTGGGATTTTAAGCAAATTACCATGCTATTAAGACTCTCAAAATAATCTATGTGAAGCATGAGAGTTCATATATTTCTTCAAAATAAAACCACCACCGTGCTCTAAAAAGATATAAGTGAAGCACTAGAGCAAATGACAAACTACTCCAAAAGATATAAGTGAAGATCAATGAGTAGTCGAATAATTATGCAACTATGTGAAGAATCTCTAACATTTAATAATTTCAGATCTTGGTATTTTATTCAAACAACAAGCAAAACTAAATAAAATGACATCTAAGAATAGCAAACATCATGTGAAGAAGCAAAAACTTAGGATCAACTGATACTAATCGATAGTTGTTAAAGAAGAAAGGTGGGATGCCAACCGGGGCATCCCCAAGCTTAGACGCTTGAGACTTCTTGAAATATTATCTTGGGGTGCCTTGGGCATCCCCAAGCTTGAGATTTTGTGTCTCCTTAATTCCTCTCATATCACGGTCTCCCTAAATCTCAAAAGCTTCATCCACACAAAACTCAACAAGGACTCGTGAGATAAGTTAGTATAAACCATTGCAAAAACCTTATCATACTCTACCGTAGCAAATCACTAAAATTATTATTCAACATTGCATACTAAATTCCTCTGCATATTTAATAGTCCTATCCTCAAATAGAATCATTAAAGAAGCAAACATATGCAAACAATGCAAACATAACAGCAATCTGCCTAAACAGGATAGTCTGTAAAGAATGATGCAACATCCATGCTTCCCTAGCTCCAAAAATTATGAAAGAAAATTCCCACTGTAGTAAATTTATCAGATCTTAATATTCAAAAGGTTTCAACATTTTATCACATTCTGAATTTTCTAGGGAATTATTGCAACAGCGGTAAACTTTCTGTTTTCAAACAGCAACATGTATACTTGTAACATAGGCATAGTAAGGGCTATCAATGCCACTTTTATTGAAATAAAAGATGAAAAACATTGTTCTAAATAACAGCAAGCAAATCCTAACAAAATAAATTGACGCTCCAAGCAAAACACATATCATGTGGTGAATAAAAATATAGCTCCAAGTAAAGTTACCGATGAACGAAGATGAAAGAGGGGATGCCTTCCGGGGCATCCCCAAGCTTAGGCTCTTGGTTGTCCTTGAATATTACCTTGGGGTGCCTTGGGCATCCCCAGGCTTAGGCTCTTTCCACTCCTTATTCCATAGTCCATCGAATCTTTACCCAAAACTTGAAAACTTCACAACACAAAACTTAAAAGAAAACTCGTAAGCTCCGTTAGTATAAGAAGGTAAATCACCACTTAAAGGTACTGTAATGAACTCATTATTTATTTATATTGGTGTTAAACCTACTGTATTCAAACTTCTATATGGTTTATAAACTATTTTATTAGCCATAGATTCATCAAAATAAGTAAACAACACATGAAAAACAGAATCTTTCAAAAACAGAACAGTCTGTAGTAATCTGGGTCAAACGTATACTTATGGAACTCATAAAATTCTCAAATAAATTGCTGGACCTGAGTAATTTATCTATTAATCATCTTCAAAAATAATTATCTAAATAGCACTTTCCAAATAAAGATGTCAGCAATTCTCGTGAGCGCTAAAGTTTCTGTTTTTTACAGCATGATCAACAAGACTTTCCCCAAGTCTTCCCAACGGTTCTACTTGGCACAAAAAATAATTAGAACATAAAAACTCAATCATAACAGAGGCTAGATAAATTATTTATTACTAAACAGGAGCAAAAATCAAGGAACAAAAATAAAGTTGGGTTGCTTCCCAACAAGCGCTATCGTTTAATGCCCCTAGCTAGGCATGATGATTTCAATGATGCTCACATAAAAGATTAGAATTGAAACATAAAGAGAGCATCGTAAAGAATATGACTAGCACATTTAAGTCTAACCCACTTCCTATGCATAGGGATTTTGTGAGCAAACAACTTATGGGAGCAATAATCAACTAGCATAGGAAGGCAAAACAAGCATAACTTCAAAACTTTAAGCACATAGAGAGGAAACTTGATATTATTGCAATTCCTACAAGCATATATTCCTCCCTCATAATAATTTTCAGTAGCATCATGAATGAATTTAACAATATAACCAGTACCTAAAGCATTCTTTTCATGATCTACAAGCATAGAAAATTTATTACTCTCCACATAAGCAAAATTCTTCTTATTCGGAATAGTGGGAGTATCATAGGAAACTTGAATACTATAAATTGTTTCCACATTAAAAGAGTAATGTTCAGAGAAGGGGTAATAATAACCATGACAAGTTTTATAAATATAATCACTACTTTTTATGGCATAAGTATCATCACAATAATCATCATAAGTAGGAGACATGCTATCATCATTATAAACTTGCATATCAAAACTTGGGAGACTAAAAACATCATATTCATTAATCATAGCTTCCCCAAGCTTGGGACAAACATTAATTGCAGCAAATATATTCTCAAATATGTCATCCTCATCAAACATAGCTTCCCCAAGCTTGGGCCTTTTCATATCATAAGCATAATCACTCTCATCATTAATAGTATAGATAGTACCGATAGTGTTGGGGATATTACTACTGGGCATAAACCGGCCTACCTGGGCCGGATTAACTCCATCAGTAGTTCAAAGGTGTTAAAGCCCAAAGAGGCAGATAAAGGCCCAGGGCCCATAGTCGGTTTACAACCTGTAGCCGTACATCAGCTTTGTGCACATACTTGTAGTATGAGTTAGGAACAAGGAGAGACCAACCTGGATACGAGTATGAACTGGTGTTGGGACTCTCTGAACCGGCATGCGTCACCCATGTATATAAGGGGACGACCCGGCGGCGGTTCAAGGACGACAGACAACAACTCGAGACATAGGCGAAGCTTATTCGCTCCCTAGTCATCGAAACACCCATCAATTCCATCACAACTAGAAGTAGGCTTTTACCTTCATTGAAGGGGCCGAACTAGTATAAACTCTCTTGCGTCCTTGTGTCCGCTTTAACCCCTTCAAGCTAACCCGTAGCGATGGCTCCACGACTAAGTCCTTTCTCTAGGACATCTGCCGTGACAAAACCATGACAGTTGGCACCCACCGTGGGGCTATCGCACGATGGTTTCCGGTTCTTGGAGGGCCGCTTTGAAGGACTCGAGGGCTATGCTATAGGCCGGATGACTAAGAGTCGTCGCGGCAGGCTCTACATCGACGATGCAGGCTGGGGCCCCGAGGCCGGCTCAGTTGAGTACGGGTACCGGGTCCCCTTTGGTAGCATTCATGTTTTCATTGGGAAGATCGGTGAACCGGGCCCTGAGCCGGACATCTGCACCGACCTCGTCGAGACGGCTCAGCGTGCGCAATCCGCCTGGGTTAAACCGGCCATGAAGCATGCCTTCGTGGGATTCATCCATGGAGGAAGTCATGAGGACGGATCGGGATTTCGCGGGGCGACTGTCATTTGTTCCGGTGACGAATCTTCGACCGGAGAAACTGAATCGCTTTATCAGCTACAAGATGGCCGGATTGGGAGCTGTTCTGATGGCGACAGTATTCTGGACCCCTCTGATCTGCCCAACCGGGTTGGAGTATTCATGGCCGGAACACAAGCAGCGCTTCATTCTTTGACAGCTGCGGCAACGATTTCCGGTTTAGCAGCAGCAATGGCCGCCGGGGCAGGAGGCCCTGTGCGCCCGCCGGCTCAGGTTCTATCAGAGCTATTTGATGCGTTGGCTGTGCTTATGGCGGAAGTTAATCCGCCAGATCAGGACGTTCACAATATGGAGATTGCAAAGGTAAAGGAACAGATCACCCAGGCCAAGGCGGATCTGGCGGCTGAGAACACCAGGATGGCCGCAGAGCGGGCTGCTTTAGACGCATAGGCCTACGGGCTTATGTTAGACCAGAGCGCATCACATGAAGTCATGAGGAGGAAGCACCGGTCCCGCTTACCTCCAGTTTTCGAGGCTAGAGACCTTTTCAACACTCCAGGGCCAAGAGCCGGCAATCCGCTGGAGGGGAACCGGGCAGAAGCCCCTGGGACCGGTGCACCGATTCAGCCTCGTCAGATTGACCCGCCTCGTCAAAACACCGTTGTACCTCAGGCTGCTTTAACACCCCCGGGTCACTACTCCAGCCCAATGGACAATCTTGTTGCCGCTGCTGCACGGCTGGAGGCCATTCCTGAAGGTGACTCGCCACAGGCAGTAGAGACACGGCGGGTCAAGGAACTTCTGAGGACCGCTTTGGCCCAACAGGAAGCATACTCGTACAGCCGCGACCGAATCCACTCGACCCCTCGTCCAAGCCGGAGCTATAGCAGACATATGGATGAACCGGCAGTGTCGAGTAATGAACGACGTGGGGCACCCCGGGACAACAACCCGACGGGTGGTGCTGATGACGCTCAGGAAGTGGTGAACTGGGCCCGAGCGCGTAGGGAGGCCGAGTTAGCCGCACAGCATCAGGCTCGGCAGCTCACGCCGGTTCGTCCAACCATTTTGATCGAACCTGGTGTTACTTCTAGTTCTTTGGCGGTGCCTTGCCTCGTCCCCGCTTTACGCAACATGCGCTTGCCCAAGGATTTCAAAGGCCCACGCAAGGTACCAAATTATACGGTGGATCAACCAACAGAGACATGGGTAGAGAGCTATGAGATGGCCATGGAGATGCTTGATGTGGATGACATGGCGTGTGCGAAATACTTCACCATGATGCTTGAAGGAACAGCCCGTACTTGGTTAAAAAGCTTGCCCGCTAATTCTATCAGTTCATGGGCCCAATTATGAGCCCGATTTATCAAAAATTTTAAGGATACCTGTAAACAGCCTATGTCGAT
Source organism: Triticum urartu (assembly GCF_056163025.1). Lineage (NCBI taxonomy): Eukaryota > Viridiplantae > Streptophyta > Magnoliopsida > Poales > Poaceae > Triticum > Triticum urartu. Next base: position 117,065,231 of record NC_141877.1, read on the forward strand.
AGTGGACTTAGCGGCATGCGTCCAGGAGGAAGGAGAGTCAATGACTCATTGGGTACGCCGGGTTTCACAAGTGTTGCACTCCTCAGACCGCATCAACGCTGACACCGCAGTATTAACCCTAGAAGGCAACTGCTGGTTTGGGCCCCTGAAGTTGAAATTGGGACGGATGAAGCGTCATTGCACCGACATGGGGACCCTCATGGCCGCTTTGGTAAAATATGCTGATTCTGATAGTACCAAGGATCCCGAATCTGATGATGACAAGACAGGGAAGGGGAAGACGAACAGCAGCTCCAAAGGTCAGCAGCATCACTGGGTAGGCAATGGCGGAGGAGGCAAGCGTAAAGCGGATGGCAACATGGATTTTGTGGCTAATACCAACGTACAGGACAATGGCCAGCGGCGCAAGGGTAGGCCGAAAAATCATAGTGGAGCGCCCAACCCCAACCCAAACCGCCTGAACTATCTGCTAAGCCAGCCCTGTCCAAGACATGGGACGAAGGAGGAGCCAGCAAACCACCTTTGGAAGGATTGCTTTATTATGCAGGAGTTCAAAAATTCTAATAATTTCCGGTATGATCACGGATCTGGCGGTGGCTTAGGGTCCGGGCCGGGTTACGGTGGAGGAAGTTCCGGTTCAGGATTTAATGGTAATCCGGGCGGACATAATGGTCAAAATAGTCAGAACAACTAGGGTGGTTACAACCAACAGCAGCAACAATCAGGTTACCAAAGAAACCCAAAGCAGTTGAGTAATGGGAAGTACCATGTCTTTACCACTAGCTTGGACAAGCGAGACCGGAAGGTTCAGAGGCGGGCGGTCAACTCTGTTGAACCGGCCACACCCTGTTATCTACGTTGGTTTGAACAGCCAATCATATGGAGCAGAGAGGATCACCCACTCCAGGTCGATAATCTGGGTCAGTTGGCTCTGGTGGTGGCGACTCAGGTGGGAGGTTATAAGTTCACCAAGGTGCTCATGGATGGAGGGAGCAACATTAACATCCTATACTATGAGACCTTCCGTCGTATGGGACTTACAGATAAGAATCTCAAACCGTCCAATACAGTATTCCACGGTGTAGTGCCTGGCAGATCAGCATATCCCGTTGGTAAGATAGCTCTTAAAGTGGCCTTTGGGGATGATCATGATTCCAGGTCGGAGACATTAACGTTTGAAGTGGTGAAAATCCAAAGTCCATATCATGCCCTGTTTGGGCGTCCGGCGTACGCCAAGTTTATGGCTCGGCCCTGTTATGTGTATTTGCAGCTCAAGATGCCGGGTCACAAGGGGACAATAACGGTTCACGGAAGCCGCAGAATCGCTTTGGAATGCGAGGAAGGAGATGCGGCTTATGCAGAGTCGGTTTGTGCTACCGAGGAGTTGAAGTACTATAAGGACAATGTTGATCTGGCGGACATGACTCCGTTGAAGAAGCCAACTACGGAGCATGATCCGGCCCTGAAGTTCAAATCGGCAGCAGAAACTAAGCTTGTTGACTTCGTACCTGGCGATTCGTCCAAGCAGTTCAGCATTAGTGCCAACCTGGATCCGGAATAGGGAAGCGCGCTCATCGAGTTCATCCGTGAGAATCGGGACATTTTTGCATGGAAGCCCTCTGACATGCCAGGTGTACCGAGGCAACTCGCTGAGCACACACTTAATGTGGATCCTAAATACAAACCGGTGAAACAGTTCCTCCGCCGGTTTAACGAAGAAATACGCAAGGCTCTTAGCAGCTGGTTTTATTGTTGAAGTTTTTCACCCTGAGTGGCTTGCCAATCTGGTGCTAGTCCTTAAGAAAAACGGCACCTGGCGTATGTGTGTGGATTAAACAGATCTTAATAAAGCTTGTCCAGCAGATCCTTTTGCCCTCCCCCGTATTGATCAAATCATTGATGCTACGACGGGTTGTGAGCGTTTAAGTTTTTTGGATGCATATTCTGGCTATCATCAGATCAAAATGGCAGTTAAGGACCAGGAGAAGACGGCATTCATAACTCCCTTTGGAGCCTTCTGCTATGTGTCTATGCCCTTTGGGCTCAAAAGTGCCCAGGAAACTTATCAACGGTGTGTACAAAATTGTCTTCACAAGCAGATTGGCCGTAATGTACATGCTTACGTGGATGATATCGTGGTTAAATCCAGGGAGAAGGAGACTCTAGTTAATGATTTGAAGGAAACCTTTGATAACCTAAGGACGTACAAGATGATGCTTAATTCGGACAAGTGTGTCTTTGGTGTACCGGCGGGCAAGTTATTGGGTTTTCTGGTGTCCAATAGGGGAATTGAGGCTAATCCGGAGAAGATCACAGCCATCACCTCCCTGGCTAAACCGAAGTGTATCAATGATGTTCAACGCCTGGCAGGCCGGATTGCTGCGTTAAGCCGGTTTATCAGCCACCTTGGTGAGAAGGCGATCCCTTTGTATCAGATGTTGAAGAAGACGGATCAGTTCGTCTGGAGTTCTGCTGCTGATGAAGCGTTTGAGGACTTAAAGCGGCAATTGGCCAATCCGCCTGTGCTCGCCGCTCCCATTGACAAGGAGCCGTTACTGCTATATGTTGCTGCTAATGCTCGTGCGGTCAGCGTGGCTGTTGTGGTGGAACGAAAGGAGGCAGGTAAGGAGCATCTGGTTCAACGTCCGGTCTATTATATTAGTAAGGTACTCATTGAGTCCAAGCAAAGGTATCCGCATTGGCAGAAGCTGGTGTACGGAGTTTTTATGGCAAGCCGGAAGCTTAAGCAATACTTCCAAGGGCACCCAATTACGGTGGTCAGTTCTGCTCCTTTGGGAGATATCATTCAGAACCGGGAAGCAACTGGCCGGATTGCAAAGTGGGCTATAGAGCTGGGGCCGTACGGTTTGAAATATGTGCCTCGGACAGCGATTAAGTCTCAAGCACTTGTTGATTTCATCAATGATTGGACGGAAATGCAAGCACCTGAAGAAAAGCCGGATCATACGTATTGGACCATCCATTTTGACGGATCCAGGCAGTTGGAAGGCTCAGGGGCTGGAGTCGTATTAAATTCCCCACGAGGTGATAAGTTTTGTTATGTTCTCCGTTTAATGTTCCCTTGTACTAACAATGCAGCTGAGTATGAAGCCTTGCTCCATGGTCTTCGGATGGCTAAGGAGATGAATCTAAGTCCAGTTAAGTGCTTCGGTGATTCGGACCTTGTGGCTCAGCAAGTGTCTGGCACTTGGGACTCCAAGGACCCACTCATGACAGCATATCATCGTGAGGTGGATATTGTTGCAGGTTATTTCAGAGGCTATCAGGTGGACCACGTGGACCGGCGGAAAAATGAAGCGGCGGACGCTTTAAGCCGGTTGGGCTCTCAGCGCAAACCGGTCCCACCCAATGTTTTTTTGGATGTGCTGCACAACCCGTCGGTGAAGATCCCTGGTGAAGAGGATTTGGCCATTCCTGATCCGGAGGCTCAATTGGTGGCAGTTCTTCATGTTATTCCGGATTGGACGCTTCCTTATCTGGCGTACAAGAACCGGGGCGAGTTGCCAGAAGATGAGATTCTGGCTCGGCAGATAATCCGGCGATCCAAGTCCATGGCTGTCATCAACGGTGAGTTGCATCATTGCAGTGTATTAGGAGCTTTTCAACGTTGCGTGTCTCCTGAAGAAGGCCGTGAAATTTTGTGGGAGATCCACGAAGGAGATTGTGGTCACCACGCTGGTTCAAAATCTCTGGTGGCTAAAGCGTTTCACCATGGTTTCTATTGGTTAACTGCTCATGCTGATGCGAAGGATCTGGTCAGACGATGTGATGGTTGCCAAAGGTTTTCAAGACGTGCTCATGTACCGGCTCAAGAATTGAGGATGATTCCAATTACTTGGCCGTTTGCGACTTGGGGGCTAGATATGGTTGGGCCTTTCAAAAGGTCCAAAGATAAGAAGACCCACCTCCTGGTGGCGGTGGACAAGTTTACAAAGTGGGTGGAGGCAGAACCTGTTAGCAAGTGTGATGCGGCCACGTCGGTTCAGTTCATCAAAAAGGCGATTTTCCGGTTTGGCTTTCCGCACAGTATTGTCACAGATAATGGTACCAATTTATCCAAAGGTGCTATGAAGGAGTTCTGCGAACGGGAGCACATCCGGCTCGACGTTTCATCAGTGGCACATCCACAGTCCAATGGTCAAGCAGAAAGAGCTAATGAAGAGATCTTGAGAGGCATCAAGCCCCGGCTCATGGTTCCTTTGCAGAGAACGCTGGGTTGTTGGGTAGAAGAATTACCATCTGTGTTATGGAGCATCAATACAACACCCAACAGATCAATAGGATACACAGCGTTCTTCATGGTTTATGGAGCGGAGGCGGTTCTCCCCAGCGATATCCGTCATGACTCACCTCGTGTCACGGCTTATGTTGAAGAGGACAACGAGACAGCACGACAAGATGCTTTGGACCGGTTGGATGAAGATCGTGACATCGCAGCCGCCCGGTCGGCGATTTACCAGCAGGATCTTCGTCGTTATCACAGTCGCCGAGTCAGAACCAGAGCCTTCCAGGAAGGAGATTTGGTGCTTCGGCTCATCCAAGATCAGACTGATATGCATAAGCTATCCCCACCTTGGGAGGGGCCTTTCGTGGTCAGCAAGAATCCGCACAACGGGTCGTACTATCTGATCGATATTCGAGAGCATAAGGACTCACGTACATCAGAGGAGGAGACTAGCAGGCCGTGGAATATAGCTCATCTTCGGCCTTACTATACCTGAGCCATTGGCTATACTTATGTACATATAATGTATATATTATGATTAAGTAAAATAAACCGGAACCTCAGCTAAAGCGGGGTATCTGTTGTTTTACATCATGTGAACTTACACGGAGTTGCTCTAAAGCGGCCTCCGGTTTACCCCTTGAGTTCGCTTTGCTAAAAGCATCATGTTATATCACTTGGAGGATTGGTCGTGTCCGAACCAATACCATGCCTCTTGATAGGCGAAAGCCACCAGATCACTTGGGGACTTGGTCATGTCTGAACCAGTCATGCCTCTTGATCGGCCTAAGGCCACAGAATCACTTGGGGGCTTGGTCGAACCCGAACCATGACCACGCCATTTGGTCGGCATAGAATGCCACAAGAATCACTTGGGGACCTGGCTAACTAGAACCATAGTTACACCTAACGGGAGCTTGGTCGTGTTTGGACATGGTTACGCCATTTAATTAGCTTAAATAAGTCTTTTTTGGCAAACGCTTTTTTCGTTGCTTTTGCTCCATACTTTTCTTTGAAGGGGGGTTTTTGCTTTTTATTGTGTTTCTTAAACCGACAATTTTTTTTTCAATTGACGGAACATAGTTCACGTCAATCCGGAGGCTATTTGACCGGTTTAATCCGCATTGTTAAACTCCTCTTATGGAGTAACACGGTATTTATCGTAACCCGGCATGGTTTACATGGTAAACCAGCGTCATATATATATACGGGAGCTATTATCTCCTCCAACAGTATGGGTTTGCAAAACTCCGCTTTAAGATTGGCCAAGCCAACTTCACGCTCAATGACGGCAGGTATTATGTATCTCAAAATTTGGTCATACTTAAAATTTTGTTTTGATTTCATATATGTAGACATCATATTCCGCCTGACGGTACAACCGCGGTGGCACTTGATGAATTTTTCATTTCAGGAAGTGTTTTGGAAAGTTCATTGCCACAGGAAGAACAAATTATGCACGAAGGCATATCAACATCAAAGGTATCAGCTAGCCTATTACAAGGCAACATGGTGCCCATAATAATATAATTGTTTTTTGCGAAGAAGAGGCAGTTTTAAACCGGCGTCCGGTTCAAGCTTGGTCACCAGCCTAGCCTGATGGTTGTGGGTCGTCCTGCGCCGCTTCAGCCTCCGTATCCCTACCCAGTGGCTAGAAATCCACAGTTGTCCAGTCGATTCCCATTAATGCTTGAAAAACAGCTTCATCATGGATCAGCAAGGACGGGTCAATATCGGGAGCGTAAGTATGCTTACGGATTGGAGGAATCAGATTTTCCGATTCATGGATTGGCGCAGCTATTCGCTTGTTCTGACTGTCATATTGCGCTTGATAACGAGACAAGTCTGCTTCCTCAGCCAACTGACAAGCTAGTGGACGCACCTCCCGGTTTATCGCTCACAGATCCGCTTCACCGAATTCTGATCCGTCTTCCTTCAAGCTGGGATAGCCCTGAGCCGCTTCAACAGGATCAAAATCCGGCACCCAGGCTTTTGCCCGGATTAAAGCATTGATTGCGCCGGTTCGAGCAGCAGATTTCTTTAGCTCTTCAATCCGGGCAGGAAGCACCAACAGTTTCATCAGAGTATCTTGAATCAAAGTAGGCGTTGGTTTGTTATGAGAGGCGGTACAGATGATCCGCTGGGCACCAGTATACAATTGTTCAACCAATGTATAGGCGGCTTTTAGCTTCTTCCGTACATCTGACCACAAGTGACCAATGCGTGTCCCTGAAATACCATAAAGGGTTAATAAGCCGACGACTTTGTCAGAAGGCAGAGCCAATTCAGTAGGAAAACTGGCTTACCAAAGATAGCAGCAGTCATGGCATGCACGTGCCGCTTTATGCTGGTCAGTTCATCTGCCACTGGTTTTAGTGCAGCCTCAGCATCCTCTGCTCGTTTGATCAAAGCGGATTTCTCAGTGGCCCAGTCCGCCCGTTTCTTTTTGAAGTTTTCCTTAAGTTGTTCCATGGCGCTTAAAGCACTGGCCAATTCCTCTTTTGCTTTGGAGGTTTCAGCTTGTTGGGTTTTCAGGGCTTCTTGAAGATCAATGACTTGGTTCTCTTTCGTCTTCAGCTCCGCCTGCATGCATACAGATATATGCTTCAGCAAACTGGTAGAAGGATTCAAGTACCAACCACATAACAAGTTATGCGCTTAGTACTTGGGGGCTAATGCATATTTGATCTAAAGCGGCCCCCGATTTACCCCTTCATCTTTCAATTGTTTACAAAGTCCCAAGATCAATACAAGTATTCAACTTGGCACTTGGGGGCTAATGGCTATTTGATCATATATATTCTGATACGGTAGTTTCAATTACTTAAAGTACCGGTTTAACTACGCTAAAGTTGAACCGGCCCTTGGGGGCTACATCGGTAAATTTCAAAGCAACAAGATTTATATTATTTAAGTCCCGGTTTGAAAGAATATTCCAAACCGGCTCTTGGGGGCTAGGAGAGTCAGGAATGGAAGCATACAAGCAAGAAGGAGCATATGGAAATTACCTCATATTTGTCTTTCATCATGTTAACCAGATCGGCTTCATAGTCACGGCTGGTATACAGCCGGTTCAGATAGCGGGAATGGATATCTTGCGCGTTCAAAGCAGCGTAAGTCGTCAGATCAGCGTTCCAGTTGCCTTTACCAAAGGCAGCAAGTTCTTCCTTGGCAGAATGTTTGGATAAAGCGACAGGATTGTTTGGCTCAGTATGGCCAGTACCAGTAATGACAACCTCATCATCTTTGGTATCGCCGGTTTGCACGGGAGCTGTTGGCTTGTCAGTAGGCTTTGCTGGACCGGTGGAGCTTTCAATCCGGATTGAACCTGTAGGCTGATGGGTAGGATCTGAGGTGTCAGTGGGTCTCTCTTCTGCAATAAGATCATCATCTTGTTGCGGTGGATCATCGGGAATATCCTCAAGAATAGCCGCTTCAGCGTTGGGTGTCTTATCCGCTTCAAGAACGACATCCTCTTCGGCCGCTTTGTCCAGGCGGGCCTTCTTGCTTGGCCTAGGTTTGGCCCTGAGAAGGATAAAAAAATCAAATACAGAATATGTTCTAAGGCAATGTACTGCAAACATTGCAATAAGTATAGCTTACCCAAACACCGTTTTGAGCGGTGGGAGCTGAGTAGCCGATGACTCGCCAGAAGATGAGTGGGAAGTAACCTGATAATTGGAGTCAGACGGAGTAATAGGTTGAAGAAAGCAGCCCGCTTTAGGACAAGCACTAGCAAGCAAATTAGAGACCTCGGAATGGCGTTTATGAACCGGACTGTTCGGTAAATCGGCGGAGGTAACTACCTGGCCGCTGTGCCGGGTGGTGCGGCGAGCTTTGTGTTGTTGGGTCTTCATAAGAAGTTTAGGATCCAAATAAGCAAGAGGATGAGAAAATTTAACTTTCCGGTTTGCCTGACGGATTTTTTGTGAAGGCAAGGTTTCTGAATCAGAACAGAGAATAATTACCTCGGCAACATCCGCATGGCTGGCTTCGACATCATCCTGACAAATATCATCATCAATAAGACGCATGAAAAATAAACCAAGTGAGTCAAGCTCTACCTCAAAATCTAGATTATCAACCTCATCGTCAGGAGCCGGATTAGAAGAGGCAGTGGTTCTTTTCCTATGGGCAGTCTTCTTCACAGCTTTAGTCTTTTGCCGGGCTACTCTTTCCGGTTTGTCTGGTTTTTCTGGCTTCTCCTGCGGCAGTTTTTTGCTCCAAAACGGATCATCACCCTAATTATGCAGACACTGATATTAAAAACAATGACCATACATATCAATAACAGATTCAGTAAAGGGAAAAGTCAAAGTCTTACAGCTGGCGGTTTGTTGGTGGCACAGAAGGGAAGCAGGCCGGTTCTAGCGCAGATGTGTTCTGGTTCATTCAGTATCTTACGCACAGCCTCTGTGATTTCTTCACCAGAGAGCTGGAGTCTTGAGTGTCGCAGTGGGTCATCAACATGATCAGTATACTGGCACATCAAACCGGAGCGCAGACTAAGAGGCAGTATGCTCCATGATATCCAACAGCGAGCAAGATCAACCCCTGTTAAACCATTGGCCATAAAAGCTCTGAGCTTTGATAGCCGAGGAGCATATTTACTTCTCTCCTGTGCAGTCAATCTTTGTGGAGAAGGGTGTGTGTTGCTGAGCCGCTCCGGTCGAAAGCTAGGCAAGGGATTCTCACCAGCAGGGGAGGTGTCTTTGCAGTAGAACCATGTCTGATTCCATTCTTTGGGGTGGCTATGCAGTTTTGCGTGAGGGTATGTGACCTCTTTCCTTTTCTGAATCGCCACACCACCCAACTCCATATTGGAGCCGTCAGTAAATTCAGTACGACGGTTTAGATGGAATAGGTCTCTGAACAGTTCCACTGTGGGATCCTCTTGAAAGAACGCTTCACAGAGCACTTGGAAGTGACACATATCTGTAACAGAGTTGGGGCCAGTATCTTGTGGATGGAGCTGGAAATCGGCTAAGATATCCCGGTAAAATTTAGAACCAAGCGGCTTAAAGCCCCGGGCTAAGTGATCTACGAAAACAACAACCTCTCCTTCTCGAGGTGAGGGAGGGCATTCTTTGCCAGGAGCCCTCCAATGGATTGTATCCTTACTGCCTAAAGCACCAATCAGGACTAAATCGTCCAGTTCAGCCTCTGTGATGCGAGAAGGAACCTAATTGCACTCATACACTTGCTTGGCCATGACGTAATCTACAAGGTAAAAGATCCCGGTTCAAAAATGCATTGATTAAAATGCACTGGTATGTACAATGTTAAACCGGAAACAGCCCTATCTAAACCGGAGTTTCATGAAGCAACCTACATCTGGTGGTTCAACAAGGGGACTAATGGCATATACCGGTTTGGAAAATTTTCTATAAGGTTAAACCGCCTGACCTAAACATTGAAGCAATTAAGATTGCGGATGGTTAAGTATGCAGAAACAGGTTTCACAAGATCTTATTACGGCATTGGATCTAAAGCAAGTTCAGAAAATAAGAAAAATAGTCGAAGATCAAAGCAGAACAATATTGAATCAATGAGCAGAAGTATATGTGAGATCTATGGTTTTGGGCAGGAAACTAGCGGCGGATACTGAAAGTTACCGCTACACAAAGCAAGGGTTTACATGTGCATCCAGGAGCTAATACATGAGTATGAACAAGTGATGAACACCGCAAGAACACGAAGCCCTAGATCGGATCTATATTGAGAAGAACAGAAGACCTACCAGAGCTGAGGAAAATGCGGAAGGTCGCCGCGGCTTTCTGGCGCGTTCAAGTTGATGCAGCGGCCAAGGGTGATGCAGAAGACGACAGCGGCGGCAGAGCTCTGAGACTGGCGACGCGAGGAAGACGAAGAGGAAGGGCACGAAGGGAAGAAAAGAAATGACCCTTCGGGCCTATTTATAAGGCAAAGGACATGTGTCAGGCGTGGGAATCAAGGGACCGCAGATTTTGGAAGTAGGGCGGTCACCTCAGTCATTGCGAATCTGTTAAACAAGAAGATATCATGGATGTTTTCTTTATGACAGATGATGTCACGCCGGTTTACAGCAAACAGAGAAGATGACGTCACGGCGGTTCAACAACTACAAGAAGATGTTGAAGAGAAAGATTTTTGCTAAGGATTGACATGAACCTGTTCAAATCAATCTGGGGCCTAATGTTGGGGATATTACTACTGGGCATAAACCGGCCTACCTAGGCCAGATTAACTCCATCAGTAGTTTAAAGGTGTTAAAGCCCAAAGAGGCAGATAAAGGCCCAGGGCCCGTAGTCGGTTTACAACCTGTAGCCGTACATCAGCTTTGTGCACATACTTGTAATATGAGTTAGGAACAAGGAGAGACCAACCCGGATACGAGTATGAACCGGTGTTGGGACTCTCTGAACCGGCAGGCATCACCCATGTATATAAGGGGACGACCCGGCGGCGGTTCAAGGACGACAGACAACAACTCGAGACATAGGCGAAGCTTATTCGCTCCCTAGTCATCGAAACACCCATAAATTCCATCACAACTAGAAGTAGGCTTTTACCTTCATTGAAGGGGCCGAACTAGTATAAACTCTCTTGCGTCCTTGTGTCCACTTTAACCCCTTCAAGCTAACCCGTAGCGATGGCTCCACGACTAAGTCCTTTCTCTAGGACATCTGCCGTGACAAAACCACGACAAATAGTATAGCAATTATTATATTCTTCCAAACAGTCACTCCAAAGTCACTAATAGCGGAGAACGAACGAAGAGATTATGGTAGGGTACGAAACCACCTCAAAGTTATTCTTTCCAATCAATCCGTTGGGCTATTCCTATAAGTGTCACAAACAGCCCTAGAGTTCGTACTAGAATAACACCTTAAGACACAAATCAATCAAAACCCTAATGTCACCTAGATACTCCAATGTCACCTCAAGTATCTGTGGGTATGATTATACGATATGCATCACACAATATCAGATTCATCTATTCAACCAACACAAAGGACCTCAAAGAGTGCCCCAAAGTTCTACCGGAGAATCACGACGAAAACGTGTGCCAACCCCTATGCATAGGTTCATGGGCGGAACCCGCAAGTTGATCACCAAAATATACATCAAATGAATCACGTGATATCCCATTGTCACCACAGATATCCACGGCAAGACATACATCAAGTGTTCTCAAATCTTTAAAGACTCAATCCGATAAGATTACTTCAAAGGTGAAACTCAATTCATTGCAAGAGAGAAGAGGGGAAGGAGAAACATAAGATCCAACTATAATAGCAAAGCTCGCCATACATCAATATCGTATCACCTCAAGAACACGAGAGAGAGAGATCAAACACATAGCTACTGGTACATACCCTCAGCCCCGAGGGAGAACTACTCCCTCCTCGTCATGGAGAGCGCCGGGATGATGAAGATGGCCACCGGAGAAGGATTTCCCCCTCCGACAGGGTGCCGGAACGGGTCTAGATTGGTTTTTGGTGGCTACGGAGGCTTCTGGCGGCGGAACTCCCGATCTAATCTCCATTTTGAAGTTTTTAGGGTACGTGGAGTTATATAGGCGGAAGAAGTTCGTCAGGGGAGCCACGAGGGCCCCACGAGGCAGGGGGGCGCGCCCTGGGGGGTGGGCGCACCCCCACCCTCGTGGCTTACTCGTTCCTTCCTTGACGTGGGGTCCAAGTCCATCGGGTGGCTTTCATTCCAAAAATAACTTCTCTAGTTGATTTCGTTCCATTTCGACTCTGTCTGATATTCCTTTTCTTCAAAACACTGAAATAGGCAAAAAACAACAAATCTGGGCTGGGCCTCCGGTTAATAGGTTAGTCCCAAAAGTAATATAGAAGTGGAAAATAAAGCACAATATTGCCCAAAACAGTAGATAATATAGCATGGAGCAATCAAAAATTATATATACGCTGGAGACGTATCAGTTACCACTTTTACATAAAGCGTTGTTGTGTTCACACCATTAGAGTTGCTTTAGCTCAATTCTTAGGGTAAAGCTCCCCCTAGATGTGAGATCCCCCCTAAGAGGGATGAACTGACCTTGGGTTTTGTCGATGATGACTTCATGTAGGTGTTGAAGATGTGGATGCTCAATGTTGAGCAATCCTTTGGAGTGAGTTGCACTTTCAATACCTACACGGGTTAGTCCCACAAGGAACAAACAAGGATATCCATAGACATAGAGTGATGCACACACAAGATGATGTCTATGATAGCATTAGGTTACCTTGTCCCTTGTCTTACCAACAAGAGGGTTTGTGACTCCTTGAACTAGTGCAAGATGTGGAAGTTGATTGCACTTGTTCTTGCCAAAATGATAAGAGTGAAGTATGTTGGCGGAGTCACCCTCGGGAATTCTCTAGTTCTTCTTCTTCGGGATCCACATCATCTTGATGTGAATCCTTGGAGTTGTAGTCGTACTTGATGAAGTAGAACTTGATGTAGTATTGGGAACCCACTTGACCAAGGCCTTGGGTGCTTCTTCAAATGCATCAATTTCCTCTTGAAGCTTATCCTTGCCTTTTTGCTCGTGGTCTTGTGGTGGAAGATCATCTTGAGCTTGTGTCCCTTTGAGGAAGTAGGATCATACTTCTTTTGTTGAGGAACAAACTTCGTCTTGGGGTATTGATCTTCTTCCCACTCAACTCCATTGGCATTGAACTTTCATTCAAAACCAACACCTTAGTTCTTCCGGTGCCTTCCTTGCTTGCGTACAATTTCCTCGAATTGCTTACTCCCGGCAAGGCTCTTGTAAACACCTTTCTCTATAATTCCCTTCAATAAGCTATTTTATTGCTCAAGTGTAACTTGGCTAAGAGAATCATTAGTGGAATCAAGAGAACTACTAGAAGCAACAACATTGGATTTAGCATGATTATTGTTACTACTAGAGGAAGAATCTTTCTTGTTCTTGTTACTAGACTTGACTTGAGGCATGTAAGTGGATAAGAGTAAACGCTTGGCAATGTAAGAAGAACTTTTCTTGCGAAGATCATCATTGATTGCCTTTAAGAACTCATGCTCTTGCTCAAGGTTGATCTTTTCAAAACGTAATTTCTCATGAGTCCTTAAAAGTTCTCGATGATCTCCTAAGATAGTTTCATGAGCTAACTTAAGAGTGTTTAGTTCTTTAGTTAGAAACTCAATCTTCTCCTTATCATTGTCATTCGTTTTATCTTGATTAGAATGATTAATTGACGTTTCATCGTAGTATTCATCACTAGAGTTGTCAACAAGTAAATCATCATCACCTAACAAGTCATCTTCATCACTATTGAAGTCAACATACTCGGGGTGTGATACCTTTGGGCCTTTAGCCATGAAGCATCTTCAAAGTCCTTCATTTGGTGAATCAAATATGTTGTAGGAGTTGGTTGACACAAGTGCTAGACCGGCAACACCTTCATATTGAGTATATTCGGAGTTGGAGTGATAGCTTCAATCATAGTGATTGTCGGAGTCGGAGCCGCACAAACCCATTCACCAACATGAGCTTGATGTCTTCGTTTTGTGTAGCTCCTTGATGACTTGTCCTTTCTTTCCAAATCCTTGCTTCTCTGGAATGTTCTTCGTTCATCACAATCATCTCTACTCCTTCTCTCTCTTGATGGCGATTCTTATCTTCTACTTCTTCTTTTTGGAGAATCTTCTCTTCTCTTGTAGGGTGCCGTACACTCATTGGAATAGTGTCCGGGTCTTCCACAATTGTAGCAATTTCACTCTTGACTAGAAGATCTTTTGTCATTGTAGGACCTTGACTTGGAACTTCTCTTTTGCTTCTACTCTTGTAGAACTTGTTGAAGTTCTTCACCATTAGGCTCAATTCTTCATTGAAGGTTTGTTTCTCACTTGATGATGTGGGAGCTTCACATGAGGCTTTGTAAGCACCACTTGACTTGTTATGGAGCTCCTCCTTATCCTTGAGTAACATCTCATGAGAAACAATTCTTCCAATGAATTCCGTTGGCTTGAGATCTTTGTAATTGGGCATCATTTGGATCAATGTGCATATGGTATCATATTTTTCGTCCAAAGCTCTTCGGATCTTCTTGATGATGAATTTGTCAGTCATCTCTTCACTTCCTAAGCCGGCGATCTCATTTGTGATAAGAGCAAGACTAGAGTACATTTCAGCGACACCTTCACCATCCTTCATTTTGAACTTGTCAAGATGACTTTGAAGCACACCCAACTTGGATTCCTTGACGGAGTCGGTACCTTCGTGCATATCAATCAAAGTATCCCAAATTTCCTTTGCATTCTCAAGGCGGCTGATTTTGTTGAATTCTTTGGGGCACAATCCATTGAAGAGGATATCACAAGCTTGAGCATTGTATTGCAGCATCTTCAACTCTTCCGCGGTAGCTTCACGGTTTGGTTCTCTCCCATCAAAGAATTCACCTTGCAAGCCAATACACACAATACCCCATACGGCGAGGTTATGTCCAAGAATATGCATTTTCATCTTATGCTTCCAACTAGCAAAATTAGTACCATCAAAGTAAGGACCTCTACGGTGGTAATTTCCCTCGCTTGACGCCATACTCTCCTAGGTTGTGAAACCAAGGCTATGACTACCGAAAGCTATGGAAATCAAAGCAAATGGCGACCAAAGCTCTAATACCACTTGTAGGATCGAAAGTATGCCTAGAGGGGGGGGGTGATTAGACTACTTGACCAAATAAAACTTATCCTTTTCCCAATTTTAGTTCTTGGCAGATTTTAGCAACTTCGGAAAAGTCAAGCAATCTTAACACAATTCAAGCAAGCATGCAAAGAGTATATGAGCAGAGGAAAGTAAAGCATGCAACTTGCAAGAATGTAAAGGGAAGGGTTTGGAGGATTCAAACGCAATAGGAGACACGGATGTTTTTGTCGTGGTTCCGATAGGTGGTGCTATCGTACATCCACGTTGATGGAGACTTCAACCCACGAAGGGTAATGGTTGCGCGAGTCCACGGAGGGCTCCACCCATGAAGGGTCCACGAAGAAGCAACCTTGTCTATCCCACCATGGCCGTCGCCCACGAAGGACTTGCCTCACTAGCAGTAGATCTTCACGAAGTAGGCGATCTCCTTGCCCTTACAAACTCCTTGGTTCAACTCCACAATCTTGTCGGAGGATCCCAAGTGTCACCTAGCCAATCTAGGAGACACCACTCTCCAAGAAGTAACAAATGGTGTGTTGATGATGAACTCCTTGCTCTTGTGCTTCAAATGATAGTCTCCCCAACACTCAACTCTCTCTCACAGGATATGGATTTTGTGGAAAGAAGATTTGAGTGGAAAGCAACTTGGGGAAGGCTAGAGATCAAGATTCATATGGTAGGAATGGAATATCTTGGCCTCAACACAAGTGTAGGTGGTTCTCTCTCAGAAAAGGTAAGTTGGAAGTGTAGGTTCGTTCTGATGGCTCTCTCCACGAATGAAGAGGAGGTGGAGGGGTATATATAGCCTCCACACAAAATCTAACCGTTACACACAACTTGCCAATCTCGGTGGGACCGAATTGATAAACTCGGTCGGACCGATTCAGCAAATCTAGTGACCGTTAGGATTTTTGGTGGGACCGACATGCAACTCAGTAGGACCGATATGGTTAGGGTTAGGGCATAACGTAATCTCGGTGATACCGATTACACAAACTCGGTGAGACCGATTTTGGTAATAAGCTAACCAGAGAGTTGGTCAAGTAAACTCGGTGGGACCGATTCGCTCATTTCGGTGAGACCGAAATGTTACGAAAGGGAAACAGAGAGTTTACATTGCAATCTCGGTGGGACCGATCGCTCATCTCGGTGGGACTGAAACGTTACGAAGGGAAACAGATAGATTACAGTCCCATCTCGGTGAGACCGAGATCCCTATCGGTGAGACCGATTTGCCTAGGGTTTGTGGCAGTGGCTATGACATCTGAACTCGGTGGCGCCGGGTAGAAAGGATCGGTGGGGCCGAGTTTGACTTTTGGTTTAGGTCATATGTGGATGTGAGAAAGTAGTTGAGGGCTTTAGAGCATATCACTGAGCATTTTGAGCAAGAGCCTCATTAAGCAACACCTCATCCCTCCTTGATAGTATTGGCTTTTCCTATAGACTCAATGTGATCTTGGATCACTAAAATAGAAAATGTAGAGTCTTGAGCTTTGAGCTTGAGCCAATCCTTTTGTCCTTAGCATTTTGAGGGGTCCACTTTTCTCATCCATGCCATGCCAATCATTGAGCTTTCCTGAAATATTAATCTTGAAATAGCATTAGCTCAATGAGCTATATGTTGTTAGGAATTACCAAAACCATCTAGGGATAGTTGCACTTTCACAGGGAGAACACTTATACCTCCAAATTTAGTGAGAGATCATCTTATAATGCTACCACCGTACTAAGCAAAATAAGATGCATAAAAGATAAACATCACATGCAATCAATATAAGTGATATGATATGGACATCATCATCTTGTGCCTTTGATCTCCATCTTCAAAGCACCGTCATGATCACCATGGTCACCGGCTTCACACCTTGATCTCCATCGTGGCATCATTGTCGTCTCGCCAACTATTGCTACCACGACTATCGCTACCGCTTAGTGATAAAGTAAAGCAATTACATGACGATTGCATTTCATACAATAAAGCGACAACCATATGGCTCCTACCAGTTGCCGATAACTTTGTTACAAACATGATCATCTCATACAACAATTTATATAATCACGTCTTGACCATATCACATCACAACATGCCCTGCAAAAACAAGTTAGATGTCCTCTACTTTGTTCTTGCAAGTTTTACGTGGCTGCTATGGGCTTAGCAAGAACCGTTCTTACCTATGCATCAAAAACCACAACGATTTTTTGTCAAGTGTGCTGTTTTAACCTTCAACAAGGACCGGACGTAGTCACACTCGATTCAACTAAAGCTGGAGAAATAGACACCCACTGGCCACCTGTGTGCGAAGCACATCAGTAGAACGAGTCTCATGAACGCGGTCATGTAATGTTGGTCTGGGCCGCTTCATCCAACAATACTGCCGAATCAAAGTATGACATGCTGGTAAGCAGTATGACTATTATCGCCCACAACTCTTTGTGTTCTACTCGTGCATATAACATCTACGCATAGAACTGGCTCGGATGCCACTGTTGGGGAAAACAGTATTTCAAAAAAATTCCCGCAATCATGCAAGATATATCTAGGAGATGCATAGCAATGAGGGGGAGAGTGTGTCTACGTACCCTCGTAGACCGAAAGCGGAAGCGTTAAGTAACACGGTTGATGTAGTCGAACGTCTTCGAGATCCAACCGATCAAGTACCGAACGCACGACACCTCCGCGATCTGCACACGTTCAGCTCGGTGACATCCCTCGTACTCTTGATCCAGCTGAGGCCGAGGGTGAGTTGCGTCAGCACTCCGGCGTGTTGACGGTGATGATGAAGTTACCGATGCAGGGCTTCCCTAAGCACTACAACAATATGACTGAGGTGGAAAACTATGGAGGGGGGCACCGCACACGGCTAAAGATCAACTTGTGTGTTGATAACCCACAAGTATAGGGGATCAATTTTAGCCTCTTTCGAGAAGTAAGAGTGTCGAACCCAACGAGGAGCTAAAGGTAGAACAAATATTCCCTCAAGTTTTATCGACCACCGATACAACTCTACGCACGCTTGATGTTCGCTTTACCTAGAACAAGTATAAAACTAGAAGTACTTTGTAGGTGTAACGGGATAGGTTTGCAAGAATATAAAGAGCACATAAATAAAAACTAGGGACCGTTTTAGGTAAAGAAGCAATAAAGTTAGTATAGCGAGTGTGGAAAAGTGGTGGTAGGAGTTGCGAAATTGTCCCTAAGCAATTGACTACATTACTAGACCGATAGCAAGTTTTATGTGGGAGAGGCCACTGCTAGCATGTCATCCCTGACTTGGAATTATGTGCACTTATGATTGGAACTATCAGCAAGCATCCGCAACTACTAACGTTCATTAAGGTAAAACCCAACCATAGCATTAAGATATATTGGTCCCCCTTCAATCCTGTATGCATCAATTTCTATGCTAGGTTGAAGCTTCTGTCACTCTTGCCCTCCAATACATAGTCCTATCAACATACAACTAACCCTATGGTGTGATCCACGCGAGCGCCCATAAGATGGGCACCAAAGGACAACAACATAACCACAAGAAAATTAAATCAATCATAGCAATTCACCAATTACCGATAGGACAACGAAAATCTACTCAGACATCATAGGACGGCAACACATCATTGGATAATAATATGAAGCATAAAGCACCATATTCAAGTATAGGGTACAGCAGGTTGCGGGAGAGAGTACCGCTGTAGATAGATGGGGAAAGGTGATGAAGATGTTGGTGAAGACTACAGAGGTGTTGGTGTAGATCACTGTCACACGATGATGGCCCCGACGATGTTCTGGCGCCATCGGGAGAGAGGGGGAGAGGGCCCCCATTCTTATTCTTCTTCTTCATCTTCCTTGACCTTCTCCCTAGATGGGAGAAGGGTTTCCCCTTTGGTCCTTTCTTCCATGGCATGGGAGGGGCGAGAGCCCCTCCGAGATTGAATCTGTCTCTCTGTCTCTCTCTATTTCTGCGTTTCAAATTCTGGCCTTTCACTGTTTCCTATATTCCCGGAGATCCGTAACTCTGATTGGGCTGAAATTTTAACACGGTTTCTATCCGGATATTGACTTTCTTGCGGCGAAAGTAGGGCACCAACCGCCTTATGGGGTGGTCACGAGGGCCATGGGCGCGCCCACCCCTGGGGCGCGCCCCCTGCCTCGTGGCCCCCTCGGGCATCGTCTCGCGTTGATTCTTCTTCCCAAAAATCACATATATTCCAAAAATAAATCTCCGTCAGTTTTTATCCCGTTTGGACTCTGTTTGATATGGATTTTCTGTGAAACAAAAACATGCAACAAACAGGAACTGGCACTGGGCACTGGATCAATATGTTAGTCCCAAAAATAGTATAAAAAGTTGCCAAAAGTATATGAAAGTTGTATAATATTGGCATGGAACAATCAAAAATTATAGATACGATGGACACGTATCATGTGTCTATGGGGTGCCCCCTCCCCCGTATATAAAGGATGGGAGGAGGAGGAGGGCCGGCCTCAAGGGGCGCGTCCAAGGGGGGGGATTCCTACTCCTAGTAGGAGTAGGTTTCCCTCCTTTCCTAGTCCAAGTAGGAGAAGAAGGAAGGAGAGGAAGAAGAGAAGGAAAGGGGGCCCGCCCCCTAGCCCTAGTCCAATTTGGTTTGGGCTAGGGGGGGGGGGCGCCACCTCTTGGCCTGCCTCCTCTCTTCCACCACTAGGCCCATAAGGCCCAATAACTTCCCAAAGGGGGTTTCGGTAACCCCCGGTACTCCAAAACTTATCCGAAACATTCTGGTGTCTGACTGTAACCTTCCAATATATGAATCTTTATGTCTCTACCATTTCGAGACTCCTCATCATGTCTGTGAACTCATCCGGGACTCTGAACAACCTTCGGTACATCAAATCACATAACTCATAATACATATCTTCATTGAACTTTAAGCGTGCGGACCCTACGGGTTCAAGAACTATGTAGACGTGATCGAGATACATCTCCGGTCAATAACCAATAGCGGAACCTGGATGCTCATATTGGTTCCTACATATTCTACGAAGATCTTTATCGGTCAAACCGCATAACAACATACATTGTTCCCTTTGTCATCGGTATGTTACTTGCCTGAGATTCGATCGTCGGTATCATCATACCTAGTTCAATCTCGTTACTGGCAAGTCTCTTTACTCGTTCCGTAATGCATCATCCCGTGACTAAGTCATTGGTCACATTGCTTGCAAGGCTCATAGCAATGTGCATTACCGAGAGGGCCCAGAGATACCTCTCCGATGCATGTAGTGACAAATCCTAACCTCTATCTATGCCAACTCAACAAACACTGTGAGAGACACCTGTAGAGCATCTTTATAATCACCCAGTGATATGTCTCCAACGTATCTATAATTTTTTATTGCTCCATGCTATATTATCTACTGTTTTGGACTATATTGGGCTTTATTTTCCACTTCTATATTATTTTTGGGACTAACCTATTAACCGGAGGCCTAGCCCAGAATCGCTGTTTTTGCCTATTTCAGTGTTTCGGATAAACAAAATATCAGACGGAGTCCAAACGGAATAAAATCTTCGGGAACGTGATTTTCTCACCGAACATGATCCAGGAGACTTGGACCCTACTGCAAGGGATCAAAGAGGAGGTCACGAGGGTGGGGGGCGCGCCCCCCCTAGGGCGCGCCCCCTGCCTCGTGGGCCCCTCGGTGCCCCACCGACGTACTCCTTCCTCCTATATATACACACGTACCCCCAAACGATCAGAACAGGAGCCAAAAACCTAATTCCACCGCCGCAACTTTCTGTATCCATGAGATCCCATCTTGGGGCCTGTTCCGGAGCTCCGCCAGAAGAGGGTCGTCATCATGGAGGGCTTCTACATCATCCTAGCCCCTCCGATGAAGTGTGAGTAGTTTACCTTAGACCTTCGGGTCCATAGTTAGTAGCTAGATGGCTTCTTCTCTCTCTTTGAATGTCAATACAAAGTTCTCCCCCTCTCTTGTGGAGATCTATTCGATGTAATCTTCTTTTTGCGGTGTGTTTGTTGAGACCGATGAATTATGGGTTTATGATCAAGTCTATCTATGAATAATATTTGAATCTTTTCTGAATTCTTTTATGTATGATTGGTTATCTTTGCAAGTCTCTTCGAATTATCCGTTTGGTTTGGCCAACTAGATTGGTAGTTCTTGCCATGGGAGAAGTGCTTAGCTTTGGGTTCAATCTTGCGGTGTCCTTACCCAGTGACAGAAGGGGCAGCAAGGCACATATTGTATCGTTGCCATCGAGGATAACAAGATGGGGTTTATTTCATATTGCATGAATTTATCTCTCTACATCATGTCATCTTGCTTAAGGCATTACTCTGTTTTTAAGTTAATACTCTAGATGCATGCTGGATAGCGGTCGATGAGTGGAGTAACAGTAGTAGATGCAGAATCGTTTCAATCTACTTTTCATGGACCTGATGCCTATATACATGATCATGCCTAGATATTCTCATAACTATGCTCAATTATGTCAATTGCTCAACAATAATTTGTTCACCCACCGTAGAATACTTATGCTCTTGAGAGAAGCCACTAGTGAAACCTATGGCCCCCGGGTCTATTCTCATCATATCAATCTCCATTACTTTAATGTTGCTTTGCTTTTTTACTTTGCCTTTACTTTTTACTTTGCATCTTTATACCAAAAATACCAAAAATATTATATCTATCAGATCTCACTCTCGTAAGTGACTGTGAAGGGCTTGACAACCCCTAATCGCGTTGGTTCCGAGTAGCTATCGCTTTGTGCAGGTACGAGTGACTTGAGCATGGGCTCCTACTGGATTGATACCTTGGTTCTCAAAAACTGAGGGAAATACTTACGCTACTCTGCTGCATCATCCCTTCCTCTTCGGGGAAAACCAACGCAAGCTCAAGACGTAGCAAGATGGATTTCTGGTGCCGTTGCCGGGGAGTCTATGCAAAAAGTAAATATACCAAGTACCCATCACAATCCCTATCTCTCGCATTACATTATTTGCCATTTGCCTCTCGTTTTCCTCTCCCCCCAATTCACCCTTGCCGTTTTATTCGCCCTCTCTCTCTATCCTCCCTCTCTGCTTGCCTCTTTATTTGCTTGTGTGTTAGTTTGTTTACCTGCTTGTTGTTATGTCTGAAACTGGGGAAGTTATCGCCAATTTGGGCGATAACAGTATCATGGAAAATTCTGATACTCCTAAAGAACCTACCATCTTTCATACAAAAAAATTCCGTGTTGGTAGTGGTAATATTATTAGAAAAGGAGTTATTCAAGATTTCTTTACTTGTGCCGGTGCTTTACCTTCTATGGGTAGTTCTATCCTTCACAGAACTAGTAGTCTTGCGGACGCTATTGCCATGCTTGTAGTTGAACTTGAAAGACAATTCATGCACATGCATCCTTCTATATAAAGGATTTTTCTGGAATTTTCTAATATTGAGCATTCTTCTGTTAAGCGTACCGCTACTATCTTTTTGGCTCATGAGTTTAGATTCATAATAAGAGAAGCCAAAGAAATCTTTGCGCATTATAGGGTGGATGCTTGCCGTCCTCCCATAGAAGCTATTCTCTTTGATCAAGAAGAAATAATGCGTTTTCAATCTCTAGATTATGTTGCTTTCAATGAAAATCTTAGAAGAAAGGTTCCTACCAATGTTTTAGTTGATAGAATTTCCGATCTTAATGATGATTTGGCTATTCGAAATAATGAACTAGGATATTCATTTGAATATAGGCTCACAAAGTTCAGTCAAAAGTATGCTTATAATGATGAATTGGTGGTGCACTATGAAGGACCAAAGGAGGAACCTATACCTCCCAAGGTTGATCTTGGGGACTTTTGTCCCATTAAATTTAATCCTTTTGATTACTTTTGCTTGCCTCAAAGAAAACTTGCTGCCGAACGTAGAGAATATGAAATGAGTTTCACCAATCTATCTTATTACTATGGCAATACTTAGATCTATCCTTTCTTGTTATGCCTAGCTAGGGGCGTTAAACGATAGCGCTTGTTGGGAGGCAACCCAATTTTATTTTTATTCCTTGCTTTTTGCTCCTGTTTAGTAATAAATAAATTATTTAGCCTCTGTTTTGGTTGTGTTTTTTGTGTTTAGTTAGTGTTTTTTGTGTTTAGTTAGTGTTTGTGCCAAGTAGAACCGTTGAGAAGACTTGGGGAAAGTCTTGTTGAACTTGCTGTAAAAAACAGAAACTTTAGCGCTCACGAGAAATGCTGTCATTTTTATTTAAAGAGTGATATTTAGTTAATTCTTTTTTCATATGATTAATAGATAAATTCCTCACGTACAGAAATTTATTTTAGAATTTTTGGGGTTCCATATCTTGTGCTAGCTACAGATTACTACAGACTGTTCTGTTTTTGACAGATTCTGTTTTTCGTGTGTTGTTTGCTTATTTTGATGAATCTATGGTTAGTAAAATAGTTTATAATCCATAGAGAAGTTGTAATACAGTAGGTTTAACACCAATATAAATAAAGAATGAGTTAATTACAGTACCTTGAAGTGGTCTTTTGTTTTCTTTTGCTAACGGAGCTCACGAGTTTTCTATTTTGAGTTTTGTGTTGTGAAGTTTTCAAGTTTTGGGTGAATTCTTTTGATGGATCAAGGAACAAGGAGTGGCAAGAGACTAAGCTTGGGGTATTCCCATGGCACCCCCAAGATAATCCAAGGACACCAAAAAGTCAAAGCTTGGGGATGCCCCGGAAGGCATCCCCTCTTTTCGTCCACTTCCATCGGTAATTTACTAGGAGCTATATTTTTATTCACCAACATGATATGTGTTTTGCTTGGAGCGTCTTGTATTATTTGTGTCTTTGTTTGTTAGTATGCCACAATCATCCTTTCTGTACACAACTTTTGAGAGAGCCATACATGAATTAAAATTTGATAGAATACTCTATGTGTTTCACTTATATCTTTTGAGCGTAGTAGTTTTGCTCTATGTGCTTCACTTATATCTTTTGAACGTTATAATTTTGCTCTATGTGCTTCACTTATATCCTTTGAGGTAGATAATTTTGCTCTATGTGCTTCACTTAGATCTTTTAGAGCACGGTGGTGGATTCGTTTTAAAGAAACTATTGATCTCTCATGCTTCACTTAAATTAACTTGAGAGTCTCTTAATAGCATGGTAATTTGCTTAATAATAATATGCTTGGTATTCAAGATTTGTGAAACTTTCTTTTGAGTGTGTTGAATACTAAGAAAAGATTGAAGCATGATAATTGTTTTGAGATATGGAGGTGATAATATTAAAGTCATGCTAGTTGAGTAGTTGTGAATTTCAAGAATACTTGTGCTGAAGTTTGTAATTCCCGTAGCATGCACGTATGGTGAACCGTTATGTGACGAAGTCGGATCATGATTTATTTATTGATTGTCTTCCTTATGAGTGGCGGTCGGGGACGTGCGATGGTCTTTTCCTACCAATCTATCCCCCTAGGAGCATGCACGTAATACTTTGCTTTGATAACTTCTAGATTTTTGCAATAAGTATATGAGTTCTTTATGAATAATGTTGAGTCCATGGATCATACGCACTCCCACCCTTCCACCCTTGCTAGCCTCTCTAATACCGCACAACTTTCACCGGTATCATACACCTACCATATACCTTCCTCAAAACAGCCACCATACCTACCTATTATGGCATTTCCATAGCCATTCCGAGATATATTGCCATGCAACTTTCCACCATCTAGTTCATCATGACACATCCATCATTGTCATATTGCTTAGCATGATCATGTAGTTGACATAGTATTTGTGGCAAAGCCACCGTTCATAATTCTTTCATACTTGTCACTCTTGATTCATTGCATATCCCGGTACACCGCCAGAGGCATTCATATAGAGTCATACTTTGTTTTAGTATCGAGTTGTAATCATTGAGTTGTAAATAAATAGAAGTGTGATGATCATCATTCAATGAGCATTGTCCCAAAAAAAAGGCCAAAGAAAAAAAGGAAGGCCCAAAAAAAGGGGCAATGCTACTATCTTTTTTTCCACACTTGTGCTTCAACGTAGCACCATGATATAGCGAGTCTCATATATTGTGCTTCAAAGTAGCACCATGTTCTTCATATAGAGAGTCTCATATGTTGTCACTTTCATATACTAGTGGGAATTTTGCGTTATAGAACTTGGCTTGTATATTCCAATGATGGGCTTCCTCAAATTGCCCTAGGTCTTCGTGATCAAGCAAGTTGGATGCACACCCACTAGTTTCTTTTGTTGAGCTTTCATACATTTATAGCTCTAGTGCATCAATTGCATGGCAATCCCTACTCACTCACATTGATATCTATTGATGGGCATCTCCATAGCCCGTTGATACGCCTAGTTGATGTGAGACTATCTTCTCCTTTTTGTCTTCTCCACAACCACCATTCTATTCCACCTATAGTGCTATATCCATGGCTCACGCTCATGTATTGCGTGAAGATTGAAAAAGTTTTGAAAAAGTTAGAGTATGAAACAATTGCTTGGCTTGTCATCGGGGTTGTGCATGATTTAAATACTTTGTGTGGGGAAGATGGAGCATAGCCAGACTATATGATTTTGTAGGGATAACTTTCTTTGGCCATGTTATTTTGAGAAGACATAATTGCTTTGTTAGTATGCTTGAAGTATTATTATTTTCTATGTCAATATAAACTTTTGTCTTGAATCTTTCTAATCTGAATATTCATACCACAATTAAGAAGATTTGCATTGAAATTATGCCAAGTAGCACTCCGCATAAAAAATTCTCTTTTTATCATTTACCTACTCGAGGACGAGCAGGAATTAAGCTTGGGGATGCTTGATACGTCTCCGACGTATCTATAATTTTTGATTGCTCCATGCTATATTATCTACTGTTTTGGACTATATTGGGCTTTATTTTCCACTTTTATATTATTTTTGGTACTAACCTATTAACCGGAGGCCCAGCCCAGAATCGCTGTTTTTTTTGCCTATTTCAGTGTTTCGGATGAACAGAATATCAAATGGAGTCCAAACGGAATAAAATCTTCGGGAACGTGATTTTCTCACCGAACGTGATCCAGGAGACTTGGACCCTACTACAAGGGGTCAAAGAGGAGGTCACGAGGGTGTGGGGCGTGCCCCCCTAGGGCGCGCCCCTGCCTCGTGGGCCCCTCGGTGCTCCACCGACGTACTCCTTCCTCCTATATATACACACATACCCCCAAACGATCAGAACAGGAGCCAAAAACCTAATTCCACCGCCGCAACTTTCTGTATCCACGAGATCCCATCTTGGGGCCTGTTCCGGAGCTCCGCCGAAAGAGGGCCGTCATCACGGAGGGCTTCTACATCATCCTAGCCCCTCCGATGAAGTGTGAGTAGTTTACCTCAGACCTTCGGGTCCATAGTTAGTAGCTAGATGGCTTCTTCTCTCTCTTTGAATCTCAATACAAAGTTCTCCCCCTCTCTTGTGGAGATCTATTCGATGTAATCTTCTTTTTGCGGTGTGTTTGCTGAGACCGATGAATTGTGGGTTTATGATCAAGTCTATCTATGAATAATATTTGAATCTTTTCTGAATTCTTTTATGTATGATTGGTTATATTTGCAAGTCTCTTCGAATTATCCGTTTGGTTTGGCCAACTAGATTGGTAGTTCTTGCCATGGGAGAAGTGCTTAGCTTTGGGTTCGATCTTGCGGTGTCCTTACCCAGTGACAGAAGGGGCAGGAAGGCACGTATTGTATCATTGCCATCGAGGATAACAAGATGGGGTTTATTTCATATTGCATGAAATTATCTCTCTACATCATGTCATCTTGCTTAAGGCGTTACTCTATTTTTAACTTAATACTCTAGATGCATGCTGGATAGCGGTCGATGAGTGGAGTAATAGTAGTAGATGCAGAATCGTTTCGATCTACTTGTCACGGACGTGATGCCTATATACATGATCATGCCTAGATATTCTCATAACTATGCTCAATTCTGTCAATTGCTCCACAGTAATTTGTTCACCCACCGTAGAATACTTATGCTCTTGAAAGAAGCCACTAGTGAAACCTATGGCCCCCGGGTCTATTCTCATCATATCAATCTCCATTACTTTAATCTTGCTTTAGTTTTTTTACTTTGCCTTTACTTTTTACTTTGCATCTTTATACCAAAAATATTATATCTATCAGATCTCACTCTCGTAAGTGACCGTGAAGGGCTTGACAACCCCTAATCGCGTTGGTTGCGAGTAGCTATCGCTTTGTGCAGGTACGAGTGACTTGAGCATGGGCTCCTACTGGATTGATACCTTGGTTCTCAAAAACTGAGGGAAATACTTACGCTACTCTGCTGCATCATCCCTTCCTCTTCGGGGAAAACCAACGCAAGGTCAAGACGTAGCACCCAGTTACGTTGTGACATTTGATAGCACACAAGGTGTTCCTTCGGTATTCGGGAGTTGCTTAATCTCATAGTCATAGGAACATGTATAAGTCGTGAAGAAAGCAATAGCAATAAACTAAACGATCATAGTGCTAAGCTAACGGATGGGTCTAGTCCATCACATCATTCTCTAATGATGTGATCCCGTTCATCAAATGACAACACATGTCTATGGCTAGGAAACTTAACCATCTTTGATTAACGAGCTAGTCAAGTAGAGGCATACTAGGGACACTCCGTTTTGTTTATGTATCCACACATGTACTAAGTTTCCAGTTAAACTGAAGGAAATATGCCCTAGAGGCAATAATAAAGTTGTTATTTATATTTCCTTATATCATGATAAATGTTTATTATTCATGCTAGAATTGTATTAACCGAAAACTTAGTACATGTGTGGATACATAAACAAAATGGAGTGTCCCTAGTATGCCTCTACTTGACTATATCGTTAATCAAAGATGGTTAAGTTTCATGACCATAGACATGTGTTGTCATTTGATGAATGGGATCACATCATTAGAGAATGATGTGATGGACAAGACCCATCCGTTAGCTTAGCATAATGATTGTTTAGTTTTATTGCTATTGCTTTCTTCATGACTTATACATATTCCTTTGACTATGAGATTATGCAACTCCCGAATACCGGAGGAACACTTTTTGTGCTATCAAACGTCACAATGTAACTGGGTGATTATAAAGATGCTCTACAGGTGTCTCCTATGGTTTTTGTTGAGTTGGCATAGATCGAGATTAGGATTTGTCACTCCGAGTATCGGAGAGGTATCTCTAGGCCCTCTTGGTAATGCACATCACTATAAGCCTTGCAAGCAATGTGACTAATGAGTTAGTTGTGGGATGATACATTACGGAACGAGTAAAGAGACTTGCCGGTAACGAGATTGAACTAGGTATGGTGATAGCGACGATCGAATCTCGGACAAGTAACATACTGATGACAAAGGGAATAACATATGTTGTTATGCGGTTTGACTGATAAAAATCTTCATAGAATATGTAGAAGCCAATATGAGCATCCAGGTTACGCTATTGGTTATTGACCGGAGATGTGTCTTGGTCATGTCTACATAGTCCTCGGACCCGTAGGGTCCGCATGTTTAACGTTCAATGACGATTTGTATTATGAGTTATGTGATTTGATGACCGAAGTTTGTTCGGAGTCCCGAATGAGAGCACGGACATGACGTGGAGTGTCGAAATGGTCAAGAGGTAAAGATTCATATATTGGAAGGTTATATTCGGACATCGGAATGGTTTCGAGTGATCCAGGTATTTTTCCGGAGTACCGAGGGGTTACCAGAACCCCCCGGTGAAGTATTGGGCCAACATGGGCCTAAGGGAGAGAGAGGGAAGCCCATGGGAGGTGGCCACGCGCCCTCCTCCTTGGGAGTCGGAATAGGACAAGGAGGAGGGGGCAGCGCCCCCTTCCCTTTCCATCTCCCTCTCCTTCCTATTCCCTCCGGTGGAAGAAAGGAAGGGGGGGGGGGCGAATCCTACTTGGACTAGGAGTCCAAGTAGGACTCCCCCCATGGCGCGCCCCTCCTGGCCGCCGGCCTCTCGCCCCCCTCCTTTGTATACGTGGCCAGGGGGCACCCCAAAGCACAATAGACAATCTCTTAGCCGTGTGCGGTGCCCCCCTCCACAGTTTAACACCTCAGTCATATCGTCGTAGTGCTTAGGCAAAGCCCTGCGCCGGTGACTTCATCATCACCGTCACCACGCTGTCGTTCCGACGGAACTCTCCCTCGTCCCTCTACTGGATCAAGAGCTCGAGGAACGTCATCGTGCTGAAGGTGTGCTGAACACGGAGGTGCCGTACGTTCGGTACTTGGATCGGTTGGATTGTGAAGACGTTTGACTACATCAACCGTGTTACTACACGCTTCCTCTTTCTGTCTATGAGGGTACATGGACACACTCTCCCGTCTCGTTGCTATGCTTCTCCTAGATAGATCTTGTGTGATCGTAGGAATTTTTTGAATTACTACGTTCCCTAACAAACCTATGGCCCCGAGGCTATCTTTTTATACCAAAAACTTTACTAAAAATAGGTTTTCTTTGTTGTACCATTTCTTTTGTTTTAACTATCTATCCGTTCCTACCGTAACGTGTAATTTAATTTTGTAACTAGCAAGACACAAAGCTTGACAATCTTCTTGATGTGTTAGAGACAAGTTTGTCTTATGTTTTGCGTGGAGGTACCAGTGACTCTGTTTGCTGGAAGAACTCCTTTTGGTTCGATAAACATTGGTTCTCTAGTGAGAGAACCAATTATTACTAGGTTAATTCACCCTTATATTTGGAGGTTACCCAACTCGTACCATCCAATAGCCGGGTGAACCACCCTTCGCACAGCCAGTTGGATGCCCCTCCGGATTGGCGGATGGAAGCAACACCGACACACAGGGGAGGAGCCAGCCAAACACTACGTCCTTGGCCTGCTTCATAGCTACAGTGTTCAACAGTGCTCAACAGTTCAAAATCGCTATAGTCAGTGAAGAAACAAATCCTCATGTCCCGGGCCCAGGCTCCCCAGGCCTCGGTCTTGTCTCCGCCACTGCCGACACACCTGGGCATCACAACCCATGCATCGCCAGCGCATACCCAAGCAGGGTGGCTGGTTGATATCTACTACACAACCTTCTTCTTTTAGATGTTGTTGGGCCTCCAGGTGCAGAGGTTTGTAGGACAACAGCAAATTTCCCTCAAGTGGATGACCTAAGGTTTATCAATCCGTGGGAGGCGTAGGATGAAGATGGTCTCTCTCAAGCAACCCTGCAATCAAATAACAAAGAGTCTCTTGTGTCCCCAACACACCCAATACAATGGTAAATTGTATAGGTGCACTAGTTCAGCGAAGAGATGGTGATACAAGTGCAATATGGATGCTAGATATAGGTTTTTGTAATCTGAAAATATAAAAACAGCAAGGTAACTAATGATAAAAGTGAGCACAAATGGTATTGCAATGCGTTGAAACAAGGCCTAGGGTTCATACTTTCACTAGTGCAAGTTCTCTCAACAATAATAACATAATTGGATCATATAATTATCCCTCAACATGCAACAAAGAGTCACTCCAAAGTCACTAATAGTGGAGAACAAACGAAGAGATTATGGTAGGGTACGAAACCACCTCAAAGTTATCCTTTCTGATCGATCTATTCAAGAGTCCGTAGTAAAATAACACGAAGCTATTCTTTCCGTTCAATCTATCCTAGAGTTTGTACTAGAATAACACCTTAAGACACAAATCAACCAAAACCCTAATGTCACCTAGATACTCCAATGTCACCTCAAGTATCCGTGGGTATTATTATACGATATGCATCACACAATCTCAGATTCATCTATTCAACCAACACAAAGAACTTCAAAGAGTGCCCCAAAGTTTCTACCGGAGAGTCAAGCCGAAAACGTGTGCCAACCCCTATGCATAAGTTCACGAGGTCACAGAACTCACAAGTTGATCACCAAAACATACATCAAGTGGATCTTGTGATATCCCATTGTCACCACAGATAAGCACATGCAAGACATACATCAAGTGTTCTCAAATCCTTAAAGACTCAATCCGATAAGGTAACTTCAAAGGGAAAACTCAATCCATTACAAGAGAGTAGAGGGGGAGAAACATCATAAGATCCGACTATAATAGCAAAGCTCGCGATACATCAAGATTGTACCACCTCAAGAACATGAGAGAGAGAGAGATCAAACACATAGCTACTGGTACATACCCTCAGCCCCGAGGGAGAACTACTCCCTCCTCTTCATGGAGAGCACCGGGATGATGAAGATGGCCACCGGAGAGGGATTCCCCCCTCCGACAGGGTGCCGGAACAGGTCTAGGTTGGTTTTCGGTGGCTACGGAGGCTTCTGGAGGCGGAACTCCCGATCTATTCTGCTCCTCCATGTTTTTAGGGTATATGGACATATATAGGCGAACGAAGTTGACCAGGGGAGCCACGAGGGGCCCACGAGGTTGGGGGGCACGCCCAGGGGGGTAGGGCACGCCTCCTTGCCTCATGGCTTCCTCGAAGCTTCCCTAACGTCTAGTCCAAGTCTCCTGGGTTGCTTCCATTCCAAAAATAACTCTCCCGAAAGTTTCATTCTGTTTGGACACCATTTGATATTCCTTTTCTTCGAAACACTGAAATAGGTAATAAAACATCATTTTGGGCTAGGCCTCCAGTTAATAGGTTAGTCCCAAAAATAATATAAAAGTGTATAATAAAGCCCATAAACATCCAAAACAGATAATATAATAGCATGGAACAAAAAAATTATAGATACGTTGGAGACATATCAAGCATCCCCAAGCTTAATTCCTGCTCATCCTCGAGTAGGTAAATGATAGAAACAGAATTTTTGATGTGGAATGACACCTACATATTTATCCATGTAATTCTCTTTATTGTGGCAAGAATATTCAGATCCATAAGATTCAAGACAAAATTTTAATATTGACATAAAAATAATAATACTTCCAGCATACTAACTAAGCAATTATGTCTTCTCAAAATATCATGGCCAAAGAAAGTTATCCCTACAAAATCATATAGTCTGGTTGTGCTCTATCTTCATCACACAAAATATTTAAATCATGCACAACCCCGATGACAAGCCAAGCAATTGTTTCATACTTTTGATGTTCTCAAACTTTTTCAATCTTCACGCAATACATGAGCGTGAGCCATGGACATAGCACTATAGGTGGAATAGAATGGTGGTTGTGGAGAAGACAAAAAGGAGAAGATAGTCTCACATCAACTAGGCGTATCAACGGGCTATGGAGATGCCCATCAATAGATATCAATGTGAGTGAGTAGGGATTGCCATGCAATGGATGCACTAGAGCTATAAGTGTATAAAAGCTCAAAAAGAAACTAAGTGGGTGTGCATCCAACTCGCTTGCTCATGAAGACCTAGGGCATTTTAAGGAAGCTCGTCATTGGAATATACAAGCCAAGTTCTATAATGAAAGATTCCCACTAGTATATGAAAGTGACAACATAGGAGACTCTCTATCATGAAGATCATGGTGCTACTTTGAAACACAAGTGTGGTAAAGGATAATAGCATTGCCCCTTCTCTCTTTTTCTCTCATTTTTTTCTTTTTCTTTTTCTTTTTTTGGGGCCTTCTCTTTTTTATGGCATCTTTTTTATTTCTTTATTTTTCGTCCGGAGACTCATCCTGACTTGTGGGGGAATCATAGTCTCCATCATCCTTTCCTCACTTGGGACAATGCTCTAATAATGATGATCGTCACACTTTTATTTACTTACAACTCAAAAAATTACAACTCGATACTTAGAACAAGATATGACTCTATATGAATGCCTCCGGCGGTGTACCGGGATGTGCAATGACTCATGAGTGACATGTATGAAAGAATTATGAATGGTGACTTTGCCACAAATACGATGTCAACTACATGATCATGCAAAGTAGTATGACAATGATGGAGTGTGTCATAATAAGCGGAATGGTGGAAAGTGTCATGGAAATATATCTCGGAATGGCTATGGAAATGCCATAATAGGTAGGTATGGTGGCTGTTTTGAGGAAGGTATATGGTGGGTTTATGGTACCGGCGAAAGTTGCGCGGTACTAGAGAGGCTTGCAATGGTGGAAGGGTGAGAGTGCGTATAATCCATGGACTCAACATTAGTCATAAAGAACTCACATACTTATTGCAAAAATCTATTAGTTATCGAAACAAAATACTACGCGCCTGCTCCTAGGGGGATAGATTGGTAGGAAAAGACCATCGCTCATCCCCAACTGCCACTCATAAGGATGACAAACAATAAATAAATCATGCTCCGACTTCATCACATAACGGTTCACCATACATGCTTGCTACAGGAATCACAAACTTTAACACAAGTATCTCTCAAATTCACAAATACTCAACTAGCATGACTCTAATATCACCATCTTAATATCTCAAAACAATCATCAAGTATCAAACTTCTCATAGTATTCAATGCAGTTTTTATGAAAGTTTTTATTATACCCATCTTGGATGCCCATCATATTAGGACTGGTTTCATAACCAAAGCAAATTACCATGCTGTTCTAAAGAATCTCAAAATAATATAAGTGAAGCATGAGAGTTTATCTATTTCTATAAAATAAAAAGACCACCGTGCTCTAGAAAGATATAAGTGTAGCACTAGAGCAAATGACAAACTACTCCGAAAGATATAAGTGAAGATCAATGAGTAGTTAAATAATTATTTAGCTATGTGAAGACTCTCCCATTTAATAATTTCAGATCTTGATACTTTATTCAAACAGCAAGAAAAACAAAATAAAATGACATCTAAGAATAGCTAACATCATTTGAAGAAGCAAAAACTTGGGCGATTTGATAATTTGCCACCCCTTACTTCCCCCTTTCACAATTTGCCACCCATTGTCTCAATGACGGGCGGGCCTGGGCCCCACCTGTCATTCTCAAGGGGGGGGGGCAAATTATGAAAGGGGGGAGGTAAGGGTTGGCAAATTATCAAATTTTCCCAAAAACTTAGGATCAACTGATACTAACCGATTGTTGTTGAAGAAGAAAGGTGGGATGCCAACCGGGGCATCCCCAAGCTTAGACGCTTGAGACTTCTTGAAATATTATCTTGGGATGCATTGGGCATCCCCAATCTTTAGATTTTGTGTCTTCTTAATTCCTCTCATATCATGGTCTCCCTAAATCTCAAAAGCTTCATCCACACAAAACTCAACAAGGACTCGTGAGATAAGTTAGTATAAACCAATGAAAAAACCTTATCATAATCTTCTGTAGAAAATCACTAAAATTATTAATCAACATTGCATACTAAATTCCTCCGCATATTTAATAGTCCTATCCTCAAATAGAATCATTAAACAAGAAAACATATGCAAACAATGCAAACATAACAGCAATCTGCCTAAACAGGACAGTCTGTGAAGAATGCAGCAAGATCCATACTTACATAGCTCCAAAAATTATGAAATAAAATTACCACTGTAGTAAATTTATCAGAGCTTATTATTCAAAAGGTTTCAACATTTTATCACATTCTGACTTTTCTAGGGAATTTTTGCAACAGTGGTAAACTTTCTGTTTTCAAACAGCAACATGTAGACTTGTAAAATAGGCATAGTAAAGGCCATCAATGCCACTTTTACTGAAATAAAAGATGCAAAACATTGTTCTAAATAACAGCAAGCAAATCCTAAAAAAGAAAATTGACGCTCCAAGCAAAAACACATATCATGTGGTGAACAAAAATATAGCTCCAAGTTACCGATGAACGAAGACGAAAGAGGGGATGCCTTCCGGGGCATCCCCAAGCTTAGGCTCTTGGTTGTCCGTGAATATTATCTTGGGGTGCCTTGGGCATCCCCAAGCTTAGGCTCTTGACACTCCTTATTCCATAGTCCATCGAATATTTACCCAAAACTTGAAAACTTCACAACACAAAACTTAACAGAAAACTCGTGAGCTCCGTTAGTAAAAGAAAACAAACCACCACTTCAAGGTACTGTAATGAACTCATTATTTATTTATATTGGTGTTAAACCTACTGCATTCCAACTTTTCTATGGTTCATAAACTCTATTACTAGCCTTAGATTCATCAAAATAAGCAAACAACACATGAAAAACAGAATCTGTCAAAAACAGAACAGTCTGTAGTAATATGTAGGTCTCGAATACGTCTGGAACCCCAAAAATTCTAAAATAAATTGATGGACGTGAGGAATTTATCTATAAATCATCTGAAAAAATAATTAACTAAATATCACTCCATTAACAAATGGCAGCAAATCTCGTGAGCGCTAAAGTTTCTGTTTTTTACAGCAAGATCACAAAGACTTTCCCCAAGTCTTCCCAAAGGTTCTACTTGGCACAAACACTAATTAAAACTTAAAAACTCAATCATAACAGAGGATAGATAAGTTATTTATTACTAAACAGGAACAAAAATAAAATTGGGTTGCCTCCCAACAAGCGCTATCGTTTAACGCCCCTAGCTAGGCATGATGATTTCAATGATGCTCACATAAAAGATAAGAATTGTAACATAAAGAGAGCATCATGAATAATATGAATAGCACATTTAAGTCTAACCCACTTCCTATGCATAGGGATTTTGTGGGCAAACAACTT
This sequence comes from Triticum urartu, assembly GCF_056163025.1. Lineage (NCBI taxonomy): Eukaryota > Viridiplantae > Streptophyta > Magnoliopsida > Poales > Poaceae > Triticum > Triticum urartu. The sequence goes on from NC_141877.1 coordinate 117,100,742, forward strand.
GTGGGAAGAAGAATCAACTTGCATAGGAAGGTAAAACAAGCAAATCTTCAAGATTTTAAGCACATAGAGAGGAAACTTGATATTATTGCAATTCCTATGAGCATATATTCCTCCCTCATAATAATTTTCAGTAGCATCATGAGTGAATTCAACAATATAACCATCACATAAAGCATTCTTTTCATGATCTACAATTATGCAAAGTTGACACTCTTCCAAAATAGTGGGATTAACATTAACTAAAGTCATGACCTCTCCGAACCCACTTTCATAATTATCACAATAAGCTTCAACACCCTCCAAAATAGTGGGATCATTACTTCCTAAAGTTGAAACTCTTCCAAACCCACTTCCATCAATATAATCATCATAAATAGGAGGCATGCTATCATCAAAACAAATTTGCTCATCAAAACTTGGGGGACAAAAAAATATCATCTTCATCAAACATAACATCCCCAAGCTTGTGGCTTTGCCTATCATTAGCATCATAGATATCCAAGGAATTTATACTAACAACATTGCAACCATGCTCATCATACAAAGATTTAGTGCCAAACATTTTAATGCATTGTTCTTCTAACACTTTGGCACAATTATCGGAATCCTTATTTTCATGAAAGATATTAAAAAGATGAAGCATATGAAGTACCCTCAATTCCATTTTTTGTAGTTTTCTTTTATAGACTAAACTAGTGCTAAAACAAGAAACTAAAAGATTCGATTGCAAGATCTAAAGATATGCCTTCAAGTGCTAACCTCCCCGGAAACGGCGCCAGAAAAGAGCTTGATGTCTACTACACAACCTTCTTCTTGTAGATGTTGTTGGGCCTCCAGGTGCAGAGGTTTGTAGGACAACAACAAATTTCCCTCAAGTGGATGACCTAAGGTTTATCAATCCGTGGGAGGCATAGGATGAAGATGGTCTCTCTCAAGCAACCCTGCAATCAAATAACGAAGAGTCTCTGGTGTCTCCAACACACCCAATACAATGGTAAATTGTATAGGTGCACTAGTTCGGCGAAGAGATGGTGATACAAGTGCAATATGGATGGTAGATATAGGTTTTTGTAATCAAAAATATAAAAGCAGCAAGGTAACTAATGATAAAAGTGAGCACAAACGGTATTGCAATGCGTTGAAACAAGGCCTAGGGTTCATACTTTCACTAGTGCAAGTTCTCTCAACAATAATAACATAATTGGATCATATAACTATCCCTCAACATGCAACAAAGAGTCACTCCAAAGTCACTAATAGTGGAGAACAAACGAAGAGATTATGGTAGGGTACGAAACCACCTCAAAGTTATCCTTTCTGATTGATCTATTCAAGAGTCCGTAGTAAAATAACACGAAGCTATTCTTTCCGTTCAATCTATCCTAGAGTTCGTACTAGAATAACACCTTAAGACACAAATCAACCAAAACCCTAATGTCACCTAGATACTCCAATGTCACCTCAAGTATCCGTGGGTATGATTATATGATATGCATCACACAATCTCAGATTCATCTATTCAACCAACACAAAGAACTTCAAAGAGTGACCCAAAGTTTCTACCGGAGAGTCAAGACGAAAACGTGTGCCAACCCCTATGCATAAGTTCACGAGGTCACGGAACTCGCAAGTTGATCACCAAAACATACATCAAGTGGATCACATGATGTCCCATTGTCACCACAGATAAGCACATGCAAGACATACATCAAGTGTTCTCAAATCCTTAAAGACTCAATCCGATAAGGTAACTTCAAAGGGAAAACTCAATCCATTACAAGAGAGTAGAGGGGGAGAAACATCATAAGATCCAACTATAATAGCAAAGCTCGCGATACATCAAGATCATACCACCTTAAGAACATGAGAGAGAGAGATCAAACACATAGCTACTGGTACATACCCTCAACCCTGAGGGAGGACTACTCCATCCTCGTCATGGAGAGCACCGGGATGATGAAGATGGCCACCGGAGAGGGATTCCCCCCTCCGGCAGGGTGCCGGAACAGGTCTAGATTGGTTTTCGATGGCTACGGAGGATTCTGGCGGCGGAACTCCCGATCAATTCTGCTCCTCGATGTTTTTAGGGTATAAGGACATATATAGGCGAAAGAAGTCGGGCTGGGGAGCCACGAGGGGCGCACGAGGGTAGGGGTCATGCCCAGGAGGGTATGGCGTGCCTCCCTGCCTCGTGGCTTCCTCGAAGCTTTCCTGACGTCTACTCCAAGTCTCCTGGGTTGCTTCCGTTCCAAAAATAACTCTCCCAAAGGTTTCATTCCATTTGGACTCCATTTGATATTCCTTTTCTTCGAAACATTGAAATAGGCAATAAAACAACATTTTGGGATGGGCCTCCGGTTAATAGGTTAGTCCCAAAAATAATATAAAAGTGTATAATAAAGCCCATAAACATGAAAAACAGATAATATAATAGCATGGAACAATAAAAAATCATAGATACGTTGGAGACGTATCACTGGTCCTGACAGGCTAACAGGACACACGCCCTGCCCGCCTCTACACGCAAACCAGCGCAAGAGGGCGTGACGCACATCCCGCCTGTTGCCCCCAAACCAGCCCTACGAGGGGCAAGGACGCCGACAGGCGGGTCCTGAAGGACCGTCGCACGCGGGAATGCGCGCGAGACCTACTTGTCGCCACCGAACTAGCCCGGCATGGGGAAAGGACACCGACAAGCGGGTCCGGCTATCCCGTCACGCATGGGACAACGCACGAGAAATCTATCGCGGGCCCTGCAGAAGCCGTCACATGACGGTGGCCTCGTCATGGATAGTCAAGGCAGGTCGCCCGGATGCGCACCATGTAGACAGATCGAACAAGCAAAGAGCCCCCGATAGGCCCCCGTGGCACGCCACTGCGAAACTGATGGCGCAGAGGGCCTCCTTGCCTATGAAGCCCCAAGAAGCAGGTAATCCAACATCCTTTATAAGAGCAATGATACACACGGTGTGTGTATTCAAGAAAAAATAGAAGAAGATGAAAAACCGGGAAAAATGAATGGAGGATGGAAGGTTTGACAAAGAGGTGGTGAGAAACGGGCATCCTACATGTCAGGCGATGGATCTTTTAAAGGACCCACCGCCTCCATCGACATCCATTAGATCAGCGACCCATAAATGTTTTGAAAATTGCAACAAAGGTGGTGTTGCAGAACCTGAAGGAAATATGCCCTAGACGCAATAATAAAGTTGTTATTTATATTTCCTTATATCATGATAAATGTTTATTATTCATGCTAGAATTGTATTAACCGGAAACTTGATACATGTGTGAATACATAGACAAAACAAAGTGTCCCTAGTCTGCCTCTACTTGACTAGCTCATTTATCAAAGATGGTTAAGCTTCCTAACCATAGACATGTGTTGTCATTTGATGAACGGGACCACATCATTAGGAGAATGATGTGATGGACAAGACCCACCCGTTAGCTTAGCATAATGATCTTTAAGTTTTATTGCTATTGCTTTCTTCATGACTTATACATATTCCTTTGACTATGAGATTATGCAACTCCCGAATACCGGAGGAACACCTTGTGTGCTATCAAACATCACAACGTAACTGGGTGATTATAAAGATGCTCTATAGGTGTTTCCGAAGTTGTTTGTTGGGTTGGCATAGATCGAGATTAGGATTTTTCACTTCGAATATCGGAGAGGTATCTCTGGGCCCTCTCGGTAATGCACATCACTATAAGCCTTGCAAGCAATGTGACTAATGAGTTAGTTGCGGGATGATGCCTTACGGAATGAGTAAAGAGACTTGCCTGTAACGAGATTGAACTAGGTATGTGATACGTCTCCAACGTATCTATAATTTTTGATTGTTCCATGCTATATTATATTCTGTTTTGGGCATTATTAGGCTTTATTATACACTTTTATATTATTTTTGGGACTAACCTATTAATCGGAGGCCCGGCCCAGAATTGCTGTTTTTTTGCCTATTTTAGGGTTTCGCAGAAAAAGAATATCAAACGGAGTCCAAACGGAATGAAACCTTCGGGAACATGATTTTCAGAACGAACATGATCCAGAGGACTTGGACCCTACATCAAAACATCAACCAGGAGGCCACGAGGTAGGGGGGCGCGCCTACCCCCCAGGTGTGCCCTCCACCCTCGTGGGCCCCCTGTTGCTCCACCGACGTACTCCTTCCTCCTATATATACCTACGTACCCCCAAACTACCAGATACGGATCCAAAACCCTAATTCCACCGCTGTAACTTTCTGTATCCATGAGATCCCATCTTGGGGCCTGTTCCGGAGCTCCGCCGGAGGGGGCATCGATCACGGAGGGCTTCTACATCAACACCATAGCCCCTTCGATGAAGTGTGAGTAGTTTACTTCAGACCTATGGGTCCATAGTTATTAGCTAGATGGCTTCTTCTCTCTTTTTGGATCTCAATACAAAGTTCTCCCCCTCTCTTGTAGAGATCTATTCGATGTAATCTTCTTTTGCGGTGTGTTTGTTGAGACCGATGAATTGTGGGTTTATGATCAAGTTTGTCTATGAACAATATTTGAATCTTCTCTGAATTCTTTTATGTATGATTGGTTATCTTTGCAAGTCTCTTAGAATTATCAGTTTGCACTACAAAAAAAATACACTTCTGTGATGATACGTGTTTGTCACAGTAGGTCACGTTTTTGGTCATGCATGTACATCCATGACGATTTTATGACAGAATCAAGATAGTCATACCTGTGCTGTCGTACAAGTGTTCCATGACATCACCAAAATTATCATGACGGAAGTGTCCACTTCCATGATAATAAATCGCGCGTCACAGGAGTGCTTTCGTCAAGGGTGACCGACACGTGGCATCCACCGTAACGGAACGCCATTAAGCTATCAGGTCCGGTTTTGGATCCGATAACCCGTTAATAGCCCGGACCAATGGGGGTTTTCCACGTGTAAAATCATCATTGGCCGCAGGAAACACGTGTTGCCTCACCATTGGGACAGATGTCATCCACTCATTGGACAGGAGGCGCCTATGATAGGTCGACACGTGGCATGGCCCAACAGTGGCCCATTCCGGTGAAAAAGGCCGGCCCAGTAAAAATTAGCAGGCCGACCCATATAAGGTCTACTTGTGTCAGGTCCATTTAAGCCCACGACCCATACGAGATGTGCCAATTCGGCCCGTTAAAGATTTGACACCATTGCAGCCCATCGTCAGTTCGAGCCCGTTAACAGCCCGCTATATATTTGGGCTCAATATCGACCCGATGAGATTTCGGCCTGTTAACGGCCCATTTAATGGATGGGCCAATTTTCAGGATGTACATATTTCGGCCTTTTAGCGACCCATTTAAATGTTGGGCTAATTTCCGGCCCAGTGTGTCTTTCAACCTGTTGATAGCCCGTAAATCTGATGGGCCATTTGTAATCGAACCCGAGTTTCGGCCTTTTAGCGGCCCATTTAAGTGTTGGGCCAATTTCTGGCCCGGTGTCACTTTCAACCTGTTGACGGCCCATAAATCAGTTGGGCCATTTGTAGTCGGACCTGAGTTTTGGCCTTTTAGCGACCCATTTAAGTGTTGGGCCAATTCCCGGTCTTGTGTGCCTTTCGGCCTGTTAACGGACCATAAATGAGTTGGGACATTTGTAGTCGGACCTTAGTTTTGGCCTTTTAACGGCCCATGCCCTTGATGGTCCAAATACCAGCCCGGTTTCTCTTTCGGCCTGCTAAAGGCCCACAACACAGTTGGGCCGTTTACAATACGACCTAACTTTCGGCCTGCTAAAGGCTCACAACACAGTTGGGCCGTTTACAATACGACCTGACTTTCGGCCTCTTAGCGGCCCATGCTCTTGATGGTCTAGTACAAGCCCGCTGTCTCTTTCGGCCTGCTAAAGGCCCATAGTATAGTTGGGCCATATGTATGCTAAACTTAGTAACGACCTATTAATGGCCCGTGAAATAAATTGGGGCCACCTGTTGCCCACTTCAATGTCGGCCTGTTAACGACCCGGTAGGTAAGAGGGCCGACCATTAACTTTCGGCCTAGTAACAGCCCATTAACTTAATGGTCCCACTAAAGTTCGTTCATGTCTTTAGGCCAAATTAGATAATTTGAGCCCATTACGACGAGTAATTATGCACAGGACCAAAACCGATCAAGCAAAGGTATGACATACAGGGAATAACGTTGCACATCCAGCATATATTATAGGAAATTACATCCACTGGGCAATCAAAGATTGATGCCAGTGCAAATAAATGAGCAGAACCTAACCATCTACAACATCACAATCTGCAACCTCAGCACAGATGGCGCCCATAAGCATGTGGGCAAGTTCTTACTGCTTTGCTACACTGTCTCTAAAAACATTGATCAGTTGTTGTGTCGCACGACTCTGCACCTCTGATTCATCCACCATTTCCATCATTGCTTCAGCCATTAATTGGTCCACAAACATACATTTATTCCGTTGCATTCAAGACAGAGGATACTGAACAGATTTAGATGGCGATTTTGGCAGGCTTGTATTATTGATAGTGGGGAGTGCCTCGACCACTGCATCATAACATAAATTAGGACGGGAACCAAACAGATTAATCATGAGTTATTGCCATATTACCTGGCCTAGATTTACTGGAAAGAAACAATGGGGTTGCCTTGCTGTTTTCAGAGTTTGTCTTCTTATCTTCAGCAGCCTGCACAAAATTAACACACTAGCATTGCTATCATTGGCCAAGTCAGATAACAGGAAAGCACCATTGACACAACGAACGTTTGGGCAACTAGCCTACACCAAATTAACACAATATGGCACATCTATCATTAGCTAGGTAAGGTAATACGAAAGCAACATTGACACAATGAATGAATGGGCAATCAGAGAAGCACTACAATTCAGTAATGTGCGTGATATGAGATAGTACATTCATGCAGCTCAGTATGCAAAACCACCAGGCAGTTTTCCTTACAAAAATCAACATTGGCGCCTTTAACATTTTGCTACAACTAATTTTAGATCAGACAAAGGTTAGATTCATGCCGATTAACAAAATACATGCTGATGTAAAAATATAGTGATATACAACAGGTACTTACATCAGCATTGGAGTACAGAGAATTCCCGCAAGATATTTTCCTCGAATACGATCCCAATGGAGGAAGTCTTGTATCGTTTAACCTTATTTTCTAAAAGAGAGATGGGTAAGAAACATATAGAAAATATGATCAGAATGCTATAAAATTTCATGATGCGAGGATACGCACACGCTTCTTAGAATGGAGTTGACATTCTTTTGCTGGACTGGAGCAGACTAGTTCTTTGGCCACTGGAATCTGCTTATTATCAGTGGGAGTTGTGTTTCTCTGTGCTGGAGCAGTATCTATGAAAAATGGAGTTGGTTTATTATCTCCTAGCGTTTGGATCTTTTGCAAAGACCTGGTTTGTAACCCTTCAGATTCTAACATAGCCGTCTTCCCCTTGCATGCCTTATATAGAAGAATGGTGATTCAGTTATAAAACATGCTACAACAGAGATGGAATAGGTACTGAAGAATAGAAAGGCATGACATATTGACATGTATTCCCTCCATCCGGAAATAAATGGATGGGTCTAGGCGTATTTCAGTTCTAGATACATCCAGTTTTATTCATTTCTGCGACATTTAATCTGGACGGGGGGAGTATGATGTAAGAGCTAGGAATACGACAGGACAACACAATAAAAAAACACTGAAAAACCCACTTCAGAACCAAAGTATTCAAACCCACTGATATGAGATAGTACACTCATGCAGCTCAGGATGCAAAACTACCAGGCAGTTTTCCTTGCAAAAATCAACATTGTGGCCTTTAATCATACATTTTGCTACAACTAAATTTAGATCAGATAAAGGTTGGATTCATGCCGATTAACAAAATACATGCTGATGTAAAAATATAGTGATATACAACAGGTACTTACATCTACATTGGAGCACAGAGAATTCCTGCAAGAATCTTTCCTCATAAACGATACCATTGCAGAAATTCTTCTATCTGTTAAGCTTATTTTCTAAAAGAGAGATGGGTAAGAAACATGTAGAAAATATGATCAGCATGCTATAAAATTTCATGATGCAAGGATACGCACATGCTTCTTAGAATTGAGTTGACATATTTTTGCTGGACTGGAGCGGACTAGTTCTTTGGCCACTGGAATCTGCTTATTATCAGTAGGAGTTGGGTTTCTTTGTGCTGGAGCAGTATCTATAAAAACTGGAGTTGGTTTATTATCTCCTGGCATTTGGATCTTTTGCAAAGGCCTTGTTTGTAACCCTTCAGATTCTAACATAGTCGTCTTCCCCTTGCATGCCTTGTATAGAAGAATGGTGCTTTAATTATAAAACATGCGACAACAGAGAGATGGAATAGGTACTGAAGAATAGAAAGGCATGACATATTGACATGTATTCCCTCCATCCGGAAAAAATGGATGGGTCTAGGCGTATTTCAGTTCTAGATACATCCTTTTTTATCCATTTCGGCAACATGTAATCCAGACGGAGGGAGTATGGTGTAAGAGCTAGGGATACGACAGGATAACATAGCAAAAAACACACTAGTTGAATATAAAACTGTATGCTAGCGGAATACATACAGAAATAACTAAGGCAACATACACGTGTATGATTAGGAAAATAAGATGGCATTGCAACAGAGCACTAGAACAACACTTCAATGTAAAAAAACATGGTATGGTAGACAGATGAAGTACATACTGATGAATAACAATGCATAATATATTCAGAAGCATGATGTCCAAATTAAGCAGATGGCATTGCGATAGAGTAGAATGACAGTACTTGAATTTGAAAACATGTTATCATGAATGGAATAGGTACTGAAAAACAGGAAGGCGTGACATATTTACATGCATGATCAGCATGCTAAGCACATGGCATTGCAACAGAGTAGATACACTCCAGGACATTATATGCATGTTGTACCCATATCACATGCCAAGTTAGAGCAAGGACCTTGTGGGGTGAAGAGCATTCATCATTTTTCTGCAAGTCTTCTGAAGAACGACCTTTACATGTTCCATCATATTGGCTATCATTGACATCAAGTTTATTGGCCTTTACATTGCTCCATGAGGTTCTTGTGGATATATCAGTGTGTGCAATTATATCTGACATGCATGGAAGACAACTAGTAGTTAGATTTATGTAATGAGTGTCTATAGGAGACGACATAAATAGTAGGACTGGGGTTAACTAGCAGCAACAGGTCTCATAAACTAAAGGGAGAACATAGATGAAAGCTACAGAATATGTATCGTTTGTACTCAAGATTAACTAGATGGCACACAAAAGTATTAAAGAAGAACATAGGTAATACTAGAAGTGGTATAATACTATAATCACCAGCCTGTGGGATAGCATTGGCTGATGGATGATAACTATGGAACAACGTTACCTAAAGAACAAGTATCTTAGCTGAACTATGGAACATCGTTAACTCCTGAACAAGACCCATAAGAGATCATCATGAATATACAGTGAAATGTGATGATCTATTTTCCATGCTTAGATGAATAACAAAGCCATAAATGTTGCACACAAGTAAGATGAGGGTACAACCTATCTGGCTGCCATCCATAGGAGTGAGCATCATGTGCTGACTTGTCGATGGCCCTGCAGTTGTTGTGGTTGTCCATGTCGGGCACGCACATTCGATGCAGGGAACTGTTGAGTGGGAACTATAGCTCCCTTCTAGTGTATGCTTCCCTTGTTGGAGCAGATGCGGTGAGTCGGAAGACAGTGTGTCTGAAGATGCAGATAACGCATAATGTTAAGAATGACATATCTCTTTGATCTGAAGAAATACACTAAGAGATCAACTACAAGGTATGAGAGTGGTCACACGTCTGTTGACTGAAGGCTAAATTGGGGTCACACGATTTTATTTTATTTTGGTACTGTCTGATCTACACCGGATGGCTGGCCGTCTTGTGCCTCCCGGCTGACACTGTTTGGAATCTTCCCCGAAGAGCCAGCGACCAACGACAGAGCAGCCTGCCTCCGCCGTCCGTGGCCCCGGCCAAAACCCCGCTCCCCGCCCCACCGCACTGCCATGGTTGCGCCGCCCCCGGGCCAATCCACAAAGACTCCCCGTCATCCAGATCCGGCGGCGGCAGTACCTTCAACCCACAAAACTCTAAAAGATAGCCATCTAAGCGCTGCTTCCGCGGCGAACTTGCGGCCCCGCACCCTTACGTTAGACACCAACCAACCGGCAGCCTAGGAGCTCCGCCGCCTCGAGGGGTGCTGCTTCCCATTGGGAATTGATTGGCCCAGAATAAAAAATTAGACAACTAACGCCTAAATAAAGTGATTTTACATGAGGGTGCGACCTATCTGGCGGCATGGTGAAGTAGGCAGGCCCAGCTGCCGAGTCGGTGAGGCCGACGCGATTGCGGTGGCGACCGGCGGCAGGAAAAGAGCGATGTCGCGACGGTCGACGGCTACGCGGAAGCAGCGCCAGGACTTTGGACAGATCTGAAGTTGGAGCCGCTCCGGCGCCGTTAACAACGGCAGGGGTGAATCGGCTCCGGTACGGTTCACGCGGCCGTCATTGAGGCAGCACCAGTAGCACAGAGTAAGAGGCACACGGCCCAGTGCACGACGGTAAATGGACAGCGTCTCCGGCATTAGGGAGGAGGGTGGCTATGAAATTGGTGCGGTGGGGGGCGCCATGGAGGTGGGGCTGAGGTTTCGCAGCTCGAGAGAAGGGAGCTTCCCGGGGAGAAGGTGATTTGGTGCCCACGAGGTATGAATGGGGGCGGGCGGGGGGGGGGTGGGTATTGGGAGGGGAGTGGAACCATGGCTTCTCGGCTTGGGTCTGTGTACTGAGGGTTAGGGATAGTAGAGTAACTTTGCTTCTCCCCAAATAGTGGGCGGGAGCGATTTTGGGCGAGGAGGGCGTGTTTTGAACTATAGTGGGCACGAGCGATTTCGGGTGAGGAGAGCGTGTTTTGAAATAGTGGGCGCGAGCTATTTCGGGCGAGGAGAGCGTGTTTTGCCGACCATGGTTTATGAATTATTCGGCACATGTCATTTTGGCCGAGGAGAAGGCGCGCTTGGATGAAGTTACGAACCTACCCTCGATGTACAACGGGCCAATTGATGCGTGTCCCACATAGGACGGTAATTTCGCGTCTCCCATTTATTTGCTTAGGCGAATTCCACCGAGCAGAGAGGATGTTTAACGGTTCATTCAAATTTTGGGAGAACGAGCATCCACGTCTACCTTACCAAGTCGATTCGGACCAAATTTTGAAATATTAGCTTGCCACTTCTTTTTTAGATGGAGAGATGATGCTCGGGAGTAATGTGTTTTTACATGCTCGTTGCTAGCGATTTACTATATGACAAATAGTTGACCCACTCAAAAACGCGAATCAAACCCAAAATGAAATATCTCAATTTAATGAAATAGCTCGTTCAGTAGGTCAAAATAGTGAACTAAATCCAAAATTGAACACCTCAATCGAGTAGCATGTTGTATAGTATTATAGTACTCCATGAACATGTTGAAAGTCAAATTAATGAACTTGTTTGATATACGCATATATCCGTTCATGTGTGGATTGCAGACAACATGTTCTCCAATTTAAATATTTGAATGCAAGTTTATATTGAAACATGGTTTATATCAGTCTTTGATGCATAAAACGCGACCTCCCCCTCTCCCGGACTCCTGTTCTCTCTCTCTCTCGCCGACAATCTTCAATTCAGTCGCACGCATCCGACACAAAAACCTTGTTGGTCCCTCTCCCTTTCTCTCCATCTCTCTCTCTCTCTGTGTGTGTGTGTGGGGGGGGGGGGTCTTTCTAGTTCGCATGCATATATACACCATCTATAGGTCTCTCTCGCACACTATGTATGATACTCTAGCTAGTTCAAGCTAGATATCTTGAGTGCACTCATCGTACGCACACAAATTCCTTGGCTCTTTGCCCGTAACTCTCTCACGCACCACTATGTCGTCTTGGAGCTCTTCCCCCTCTCTCAAACTCTCCATCCACCTGGGTCACACATACACATGCATATCTCACTCGCACTCGATAGGCCCATCTAAAACTCTATCTCTCCCCCTCGTTCTCTCTCCATCTCACACGCGCGCACACACAATCTCATGCCCAGCTAGCCAAGTATGATGGTCTCTCACTCAATTGTAGGCACAGACAGTCCCCTATGTATATGACTAGCTAATCTTAGTCTCCATCACAAACATGTGCATGGTCTATCTCGATTTCTCTCGGGGCATCTTTCTATCGTGCACGCACTCCCTCGATCTCCCACCCATATAGTCCCCTCACAATCTCGACGGGATCTCTCTATCACAAACACACCCTCTCTCCCTCCCCATGTGCCCATGCCATCCATGTGTCCCTCTCGACCTTTGTTCCTTGTTGGCCAGACCACTATTGGCCATGTGCTACAGGGGTGTCTCTCTCCGTTGCAAATAATCACACACTAGCTATCTTCGTGTATCTCCTCGCCTCGCTTTTCCATCTCGGAGATGCATGCGTGATATGTTCGCATAAGAAACGAAAAAACACACACTCCCTCTCTAATTTATCGTTTGTTGTCACTTTCTCTTTCACACACATACTCTTTTTGCACACTTACTCATTCTCCTTCACACACACTTGATCTGTCTCGACTGAGGCACTCTCCTTGGTCCATAGCATATAGATTTATTGAAAAGTCAAACATCACAAAGTTTGACCATGTACATGGAGAAAAAGAATTACATCTAGTACGGCAAACATATACCATTAGATTCACCATGAGATGTAGTTTTGTATGATGTATGTTTGGTATTGCAGATATAAATAACATTTGCGTAAACCTGATCAAAGTTTCCAAAGTTTGACTTCTAAAAAATTTACATGCACCGCATTATCGAGCGGATGGAATATCTCTTTCCCCCTCTCAGCTATCTGACGCACCACTTAGCCTTATCGGGGCTCCTCAATCTCTCTCAAACTTTATTGGTCAGTTTGGTTCGTGACTTGACCCTCATGCCTTGATGGCCGGTATTGCCTGGTGTGGACATGAGATGTAAAATATTTCTGCCTCACCATGCTTGTGTGGTGCTGAAGCGTTTGGTTCATGCTTGGGCCAGGCAAAGCATCAACGTCCCATCAATCAATCCATGCATGAATTATTTAATGCTAATATCCATCCATGTTGCTGTTAGCCTAGTGTCCACACGACCAGGCACGGCCAGGCGTTCCAAATCGGTCGCCTGGGCCAGGCTACTTGCAGTGTCTGGATTTCAGCCAGGCTAATTAAAGTGCAAGGGAACCCAGGCCAGGCGGGCTTTCTTTTTCACAAGGTAGCAACCAAACAAGCATGCATGAAATCCAACCACAACCCCAGGCCAGGCCAGGCAAAAGATGCTCAGGACATGAGCCAAACTGGCCGTATATCTCTCTGGTTCACACATACACATGTCTCGCTCGCGCTATACATATAGACCCATCCAACACTCTCCGCCCTTGTTCTCTCTCCATGTGACACGCACCTCCCTAAGTACCATAATCCCTCACTCCATCATAGGCGCAAGCACTCCCCCCTCCTAAGTATGATTATCTCTTTCTAGCCATCAGGAACATACGTATTGTCTCCTTCCATCCATACGTCTATATCGGTATCTCTCGGGGCATCTTCTATCACGCACACACCTTGTCACTCAATCTCCCACCCATGTAGTCCCATCACGATCTCTAGGGGATCTCTCTATGACAAACATACACTCTCTCCTCCCCATGTATGCATTTTCTCCGTACGTCTCTCTCGACCTCTCTCCCTTGTTTGTCAGACCCCTCTTGGCCACGTGCTAGGGGTCTTGCTCTCTCGGTTCCAAACAACCACACACTATCTCCTCACCTTGCCTCCGTTGTCAAAGATGCATGTGTGATATGTTTGCATAAGACACACACGCTTTTTCTCTACTTTTATCGTGTGTTGTCCATGTCTCTTTCACACACGCACACACACTTTTTTCACTCTCTCTCTCTCTCTAGTTAGGGACTCTGTCACGTCCATAAGCATATGGATGTTTTGAAAAGTCAAACCTCAGAAAAGTTTGACCAGGTATATGTGGAGAAAAACATTTACATCCGAAACGATCATTAGATTCATCACAACATGTACTTACTTCATACTATCATTTATCTTTGGTATTGTAGATATAAATAATTTCTTTGTAAACTTGGTCAAAGTTTCAAAAGTTTGACTTAAAAAAATGTTGGAACTACATTATCGAACGGAGGGAGTAGCTCTTTCTCTCTCTCTGCTATCTCTCATGGGCCTCCCCTCTCACTCAAACTCTCTATACCGATGGATTATACGCTCACTGTGTCAGCGTATAGATCCGTTTATTGTTTAGTTGACCGGTCAACCAATCCACATGCTGCCTTGTCAGCTCGTGTTCTGTATCTTCGTGTGCTGGCCCATGTGGCAGTGGGTGAAAATAAGTAAACTAGAGGCCCATCTGACACGCGGTGAAGTAAACAAAGTTGAAACCACTCGGGGTAGCACCCCGCACGCTAGTAAATTGAGGGCGCATTGAGGACAAACTTCTTGCGCGCGAAGGATGAACTCGCGCACAATTCATCACTGCGTGGCGGCATGCATAGAAGGACGCACTCGTGCACACCCAGCACACAACACACACCAGCACATGTGTACACCGGCGTTGCCACCGGTTGAGATGGACGGCGAGGCAGCCAATAAGCGGAGGCGGCTCGAGCCAAAACCGCATCCGGCGAGCCTGGACTTCATCAGCAGCCTCCTCGACGACATGCTGCTCATCATCATCGGCCTCCTCCCCACCAAATCTGCCGTGCGGACCGCCCTGCTCTCCCGGTGGTGGCGCCCCCTCTGGCGCTGTGTCCCCCTCAACCTCACCGTCGACAGCTGCCTCTGCGACGGGGATTGCAAATGCATGGCCGCAGTCTCCAAGATCCTTTCATCACACCCTGGGCCAGCCAGACGCCTTGACATCCGCATGTTCAGTACCAACTGCAAGGTCCAACCCAAGTTCGATGAGTGGTTCTTATCCCTTGCCCTAGATTAGCTCGAGGAGCTCAACTTTGAAGCTGGACGATGTCGCTCTCTGCCGCCGTCCGCGCTCCGCCTCACGCCAACGCTGCGCCGCGCCAGCTTCAGCTCCTGCTATCTTCCCCAGATTAATGCCGCGCCCGCCCTTCTTCTCCCTCAACTCAAGCAGCTCGACCTCTTTGGCGTTGTCATCTCGAAGAAGGCTATGGAGCACCTGCTCCGCAGCTGTACTGCGCTCGAGTACCTTCATCTTGAGCAGATCCACGGGTTCATTAGCCTCCACATTGTCTCGACGAATCTCCGATGGATTTATGTGTCTTGCTGGCCCCGCAACAAGACATCAATTGGGAAGAGATCACTCCAGCTGTTCCACATTATGGTCATTGAGAATGCGCCTTTCCTTCAGAGATTGCTTGTATCGGATCTAGAAGGTCCAACAAAAATCAAGGTCATTGACACGCCGAAATTGACAGCATTGGTGTACTCGTTTGCCAAATTCTCCGAACTCTTTATTGGATCCGTAATCGTTTAGGTACAGCACTCATCTTCTTCTCCGTCTTCTTGAAATTCACATTTTTAAATTTCTTCTTGATGTATTTACGACCGTCTTCTAGAAAATGATTCCCACAAGCTTGACCCAGTCCATGCGCACAGTGAAGATCTTAGCACTAAAATCCATCGGCCCCAATCCGGATCAAGTTGTTGGATTCCTTACATGCTTTTCGTGCACGGAGAAGCTACTCATCAAGGTGAAACTTCTTTCCTATAATTAAATGGTAATCACAACGTAGCTCAATATTTTCATAATTTTCCCAAATTACGATGACAAGTGTAGTGTTCAAAACTGCATCTACGCACTGCACCGAAAGAAATGTTTTTAGTATTTTTTTTCTCACGTGATCACCTGCATCGTTTTTATGCTGTACTACTATAGTAGCCTAGGCTAGTCATAGTGGAAAGTAACTTAGACTACTCCAGTAACTCTATGGTTACCCTAAGAGCAAGTACTACATCTGTCCTGGTTTACTCTTCCAATTTTGTAGTATCAAAATTTGACCATAGATTTAACTGACAAAATGTTAATGCATGTCACTAGGAACTATATCGTTGGATTCGTATTTGAACATAATTTCAAATGGTGTAATTTTTAGTGACATGCATTGACATTTTCTTAGGTAAATCTATGGTCAAAATTTTATACTAAATACGAGGTAGTATTCCCTCCATCCCAAAATTCTTGTCTTACATTTGTTTAGATACGGATGTATCTAACACTAAAATGTAACTAGATACATCCGTATTTAGACAAATTTAAGACAAGAATTTTGGGACGGAGGGAGTACAAAAGTGGGCTATGTAGGCCAAAACATGTGCCAAATTCACTTGTGATGCATTTGGCATCGATGCCCCTCCATTGCTCACCTGGTGCCCCAATCTGGATCACCTACTTTGCTCCGGTGCCAAATTAACTCACGCAATGAAAAAACACTGCGTGGGAGAGAGAGAGAGGACTGAGGCAATAAGAAAACACTTGTTTGGGAGAGTGAGAGGCTGGTGTAGTTGGTTTGATTGATTTGTTTATACATGTGGGTCTATGTGCACAGCGGTGCCAACTCTCTCACATCGCGAGAGCAGTGCCAAAATCTTTTGATTTGACATCGATGCGTATTATGTGGCATACTTTTGCGAAATATGGCATCGGCCACATAGTGGAAGGCAACAAATGCCCAAGCTCTTCACGTGCTCCTAGTTAAATGAGAGGAAACAGAAAGAGAGAGAGAGAGAGTGAAAAAATATCACTAGCCAGCCAACCCTATCATATGAGCGAATGATATTGGTACCTCTTGATGACACGACAATCTTATGCAGCCAGCTGCTCTAATATGTTCTCTTCTTTTGCAGATAAAAAAGACCCGAAAGTGAAAAATGTGCTGCACTATAACAATCTCATCGAATGCCTTGATCTCCATCTTACAGAAATTGATTTGATCGACTACCAAGGTAGCACATTTGAGATTAAATTGGCCAGGTTCTTTGTTATGGAGGCAAGTGTGCTCAAGCTAATGAGGTTTGGCGTTCTCTGGCGCAACAATGAATGGCGTGCTGATCACCGCAAGCGTATAAGCCTAAATGACAAAGTCTCCGCAGAAGCTGAATTTGTTTTTGAAACATCAAGTGGCCAGAGACTCGAAAACTTATTTGCCCATTAGTGACTTGTCAGGGCGGTGGATTTTAGTTTGTACGATAATGCTGCATCCACCTAAAGTAACGAAAGTTCTTACGTAAACTTCCTAGTAATTCCTTCTTCGTAGGTGCATCATTACTCCTAACATTTGTAATATCAGTTTGAAACTTGTAATATTGCCGTTTCCTATTCCTGCATTTTCAAAATCCCGCGAATCAAACAGGTCCTAAGTTGGTGATGATGTTGTGCCTCCCATCTTTCACCAATAGCCGTCGGATCTAGATCTGACGCATACAAACCAAGCTTCTCCATTTTTGCAAAAAGATGCCCACACTTGTTCCCTACTTACAAACAACTCCTTGTCTCTTACAATCAGCCTTATTTCCTCCCCACCACATCTAGAAGGCCGTGGAAAAATCTGGCGCGATGGCCGCTGCCGGAGCCGTCCACCAATCTTGGTGTTCCGTGCAATGCACGTGCATCTACGCACGGGAAATTATGTCGAACAAGGCTAGTTGTAAGCAGGCTAGCTCTACAGCCATGATGATAGTGACTGCAGACGGTGAGGCTGACTACGGTATGCCGAACACGGCGCCTATACTCAGGTGTCATCTCCGGCGCAGGGTCTTGTCACTTCATTGTGAGGAGCAACACATAATAATTTGACCAACGGGTAGTACAGTGCTAGTACTCCTACTCTACATTGGTAGTACTACTACTAGTACTAGTAGCACCACCGTCTGGATTTAGGAGTACTACCACGTCCATATGGATTTTAGTATTTGACTAGCAATATCTAGTAATGCATGTCACAAAAAATGAACTACTCCCTCTGTAAATAAATACATGGTGTTTTATTCTTATCGGCGACAGAACTTAATGTTTTTTGCTAACTAGAGTACTAATAGGATTACATGCAATGAACTAAACACTGCATGTCATGTTTGGTAGTCTCAAGTCATTGAAAGCATGCACGTCGCACATCTCTCATTGGTTGATATGTCACGAAATAAGAAACAAGGAGGGAGTTAATGCACCGTGCCTAAGTATTTTGGGATTATTTGGTTTTCGTAAGGCGACTTACACAACATTTTTGTTTACATGCATTAACATTTTATTAGTTAAATAAAAGGTCAAAACTTGGTGCAAAATGCAAAGGGGACCAATAAACCACTAAACATCAAACTTCTCTCGTTTGGCGTCAACTAGAGGTCTAGTGAGATGACTATACTGCACCGACACGGAGGGGGCACAACTTCATTGATTTACGGAAACTACCTTTGGGTGAATGACACGTGGGCCCAGGGGGTGGCTGGCCCACCTATCATATAGCCAAAGGCAGGTGCAGTAGAGGGCCGAGGAGTAGTACGAAATCCTACGCACCTACGCACGCTAACCAAGGGCAAGAGTGGTCACTCGAATCGCAAGATCAGTTGACTAGAAGCTAAGCTAGACCCATGGAGGCGATGAGTGCGAGCATCAGCCGGCTGTGCCAGATGGTCCACGACGCCGGCCTGTGGCCCGGCACCAAGGAACGTCTCCAGGTAGTATTGCTTGAGGCCGCCAGGGCGAGGGGCCGCTTGGACGACAGCTTCGTCTCCTTGTTCGACGAGGTCCTCGTCGGTTTCCTCGACAAGTTCACCGTTGTCAAGAAGCTTGCGTACGACTTTGACGTAAGCCTCCAGCCGACGCGCCCAGGCTCTGTGATGACCGCCACCCTCAACGGCCACTATGGTGACAACCTCTTCGAAGCACTGATGGACCTGCGACTGCCCGCCGTCGCGTCGAAGAATGTCCACCTCGAGGTCACGCTCGCCGCACAGTGCCTGCCGCAGCAAGACACCATCGACATAATCACCCATGTCTACGTGCAAATCGTCCAAAAGGACTACTACATGCAAGAGGAGGACGATAGGACGTTGGCTTTCTTGGACCGCAGGGCAACCTTGGACGGCACTGTTCAGAAGCACGTTGAGCTCGCCGCCAACGCCGCTGCTGCTCACACGTTGGTTGGTGACCCGGCGCACTAGGGCGTGAGGATGTCGTTGATGGATCCGTATGTATTTTTATATTTCCGTCAAATCCATGTAGTAGTATATGATATTACAGTAATTATCTTACCTTTCGCATGAACTTCATAATTTTAACGTACTCCATGCATGAACGGCGCCAGAACCAAACTTCTCATTACTCTAGGAAAAATTGTTATTTTCTATCTATCGGTAGCGCCATGGAGCAGAACCAAATTTCACAAGTTACGAGTTCAAAAGGAAAAGCCTGCCGTGTTCGCGTCGCACCCCACACGGTTGGTTCGGCACGCCGCTCAAGCGGATATGCATGCGGTGTTGCATTTTCACTTACAAGTGGGACCATAGTTGAGCAAACCGACTATTGGCAAACCCCCACCCCGCCCACCGCGCGATGGCTGAGAAAACAGGAGGGAGAAGAGATGGCTATAGCATGGACTCCAAGAAAATTGGTGTCGGATGGGACTCGTGTGGGTGGCGTGTGCCGTACTGCTAGACGTGAATGCTAGTTATGGCCCATGCCACCCCACTGTATCAAGCCTATGGTACGTAGAACAAATTTCCTGCAGTCCGTGCTCAGCCCTCCTCTATCTCTCTCCTCAGCCAGCCAGCGGACGCGCGGAGCCCATCGTCTATTTGCTCACATGCGGCCCCACATGTCAGTGAAAACGCAAGAGGACCCACTGAACCTGCACATCTTTCACCTCGACGTGCTGGTGATGAAAAACAAATCCAATAAAGATCTTCGGTGGCCGCTTTTGGAGTTACTCAAGAGTAGTAAGATTCTATTTACAGTTTAACCCAATATGCACATCTCGTGGCTTCAACTACCACTCTATTTTCTTTCATGACACGACCTGGATGCTGGATGTCCCACGTGTCGGCAAAAGGAGGAAGAACCCGACCAAATCTTCAATTGTTCTCCCGGATTAGACTAGTTGTGGTAACTTAAAATTTTTATTGTGTACTCCCTTCATTCCAAAATACTTGACTTCATTTGTCCAAAAATGGATGTACCTATATACTAAAACATGTCTAGATACATATATATTTTGACAAATAGAAGGCATGTATTGTGCAACGGAGGGAGTAGAATGGATGCAAGTTTTTGTATTGGGAAGAAGAGTACATCCATATATTGATAGAGCGCAATTTAGTAGATGTTCTATCACTTTTAGCTAGCACAGAGGCTAGAGATGAGATTAGTGCACTTGTTGGTACTCCTACTAGAATAGAGGCTAGACATGAGACTAGATGCGAGGAAGCAACGTCTACTTCTTTACACTCGAAGAAGAAGGAAGCACGCAAGATCGCGCCTCTGCAGATCAACAATGAATGCATCGTGAAGGCACTAATCCAACTTACAGGAGTAGTAAAATGTATTCTTGTGGTTCTTGTTTTCTTTGGTCTTTCTTTTCTAGTCAAAATTATCGTTGGAGTTCGTGCAAAATGGAGGTCCGCTTGGGGTCATGCATTGGAGTTGGCCTTACAAGTGGGACCACAGTTAAGGAAACCGACTATCGGCAAACCCCCACCTCGCCCGCCGTGCGATGGCTGAAGTTAGAGAAACGACGAGGTTGAAGAGATTGCTCTAGCACGGACTCCAAGAAATAATATGGTGTCAGATGGATGTCGTGGTGGTGGCGTGTGCCGTACTCCTGGACGTGAATGCTTGTTCTGGCCCATGCCACCCTACTGCTCCTACTACTTACTCCTACTATATAGTACTAGTATCGAGGATTCGAGGTGCTGGTTACATACAGCGAACACACTAACATATGGCTACAGTAAAAACACCCGCCCGACGCGTGAAGCATGTGAAGCTAGTACAAATAGTGTACTAATATTGTTGATTGGCCTCATCCGATAACCTGTTGCAATGCACGTACAATTATGTATTCGAAAAATATTTTTTGCCTCGCCGCACCATCACTCAGAGAAGCGACTCGAAAGCCATTCATAAATTTAGTAAGTTTATCACAGGCATATCATTTTATTACATACAACAGGTCATCAACCCACATCGACAACGAGGATACGTTACAAATACTAAAGTTTTCACCACACAACAAATAACAAGCAATGAAATGAACTTCAACTCAACCATTCCTCGGCGTTGGAAACGCTTGCTTTGAACCACAAGTGATTCTCTGGGACGGGCCATCCATTGTCGATCTGGAGACCAACGCAGGACTGATCATCCAGGCTGAAGCGGCCTATTATATCAGTACCAGGGTAGGGAACCACCCAAATGTCCGAGGTATAGACACAGTTGCTTCTCATAAATGGTACTAGTAACGTTGTGTCAACAACAGTTGGGTCGCCTTTCACCATCATCGGATAGTTTTGTCCAAGGAAGAGCGAGTTTTCTCCAAGACTATCAATTCTGTACCAGGGAGGAGTTGGCGCTAGCACACTAGTATCCATCCCGAATACCATGCAACAGGTGTTGGAATAGGTCCGGAGAGTGCGGCCATGGGAGACTACACCTGCTTCCTTAGCAGTAACATCATCAGTGGGCTGTATACACACAAGAAGAGGTGATCCATCGGAATTAGTTGCCAGGCGCCACAGAGTATATGGGCGCTGCTCGTCCTCATGCTCGTGATCATCACCATCGTCATCTCCCCCTTGGTTATAAATTTTTTCAAGTATAGGTGGTGGGATGTTCACAGGACCTTGGAAACACAAGAAGAAGGTTACTTAGTAAAGGGAAACTTGCTAACCCGCATGCATGTGGATGAAACAATTATAATTACGGTGGAAGACAAACGTACCGAAACTACGAGGATCGCATGCAAAAACAGTGCCATGAGTGGTGGCAGCAAACACAAGGCCCTTGTATTGAATTGCATCATGGTACTCATCCGTGTACATAAACTTATTTTTGAGCAATATCCATCGAGCCAAACCACCAAGGACGGCAACAATGTTGTCAAAGATAGCAGCAACTTTATAGTTGTTGTAATTCCAAGAGCAGTTGGGAACTCGACAAATTGCTATCTTCCATAGAAGACAGTCACCATGATCGTATTTGAATGTGCGTACAATACCGGTGTGCTCAACCTCTGGGCAGTCTGCTAAGATTTTTGGAAGTGGAACCCGGTCACGAGTGTACACATTCACAAGTTCCCACTCGCAGTTGGACCCAATGTAAACAACCCAATCTCCATTTGCGCCCGCCGAAGCCTTGCCCTCAAGCGATGGCATCTTAACATCATACGTATCATTATCAAGCGGCATCAACTTGCATAGGGCGAGGTCTCCGTCGTGCCGGCGCCAGTCATCAGGGTCACGACGAAGAAGATAGGGGAGATCAAACCGCTCCTTGACTCTTGGGTTCCTTGTAATGATGTTATTAGTTGAGTCGAGAATGGTCTTGAACGAACCTTCCATGCTAGCCGAGGTGATGACGTCGCACCGATCAATGAGTTCCTCCAACACGTCATCTTTCAGATCGGGGCAAGAATAACGGGGTCGTTTCCGGCCTGTTCCCTCCATGGAGAAGACGATCGAACAATGGCAGAAGAAAGGGTGAAGGGCTGAAGGAAAATGGAGGAGGGAGAGGAAGAGCGTGCGACAGCAGTTCCAAATCGAGAGGGAAAGGCGAAGAGTCGGTGGACGGTTGCAAGTTTGCCATGGTTCACGAAGAGGCGCCCCGGCCTGCACGTCCGTTCGGAAATACTCCTACTACTCGCCGTCGTCTCACTGATATGTTGGAACGGGACCACATGTCAACGAAACATGGTGTGTAATTTCTCGTATAAAATGCGATCTGGCCGCGTTGGCCCGAGGTGCCGCATTAGTTATCGACCTTTATTTTTTAGTGGTGTGCCAATCAGTTTTAAAGCACGACTAACTGGTACTGTACACAGAGAAAATATAAACTACTCTACCACTACTCCACCTCCAATACTAGTAGTATAAAAAAGATATATAGGCTGGAGCTTCAGCGCTTTCTTGCTAAGGGCTGCCCACTTGCTTCCAACACTACCACCCTCTCTCCAGATCTAAAAAAGACGACCCCTCTCTCCCTCCTCACCGGTGGTCATAGATCCGTCGGGGAAGAAAAGGACGTGCAGCGTAGACGCACTCGTCGTCGGCGAGCGAGGTCACGCACTGACGACAAGGCCGTCCTCTCAGACCTAGCGCCCGCACGGGATGGCCTCTGTCCCCAAGCTCACTGCCGTAGTGTGTGAGGAGGACGACAACCACGAGCGAAGCCACTTCCCGCCGACCCTCAGGTATGCTACCTCTTTTCGAACCATAACCTTGTTCTATTGCCCCATCTGCCACGTCGTTGCATGTGGATCTTTTTCCACTCCACCAGCTTCCCAATTTGCTATCCTCTACTCTATTGGCCATGCAGATGAAAACCATAATTTGCACTATTAAAGGAAACCCTACTTCATGCAGACTAATCCATGTCTGGGTTGAATAAGGAAAGGAAGGGAGACTGTACTGTCCAAGAGAGTAGGCATCGAACCCGCATCTAGGTTGAAAAGGGGAAAATCAGTAGCTAAGGAACGAGTCTGGTGTCTCTTGGTTGAAGAAGGGTAGAAAGGCATGACAACACAATAGAGAATGACCAGGTCGATCAGTTTGTTGTCATCGCATAGGAAAAAGGTGGCTAAAGAGAACAAAAATGGGACGTAATCCACATATGCTGCCTGGATATTTTTTGCTCTGGGAAACCATACCTCCCTCACGACTCTGCGTCCGTGGAGGTACATCGTACTGGTGCGCCCACTGTCTGAATGGGCCTCCCATGCTCTTATTGCCACTTTTTTTGCTATTAGTATAACGCCAGCAGTCAAGTCAAGCAATGCTACTGCTAAAGTGATGCCACATTTAACCAATTCCGCTCTCAGTCTAATGCCACCAATAAATTTAAGCAATGCCATTTAATGTCACTGGATTATTTCAGGGTTATCTGTTGATTGTGGATGTATTAAAGATTTTTCAGCTAAGGCATTCTAATGCTGTTGCACAACCTGTATACCAACGATGAAACTTGTTACTACCTTCAGATTTTTGCACTGTTAATGCTTATAGATTACATACCTCACTTTCATGAGATAAGTTAATTTTTTGTACAGTGTCACCAAAATGCAAGGCGCTGATGTCATTTTATTTTGGTTAAACTGCACAGACAATTATGAACACAAGAGGAAAGGTCAAGAGTGGGCACCTCCTCCTCCGACTGTTCTCTTGATTCGTTCGATCAAGTTTTTATGTTTGATCGATTATCAAGATTGGGATAGCAATTTTTAAGGTCCCCTGAGTTCGAAATGATATTTACCTTGGAGGTACATGGTTTGCAATTTTTTTATACTGCCATTAGTTAATAATGCTAGTTACCTTCAGACTTTTGTATTTGGTTTAATGCTCATGCACAACTAGTATACCAATGCTGAAACTTGTTACCTTTACATTTTGTATTGTTAATTCTTATAGAAACCTTCCAGTGCTAATGTTTATTGAAATCTGTTCAGTAAAACCATTGTACTGTACCCTGTAATAAACTAACTACTCTACTGTTGCACTAGCCACTAGATTAGTGTATATTTGTAGTATTCGAATGGTGTTGCATTAGCGTATGGACATAAATAAAGTGTGGCAAGCTTTCCCAGATATGTGCTCAAGAAAACTACTACCTGTTTTTCTAAATACTAGACGTTTGGGTACTTTAAATTGAACCGCGAAAACATCTTATATTAAGGAACAAAGGGTGTAGAGTTCTCTCAAATTATCCTGGTAAAGCTAGTCACACCTTTGTTAAAATTAATGTTCATTATGTTATCGGAGGAGGTCTGTATGTTTGTCTCTAATGCCTGTCGACTACATACCTGACATCATGATGTAATGTTAAGTCATTTCCTTTTGTACAGTGTCACTGAATTGTCAAGGCGGTGATGGCATTTTATTTTAGTAGAACTGCACAAAATTTGCTTAAAAGAAGAGGAAAGGTCAGGAATGGCTCAGTTTTTTAGAAAAAACTATGTATGCCTTCCTCACATCAGCCACTGTTGCTTTATTTATTCCTTCAAACAGGTGGTTAGAAACAGTCTTGCTACCTTTTCCCATTAAGAAATTGGAATGCTTATATTTGTGAGTCTATGCTTCAACTAGTGCCACTTTTAGAGTAATCACACTTTCAATATCTATGCAAACAGGGATGCTTGATTTTAGTGGAACTGCACAAAAAGTCCAACTGGTTCAACATTAGGAGCATGTTTTTTTCCAAACCTTTATATCCAATTGGTGGCACTATGAGCTGTTCATTACGAAGGTACATGGTTCGCTACTATCTTGCTACTCGTTTTGTACTGTCATTAGATAGTAATACTAGTGGTTTGCATGTGAATTTATTGGCAGGGTGGACCTACATTGGAGGTGCAGGACAGGATTCAATGATTGGATGCTCAATTTCGGTTGTATCAATTTCACCTCTTCCATCACTGCGAACATGGATATCCTTGGTCTGATGAAGAATAGGCGTTATATTTCTGCTCTACACTAGCAAATCAATTCAGTATGAAATTGTCCAGGGAAAAGCATAATTGTATCAGATTGTCTAGTGCAGAACATGACAGATGCTAAGCGGAAGAGACATGTTTAAACCGAAAATACAAGGTGTGCTATATGTTTACTAGCTGCTTGATATTTGTGCAGACAGAGATGTCTGCCAATTGCTATTTGGCAAACAAACAAAGTGTAACGCCCCGAGACCGATGTGCCAGGTGTCCTCCAGTTATTCGCTGTTGTTATGTTATCTTTTCTTGCATGTCATGCATTGCATATCATGTCATCATGTGCATTTGATTTGCATACATGTTCGTCTCATGCATCCGAGCAATTTTCCCGTTGTCCGTTTTGCAATCTGGCACTCCTATGTCATCCAGTGCCCTTTCTATCTCTTTTCGTGTGCAGGTGTTAAACGTTTTCGGATTGGACCGAGACTTGTCATGCGGCCTTGGTTTACTACCGGTAGACCGCCTATCAAGTTTTGTGCCATTTGGACTTCGTTTGTTACTCCAACGGTTAACCGAGGGACCGAAAAGTCCTCGTGTGTGTTGCAGCCCAACACCCTTCCAATTTGGCCCAAAACCCACCTAAACCTCCTCCATCATCTCGGTCGTTCGATCATGATCGCGTGGCCGAAAACCACACCTCATTTGGACTCTCGTAGCTCCCTCTACCTATAAATACGTGTCTCCCTCTGAAATTCTCGCGCAGATAAACCCTAACCTTCGTCCACCTCGCGCCGCCGGACAATTTCCCCACCGACGGACATGTCCAGCCGCCACGTCGCTCCATCCAATGGGAGCGCGACACGTCAGCCCCGCCGCCTCCCTCCTCCACTCAGGCGCCGCCACCTGGCCCTGCCTCGCCGCCTCTCTCGCGCGGGCCCGGGAGGCCCAGATCTGCCCCCCGGCCCGGTGCGCCGCCGCCGCCCGAGGCCCTCGCCTCCCCGCAGCCTGGCTCGCGACCGGGGCGAGCCCCGCATGCCTCCTCGCTCCGAGCCGCCCGCCGCCCTTCGCCGCACTTGCGCCGGCCGCCGCGCCTCCTCACGCCGGCGATCGTTGCCGCCGTCTCCAGCTCGCCGCGCCATCCTCTCTCCGCACCGCCTCCGCCTCCGCCGCCCGGTGGTCGCCGCCCGAGCCGCCCCAGCTCCGCCACCGCGCCGGCGCTGCCAACCACCGCTGCCTGCCTCGCCGGCGACCGTGCCAGGCTGCCGACTGGCTTCTCCTTCTCGCGCCAGCCACCATCTTCAGCGAGCCCGAGGAGGATCCTCGTTTTGCGCGCTGCCTGCTAAAGTGTTCGACCCGATCTGGATCTGGAAATATCTCGAGGGGTTGACTTTTTCTCCTCTAACCCTAATCTTTTTGCATTTTTCAACGCATCATAACTTTGTATCCGTAGCCCCGTTTTACGCGTGTAGCATATCAAAATGTTCGTCTCGACGAGTACATCATTTCATCTCATTGCATCATTTTCATTTGAGCTCATCTTGATGCCCGAAATGCTGTTGGAAGAGGGCTATGTGATGAATTTGTCAGATCTGTTTCAGGAAATGTCATTTTGTCATTTTTGCCATGTTTAATGTGTGCATGCTATGATCCTGAGCTCTACATGTGTTTTGTAGAATGCCATGCCATCTTTACAGGGGTGCTTGCCATGTATTTTTGTGATATTTGTGGTGACTAGGACAAGCTTGCAAACTAGTGTAATCGGTAATGCTGATTTCAGGGACTTAGAATTTATCTAAGTCCTTGTCCTGTTTTTGTTGTTATGCCATATGTTCATGTTGTTTCCTAGTGATCCGTGCCTCTTTTGAGGATGATCTGTAAGGATGTTTTGTTAAGATTGTAGTGCTCTATCCATCCATGTTTTTTTTTTCAATTATGGAGCACCCTAGCTTGAGTAAATTGAGCTCTACTTTTGCTATAAAGTAATCCTGGCAAATTGTTGACATGTTTAGCGATTTTGCCGGGGATGTTGCTATTTATCCGTGCATGCTATGTTGTTGTTCTTGCCATGTCTATCTCCTATGCCATGTCTTCTTGATGGGTATATCTTAGTTTGTCATTCCATGCTCTGTAGTGAGTGCATCGAGCTCGTAAACATGCCTACTCGTTAATCTGTTTTGCATGCTCCAGTTTTTCACCAAGTCTGAATCTGTTTATGTTTTTGCCATGTTCACATGCTTGCAATTGTATTTTCTGATCCCTTTTGACTCAAGGTCACTAAGGGACTTTTGTTAAGTGCTTTGAGTAGCTTCATGCCATGCCTTGCTTTGCCCTGTTAAGTTCCTGTACCATGTACTTTTCATGCTCTAAAGTGTGCTTCCTGATGATAAATTCCAGACTTGTGTTAATTTCACTAAGTCTGAGACCTGTTGTCATTTGCACTTTTCCCATGCTTGTTTGAGCCTGTTAATGGATGAATTAGCCGTAGCTCAGTGTTCATCGTTTGTCAAGCTTCATGAGTGGATCCCTGCCATGTATTTTGTTGTTATGTTTGAGTGCTGTAGCATATTTATCTTGATGCATTTAGATGGCTACTTGCTGATTATCGTAGACCGGTGCCATATTTGTTTTGCTTGCCATTTCCAAACCGTGCATCCGATTCCGGTGATCTTTATATTGATTTCAACCGAAATAACCTCAGCTTTTCAGTGGCACTCTTGGATTTCCAAGTTGAGGCCAGGTTCAATCATTCCTTTCCAAATCATGCATATGCATCACATACCGCATCCCGCATATCATACCATGTTCATGTGTTGGTTGTTTACTATGTTGTGTGCTTCTTTCCGGTGTTGCTTCTTCGGGCTGGTTTCGTTAACGTCGCGTTTGTGAAGACCCGTTCGTCTACGTCCGTTTGTCTTCTTCATGGACTCGTTCTTCTTCCTTGCGGGATTTCAGGCAAGATGACCATACCCTCGAAATCACTTCTATCTTTGCTTGCTAGTTGCTCACTCTTTTTCTATGCCTATGCTGCGATACCTACCACTTGCTTATCTTGCCTCCCATATTGTTAAACCAAACCTTTAACCCACCTTGTCCTAGCAAACCGTTGTTTGGCTATGTTACCGCTTTGCTCAGCCCCTCTTATAGCATTGTTAGTTGCAGGTGAAGATTAAAGTTTGTTCCTTGTTGGAACATGGAGATGTTGTTCCTTGTTGGAACATGTTTAATTGTTGGGATATCACAATATCTCTTATCTAATTAACGCATCTATATACTTGGTAAATGGTGGAAGGCTCGACCTTATGCCTGGTGTTTTGTTCCACTCTTGCCGCCCTAGTTTCCGTCATATCGGTGTTATGTTCCCGGATTTTGCGTTCCTTACGCAGTTGGGTTATAATGGGAACCCCTTGACGGTTCGCCTTGAATAAAACTCCTCCAGCAAGGCCCAACATTGGTTTTACCATTTGCCACCTAGCCTTTTCTTTCCCTTGGGTAGGCCTGCCCAAGGGTCATCTTTATTTAAACCCCCACGCCAGTGCTCCTCTGAGTGTTGGTCCAACTTGTCAGCCGCCGGTGGCCACCAGGGGCAACTCTGGGCTGGCCTACCGGAAGTTTGGACAATCCGGTGTGCCCTGAGAACGAGATATGTGCAGCTCCTATCGGGATTTGTCGGCACATTCGGGTGGCTTTGCTGGTCTTATTTTACCATTGTCGAAATGTCTTGTAACCGGGATTCCCAGCCTGATCGGGTCTTCCTGGGAGAAGGAATATCCTTCGTTGACCATGAGAGCTTGTGATGGGCTAAGTTGGGACACCCATGCAGGGATTTGAACTTTCAAAAGCCGTGCCCGCGGTTATGTGCAGATGGGAATTTGTTAACGTCCGGTTGTAGAAAACCTGAAGTTGACCTTAATTAAAATACATCAACCGCGTGTGTAACCGTGATGGTCTCTTCTCGGCGGAGTCCGGGAAGTGAACACGGTGTTGGAGTTATGCTTGACGTAGGTTGTTCTAGGATCACTTCTTGATCATAGTTGTTCGACCGTGCTTTTGTCTTCTCTTTTCGCTCTCTTTTGCGAATAGGTTAGCCACCATATATGCTAGTCGCTTGCTGCAGCTCCACCTCATACCTTTACCTTACCCTTAAGCTTAAATAGTCTTGATCGCGAGGATGTGAGATTTTTGAGTCCCCGTGACTCACAGATACTTCCAAAACCAGTTTGCAGGTGCTGATGTTACCGAGCAGGTGACGCAACCAAGCTCAAGGAGGAGCTCGATGAAGATCTTGTCCTTTGTGTTGTTTCGTTCTAGTTGATCAGTACTGGAGCCCAGTCGGGACGATCGGGGATCTGTGTAGCTTTTGGGGTAGTCTTCTTTTATTTTGGTTCCGTAGTCGGACCTTGAGTGTATCTGATTGATGTAATGCTTTAGTCATGTAAGTGTGTGAAGTGGCGATTGTAAGACAATTATGTATCTCTTTCCCTTATGTATTACATGGGTTGTGTGAAGATTACTTCACTTGCGACATTGCTTTCAATGCGGTTATGCCTCTAAGTCGTGCTTCGACACGTGGGAGATATAGCCGCATCGAGGGCGTTACAAGTTGGTAACCAGAGCCTTCCCGACCTTAGGAGCCCCCTGCTTGATCGAATCGCTGGCGTTATTGAGTGTAGAAATGTTTTGAGTCATTTAGGAATTATATATCGGAGAGTTAGGAATTCTTTTTACTCCCCAGTCCCTTCGTCGCTCTGGTGAGGCATCCTGACGTAGAGTTTTGACTCTTCTCTTCTCAAATTTCACTAATTTTTTTAGGATCACGCGAGTATCTTGGAATCGTTTTGATGGTTTTGTGACGAGAACATTGTTCTTGGTGCCTCCTGACATTTAGGGGTTGTGGCAGTTTCCCAGGGAGTTGAGCTCCGAGGTGTTGTCGTCACAATTTTATCGTTGCAGTTCTGGAATACCTGAGTTTAGTTTCACCGACATCGAAAATCTCTTTTATGCAGTTGTTGGTGAGATAACCTCGATGCCACCCAGTACTGGGGCGGGAGTTCGGGAGTATTGCCATAACTCATATAACGGATGCTTTTCGAAGGTTGAGGTAAACGATTTCCGAAGGTTTCTTGGTTATGTGTTGAAGGATGGATACAGCTGGATGTAGGATTTGCTAGTTTGGGTTGAGATATTATGCTTCCCCTGTATCCCCAACACCTGATTGCATAACCGGAAAATTTCGGGAGTTTATAAGTGGGAATTCAAGTAGCTCTTAGGATATCTTTCCGACAGATGTATGATATGATATTGGGGTTCGACGTCTAGTGGTCCGCCTATTCACAGTTGGTTTTACAGTGGTCTCGTTGTGTCTTAAAGAGTCCTTGGCTATGCTGACTCGGGGACGATTCGTATGTCATGTGCACTGCCTTGTACATGATGGTGCTGTACGATCGAGCCCGTGTAGGCCCCACCACGAAAACTTCGGACAAAATCTCTATCATATGTTTGTTCTGGCTTATTCTGCAAGCCAATCCTTTGTTTTGTTTTGAGTTCTGGTATTCGAGTTGCTTCGAAGTCAAATGTTGATTCCATACCTTTCCTAAGTGGTGTTCTCATGTTCCCATGTGAATAGTAATCCTTCTTGATAATCGAGACTGTCATGTCAATCCTTTTCAACCGGTGTGCTTCTCTTCAAGTGGATCCAATCATTTCAACATCAGCAAGATCTATTACTAGTTCTTCTCAACGGTGTTGTCTTCATCTGTTCCAAGTTGACTTTGTTTTTCCCACCAACCCACCCTTTTTTCTTCAAGGACTCAGATTTCTTAATCGAGTATCCATCTTTTTGAGGTGAGGCCTCCCCATTCTGTTCCGTCAATATTCTTATCCGGTGATTCTCATGAAGATTCTAACGGAGCTTCTAGTTCATCATTCTTTGTGCTTTTCCTTTTCCGGTGGATTCAATTCAAGCTTTGTGGATCATATCCTTTTTTCTCCTTTCTAATACCTCCTCATACCGGTGCACCTCTTAATCATTCACCTCTCGCTATTCATTTGTTCCGGAGTGCTCAAGATATCTCGAAGATTCGTGTTTCCACTCTGCTTTCGTTCCAGCTCTTTCGAGGATGTTATCTCATTCAAGTCATTTAATTCAACCGGTGCAATCTCTCTTTAAAGTAATTGTTCAACGGTGTATCTTTTGAGTGGGCCCTAACCCACATGTCTTTTCCCAGGATCTTACCCGACTCTTCTTATTTTCCCGGAGCTATCCTAGATTCTTTTCAAAGTTTTACGTAAGAATGATCTGTCATTAGTCAAATGTTTTTCTCCAAGATCTTTCATTTCTTTTCATCGTTGGTGCAACATTTCTATTCGTCATTCCGGAGTGCCTCAACAATTTATGGTGGTGCTTCTCGTCGTCATTCTTAGATTTTGAAGACCGAAGAAGAGTTTCTTTTAAATCTTGCCCCATTCTCTGCCATCCTCCCATAATTGTTTCAGTTGTGAGAATTTCTTTTCACCCATCTGGAGTAATTCAGAGTATTTTCAGTTTGATTCTCCGAAGGCCATCATTTCGGGATTATTCATTCTAGCTTTCAGCTCTCATCCTCCTAATTTTACCGGTGCATCGATCAAATATCCTCTAATCAGTGCATGATCTCTTCGTTCTCTCATATATAAATTCTCTCAAGCATCTTCTTTCATTTGCTAATTCTTCCCGGTGTTTCTTTATCTTCTCTTCGTTCATTTTTCATTCTTACGGTGGTTCGTTCAAGAGTTCTTGTCATTCGTTATCATATCAATTTATTCGTTGTTTTCAATCCTATCTGCGGTTCATTGAAGACCTTCCCAAGTTACGCTATATCTCTCTTAATCCTTTTCAACGCGAATAAGTAGTATGCCTAATCAATTGCTTGTCATCAATTTAATTGATGAAGGATACGCATAATGTAATTCTTATTATTGTTTCATCCAAGGGATTAATTCCTTATTCCGGAGGCTCACCATATCATGTCATCATGTGCATTTCATTTGCATACATGTTCGTCTCATGCATCCGAGCATTTTTCCCGTTGTCCGTTCTGCAATCCGGCGCTCCTATGTCATCCGGTGCCCTTTCTACCTCTTTTCGTGTGCGAGTGTTAAACATTTTCGGATTAGACCGAGACTTGTCATGCGGCCTTGGTTTACTACCGGTAGACCGCCTGTCATGTTTCGTGCCATTTGGACTTCGTTTGATACTCCAACGGTTAACCGAGGGACCAAAAAGGCCTCGTGTGTGTTGCAGCCCAACACCCTTCCAATTTGGCTCAAAACCCACCTAAACCCCCTCCATCATCCATAGCTCTGTTTTGTGCGTGTAGCATCTCAAAATGTTCGTCTCGACGAGTACATAATTTCATCTCATTGCATCATTTTCATTTGAGCTAATCTTGATGCCCGAAATGCTGTTGGAAGAGGGCTATGTGATGAATTTGTTAGATCTGTTTCAGCAAATGGCATTTTGTCATTTTTGCCATGTTTAATGTGTGCATGCTATGATCCTGAGCTCTACGTGTATTTTGTAGAATGCCATG
Source organism: Triticum urartu (assembly GCF_056163025.1). Lineage (NCBI taxonomy): Eukaryota > Viridiplantae > Streptophyta > Magnoliopsida > Poales > Poaceae > Triticum > Triticum urartu. The sequence continues at coordinate 117,134,112 of NC_141877.1, forward strand.
CCATCTTTACAGGGGTGCTTGCCATGTATTTTTGTGATATTTGTGGTGACTAGCACAAGCTTGCAAACTAGCGTGATCGGTAATGCTGATTTCAGGGACTTAGAATTTATCTAAGTCCTTGTCCTGTTTTTGTTGTTATGCCATATGTTCATGTTGTTTCCTAGTGATCCGTGCCTCTTTTGAGGATGATCAGTAAGGATGTTTTGGTAAGATTGTAGTGCTCTATCCATCCTTGTTTTGTTTGCAATTATGGAGCACCCTAGCTTGAGTAAATTGAGCTCTACTTTTGCTATAAAGTAATCCTAGAAGATTGTTGACATGTTTAGCGATTTTGCTGGGGATGTTGCTATTGATCCGTGCATGCTATGTTGTTGTTCTTGCCATGTCTAGCTCCTATGCCATGTATTCTTGATGGGTCTATGCTTAGTTTGTCATGCCGTGCTCTGTAGTGAGTGCATCGAGCTCGTAAACATGCCTACTCGTTAATCTGTTTTGCATGCTCCAGTTTTTCACTAAGTCTGAATCTGTTTATGTTTTTGCCATGTTCACATGCTTGCAATTGTATTTTCTGATCCCTTTTGGCTCAAGGTCACTAAGGGACTTTTGTTAAGTGCTTTGAGTAGCTTCATGCCATGCCTTGATTTGCCTTGTTAAGTTCCTGTAGCATGTACTTTTCATGCTTTAAAGTGTGCTTCCTGATGATAAATTCCAGACTTGTGTTAATTTCACTAAGTCTGAGACCTGTTGTCATTTGCACTTTTCCCATGCTTGTTTGAGCCTGTTAATGGATGAATTAGCCGTAGCTCAGTGTTAATCTTTTGTCAAGCTTCATGAGTGGATCCCTGCCATGTATTTTGTTGTTATGTTTGAGTGCTGTAGCATATTTATCTTGATGCATTTAGATGGCTACTTGCTGATTATCGTAGACCGGTGCCATATTTGTTTTGCTTGCCATTTCCAAACCGTGCATCGGATTCCGGTGATCTTTATATCGATTTCAACCAAAATCACCTCACCTTTTCAGTGGCACTCTTGGATTTCCGTGAGGCCAGGTTCAATCATTGCTTTCCAAATCATGCATATGCATCACATACCGCATCCCGCATATCATACCATGTTCATGTGTTGGTTGTTTAATATGTTGTGTGCTTCTTTCTGGTGTTGCTTCTTCGGGCTGGTTCTTTTAACGTCGCGTTTGTGAGGACCCGTTCATCTATGTCCGTTTGTCTTCCTCATGGACTCGTTCTTCGTCCTTGCGGGATTTCAGGCAAGATGACCATACCCTCGAAATCACTTCTATCTTTGCTTGCTAGTTGCTCGCTCTTTTGCTATGTCTATGCTGTGATACCTACCACTTGCTTATCATGCCTCCCATATTGTTAAACCAAACCTTTAACCCACCTTGTCCTAGCAAACTGTTGTTTGGCTATGTTACCACTTTGCTCAGCCCCTCTTATAGCGTTGTTAGTTGCAGGTGAAGATTGAAGTTTGTTCCTTGTTGGAACATGGAGATGTTGTTCCTTGTTGGAACATGTTTACTTGTTGGGATATCACAATATCTCTTATCTAATTAATGCATCTATATACTTGGTAAATGGTGGAAGGCTCGGCATTATGCCTGGTGTTTTGTTCCACTCTTGCCGCCCTAGTTTCCGTCATATCGGTGTTATGTTCCCGGATTTTGCTTTCCTTACGCGGTTGGGTTATAATGGGAACCCGTTGACAGTTCGCCTTGAATAAAACTCCTCCAGTAAGGCCCAACATTGGTTTTACCATTTGCCACCCAGCCTTTTCTTTCCCTTGGGTAGGCCTGCCCCCGGGGTCATCTTTATTTAAACCACCAGGCCAGTGCTCCTCCGAGTGTTGGTCCAACTTGTCAGCCGCCGGTGGCCACCAGGGGCAACTCTGGGCTGGCCTACCGGAAGTTTCCATCCGTAGCTCCATTTTGCACATGTAGCATATCAAAATGTTCGTCTCGACGAGTACATCATTTCATCTCATTGCATCATTTTCATTTGAGCTCATCTTGATGACCGAAATGCTGTTGGAAGAGGGCTATGTGATGAATTTGCTATCTATGGTGCTCATAAGTGACCCAAGTTCTTCATTTATCCTCCCGGCGAAATAAGTTTCTCATCTCCTTGTTCTTATCAATCAAATTCTTTTCCCGTGAGTGGCAGTATTTCACCTCAGTTTTGAGATGTTTTCCACAAGCCCACTTCAAGCTTATTCATTTTGTTGTGGGTTTCCCAACAATTCCGTTCTAGCATTTGTTGTAAGCGTCCTCTCCCAAGATCGTGTTTCCCTTCGTTCACTCCATTCCATTCTTACTTTTGTTCCGGAGGCATTGTGATGTTGCTATCTTCAACCTTTCTTCTTGTTCTTGTCAGGACCTTGTTCTTTTCTTGCTTATCCATTTAACCGGAGAGTTGTGCCCTCTGCTCAAGTTCTTTTCATCCTATCAAGCCTTGCATATCTTTCCAATCGGAGTTCTGCCCGAAGTTGTTCTTCCTTGTTCATCTTTTCTAACGGAGTGTTTTCAACTTAATTTATCTCTGTTGTATTCTTTTCTCGAGTTGGCTTAACCTTTTCAAGGTTCTTTGGTTTCACTCGTTTGTCAAGGAAGCAACTCAGTTTTACCTCTCCTCTTTCTCTTCCATTGTCCCTCCGGTGCCATTCTAGATCTCGGGACGAGATCCTCTCGTAGTGGTGGAGTGTTGTAATGCCCCGAGACCGATGTGCCAGGTGTCCTCCAGTTATTCGCTGTTGTTATGTTATCTTTGCTTGCGTGTCATGCATTGCATATCATGTCATCATGTGCATTTCATTTGCATACATGTTCGTCTCATGCATCCGAGCATTTTTCCCATTGTCCGTTTTGCAATCCGGCGCTCCTATGTCATCCGGTGCCCTTTCTACCTCTTTTCGTGTGCGGGTGTTAAACATTTTCGGATTGGACCGAGACTTGTCATGCGGCCTTGGTTTACTACCGGTAGACCGTCTGTCAAGTTTCGTGCCATTTGGACTTCATTTGATACTCCAACAGTTAATCGAGGGACCGAAAAGGCCTCGTGTGTGTTGCAGCCCAACACCCTTCCAATTTGGCCCAAAACCCACCAATACCCCCTCCATCATCTCGGTCGTTCGATCACGATCGCGTGGCCGAAAACCGCACCTCATTTGGACTCTCTTAGCTCCCTCTACCTATAAATATGTGTCTTCCTCCGAAATTCTCGCGCAGATAAACCCTAACCTTCGTCCACCTCGCGCCGCCGGACAATTTCCCCGCCGACGGACATGTCCAGCCGCCACGTTGCTCCATCCAATGGCAGCGCGACACGTCAGCCCCGCCGCCTCCCTCCTCCACCCAGGCGCTGCCACCTGGCCCTGCCTCGCCGCCTCTCCCGCGCGTGCCCGGGAGGCCCAGATCCGCCCCCTGGCCTGGTGCGCTGCCGCCGCCCGAGGCCCTCGCCTCCCCCCCGCCTGGCTCACGACCGGGGCGAGCCCCGCGCGCCTCCTCGCTCCGAGCCGCCCGCCGCCCTTCGCCGCACTTGCGCCGGCCGCCGCGCCTCCTCACGCCGGCGATCGTCGCCGCTGTCTCCAGCTCGCTGCGCCATCCTCCCTCTGCACCGCCTCTACCTCCGCCGCCCGGTGGTCGCCGCCCGAGCCGCCCCGGCGCTGCCAACCACCGCGGCCTGCCTCGCCGGTGACCGTGCCAGGCCGCTGACCGGCTTCTCCTCCCCGCACCAGCCGCCATCTCCGGCAAGCCCGAGGAGGATCCCCGTTTTGAGCGCCGCCTGCTACAGTGTTCGACCCGATCTGGATCTGGAAATATCTCGAGGGGTTGACTTTTTCTCCTCTAACCCTAATCTTTTTGCAATTTTCAACGCATCATAACTTTGCATCTGTAGCTCCGTTTTGCGCATGTAGCATATCAAAATGTTCGTCTCGACGAGCACATCATTTCATCTCATTGCATCATTTTCATTTGAGCTCATCTTGATGCCCGAAATGCTGTTGGAAGAGGGCTATGTGATGAATTTGTCAGATCTGTTTCAGCAAATGGCATTTTGTCATTTTTGCCATGTTTAATGTGTGCATGCTATGATCCTGAGCTCTACATGTGTTTTGTAGAATGCCATGCCATCTTTACCGGGTGCTTCCCATGTATTTTTGTGATATTTGTGGTGACTAGCACAAGCTTGCAAAGTAGCGTAATCGGTAATGCTGATTTCAGGGACTTAGAATTTATCTAAGTCCTTGTCCTGTTTTTGTTGTTATGCCATATGTTCATGTTGTTTCCTAGTGATCCGTGCCTCTTTTGAGGATGATCAGTAAGGATGTTTTGGTAAGATTGTGGTTCTTTATCCATCCATGTCTTTGTTTGCAATTATGGAGCAACCTAGCTTGAGTCAATCGAGCTCTACTTTTGCTATAAAGTAATCCTCGAAGATTGTTGACATGTTTAGCGATTTTGCTGGGGATGTTGCTATTGATCCGTGCATGCTATGTTGTTGTTCTTGCCATGTCTAGCTCCTATGCCATGTATTCTTGATGGGTCTATGCTTAGTTTGTCATGCCGTGCTCTGTAGTGAGTGCATCGAGCTCGTAAACATGCCTACTCGTTAATCTGTTTTGCATGCTCCAGTTTTTCACTAAGTCTGAATCTGTTTATGTTTTTGCCATGTTCACATGCTTGCAATTGTATTTTCTGATCCCTTTTGGCTCAAGGTCACTAAGGGACTTTTGTTAAGTGCTTTGAGTAGCTTCATGCCATGCCTTGATTTGCCTTGTTAAGTTCCTGTAGCATGTACTTTTCATGCTTTAAAGTGTGCTTCCTGATGATAAATTCCAGACTTGTGTTAATTTCACTAAGTCTGAGACCTGTTGTCATTTGCACTTTTCCCATGCTTGTTTGAGCCTGTTAATGGATGAATTAGCCGTAGCTCAGTGTTAATCTTTTGTCAAGCTTCATGAGTGGATCCCTGCCATGTATTTTGTTGTTATGTTTGAGTGCTGTAGCATATTTATCTTGATGCATTTAGATGGCTACTTGCTGATTATCGTAGACCGGTGCCATATTTGTTTTGCTTGCCATTTCCAAACCGTGCATCGGATTCCGGTGATCTTTATATCGATTTCAACCAAAATCACCTCACCTTTTCAGTGGCACTCTTGGATTTCCGTGAGGCCAGGTTCAATCATTGCTTTCCAAATCATGCATATGCATCACATACCGCATCCCGCATATCATACCATGTTCATGTGTTGGTTGTTTAATATGTTGTGTGCTTCTTTCTGGTGTTGCTTCTTCGGGCTGGTTCTTTTAACGTCGCGTTTGTGAGGACCCGTTCATCTATGTCCGTTTGTCTTCCTCATGGACTCGTTCTTCGTCCTTGCGGGATTTCAGGCAAGATGACCATACCCTCGAAATCACTTCTATCTTTGCTTGCTAGTTGCTCGCTCTTTTGCTATGTCTATGCTGTGATACCTACCACTTGCTTATCATGCCTCCCATATTGTTAAACCAAACCTTTAACCCACCTTGTCCTAGCAAACTGTTGTTTGGCTATGTTACCACTTTGCTCAGCCCCTCTTATAGCGTTGTTAGTTGCAGGTGAAGATTGAAGTTTGTTCCTTGTTGGAACATGGAGATGTTGTTCCTTGTTGGAACATGTTTACTTGTTGGGATATCACAATATCTCTTATCTAATTAATGCATCTATATACTTGGTAAATGGTGGAAGGCTCGGCATTATGCCTGGTGTTTTGTTCCACTCTTGCCGCCCTAGTTTCCGTCATATCGGTGTTATGTTCCCGGATTTTGCTTTCCTTACGCGGTTGGGTTATAATGGGAACCCGTTGACAGTTCGCCTTGAATAAAACTCCTCCAGTAAGGCCCAACATTGGTTTTACCATTTGCCACCCAGCCTTTTCTTTCCCTTGGGTAGGCCTGCCCCCGGGGTCATCTTTATTTAAACCACCAGGCCAGTGCTCCTCCGAGTGTTGGTCCAACTTGTCAGCCGCCGGTGGCCACCAGGGGCAACTCTGGGCTGGCCTACCGGAAGTTTCCATCCGTAGCTCCATTTTGCACATGTAGCATATCAAAATGTTCGTCTCGACGAGTACATCATTTCATCTCATTGCATCATTTTCATTTGAGCTCATCTTGATGACCGAAATGCTGTTGGAAGAGGGCTATGTGATGAATTTGCTATCTATGGTGCTCATAAGTGACCCAAGTTCTTCATTTATCCTCCCGGCGAAATAAGTTTCTCATCTCCTTGTTCTTATCAATCAAATTCTTTTCCCGTGAGTGGCAGTATTTCACCTCAGTTTTGAGATGTTTTCCACAAGCCCACTTCAAGCTTATTCATTTTGTTGTGGGTTTCCCAACAATTCCGTTCTAGCATTTGTTGTAAGCGTCCTCTCCCAAGATCGTGTTTCCCTTCGTTCACTCCATTCCATTCTTACTTTTGTTCCGGAGGCATTGTGATGTTGCTATCTTCAACCTTTCTTCTTGTTCTTGTCAGGACCTTGTTCTTTTCTTGCTTATCCATTTAACCGGAGAGTTGTGCCCTCTGCTCAAGTTCTTTTCATCCTATCAAGCCTTGCATATCTTTCCAATCGGAGTTCTGCCCGAAGTTGTTCTTCCTTGTTCATCTTTTCTAACGGAGTGTTTTCAACTTAATTTATCTCTGTTGTATTCTTTTCTCGAGTTGGCTTAACCTTTTCAAGGTTCTTTGGTTTCACTCGTTTGTCAAGGAAGCAACTCAGTTTTACCTCTCCTCTTTCTCTTCCATTGTCCCTCCGGTGCCATTCTAGATCTCGGGACGAGATCCTCTCGTAGTGGTGGAGTGTTGTAATGCCCCGAGACCGATGTGCCAGGTGTCCTCCAGTTATTCGCTGTTGTTATGTTATCTTTGCTTGCGTGTCATGCATTGCATATCATGTCATCATGTGCATTTCATTTGCATACATGTTCGTCTCATGCATCCGAGCATTTTTCCCATTGTCCGTTTTGCAATCCGGCGCTCCTATGTCATCCGGTGCCCTTTCTACCTCTTTTCGTGTGCGGGTGTTAAACATTTTCGGATTGGACCGAGACTTGTCATGCGGCCTTGGTTTACTACCGGTAGACCGTCTGTCAAGTTTCGTGCCATTTGGACTTCATTTGATACTCCAACAGTTAATCGAGGGACCGAAAAGGCCTCGTGTGTGTTGCAGCCCAACACCCTTCCAATTTGGCCCAAAACCCACCAATACCCCCTCCATCATCTCGGTCGTTCGATCACGATCGCGTGGCCGAAAACCGCACCTCATTTGGACTCTCTTAGCTCCCTCTACCTATAAATATGTGTCTTCCTCCGAAATTCTCGCGCAGATAAACCCTAACCTTCGTCCACCTCGCGCCGCCGGACAATTTCCCCGCCGACGGACATGTCCAGCCGCCACGTTGCTCCATCCAATGGCAGCGCGACACGTCAGCCCCGCCGCCTCCCTCCTCCACCCAGGCGCTGCCACCTGGCCCTGCCTCGCCGCCTCTCCCGCGCGTGCCCGGGAGGCCCAGATCCGCCCCCTGGCCTGGTGCGCTGCCGCCGCCCGAGGCCCTCGCCTCCCCCCCGCCTGGCTCACGACCGGGGCGAGCCCCGCGCGCCTCCTCGCTCCGAGCCGCCCGCCGCCCTTCGCCGCACTTGCGCCGGCCGCCGCGCCTCCTCACGCCGGCGATCGTCGCCGCTGTCTCCAGCTCGCTGCGCCATCCTCCCTCTGCACCGCCTCTACCTCCGCCGCCCGGTGGTCGCCGCCCGAGCCGCCCCGGCGCTGCCAACCACCGCGGCCTGCCTCGCCGGTGACCGTGCCAGGCCGCTGACCGGCTTCTCCTCCCCGCACCAGCCGCCATCTCCGGCAAGCCCGAGGAGGATCCCCGTTTTGAGCGCCGCCTGCTACAGTGTTCGACCCGATCTGGATCTGGAAATATCTCGAGGGGTTGACTTTTTCTCCTCTAACCCTAATCTTTTTGCAATTTTCAACGCATCATAACTTTGCATCTGTAGCTCCGTTTTGCGCATGTAGCATATCAAAATGTTCGTCTCGACGAGCACATCATTTCATCTCATTGCATCATTTTCATTTGAGCTCATCTTGATGCCCGAAATGCTGTTGGAAGAGGGCTATGTGATGAATTTGTCAGATCTGTTTCAGCAAATGGCATTTTGTCATTTTTGCCATGTTTAATGTGTGCATGCTATGATCCTGAGCTCTACATGTGTTTTGTAGAATGCCATGCCATCTTTACCGGGTGCTTCCCATGTATTTTTGTGATATTTGTGGTGACTAGCACAAGCTTGCAAAGTAGCGTAATCGGTAATGCTGATTTCAGGGACTTAGAATTTATCTAAGTCCTTGTCCTGTTTTTGTTGTTATGCCATATGTTCATGTTGTTTCCTAGTGATCCGTGCCTCTTTTGAGGATGATCAGTAAGGATGTTTTGGTAAGATTGTGGTTCTTTATCCATCCATGTCTTTGTTTGCAATTATGGAGCAACCTAGCTTGAGTCAATCGAGCTCTACTTTTGCTATAAAGTAATCCTAGAAGATTGTTGACATGTTTAGCGATTTTGCTGGGGATGTTGCTATTGATCCGTGCATGCTATGTTGTTGTTCTTGCCATGTCTAGCTCCTATGCCATGTATTCTTGATGGGTCTATGCTTAGTTTGTCATGCCGTGCTCTGTAGTGAGTGCATCGAGCTCGTAAACATGCCTACTCGTTAATCTGTTTTGCATGCTCCAGTTTTTCACTAAGTCTGAATCTGTTTATGTTTTTGCCATGTTCACATGCTTGCAATTGTATTTTCTGATCCCTTTTGGCTCAAGGTCACTAAGGGACTTTTGTTAAGTGCTTTGAGTAGCTTCATGCCATGCCTTGATTTGCCTTGTTAAGTTCCTGTAGCATGTACTTTTCATGCTTTAAAGTGTGCTTCCTGATGATAAATTCCAGACTTGTGTTAATTTCACTAAGTCTGAGACCTGTTGTCATTTGCACTTTTCCCATGCTTGTTTGAGCCTGTTAATGGATGAATTAGCCGTAGCTCAGTGTTAATCTTTTGTCAAGCTTCATGAGTGGATCCCTGCCATGTATTTTGTTGTTATGTTTGAGTGCTGTAGCATATTTATCTTGATGCATTTAGATGGCTACTTGCTGATTATCGTAGACCGGTGCCATATTTGTTTTGCTTGCCATTTCCAAACCGTGCATCGGATTCCGGTGATCTTTATATCGATTTCAACCAAAATCACCTCACCTTTTCAGTGGCACTCTTGGATTTCCGTGAGGCCAGGTTCAATCATTGCTTTCCAAATCATGCATATGCATCACATACCGCATCCCGCATATCATACCATGTTCATGTGTTGGTTGTTTAATATGTTGTGTGCTTCTTTCTGGTGTTGCTTCTTCGGGCTGGTTCTTTTAACGTCGCGTTTGTGAGGACCCGTTCATCTATGTCCGTTTGTCTTCCTCATGGACTCGTTCTTCGTCCTTGCGGGATTTCAGGCAAGATGACCATACCCTCGAAATCACTTCTATCTTTGCTTGCTAGTTGCTCGCTCTTTTGCTATGTCTATGCTGTGATACCTACCACTTGCTTATCATGCCTCCCATATTGTTAAACCAAACCTTTAACCCACCTTGTCCTAGCAAACTGTTGTTTGGCTATGTTACCACTTTGCTCAGCCCCTCTTATAGCGTTGTTAGTTGCAGGTGAAGATTGAAGTTTGTTCCTTGTTGGAACATGGAGATGTTGTTCCTTGTTGGAACATGTTTACTTGTTGGGATATCACAATATCTCTTATCTAATTAATGCATCTATATACTTGGTAAATGGTGGAAGGCTCGGCATTATGCCTGGTGTTTTGTTCCACTCTTGCCGCCCTAGTTTCCGTCATATCGGTGTTATGTTCCCGGATTTTGCTTTCCTTACGCGGTTGGGTTATAATGGGAACCCGTTGACAGTTCGCCTTGAATAAAACTCCTCCAGTAAGGCCCAACATTGGTTTTACCATTTGCCACCCAGCCTTTTCTTTCCCTTGGGTAGGCCTGCCCCCGGGGTCATCTTTATTTAAACCACCAGGCCAGTGCTCCTCCGAGTGTTGGTCCAACTTGTCAGCCGCCGGTGGCCACCAGGGGCAACTCTGGGCTGGCCTACCGGAAGTTTCCATCCGTAGCTCCATTTTGCACATGTAGCATATCAAAATGTTCGTCTCGACGAGTACATCATTTCATCTCATTGCATCATTTTCATTTGAGCTCATCTTGATGACCGAAATGCTGTTGGAAGAGGGCTATGTGATGAATTTGCTATCTATGGTGCTCATAAGTGACCCAAGTTCTTCATTTATCCTCCCGGCGAAATAAGTTTCTCATCTCCTTGTTCTTATCAATCAAATTCTTTTCCCGTGAGTGGCAGTATTTCACCTCAGTTTTGAGATGTTTTCCACAAGCCCACTTCAAGCTTATTCATTTTGTTGTGGGTTTCCCAACAATTCCGTTCTAGCATTTGTTGTAAGCGTCCTCTCCCAAGATCGTGTTTCCCTTCGTTCACTCCATTCCATTCTTACTTTTGTTCCGGAGGCATTGTGATGTTGCTATCTTCAACCTTTCTTCTTGTTCTTGTCAGGACCTTGTTCTTTTCTTGCTTATCCATTTAACCGGAGAGTTGTGCCCTCTGCTCAAGTTCTTTTCATCCTATCAAGCCTTGCATATCTTTCCAATCGGAGTTCTGCCCGAAGTTGTTCTTCCTTGTTCATCTTTTCTAACGGAGTGTTTTCAACTTAATTTATCTCTGTTGTATTCTTTTCTCGAGTTGGCTTAACCTTTTCAAGGTTCTTTGGTTTCACTCGTTTGTCAAGGAAGCAACTCAGTTTTACCTCTCCTCTTTCTCTTCCATTGTCCCTCCGGTGCCATTCTAGATCTCGGGACGAGATCCTCTCGTAGTGGTGGAGTGTTGTAATGCCCCGAGACCGATGTGCCAGGTGTCCTCCAGTTATTCGCTGTTGTTATGTTATCTTTGCTTGCGTGTCATGCATTGCATATCATGTCATCATGTGCATTTCATTTGCATACATGTTCGTCTCATGCATCCGAGCATTTTTCCCATTGTCCGTTTTGCAATCCGGCGCTCCTATGTCATCCGGTGCCCTTTCTACCTCTTTTCGTGTGCGGGTGTTAAACATTTTCGGATTGGACCGAGACTTGTCATGCGGCCTTGGTTTACTACCGGTAGACCGTCTGTCAAGTTTCGTGCCATTTGGACTTCATTTGATACTCCAACAGTTAATCGAGGGACCGAAAAGGCCTCGTGTGTGTTGCAGCCCAACACCCTTCCAATTTGGCCCAAAACCCACCAATACCCCCTCCATCATCTCGGTCGTTCGATCACGATCGCGTGGCCGAAAACCGCACCTCATTTGGACTCTCTTAGCTCCCTCTACCTATAAATATGTGTCTTCCTCCGAAATTCTCGCGCAGATAAACCCTAACCTTCGTCCACCTCGCGCCGCCGGACAATTTCCCCGCCGACGGACATGTCCAGCCGCCACGTTGCTCCATCCAATGGCAGCGCGACACGTCAGCCCCGCCGCCTCCCTCCTCCACCCAGGCGCTGCCACCTGGCCCTGCCTCGCCGCCTCTCCCGCGCGTGCCCGGGAGGCCCAGATCCGCCCCCTGGCCTGGTGCGCTGCCGCCGCCCGAGGCCCTCGCCTCCCCCCCGCCTGGCTCACGACCGGGGCGAGCCCCGCGCGCCTCCTCGCTCCGAGCCGCCCGCCGCCCTTCGCCGCACTTGCGCCGGCCGCCGCGCCTCCTCACGCCGGCGATCGTCGCCGCTGTCTCCAGCTCGCTGCGCCATCCTCCCTCTGCACCGCCTCTACCTCCGCCGCCCGGTGGTCGCCGCCCGAGCCGCCCCGGCGCTGCCAACCACCGCGGCCTGCCTCGCCGGTGACCGTGCCAGGCCGCTGACCGGCTTCTCCTCCCCGCACCAGCCGCCATCTCCGGCAAGCCCGAGGAGGATCCCCGTTTTGAGCGCCGCCTGCTACAGTGTTCGACCCGATCTGGATCTGGAAATATCTCGAGGGGTTGACTTTTTCTCCTCTAACCCTAATCTTTTTGCAATTTTCAACGCATCATAACTTTGCATCTGTAGCTCCGTTTTGCGCATGTAGCATATCAAAATGTTCGTCTCGACGAGCACATCATTTCATCTCATTGCATCATTTTCATTTGAGCTCATCTTGATGCCCGAAATGCTGTTGGAAGAGGGCTATGTGATGAATTTGTCAGATCTGTTTCAGCAAATGGCATTTTGTCATTTTTGCCATGTTTAATGTGTGCATGCTATGATCCTGAGCTCTACATGTGTTTTGTAGAATGCCATGCCATCTTTACCGGGTGCTTCCCATGTATTTTTGTGATATTTGTGGTGACTAGCACAAGCTTGCAAAGTAGCGTAATCGGTAATGCTGATTTCAGGGACTTAGAATTTATCTAAGTCCTTGTCCTGTTTTTGTTGTTATGCCATATGTTCATGTTGTTTCCTAGTGATCCGTGCCTCTTTTGAGGATGATCAGTAAGGATGTTTTGGTAAGATTGTGGTTCTTTATCCATCCATGTCTTTGTTTGCAATTATGGAGCAACCTAGCTTGAGTCAATCGAGCTCTACTTTTGCTATAAAGTAATCCTCGAAGATTGTTGACATGTTTAGCGATTTTGCTGGGGATGTTGCTATTGATCCGTGCATGCTATGTTGTTGTTCTTGCCATGTCTAGCTCCTATGCCATGTATTCTTGATGGGTCTATGCTTAGTTTGTCATGCCGTGCTCTGTAGTGAGTGCATCGAGCTCGTAAACATGCCTACTCGTTAATCTGTTTTGCATGCTCCAGTTTTTCACTAAGTCTGAATCTGTTTATGTTTTTGCCATGTTCACATGCTTGCAATTGTATTTTCTGATCCCTTTTGGCTCAAGGTCACTAAGGGACTTTTGTTAAGTGCTTTGAGTAGCTTCATGCCATGCCTTGATTTGCCTTGTTAAGTTCCTGTAGCATGTACTTTTCATGCTTTAAAGTGTGCTTCCTGATGATAAATTCCAGACTTGTGTTAATTTCACTAAGTCTGAGACCTGTTGTCATTTGCACTTTTCCCATGCTTGTTTGAGCCTGTTAATGGATGAATTAGCCGTAGCTCAGTGTTAATCTTTTGTCAAGCTTCATGAGTGGATCCCTGCCATGTATTTTGTTGTTATGTTTGAGTGCTGTAGCATATTTATCTTGATGCATTTAGATGGCTACTTGCTGATTATCGTAGACCGGTGCCATATTTGTTTTGCTTGCCATTTCCAAACCGTGCATCGGATTCCGGTGATCTTTATATCGATTTCAACCAAAATCACCTCACCTTTTCAGTGGCACTCTTGGATTTCCGTGAGGCCAGGTTCAATCATTGCTTTCCAAATCATGCATATGCATCACATACCGCATCCCGCATATCATACCATGTTCATGTGTTGGTTGTTTAATATGTTGTGTGCTTCTTTCTGGTGTTGCTTCTTCGGGCTGGTTCTTTTAACGTCGCGTTTGTGAGGACCCGTTCATCTATGTCCGTTTGTCTTCCTCATGGACTCGTTCTTCGTCCTTGCGGGATTTCAGGCAAGATGACCATACCCTCGAAATCACTTCTATCTTTGCTTGCTAGTTGCTCGCTCTTTTGCTATGTCTATGCTGTGATACCTACCACTTGCTTATCATGCCTCCCATATTGTTAAACCAAACCTTTAACCCACCTTGTCCTAGCAAACTGTTGTTTGGCTATGTTACCACTTTGCTCAGCCCCTCTTATAGCGTTGTTAGTTGCAGGTGAAGATTGAAGTTTGTTCCTTGTTGGAACATGGAGATGTTGTTCCTTGTTGGAACATGTTTACTTGTTGGGATATCACAATATCTCTTATCTAATTAATGCATCTATATACTTGGTAAATGGTGGAAGGCTCGGCATTATGCCTGGTGTTTTGTTCCACTCTTGCCGCCCTAGTTTCCGTCATATCGGTGTTATGTTCCCGGATTTTGCTTTCCTTACGCGGTTGGGTTATAATGGGAACCCGTTGACAGTTCGCCTTGAATAAAACTCCTCCAGTAAGGCCCAACATTGGTTTTACCATTTGCCACCCAGCCTTTTCTTTCCCTTGGGTAGGCCTGCCCCCGGGGTCATCTTTATTTAAACCACCAGGCCAGTGCTCCTCCGAGTGTTGGTCCAACTTGTCAGCCGCCGGTGGCCACCAGGGGCAACTCTGGGCTGGCCTACCGGAAGTTTCCATCCGTAGCTCCATTTTGCACATGTAGCATATCAAAATGTTCGTCTCGACGAGTACATCATTTCATCTCATTGCATCATTTTCATTTGAGCTCATCTTGATGACCGAAATGCTGTTGGAAGAGGGCTATGTGATGAATTTGCTATCTATGGTGCTCATAAGTGACCCAAGTTCTTCATTTATCCTCCCGGCGAAATAAGTTTCTCATCTCCTTGTTCTTATCAATCAAATTCTTTTCCCGTGAGTGGCAGTATTTCACCTCAGTTTTGAGATGTTTTCCACAAGCCCACTTCAAGCTTATTCATTTTGTTGTGGGTTTCCCAACAATTCCGTTCTAGCATTTGTTGTAAGCGTCCTCTCCCAAGATCGTGTTTCCCTTCGTTCACTCCATTCCATTCTTACTTTTGTTCCGGAGGCATTGTGATGTTGCTATCTTCAACCTTTCTTCTTGTTCTTGTCAGGACCTTGTTCTTTTCTTGCTTATCCATTTAACCGGAGAGTTGTGCCCTCTGCTCAAGTTCTTTTCATCCTATCAAGCCTTGCATATCTTTCCAATCGGAGTTCTGCCCGAAGTTGTTCTTCCTTGTTCATCTTTTCTAACGGAGTGTTTTCAACTTAATTTATCTCTGTTGTATTCTTTTCTCGAGTTGGCTTAACCTTTTCAAGGTTCTTTGGTTTCACTCGTTTGTCAAGGAAGCAACTCAGTTTTACCTCTCCTCTTTCTCTTCCATTGTCCCTCCGGTGCCATTCTAGATCTCGGGACGAGATCCTCTCGTAGTGGTGGAGTGTTGTAATGCCCCGAGACCGATGTGCCAGGTGTCCTCCAGTTATTCGCTGTTGTTATGTTATCTTTGCTTGCGTGTCATGCATTGCATATCATGTCATCATGTGCATTTCATTTGCATACATGTTCGTCTCATGCATCCGAGCATTTTTCCCATTGTCCGTTTTGCAATCCGGCGCTCCTATGTCATCCGGTGCCCTTTCTACCTCTTTTCGTGTGCGGGTGTTAAACATTTTCGGATTGGACCGAGACTTGTCATGCGGCCTTGGTTTACTACCGGTAGACCGTCTGTCAAGTTTCGTGCCATTTGGACTTCATTTGATACTCCAACAGTTAATCGAGGGACCGAAAAGGCCTCGTGTGTGTTGCAGCCCAACACCCTTCCAATTTGGCCCAAAACCCACCAATACCCCCTCCATCATCTCGGTCGTTCGATCACGATCGCGTGGCCGAAAACCGCACCTCATTTGGACTCTCTTAGCTCCCTCTACCTATAAATATGTGTCTTCCTCCGAAATTCTCGCGCAGATAAACCCTAACCTTCGTCCACCTCGCGCCGCCGGACAATTTCCCCGCCGACGGACATGTCCAGCCGCCACGTTGCTCCATCCAATGGCAGCGCGACACGTCAGCCCCGCCGCCTCCCTCCTCCACCCAGGCGCTGCCACCTGGCCCTGCCTCGCCGCCTCTCCCGCGCGTGCCCGGGAGGCCCAGATCCGCCCCCTGGCCTGGTGCGCTGCCGCCGCCCGAGGCCCTCGCCTCCCCCCCGCCTGGCTCACGACCGGGGCGAGCCCCGCGCGCCTCCTCGCTCCGAGCCGCCCGCCGCCCTTCGCCGCACTTGCGCCGGCCGCCGCGCCTCCTCACGCCGGCGATCGTCGCCGCTGTCTCCAGCTCGCTGCGCCATCCTCCCTCTGCACCGCCTCTACCTCCGCCGCCCGGTGGTCGCCGCCCGAGCCGCCCCGGCGCTGCCAACCACCGCGGCCTGCCTCGCCGGTGACCGTGCCAGGCCGCTGACCGGCTTCTCCTCCCCGCACCAGCCGCCATCTCCGGCAAGCCCGAGGAGGATCCCCGTTTTGAGCGCCGCCTGCTACAGTGTTCGACCCGATCTGGATCTGGAAATATCTCGAGGGGTTGACTTTTTCTCCTCTAACCCTAATCTTTTTGCAATTTTCAACGCATCATAACTTTGCATCTGTAGCTCCGTTTTGCGCATGTAGCATATCAAAATGTTCGTCTCGACGAGCACATCATTTCATCTCATTGCATCATTTTCATTTGAGCTCATCTTGATGCCCGAAATGCTGTTGGAAGAGGGCTATGTGATGAATTTGTCAGATCTGTTTCAGCAAATGGCATTTTGTCATTTTTGCCATGTTTAATGTGTGCATGCTATGATCCTGAGCTCTACATGTGTTTTGTAGAATGCCATGCCATCTTTACCGGGTGCTTCCCATGTATTTTTGTGATATTTGTGGTGACTAGCACAAGCTTGCAAAGTAGCGTAATCGGTAATGCTGATTTCAGGGACTTAGAATTTATCTAAGTCCTTGTCCTGTTTTTGTTGTTATGCCATATGTTCATGTTGTTTCCTAGTGATCCGTGCCTCTTTTGAGGATGATCAGTAAGGATGTTTTGGTAAGATTGTGGTTCTTTATCCATCCATGTCTTTGTTTGCAATTATGGAGCAACCTAGCTTGAGTCAATCGAGCTCTACTTTTGCTATAAAGTAATCCTAGAAGATTGTTGACATGTTTAGCGATTTTGCTGGGGATGTTGCTATTGATCCGTGCATGCTATGTTGTTGTTCTTGCCATGTCTAGCTCCTATGCCATGTATTCTTGATGGGTCTATGCTTAGTTTGTCATGCCGTGCTCTGTAGTGAGTGCATCGAGCTCGTAAACATGCCTACTCGTTAATCTGTTTTGCATGCTCCAGTTTTTCACTAAGTCTGAATCTGTTTATGTTTTTGCCATGTTCACATGCTTGCAATTGTATTTTCTGATCCCTTTTGGCTCAAGGTCACTAAGGGACTTTTGTTAAGTGCTTTGAGTAGCTTCATGCCATGCCTTGATTTGCCTTGTTAAGTTCCTGTAGCATGTACTTTTCATGCTTTAAAGTGTGCTTCCTGATGATAAATTCCAGACTTGTGTTAATTTCACTAAGTCTGAGACCTGTTGTCATTTGCACTTTTCCCATGCTTGTTTGAGCCTGTTAATGGATGAATTAGCCGTAGCTCAGTGTTAATCTTTTGTCAAGCTTCATGAGTGGATCCCTGCCATGTATTTTGTTGTTATGTTTGAGTGCTGTAGCATATTTATCTTGATGCATTTAGATGGCTACTTGCTGATTATCGTAGACCGGTGCCATATTTGTTTTGCTTGCCATTTCCAAACCGTGCATCGGATTCCGGTGATCTTTATATCGATTTCAACCAAAATCACCTCACCTTTTCAGTGGCACTCTTGGATTTCCGTGAGGCCAGGTTCAATCATTGCTTTCCAAATCATGCATATGCATCACATACCGCATCCCGCATATCATACCATGTTCATGTGTTGGTTGTTTAATATGTTGTGTGCTTCTTTCTGGTGTTGCTTCTTCGGGCTGGTTCTTTTAACGTCGCGTTTGTGAGGACCCGTTCATCTATGTCCGTTTGTCTTCCTCATGGACTCGTTCTTCGTCCTTGCGGGATTTCAGGCAAGATGACCATACCCTCGAAATCACTTCTATCTTTGCTTGCTAGTTGCTCGCTCTTTTGCTATGTCTATGCTGTGATACCTACCACTTGCTTATCATGCCTCCCATATTGTTAAACCAAACCTTTAACCCACCTTGTCCTAGCAAACTGTTGTTTGGCTATGTTACCACTTTGCTCAGCCCCTCTTATAGCGTTGTTAGTTGCAGGTGAAGATTGAAGTTTGTTCCTTGTTGGAACATGGAGATGTTGTTCCTTGTTGGAACATGTTTACTTGTTGGGATATCACAATATCTCTTATCTAATTAATGCATCTATATACTTGGTAAATGGTGGAAGGCTCGGCACTATGCCTGGTGTTTTGTTCCACTCTTGCCGCCCTAGTTTCCGTCATATCGGTGTTATGTTCCCGGATTTTGCTTTCCTTACGCGGTTGGGTTATAATGGGAACCCGTTGACAGTTCGCCTTGAATAAAACTCCTCCAGTAAGGCCCAACATTGGTTTTACCATTTGCCACCCAGCCTTTTCTTTCCCTTGGGTAGGCCTGCCCCCGGGGTCATCTTTATTTAAACCACCAGGCCAGTGCTCCTCCGAGTGTTGGTCCAACTTGTCAGCCGCCGGTGGCCACCAGGGGCAACTCTGGGCTGGCCTACCGGAAGTTTCCATCCGTAGCTCCATTTTGCACATGTAGCATATCAAAATGTTCGTCTCGACGAGTACATCATTTCATCTCATTGCATCATTTTCATTTGAGCTCATCTTGATGACCGAAATGCTGTTGGAAGAGGGCTATGTGATGAATTTGCTATCTATGGTGCTCATAAGTGACCCAAGTTCTTCATTTATCCTCCCGGCGAAATAAGTTTCTCATCTCCTTGTTCTTATCAATCAAATTCTTTTCCCGTGAGTGGCAGTATTTCACCTCAGTTTTGAGATGTTTTCCACAAGCCCACTTCAAGCTTATTCATTTTGTTGTGGGTTTCCCAACAATTCCGTTCTAGCATTTGTTGTAAGCGTCCTCTCCCAAGATCGTGTTTCCCTTCGTTCACTCCATTCCATTCTTACTTTTGTTCCGGAGGCATTGTGATGTTGCTATCTTCAACCTTTCTTCTTGTTCTTGTCAGGACCTTGTTCTTTTCTTGCTTATCCATTTAACCGGAGAGTTGTGCCCTCTGCTCAAGTTCTTTTCATCCTATCAAGCCTTGCATATCTTTCCAATCGGAGTTCTGCCCGAAGTTGTTCTTCCTTGTTCATCTTTTCTAACGGAGTGTTTTCAACTTAATTTATCTCTGTTGTATTCTTTTCTCGAGTTGGCTTAACCTTTTCAAGGTTCTTTGGTTTCACTCGTTTGTCAAGGAAGCAACTCAGTTTTACCTCTCCTCTTTCTCTTCCATTGTCCCTCCGGTGCCATTCTAGATCTCGGGACGAGATCCTCTCGTAGTGGTGGAGTGTTGTAATGCCCCGAGACCGATGTGCCAGGTGTCCTCCAGTTATTCGCTGTTGTTATGTTATCTTTGCTTGCGTGTCATGCATTGCATATCATGTCATCATGTGCATTTCATTTGCATACATGTTCGTCTCATGCATCCGAGCATTTTTCCCATTGTCCGTTTTGCAATCCGGCGCTCCTATGTCATCCGGTGCCCTTTCTACCTCTTTTCGTGTGCGGGTGTTAAACATTTTCGGATTGGACCGAGACTTGTCATGCGGCCTTGGTTTACTACCGGTAGACCGTCTGTCAAGTTTCGTGCCATTTGGACTTCATTTGATACTCCAACAGTTAATCGAGGGACCGAAAAGGCCTCGTGTGTGTTGCAGCCCAACACCCTTCCAATTTGGCCCAAAACCCACCAATACCCCCTCCATCATCTCGGTCGTTCGATCACGATCGCGTGGCCAAAAACCGCACCTCATTTGGACTCTCTTAGCTCCCTCTACCTATAAATATGTGTCTTCCTCCGAAATTCTCGCGCAGATAAACCCTAACCTTCGTCCACCTCGCGCCGCCGGACAATTTCCCCGCCGACGGACATGTCCAGCCGCCACGTTGCTCCATCCAATGGCAGCGCGACACGTCAGCCCCGCCGCCTCCCTCCTCCACCCAGGCGCTGCCACCTGGCCCTGCCTCGCCGCCTCTCCCGCGCGTGCCCGGGAGGCCCAGATCCGCCCCCTGGCCTGGTGCGCTGCCGCCGCCCGAGGCCCTCGCCTCCCCCCCGCCTGGCTCACGACCGGGGCGAGCCCCGCGCGCCTCCTCGCTCCGAGCCGCCCGCCGCCCTTCGCCGCACTTGCGCCGGCCGCCGCGCCTCCTCACGCCGGCGATCGTCGCCGCTGTCTCCAGCTCGCTGCGCCATCCTCCCTCTGCACCGCCTCTACCTCCGCCGCCCGGTGGTCGCCGCCCGAGCCGCCCCGGCGCTGCCAACCACCGCGGCCTGCCTCGCCGGTGACCGTGCCAGGCCGCTGACCGGCTTCTCCTCCCCGCACCAGCCGCCATCTCCGGCAAGCCCGAGGAGGATCCCCGTTTTGAGCGCCGCCTGCTACAGTGTTCGACCCGATCTGGATCTAGAAATATCTCGAGGGGTTGACTTTTTCTCCTCTAACCCTAATCTTTTTGCAATTTTCAACGCATCATAACTTTGCATCTGTAGCTCCGTTTTGCGCATGTAGCATATCAAAATGTTCGTCTCGACGAGCACATCATTTCATCTCATTGCATCATTTTCATTTGAGCTCATCTTGATGCCCGAAATGCTGTTGGAAGAGGGCTATGTGATGAATTTGTCAGATCTGTTTCAGCAAATGGCATTTTGTCATTTTTGCCATGTTTAATGTGTGCATGCTATGATCCTGAGCTCTACATGTGTTTTGTAGAATGCCATGCCATCTTTACCGGGTGCTTCCCATGTATTTTTGTGATATTTGTGGTGACTAGCACAAGCTTGCAAAGTAGCGTAATCGGTAATGCTGATTTCAGGGACTTAGAATTTATCTAAGTCCTTGTCCTGTTTTTGTTGTTATGCCATATGTTCATGTTGTTTCCTAGTGATCCGTGCCTCTTTTGAGGATGATCAGTAAGGATGTTTTGGTAAGATTGTGGTTCTTTATCCATCCATGTCTTTGTTTGCAATTATGGAGCAACCTAGCTTGAGTCAATCGAGCTCTACTTTTGCTATAAAGTAATCCTAGAAGATTGTTGACATGTTTAGCGATTTTGCCGGGGATGTTGCTATTGATCCGTGCATGCTATGTTGTTGTTCTTGCCATGTCTAGCTCCTATGCCATGTATTCTTGATGGGTCTATGCTTAGTTTGTCATGCCGTGCTCTGTAGTGAGTGCATCGAGCTCGTAAACATGCCTACTCGTTAATCTGTTTTGCATGCTCCAGTTTTTCACTAAGTCTGAATCTGTTTATGTTTTTGCCATGTTCACATGCTTGCAATTGTATTTTCTGAATCTTTTGTCAAGCTTCATGAGTGGATCCCTGCCATGTATTTTGTTGTTATGTTTGAGTGTTGTAGCATATTTATCTTGATGCATTTAGATGGCTACTTGCTGATTATCGCAGACCGGTGCCATATTTGTTTTGCTTGCCATTTCCAAACCGTGCATCCGATTCCGGTGATCTTTATATCGATTTCAACCGAAATCACCTCACCTTTCCAGTGGCACTCTTGGATTTCCAGTTTGAGACCAGGTTCAATCATTCCTTTCCAAATCATGCATATGCATCACATACCGCATCCCGCATATCATACCATGTTCATGTGTTGGTTGTTTACTATGTTGTGTGCTTCTTTTCGGTGTTTCTTCTTCGGGTTGGTTCCGTTAATGTCGCGTTTGTGAGGACCCATTCGTCTACGTCCGTTTTCCTTCTTCATGGACTCGTCCTTCTTCCTTGCGGGATTTCAGGCAAGATGACCATACCCTCGAAATCACTTCTATCTTTGTTTGCTAGTTGCTCGCTCTTTTGCTATGCCTATGCTGCGATACCTACCACTTGATTATCATGCCTCCCATATTGTTAAACCAAGCCTCTAACCCACCTTGTCCTAGCAAACCGTTGTTTGGCTATATTACCGCTTTGCTCAGCCCCTCTTATAGCATTGTTAGTTGCAGGTGAAGATTGAAGTTTGTTCCTTGTTGGAACATGGAGATGTTGTTCCTTGTTGGAACATGTTTACTAGTTGCGATATCACAATATCTCTTATCTAATTAACGCATCTATATACTTGGTAAAGGGTGGAAGGCTCGGCCTTATGCCTGGTGTTTTGTTCCACTCTTGTCGCCCTAGTTTCCGTCATATTGGTGTTATGTTCCCGGATTTTGCGTTCCTTACGCGGTTGGGTTATAATGGGAACCCCTTGACAGTTCGCCTTGAATAAAATTCCTCCAGCAAGGCCCAACATTGGTTTTACCATTTGCCACCTAGCCTTTTCTTTCCCTTGGGTAGGCCTGCCCAAGGGTCATCTTTATTTAAACCCCCGGGCCAGTGCTCCTCTGAGTGTTGGTCCAACTTGTCAGCCGCCGGTGGCCACCAGGGGCAACTCTGGGCTGGCCTACCGGAAGTTTGGACAATCCGGTGTGCCCTGAGAACGAGATATGTGCAGCTCCTATCGGGATTTGTTGGCACATTCGGGTGGCTTTGATGGTCTTGTTTTACCATTGTCGAAATGTCTTGTAATCGGGATTCCGAGCCTGATCGGGTCTTCTTGGGAGAAGGAATATCCTTCGTTGACCGTAAGAGCTTGTGATGGGCTAAGTTGGGACACCCTTGCAGGGATTTGAACTTTCGAAAGCCGTGCCCGCGGTTATGGGCAGATGGGAATTTGATAATGTCCGGTTGTAGAAAACCTGAAGTTGGCCTTAATTAAAATACATCAACCGCGTGTGTAACCGTGATGGTCTCTTCTCGGCGGAGTCCGGGAAGTGAACACAATGTTGGAGTTATGCTTGACGTAGGTTGTTCTAGGATCACTTCTTGATCATAGTTGTTCGACCGTGCTTTTGCCTTCTCTTCTCGCTCTCTTTTGTGAGTAGGTTAGCCACCATATATGCTAGTCGCTTGCTGCAGCTCCACCTCATACCTTTACCTTACCCTTAAGCTTAAATAGTCTTGATCGCGAGGGTGTGAGATTGCTGAGTCCCCGTGACTCACAGATACTTCCAAAACCAGTTTGCAGGTGCTGATGTTACCGAGCAGGTGACGCAACCAAGCTCAAGGAGGAGCTCGATGAAGATCTTGTCCTTTGTGTTGTTTCATTCTAGTTGATCAGTAGTGGAGCCCAGTCGGGACGATCAGGGATCTGTGTAGCTTTTGGGGTAGTCTTCTTTTATTTTGGTTCCGTAGTCGGACCTTGATTGTAGCTGATTGATGTAATGCTTTATTCATGTAATTGTGTGAAGTGGCGATTGTAAGCCAACTATGTATCTCTTTCCCTTATGTATTACATGGGTTGTGTGAAGATTACCTCACTTGCGACATTGCGTTCAATGCAGTTATGCCTCTAAGTCGTGCTTCGACACGTGGGAGATATAGGCGCGTCGAGGGCGTTACACAAAGTGTCTGCAATTTTGGTTGAACTTCACAAGAGAATAGTATAGTCACTGCATGCAGTGCCATTTGAAAATAGACACAGAAAGATTGGATAGTCACTTCATGGACTGCAGAAAAGTAGTACTGTACTATTTATTGGCCAACACTAGGTGCTTCATTGCTTTGGTCTGATTATACAATGGGCATCATTTTACCTAAGTTAAAGTTTGTATTCCGAAAATAGTCTCGCGGTGTGATCGAGAGAAGACCAAATCATATTGCAGTGGATGTTCCTCCATCATGTGTGGTTCATTCTCATGATTCCAGCTGTTGGTGAAACCACTTACGTTTACAAGAGGAATTGTAGACTTCACAAAAAAATTTGTCTTTCAGTCTGTATTGAATGTTGGCCAAGAGAAGCATCCATGTTAGTAGGAAGAACATATGTTTTTTCTAGATCTTTGCTTTTGGAGCTACATATTTGTATATGATCTGTGAATCATTGAGATGCATTAACATGATGATCTTATGTATGGGAATCGTACTAGTTAGTTTTAGTTGCGACGCAAGATCCGAAGTGGCTGATCTTTGCTTTTGGAGCTACATATTTGTATATGATCTGTGAATCATTGAGATGCATTAACAGTTACTTATTTCTGTTCGCTCAGTGTTTACAAGTTACTGGTCGATCACTAGCTAGCCTACAAATGCGCTCCTGGCAGTTATATTTGCGACGCAAGATGCGAAGTGGTAGTTTTTTGAATAAAAATGCCTACCTCTGAAGAAACTGACAAGCTACACTATTGATCCTACACGGATAAAAATGCCTACCTCTGAAGAAACTGACAAGCTACACTATCGATCCTACACGGATAAATAGCGGACCACGCACGTACTACCTCCTTTCCGGTTTGCAGGGCTCAATTCAAGAAACGACCTACTCGATCCTACATGAATAAATAGCGGATCACACACGTACTAGTACCTCCTTTCCGGTTTACAGGGCTTAATTCAAACCTCTCACCAACCAAGGTACTCCCTCCGTCCGGGTTTATTAGTCTCGTGAGCAAAGCAACAAGACCAAGGCATGGCAATAATTAACGGCATGCAGAAGTTTAAGCCTAATTAATTCCAGCGATTTAAGTGGCTGCATGCGTGCCCTCGGCTGCGACTCATTGCATGCTGCTTCGCGTACTACATGCGAGCGATTCTGAGTGCCTGCATGCAGTCGGCCGTAATTAAGGCAGCTAACTGATGCGAAAAAAGGATACACTTTAATTGTTGCAGGCTTTTTAAATCCGTGGAATCATTATTGACAAGGAGGGAGATGATTCGAGTGCACTCGTTTGACCGCCATGCCGGCGTGCGACCCAGACGCGACGGGACGGCATAGTCATAATTTTAGTTTCTCTAGTTTTCCACGGCAAGCTGGCGCGCTAAGCCATTATGCATTGAATTCCGATGACCGTTGCGCTACCTTCCGCCTATAAGTACTGTTTCCCGGCCTTCTCCAGTGCCACCATGACCCAACTCGCCATATCCTCATAAGCCCCCACCGGCCCGACGTCGCTCGCCACGTCTGCCATGCCCCCTCCCGTCCGTGGTAGGCGACACCGGAGGCGGTCACCGCCGGAACTAGTGTTCGAGTTTTCACCGGAAGGCAGACGGAGGGTGCTACTTCTTGAGCACTGCGTTGGATTTCCCCGAAGAGGAGAGGATGATGCAGCAAAGTAGCGTAAGTATTTCCCTCCATTTTTGAGAACCAAGGTATCAATCCAGTAGGAGGCTACGCGCGAGTCCCTCGTACCTACACAAAAACAATAGCTCAATGCAACCAATGCGCTTAGGGGTTGTCAATCCCTTCACGGTCACTTACGAAAGTGACATCTGATAGAGATGATAAATAATATTTTTGGTATATTTGGTATAGAGATGCAAAGTGAAAAGTAAAAGGCAAAGTAAAAAAGCAAAGCAATAATAAAGTGATGGAGATTGATATGATGAGAAAGAGACCCGGGGGCCATAGGTTTCACTAGTGGCTTCTCTTAAGAGCATAAGTATTCTACGGTGGGTGAACAAATTACTGTTGAGCAATTGACAGAATTGAGCATAGTTATGAGAATATCTAGGTATGATCATGTATATAGGCATCACGTCCGAGACAAGTAGATCGAAACGATTCTGCATCTACTACTATTACTCCACTCATCGACCGCTATCCAGCATGCATCTAGAGTATTAAGTTAAAAACAGAGTAACGCCTTAAGCAAGATGACATGATGTAGAGGGATAGTTTCATGCAATATGATAAAAACCCCATCTTGTTATCCTCGATGGCAACGGTACAATACGTGCCTTGCTGCCCCTTCTGTCACTGGGAAAGGACACCGCAAGATCGAACCCAAAACTAAGCACTTCTCCCATGGCAAGAAAAACCAATCTAGTAGGCCAAACCAAACTGATAATTCGAAGAGACTTGCAAATATAACCAATCATACATAAAAGAATTCAGAGAAGATTCAAATATTATTCATAGATAGACTTGATCATAAACCCACAATTCATCGGTCTCAACAAACACACCGCAAAAAGAAGATTACATCGAATAGATCTCCACGAGAGAGGGGGAGAACATTGTATTGAGATCCAAAAAGAGAGAAGAAGCCATCTAGCTACTAACTATGGACCCGTAGGTCTGAAGTAAACTACTCACACTTCATCGGAGGGGCTTGGATGATGATGTAGAAGCCCTCCGTGATCGATGCCCCTTTCGGCGGAGCTCCGGAACAGGCCCCAAGATGGGATCTCGTGGATACAGAAAGTTGCGGCGACGGAATTAGGTTTTTGGCTCCGTCCCTGATCGTTTGGGGGTACGTGGATATATATAGGAGGAAGAAGTACGTCGGTGGAGCTTCGAGGGGCCCACGAGGTAGGGGGCGCGCCCTAGGGGGGCGCCCTCCACCCTCGTGACCGCCTCGTGGCTTTCTTGACGGAGGGTCCAAGTCTCCTGGATCTTATCTGATGAGAAAATCACGTTTCTGAAGGTTTCATTCCGTTTGGACTCTGTTTGATATTCCTTTTCTTCGAAACCCTAAAACAAGCAAAAAACAACAATTCTGGGCTGGGCCTCCGGTTAATAGGTTAGTCCCAAAAATAATATAAAAGTGGAAAATAAAGCCCAATATAGTCCAAAATAGTAGATAATATAGCATGGAGCAATCAAAAATTATAGATACGTTGGAGACATATCAGAGGGAGGAGGCATTCTATCTGTCTTTAGATGGCAATGCAGAGATCGAGGAGGTGTTGGAGTGCGACCACATGGCGGAGGAGCAGGAGTTGTTGGAGCGCGACCGCCTGGCGGAGGAGCATCGTATCGCCTGCGCCGCCAGCGGGACATGGAGCAGCAGCGCACCGACGCTCTGTGTCGCGAGCAGAGCGCCCGCAACTGGGCTGAATACGTGGAGGCCGGCGCCCGGCAAATAGCCCTGGAGCCTGTGGGGCACGCACGCGTTCGCGAAGTCGATTTTTACTACCAGCACGTCAAGTGGGTTTCCCGCTTGGAAGCCGAAGCTTCGGTGGACCATGCCGGCATGGAAAGGGCCAACGCGCGCGAGCAACGCGCCCTATCGCACCTCTTGCAAGTCCGAGGCGAGGCGCACGACGCCGGTGCCGGCGTTTAGCGTGTACCACAAATGGCGGCCGACATCGTCTAGTTAGCTAAGAGTAAGTTAGTACTGGTACGCTACTAGAGTATTAGTGGGAGTAGATAGATAACTTGGCTATGATGGTTGTCAACGTGGAAGTTCAGTACTCTATATGTGGATCAGACCTGTTACTTTGCTCCGAATGTTGAACTTTCCGTTTGAACGTATGGAATGGGCTGTTAATTTTTTAAATGGGTTGTATTTGTCCTCCACGGGTTTAGAGGCTGACTTGTGGGCCTAGCAAGTTGACGCGTACACAATCAGGAGATGATTGTACGTGGAGAGGATGACAGAAGGGACCCGCCAAGGTCATGGCAGTATGCAAGCAAGTGCCTCCTTATTTCAAGCCAATAAAAAAATGGCTCCTCCTAGTGGATTTCTGACATCTGGGTCCCATGCCTTTGTCAACATAGTCAATAAACGAGAGAATTGCACAGCGAGTGGCTGACACCAGGGACCCAGCAGCTCGCCCAGTTATTTTTTTGGGTTAATTTGATAAATGCCACTCCAAATCTGGTGTATCTGAGAAATGCCACTGCAATTTCCAAGCTTTGAAAAATGCCACTTCATGCCATTTCTAGTGGCATTTTTCGAAGTCTAGAGTGGCGTTTTTCAAAGTTTGCAAACGGTAGTGGCGTTTTTCAAAGTTTGCAAAAATTATAGTGGGATTTTTCAAAGTTTGGAAATTGCAGTGGCATTTTTATGAATCACCATAATTAGAGTGGCATTTATCTAATTTGTTTTTGAGACGGAAGCACGGTGTCAACTGGGCTATGCGGGAAACTCTGGCCTGTCTAGACAGCCTTTTCTTTTATGTTTACCACAGTCCGGCCCAGTAGTTTTTTTTTTCTTTCTCAAAATGGCTAGCCCAGTTTTTTTTGATTTGTCAAGTAAGTCGCTTTATCAGGCCCGTTGGACTGCAAATCTTACAAGACGAGGAGAGCTTCATTCGGCTGGCCAATAAAATGGCCTATCAGTAATGAGAAATGGGCTGTACATTTTTAAAACACATCAAACCGGCAATTAGTTTCAAATATCTTTTTTTCATTTCGAGATTTTAAATTGCATTGATTTTTATGCGTGGACAATTTATTGGATTTTATATTGATATACATTTATTTTTAGAATCAGTCTGAATGTGACTCGAAATTTTGGGATTAAAAATAGTTCAGACCGCACCGACATATGCAAAATTTTGTATAATTTTTTAACCGTGGCCACAATATGGGCTGTAATGCTAACAAAAAGAATATGGGCTCCAAAAAACCCGTAAGAATTAGCAAATGGGCTGTAAATTATTTGAAATAATGGCAGATGGGCTGTATGATATTTTCCACATATTTGAAGCTTTCCACAGATGGCCTGTATACTGTTGGATGTCGATCCAACGGCCGTCATGCTTATTCAATCTCTGCTCTTCCTACTCCAGCCGCTCAAACAAGCGCCGGCGGGACTGCCTGCTCCCTCCTCCCCGCGGCCGGCTGTGCTGCCGCGCAGGCCTCACCGCCCCACCGTACTCCCATTGCTGGCCTAGCCATCCCTCTACTCACCCACACCTGCTGTTATTCTCCGGCGATGGCAGACGAACTAGTAAACCCTCGTACAGTCGTACTCCCCTCCGCGTGGGAAACAAAAACAACTACCGAGTCTTCCCTGCCTCCGTGTCGTTCCCTTCCTAGGCCTCGCCGTCGTCCACCGCCCTAGTGCTCTCGGCGTGGCGTGGTTAACGTGGTCAACGACCGACATGCATCTGAAGTGGACTGTACGTGGAGAGGCTGACAGCTGGGTCCACGGCCGCATGCAAGGAAATGCCTCCTTATTACGCGCAAAATAATGATTCCTCCACCTGACATCTGGGACCCACCGAAAGGGCCTCTGTATTTCGTGAAAAAACGTTACCGCCGCTGACAGCTCGGACCCACCAGCTATATCTTCGCACGCAAGGAAGTGCCTCCTTATTACGCACAAAAAAAATGAATACTCCCCCTGCTAGCTGGGACCCAGTATAGTGGGCCTACTAAGTTGACGGGGACGAAGGGCTTTGTCAACTTAGTCAATATGCACGATTCTAGCTCAACTGACCATACGATGTCCATTCAACGGCCGTAGTGCTTCTTCAACCTCTGGTCTTCTTGCTCCAACCGACCAAAGCAGCGCCAGTCGTGCCGCCTGCTCCTGCCTCCCGTGGCCGGCTGTGCTGCCACGGAGGCCTCACCGCCCCCATACTACTCCCACCGCTGGCCAGGCCATCCCTCCACTCCACTCACCCATACCCCCTGTTATTCTGCGGCGACGGCAGCGCAGCCGAACCAGTGAACCCTCGTACTCCTCTCCGTGTGGGCATCCACTGCCGTGTCTTCCCCGGCTCCGCGTCGTCCCCTTCCTAGGCCTCGCCATCGTCCACCGCCGTGGTGCTCTCAGCGCGGCATGGTCAATGTGGTCAACGACCGAATTCCATCGGAAGAATATTGTATGTGGAGAGGCTGACAGCTGGGTCCACGGCAGCCGTAAGGAAGTGCCTCCTTATTACGTGGAAAATAATTATTCCTCAACCTAACAGCAGGAACCCACCGGACGCCCACCAGTATTTTGCGAAATAACGTTTGCCCCTGACTGCTGGGACCCACCCGACGGGCCACCGTATTTCGCAAAAAAAATGTTCCCCCTGTTGTCAGCTCGGACCCACCGGAAGTGCCCCCTTATTTCACACAAAAAAAGAATACCCCCTGCTAGCTGGGACCCACCTTGGTGGGAGGCTGACTTGCGGGCCTACTAAGTTGACGGGGATGGAGGGCTTTGTCAACTTAGTCAATATAAACGATTCTAGCTCTAGTGACCATACGATGTCCATCCAACGGCCGTAGTGCTTCTTCTACCTCTGGTCTTCTTGCTCCAACCGCCCAAACCATCGCCGGTCGTGCCACATGCTCCCGCCTCCCGTGGCCGGATGTGCTGCCGCGGAGGCCTCACCGCCCCTACTATTGCCACCGCTGGCCAGGCCCTGCGACGACGGCAGCCTCACACCGCAGCCGAACCAGTGAACCCTCGTACTCCTCTCCGTGCGGACTTCCACTGCCGCGTCATCCCCGGCTCCGCGTCGTCCCCTTCCTAGGCCTCGCCGTCGTCCACCGCCCTGGTGCTCTCGGCGCAGCGTGGTCAATGTGGTCAAGGAACGACTTCCATCGGACGTGGATTGTACGTGGACAGGCTGACAACTGGGTCCACGGCCGCAGCAAGGAAGTGCCTCCTTATTACGCGGAAAATAATGATTCCTCCACCTAACAGCTGGGACCCACCGGACGGGCCACTGTATTTCGCGAAAAAAATGTTTCCCCTGACTGCTGGGACCCACCAGCTACATCTTCGCACGCAAGGAAGTGCGTCCGGGCAAAAAAACGATTCGTCCCCTTGACTGCTCGGACCCACCAGCTACATCTTCGCACACAAGGAAGTGCGTCCGGGCAAAAAAAAATGATTCGCCCCCTGACTGCTGGGACCCACCAGCTACATCTTCGCATGCAAGGAAGTGCGTAACAGTCGGGACCCACCTGGTCGAAGCGTATGTAGCGTTGTCATTCTGGCCGCGAACGTGTACGTACATATATACTGGTGGATGTAGAGGCGTGCACATGTCGTAGTAGAGGCGCGCACGTAGCATGTACACATACGTACAGCGGCCAGGGTGCAAGAAAGAAAATACGACCACGTATGTGTACATACGGGCGGGGTCTCGAACGCCTACTCATGCATACGTACGACGAGGGCTCGTCTACATGGCTAGGTCGGAACGGAGAAACATCGTCGTCTGTCAGGACCCCGATTCCAAGTCACATCAATCTAGCCGGTAACACCTCATATTACTTTGCGGCCTCACGCACGGTATCCCACGGGTGTCGCCTTACCATGGCCCGGGATCGTTTGCGCCTTTTGGCTCACGTATATGATAGTGTCGCTAGCATCCATATGACAGAGAACCCGGGCCGACATGGCTAGTCATGAACCCAAAGCGGCACAGACCTATGGGGACAGGCATACATGAATCACATCGAGCATGTCGGTCATCAGCGATTGATTCCGGGCTGTAGCACTGGGCTAACAGAACTCCGGGGAACCCGGGCTGTAGCAGGCTAGGCAGGACTCCAGAAGTCACAGCGTGACATTTCCCCGAAGGGACAGACATAGGAACGAAGTGAAACACATGCCGGCCAGTCAAGTGTCCTGAACAGTAGTGCTAGGCTAGCAGGACTCCAGTGAACCGGGCTGTAGCGGACTACTATGGTTCGAGGAACACTAGACTACATTTCCCCATAAGAAAGGCTGCCAAGGATAAACAACTAGATTGTCGGATCCCACTCATACCAAGCATTTCAATCATACACACAATATGCCCGATATGAGTACATACAACATGGCATCACAACAAAACTCTACAACTCAAGTACTTTATTTAAAGGCTCCAGGGAGCCATACATAACATGTTCATACAGATAGGGGTCACATGACCCGACACTCAAGTCGTACAAACATACAAGCACATGCGGAAGCAACTAGTCTGAGTACAGACTCTAGAAAGAAAGAAGGCTTCTCGAAGCCTGTCTATCTACATAGGGCCCTCCATGGCTAGGATCACCACCTGGGTGGCTAGTCACTCATCGACGTCAAGGTCTACGTAGAACCCATCGGAAGGGGCGGTGTTGACGTTTGAAAACAGTAATTAAGCAAACATGAGCACAAAGGTACTCAGCAAGTCTTACATCAGAACCTACTATACATGCTTATTCTCAAGAAGGTGGTGGGATTAATGCAGCAAGCCATCTTTGACTCTTGGCTAAGCTATCCTACGGAACTCCACCAGTAAAATAGTTTTCGCACACGAGTCCACTACTCACCAACACAATACTCCACCGGGGATCCTCCCTCGTCATCCTACGAGAGGGCCATCCTCGGTACTCACACTTATCTTGAGTCTTTTAGTAGTATCCATTAACTTGTCTATGAACTGTATAGGCAACCAAGTAGTCCTTTACCGCGGATGCGACTATTAGAATAGTTTTATACCCTGCAGGGGTGTACTTCTTCATACACGCTTTCACCACTTACCGCCGTTTACACGACATGTACTCGGCAACCTTCAAGCGGAAGCCCAGCGAGGGTGTCGGCCACGGCCTACCTAAACACTTAAGTCTCTAGTCTAGGTTTATCGCCTATCCAGGTTCCATCCGCAGGGAGTCCGGCCGAGGTTTCCACATACGGCCCCAAACGATGTGAACAGGGTTCCCGAGACACCAAACGGGTGACTCGGTACACCGTGCCACGGTGTACCTACCGCAACATAGCCCACCCCTAGGGTCAGCGCTACGCACGGCCGCCAACACATAACCTACAAGCACCAGAAACTATTTGCAACTCCTGGACAGAGTACTAGGGTGACTAAGAAGCCGAGAGGGTCCATTGGTTTCGGGCCCAATGTACGGTAGTAACTGCATCTTAAATCACACATACAGATCTCAGTTCTTATGGACGGCCTCAATGAAACAACCCACCATGTACTCCTACATGGCCTCTCATCAATACCTTTACCAAAACATGTTCAACACATCCCTCATATTACCGAAACAAGCATTTCACTCTAGCCCATCACCCAGATGAACCAGATCCGACACAACTCTAAGCATAGCAGGCATAGCAAGGTAGGAATCACATACATGGCTCAATCAACTCCTACACATGCTAGTGGGTTTCATCTAGTTACTGTGGCAATGACAGGTCATGCAGAGGATAAGGGTTCAACTACCGTAACACATAGCAGTTTGAATCGCGTTGTCTTAATGCAGTAAACAAGAGCAGAAGCGAGAACATGGGTTTGTATCGAAATGATCAATGGGTTGCTTGCCTGATGGAGTGGTAGTGGGATACTACCCTTCAGTTGGATACTCATGAATATCCTCGGAGGCAGAACCTAGCACGAAGAACACATCGGAACATAATCAACACATGACGACATGCAACAATATGATGCATGCTATGACATGGCAATATGAATGTGTCTTGGCCTAATGCAAGTTATAATAGAAAGGAATGAACTCATTTTAATCAAAGATTCAAATATTAGCTCATTAAACACGGCCTTAATAGTGCATTTCCTTATTCTTCTTAAACAGCAAGGTAAACTTGTTTTGTCATGCATGAAACCATTACAGATGGATAGATTGAATTTTTCTGATCATTTTTCATATATAAATCTTTGCATTTGGAGCTATGGTTTATTTTCTATGATTTTTAGAAGTTTGGACTATTTTCTAGAATTTCCTGTATAAAAATAAATCCAGAAAATGCATTACTGTGTCAGCATTGTGTCAGGGTGACGTAAGTGGTCAACGGGGACGTCCAGGTCAAACCTGACTGGTGGGTCCCGCATGTCAGTAGTTAATTAAGCTAATTATTTTTAGTTAAAACTAATCTGATTCAGTTAACAGAGGGGCCCACTTGTCATTGACTCAGGGGAGTCAAACTGGGGTCAAACCCCTGGTTGGCGGGGCTAATCGCGCCGGCGTTGAGGCGCCGGCGAGGCCGAGACCGCGGAGGGCTTCGGATTTGGTCCCCTGGTGACCAAATCGACGGCGGAGACGTGCTATGCATAGCTGGGGCTCGCGCGCATCTAGTGGGGCAAGTGGGAGGAGCCGGGGTGGAGCGAGCTCGCCAGAATCGAGCTCGGTGCGGTGGCCGGAGTTCGGGCGGGGTTGGTTTCGAGGCTACGGTGCACGGGAGAAGGAGCTGGTGGTGGCTACGGGTTCCTGGTGCTGCGCTGAGCTCAACGGTGGGCTTGGCTTCGAGCCACTGTGGCTCTGGCCACGAGGGCGCCATGGCCGGCGGCGGGGAGCTCTCGGGTGCGGTGGAGGTGGTGGCTACAGGGGCCAAACGAGCACGAGAGCTAGGGGAAAAGGAAGAGGAGCTCACATGGAGGTCGATGAGCAGCTCAGTGGGCTCGGGGGCGACCGGAGCGAGGCTAATCGATGAACGGCGTCCGGCGGGTACCGAGGTTGAAGACGAGGGCGAAGACGGCGTTCGGCGGCGGTTGGGGTCGCGTGGGTCGGCGGGGAGGTGCAGGGCGACGAGGCGGAGCTATTAGGCTCGTCAGAGGGCCGAGGGGGTGGCTCTGGTGGCAACTACGGCAATCGGCAGCGAGGTACGCGCTCGGCCATCGCGGGGGAGAGTGAGGGAGACGAGGGGGAGAGTGCGAGAGGATGAGAGGGGGACGTGGGGGTCACGTGGCATCCCTGGACGTCTCCAAGGCGTCGGCGGAAGCAGGAGGTGGCCGGCGTGTGGCCGCGGGCGCCGGCCACGCGCTCCGCGTCCTTCTGGCGCGAGGAGGACGACGACTGGCAGCCAGTCGGCTGGGCCGAGCCAGGTGGGCTGGGCCAGCACAGGTAAGGCCCAGGTAGCTTCCCTCTCTCTCTTTATTTTCTAATTGTTTCTGTTTTTCTACTTAACTGCAACTGTTGGGCTTTAATTAAAATACTAAAACATTTCCAAAAATCCTGAAAATAATTGTGGCCTCTGTTTAGATTATTTCCAATAGCAAACATTTATTTCCAGAATTATTTGGGCATTTAAATTATTTTATAGCATTTAAATGCCCAAATTCAAATACTTATGGTTTAATTCAATGACCTTCTGTTGACCTAGAAAAATGTGCACCAATTTTGCCAGAGGTTTTAACCCAAGACAAAGAGGGTGAACTTTTTAGAAGGGCATTTCAGGTTCATTGAAAATAATTTTAGTAAACCCTAGTTGTTTCCAGGGGGGGTGTTGGGGGTTCTGTCATCCCCATTTCAGATTTAAGAGGAAAATAAACATGATGCACACTCTAATGCTTGAACTAGCTAGGGTGTGACAACTCCCCCCCACTCAAAAGAATCTCATCCCGAGGTTTAGGATCCTCTGGAAAGAAGGTGGGGTACTCGAGTCGAAGACGATCCTCCCTTTCCCAAGTGGCTTCTTTCTCGGAATGGTGTGACCATTGAACCTTGAGAAACTTGATATTATGACGTCGAGTGGTACGCTCGGCTTGATCAAGGATATGAACGGGATATTCCCGATAGGAGAGGTTATCTTGTAGATCAAGCGTTTCGTGGTCCACTCCACAGATAGGATCCACGAAGCAACGCTTGAGTTGTGAAACGTGGAAGACATCATGAACTCTGGAAAGATGCGGAGGTAGTTCCAATAGGTAGGCAACTTCTCCTCGTTTGGCAAGAATGCGAAAGGGTCCAATGTAACGAGGAGCCAATTTGCCTTTGATACCGAAATGATGGGTTCCCTTTAACGGAGTAACCCGAAGGTAAGCCTTCTCGTCGACTTCATAAGTCATAAGCTTATGTTTACGATCATATTGACTCTTTTGACGAGATTGGGCTATTTTCAATTTCTCACGAATAACGCGAACCTGCTCTTCTGCTTCCTGAATCATATTCGGGCCAAAGAGTTGTCTTTCCCCGGTTTCTGACCAGTTAAGAGGCGTTCGACATTTTCGTCCATAGAGAACTTCGAAAGGAGCCTTGCCTAAGCTGGCTTGATAACTATTGTTATAAGAAAACTCCGCGAATGGAAGGTATTTCTCCCAACTCATTCCGAACGAGATGACAGAAGCTCGGAGCATATCTTCCAGAATTTGATTGACTCGTTCTACTTGACCACTTGATTGAGGATGGAAGGCGGTGCTAAAGGAGATACGAGTTCCCATAGCATTTTGGAAACTTTCCCAAAATCGAGAGGTGAAGAGACTTCCACGGTCTGAGTTAATTTCCAATGGAACACCATGAAGAGACACTATTCGGGAGATGTATAAATCAGCTAGCTGGCTAGCGGTGATACTCTCACGAACAGGTAGGAAATGGGCTACTTTGGAAAGACGGTCGATCACGACGAAGATGGCATTATTCCCTCTCTTGGTCCTGGGAAACCCAGTGATGAAATCCATACTGATTTTATCCCATTTCCACTCGGGAATGGCCAAAGGTTGAAGGGTGCCAGCAGGCCGTTGATGCTCTGCTTTAGCACGACGACAAATGTCGCAATTAGTAATGTATTAAGCGATTTCTCTCTTCATCCTAGTCCACCAAAACCTCTGGCGTAGGTCTTGATACATTTTAGTACTACCGGGATGAATGGCGAGAGGGGATTCATGAGCTTCCTTAAGGATCAGCCGCCTCAGGTTTCGTGCCTTTGGAACCACTAGGCGATTCCCAAAGGATACGACACCTTGATCATCAATGGAGAAACAATTCGTGACTCCTTTCTTAATGTTTCTCTTAATACGGGAGATTCCCGGATCTACCTTCTGTGCCTTGATGATCTGATCCGTAAGGGTAGGTTTCGCCACCAGGGTGGATAGGAATCCTCGAGGAACAATGTGAAGATTGAGCTTACGAAATTCCTCATGGATAAATGGTTGACTCTGTTGTAACATCAGGTTGTTACAATAGGATTTACGGCTTAGTGCATCAGCCATGACATTGGCTTTGCCCGGGGTGTAAGTTATTCCTAGGTCGTAATCCGAGATCAACTCAACCCAACGTCTTTGCCTGAGATTCAAATCTGGTTGGGTGAAGATATATTTCAAACTTTGGTGATCGGTGAAGATCTCGCAATGATTACCGAGAAGGTAATGTCGCCAAGTTTTAAGTGCATGGACTACAGCTGCAAGCTCTAGATCATGTGTGGGATAGTTTTCCTCATGTGGGTGTAATTGCCGTGAAGCATAGGCAATTACCTGATGATCTTGCATGAGTATGCAACCTAGTCCTTGTCGCGAGGCATCGCAATAGATAATGAAGTCCTTGGAGAAATCTGGTGGTACCAGTACGGGAGCAGATGCCAGGCGTCTTTTCAGTTCCTGAAAACTGAACTCGCACTGTGGAGTCCACTCGAAATTTTTATCTTTCTTGAGGAGTTTAGTTAGAGGTTTAGCAACCTTGGAGAAATTCTCGACGAAGCGGCGGCAATAGCTCGCTAAGCCAAGGAAGCTCCAAACTTGCTTAACCGTCTCAGGTGGAGTCCAATCAAGGACGGCTTGAACTCGCTCGGGATTGACAGCAATACCCTTACCAGAGATTACATGGCCTAGATAGGTCACTTCTGGCAACCAAAATTCACACTTGGAGAATTTGGCGTAAAGACGATGCTCTCGAAGTTTCATCAATACCAGCCTTAGATGTTCGGCATGTTCCTCTTCATTCTTGGAGTAGATGAGTATGTCATCGAGGTATACTATGACAAATTTGTCCAAGTACTCCATGAAAACCGAGTTCATTAACCGGGAGAAGGTGGCTGGGGCATTGGTTAAACCGAAGGACATCACGGTGTACTCGTATTGGCCATAACGAGTAACAAAGGCCGTTTTGGGAATGTCCCCGTTTCTGATTTTGATTTGATGGTAGCCCAACCTCAAATCCATCTTGGAAAAGACTGAGGATCCAGCGAGCTGATCATACAGATCGTTAATCCAGGGAAGCGGGTATTTGTTCTTGATGGTGACCAGGTTGACAGGGCGGTAATCCACAACCATTTGATCCGTTCCATCCTTCTTCTTAACGAAGAGGACGGGGCAAGCCCAAGGAGAGGAACTAGGACGGATGAAACCCTTTTTGAAGGACTCATCGAGTTGGTTCTTAAGCTCGGTTAGTTCTAAGGGTGCCATCTTGTAGGGTCTTCTAGAAATTGGAACGGTTCCTGGAACAAGGTCTATCACAAACTCAACATCCCTGTCAGGTGGAACACCTGGCAGTTCTTCTGGAAAGACATCCGGAAAGTCTCGAACTATCGAAACATCCTCAAGGTCTGGAAGGGGGTTGGCATTTAGGGAGTAAAGCTGGCGCTTGGCCACTCGAGTTAAGACATTGACTGTCTTGCCCGATGGGTGAGTAAGTTGAACGGTTCTAGTGGCACAATCAATCTTAGCATAATGAGCTGACATCCAGTCCATACCCAAGATGATGTTTATGTCCGAGGACTTGAGAGCTATCAAGGATGCAAGGAAGACAAGTCTATCGACAAGAATTTCGTTCCTATGACTTACTCTAGAAGTTTGCCATTTGGAACCCAGAGTTTGAATTACCATGGAAGTGGGCATGTCACAGAATGTCGTGTTATGCAATTGAGCATAGCTCTCGGATATGAATGAATGAGATGCTCCAGTATCGAAAAGAACAGATGCCGGATGGCAGTTAACAAGGAGCGTACTAAGGACGACGTTGGGATCCTCATGAGCCTCCTCGGCTGAAACATAGTTGACATGGCCACGGGCAGTGGTGACCGGCTTGGCGTAGAATGTCTTTCCCGCGGGCTTACCACGGCCAATAGACTTTCCAGTTTGAACGGGGTTGTTGTTCTGGGGACACTCTCGGCTATAGTGACCCGGCTCTCCACACTTAAAGCATGTCACCACATTGGGGCATGGAGCAGCATTAGCTGCGGGGCCACCATAGGGCTTAGGCGGTGCAAATTGCTGGTTGGGACGAGGCGCCTCAAACGATGGCCTCAGGATGAACCTGGGTGGCAGTGCCGTGCTTGGGATCCACACCCGTCGCTTCTGAGCTCCAGAGCCGGATGAAGAGCCAAAGTCACGGGAGTGCTTGCGTGAAGCGTCATAATCAGTCTGGCCTGTCTCAGCACTGATGGCTTTATTGACCAACTTCTGAAAGGAGGTGCACTCGTGCAGACGAAGATCTCGGCGAAGCTCAGGGCTAAGTCCCTTGCGGAACCTTGCCTGCTTCTTAGCGTCAGTAGATACCTCTTCAGGGGCATAGCGTGCTAGATTTCCAAATTCATGACTATAAGCATCCACAGTCAGTCTTCCTGGGGTGAAGTTGCAGAACTCCTCCCTCTTGCGATCCATGAGACCTTCCGGAATGTGATGCTCGCGGAAAGCCTCACTGAACTCAGCCCAAGTAGTAACTTGGCCGACTGGGCGCATAGCTTCGAAGTTTTCCCACCAAAGGCTAGCAGGGCCTTCGAGGTGATAGGCAGCATAGGTAACCTTGTCGGCTTCGGCTACGTTGGCAGAACGTAGCTTGTGAGTGATGCTGCGAAGCCAGTCATCCGCGTTGAGGGGCTCGACGGAATGGTTAAACTTTGGTGGGTACAGCTTGATAAAGTCATTGATTGACACCAGGTCATTTCGCGGGTGGCGTGCAGTGTTCTGCTCAATCCGCTCCAGCAGGCGGTTAGTCTCACGCTTATTTCTTTCTGCCTCCAGCATCACTTCGGCCAGAGAAGGCGGGTGAGGCAGATTTTCACCCCTAGCTGCACTGGTTTCCCCCTGCTCCGAGGCAGCAGGGTTGCTGCGGGTGTTGACCATCCTAGGAGAAATCAAGACAACGGTTTAGACAATGATGGCACAAACTTAGCAAGGAAGTGCAGTATGTAATGGACAACACGGAATGCAGAGATGTTCATCCGTATGTCATGGTAATATAAAACTGCCATATATATACCAACGGTCATGCACATCATACATAGTTTAGTACAAGCCCAGGCTACAGTACAACTATGATGAAAGACGTTACATCTCATCGGAGGCATTCCAAGCTCCTATACATTATTTGTCTACACCTCCGGAATTGATTACACACAAAGTCATATTCCACAAGTCACGCAGGACAGTGGAGATACAACTACTACAATACTAGTGGTACTACTACTAACTCAGACAGCTCCGTAGTAGTCCTCATAGAAGTCACCTCCATAGCCTGGAAGTTCAACGTGACCATCCGGGAACAGACGGTCCTGAGGAGCCTGTGGACCATAGGGGCTAGGATGAGGTCTTGGACCAACAAACGGTGGCCTGCGGGGACCACGGGGTGGGGTGATGCCTCCCACATCACGCCAATCCACCATGTCTGGCAGAGCTGATCTCACAGGATACAAATCCCTTGTATCCATACATCCAGCTTGCACCGCAGGTGCAAACCGAGTCAATGTGGCCCAATGATCAGCATGGGTATTGAAAAGCTCCAGCCTCAAGGCCCGATTCTCTCGGTCCTTATCTTCGAGCATCTCGGCAGTGGTACAAGTTAATGAGTCCTCCTGAGTGGAGTCAGCATAGATAGCCTGAAGATACCCTTGCGCTCCCGGAAGTGAAGCTGGCATGTAACGGAAGTCGGTGTTCCGAAGCAGGCCAGTCCGGACTCGCAAGATGGTCATCATGGAATAGGCAGCATCCTGCACAGCCATCTCAACAGTAACCCCGAGTCCATAGGAACAGTGAAGGGGCTCGGTAGATCCAGAATAAGAAGGAAATATCCTGACGGTGCAGAGATATTGGCTTTGATTAAAGTCGTGGAACTGCTCTTTGACGGTGTATTCGGGCTACCAACGGTAGCCCATCTCAATCATTACCCGGACTAACATAGCAGTATGACCGGGCACGTCGAGGCACCGGGTCAGGAGAACCACTTGGTTTTGAACACGGTTGGCCATTTGAAAGCACAACCACAATGCAAAGACATCAGAATTTCTAGGGAAAAATTGGACAGCATAACAGCTGTAAATGCTCAGAAAAAGATTTGAGACATCCACAACAGTTTGCAATACCACTCAACAACATCATATCA
The DNA here is from genome assembly GCF_056163025.1 of Triticum urartu. Taxonomy (NCBI): domain Eukaryota; kingdom Viridiplantae; phylum Streptophyta; class Magnoliopsida; order Poales; family Poaceae; genus Triticum; species Triticum urartu. The sequence continues at coordinate 117,174,800 of NC_141877.1, forward strand.
AGGTTCTGATCCAATTAGCAACATACTAAGAATAGTAGAAACTGAACTGGGACTTGTAACAACAATCCTATAAGCTACTACGGATTAGTAACACGTGAACCTGATAGAAGGAGAGAGCCTAGTCCTTAACCCACGCTGAATGAGACGAGAATGACTCAGATCAGAGGCATAGGGAAAAGGAGTAAAAGAGCCTTACGTTCCCTCCCACAATCAATTCCCCTACATATAACTAAAGCATTTCTAGACTCGACATCGACCAGTTTGGCTCAACGAACCTACAGGCAGTCCAGCTCTGATGCCAACGCTGTCAGGACCCCGATTCCAAGTCACATCGATCTAGCCGGTAACACCTGATATTACTTTGCGGCCTCACGCACGGTATCCCACGGGTGTCGCCTTACCATGGCCCGGGACCGTTTGCGCCTTTTGGCTCACATATATGATAGTGTCGCTAGCATCCATATGACAGAGAACCCGGGCCGACATGGCTAGTCATGAACCCAAAGCGGCACAGACCTATGGGGACAGGCATACATGAATCACATCGAGCATGTCGGTCATCAGCGATTGATTTCGGGCTGTAGCACTGGGCTAACAGAACTCCGGGGAACCCGGGCTGTAGCAGGCTAGGCAGGACTCCGGAAGTCACAGCGTGACATTTCCCCGAAGGGACAGACATAGGAACGAAGTGAAACACATGCCGGCCAGTCAAGTGTCCTGAACAGTAGTGCTAGGCTAGCAGGACTCCGGTGAACCGGGCTATAGCGGACTACTATGGTTCGAGGAACACTAGACTACATTTCCCCATAAGAAAGGCTGCCAAGGATAAACAACTAGATTGTCGGATCCCACTCATACCAAGCATTTCAATCATACACACAATATGCCCGATATGAGTACATACAACATGGCATCACAACAAAACTCTACAACTCAAGTACTTTATTTAAAGGCTCCAGGGAGCCATACATAACATGTTCATACAGATAGGGGTCACATGACCCGACACTCAAGTCATGCAAACATACAAGCACATGCGGAAGCAACTAGTCTGAGTACAGACTCTAGAAAGAAAGAAGGCTTCTCGAAGCCTGTCTATCTACATAGGGCCCCCCGTGGCCAGGATCACCACCTGGGTGGCTAGTCACTCGTCGACGTCAAGGTCTATGTAGAACCCATCGGAGGGGGCGGTGTTGTCGTCTGAAAACAGTAATTAAGCAAACATGAGTACAAAGGTACTCAGCAAGTCTTACATCAGAACCTACTATACATGCTTATTCTCAAGAAGGTGGTGGGATTAATGCAGCAAGCCAGCTTTGACTCTTGGCTAAGCTATCCTACGGAACTCCACCAGTAAAATAGTTTGCGCACATGAGTCCACTACTCACCAACACAATACTCCACCGAGGATCCTCCCTCGTCATCCTACGAGAGGGCCATCCTCGGTACTCACACTTATCTTGAGTCTTTTAGTAGTATCCATTAACTTGTCTATGAACTGTATAGGCAACCAAGTAGTCCTTTACCGCGGACGCGGCTATTCGAATAGTTTTATACGCTGCAGGGGTGTACTTCTTCATACACGCTTTCACCACTTACCGCCGTTTACATGACATGTACTCGGCAACCTTCAAGCGGAAGCCCAGCGAGGGTGTCGGCCATGGCCTACCTAAACACTTAAGTCTCTAGTCCAGGTTTATCGCCTATCCAGGTTCCATCCGCAGGGAGTCCGGCCGAGGTTTCCACATACGGCCCCGAGCGATGTGAACCGGGTTCCCGAGACACCAAACGGGTGACTCGGTACACCGTGCCACGGTGTATCTACCGCAACATAGCCCACCCCTAGGGTCAGCGCTACGCACGGCCGCCAACACATAACCTACAAGCACCAGAAACTATTTGCAACTCCTGGACAGCGTACTAGGGTGACTAAGAAGCCGAGAGGGTCCACTGGTTTCGGGCCCAATGTACGGTAGTAACTGCATCTTAAATCACACATACAGATCTCAGTTCTTATGGACGGCCTCAATGAAACAACCCAGCATGTACTCCTACATGGCCTCTCATCGATACCTTTACCAAAACATGTTCAACACATCCCTCACATTACCGACACAAGCATTTCACTCTAGCCCATCACCCAGATGAACCAGATCCGACACAACTCTAAGCATAGCAGGCATAGCAAGGTAGGAATCACATACATGGCTCAATCAACTCCTACACATGCTAGTGGGTTTCATCTAGTTACTGTGGCAATGACAGGTCATGCAGAGGATAAGGGTTCAACTACCGTAACACACAGCAGCTTGAATCGCGTTGTCTTAATGCAGTAAACAAGAGCAGAAGCGAGAACATGGGTTTGTATCAAAATGATCAATGGGTTGCTTGCCTGATGGAGTGGTAGTGGGATACTACCCTTCAGTTGGATACTCGTGAATATCCTTGGAGGCAGAACCTACCACGAAGAACACATCGGAACACAATCAACACATGACGATATGCAACAATATGATGCATGCTATGACATGGCAATATGAATGTGTATTGGCCTAATGCAAGTTACAATAGAAAGGAATGAACTCATTTGAATCAAAGATTCAAATATTAGCTCATTAAACATGGCCTTAATAGTGCATTTCCTTATTCTGCTTAAACAGCAAGGTAAAATTGTTTTGTCATGCATGAAACCATTACAGATGGATAGATTGAATTTTTCTGATCATTTTTCATATATAAATCTTTGCATTTGGAGCTATGGTTGATTTTCTATGATTTTTAGAAGTTTTGACTATTTTCTGGAATTTCCTGTATAAAAATAAATCCAAAAAATGCATTACTGCGTCAGCATTGCGTCAGGGTGACGTAAGTGGTCAACGGGGACGTCCAGGTCAAACCTGACTGGTGGGTCCCGCATGTCAGTAGTTAATTAAGCTAATTATTTTTAGTTAAAACTAATCTGATTTAGTTAACAGAGGGGGCCCACTTGTCATTGACTCAGGGGAGTCAAACTAGGGTCAAACCCCTGGTCGGCGAGGCTAATCCCGCCGGCGTTGAGCCGCCGGTGAGGCCGAGACGACGGAGGGCTTCGGATTTGGTCCCCTGGTGACCAAATCGACGGCGGAGACGTGCTATGCGTAGCTGGGGCTCGCGCGCATCTAGTGGGGCAAGTGGGAGGAGCTGGGGTGGAGCGAGCTCGCCAGAATCGAGCTCGTGGCGGCGACCGGAGTTCGGGCGGGGTTGGTTTCGAGGCTACGGTGCACGGGAGAAGGAGCTGGTGGTGGCTACGGGTTCCTAGTGCTGCGCTGAGCTCAACAGTGGGCTTGGCTTCGAGCCACTGTGGCTCTGGCCACGACGGCGCCATGGCCGGCGGCGGGGAGCTCTCGGGTGCGGTGGAGGTGGCGGCTACAGGGGCCAATCGAGCACTGCAGCTAGGGGAAAAGGAAGAGGAGCTCACAGGGAGGTCGATGAGCAGCTCAGTGGGCTCGGGGGCGACCGGAGCGAGGCGAATCGATGAACGGCGTCCGGCGGGTACCGAGGTTGAATACGAGGGCGAAGACGGCGTTCGGCGGCGGTTGGGGTCGCGTGGGTCGGCGGGAAGGTGCAGCGCGACGAGGCAAATCTATTGGGCTCGTCGGAGGGCCAAGGGGGTGGCTCTGGTGGCAACTACGGCGATCGGCGGCGAGGTACGTGCTCGGCCATCGCGGGGGAGAGTGAGGGAGACGATGGGGACAGTGCGAGAGGATGAGAGGGGGACGTGGGGGTCGCGTGGCATCCCTGGACGTCTCCAAGGCGTCGGCGGAAGCTGGAGGTGGCCGGCGTGTGGCCGCGGGCGCCAGCCACACGCTCCGCGTCCTTCTGGCACGAGGAGGACGACGACTGGCAGCCAGTCGGCTAGGCCGAGCCAGGTGGGCTGGGCCAGCACAGGTAAGGCCCAGGTAGCTTCCCTCTCTCTCTTTATTTTCTAATTGTTTCTGTTTTTCTATTTAACTGCAACTGTTGGGCTTTAATTAAAATACTAAAACATTTCCAAAAATCCTGAAAATAATTGGGGCCTCTGTTTAGATTATTTCCAACAGCAAACATTTATTTCTAGAATTATTTGGGCATTTAAATTATTTTATAGCATTTAAATGCCCAAATTCAAATACTTATGATTTAATTCAATGACCTTCTGTTGACCTAGAAAAATGTGCACCAATTTTGCCAGAGGTTTTAACCCAAGACAAAGAGGGTGAACTTTTTAGAAGGGCATTTCAGGTTCATTGAAAATAATTTTAGTAAACCCTAGTTGTTTCCAGGGGGTGTTGGGGGTTCTGTCATCCCCATTTCAGATTTAAGAGGAAAATAAACATGATGCACACTCTAATGCTTGAACTAGCTAGGGTGTGACATCGTCATCATGTTCATGGGGAGGCATCATCATCGTCGTGTTCATGGGGAGGCAACAGAATGCGTCGTGTTCATCGGGAGGCAACGGTACGCGTGGGAGCCAACCGACTGGGTCGGAACGGAATGCGTGGTCGTGTTCATCGGGAGGGCTTGGACAGAACAGGCGATGAAAATGAGGCCTGGCGTACCGCAGAACGGAGGAAACGGACCTCCTACGGTTGAAACGGGGGTCCTATTGATCGGGAGGGGTGTGGCATACCGCAAAACGGAGGAAACGGACCTCCTACGGTCGAAACGGGGGTCCTGTTGATCGGGAGGAGTGTGGCGTACCGCAAAACGGACGAAACAGACCTCCTACGATTGAAACAGGGGTCCTGTTCATCGGGAGGGGTGTGGCGTACCGCAAAACAGGACTCCACGGGATATTGTTCATCTCCACCGTCGACCTCCTCCAGCATCCACGGGCTACCGTCGACCTCCTCCAGCCTCCACGGGCCCCTGTTCATCCAGCCTCCACCGCGCGCTACTCCACCGGCTACTGTTCAACCAGCCCTCCACCGTCTACTGTTCATCCATCCCTCCACACCACGGGGTCCTGTTCAACCACCCCTCCACGGGCACCCCTCCACCATCTACTGTTCATCCAGCCGTCCACACCATGGGGTCTTGTTCATCCAGAGGCAACACCACCGCTCACTGTTCATCCAACCCCTGCCCCCCCGCAATGCTCACTGTTCATCCAATCGATCGGCTTCAGTTAGCAGTTGTAGCAAAGGAATCGCTTGATCGGGTACAGTTAACAGCCATCAATCGATCGCTCCAGTTCAGTAACGCGTAGCCTGCAGTGCAATCGCTCGGGTTCAGTTAGAGCCCAATGCCTCGCTCGGGTTCAGTTAGAGCCAATGCCTCGCACACACGCACGTACGTGTATGAGAGAAACATGCATCGCTCGGCCCCCGACCTCCCACCATAACCGGGAACTCCCCGAAATTTTCCTCCCCCTCGCCTCTACCATGGTTTTTCCGGCCATGGACGGCCCAAAGAATGTCATGCAGTTGCATCTCCGGCCCGCCCAGGACGAAAAGCCCATTTTCTGTCATGATTTTTTGTCATAGAAGTAGGAGCCCAACACATCTATGATGATACCGGGTTTTGTCACAGTTATTGTCATAGAAGTGTCATATGTATGACAGAATTTTTTTTCGTTTGGCCCAAAATGTCACGGATGTGTCTTTTTTTGTAGTGTTGGTTTGGCCTACTAGATTGATCTTTCTTGCAATAGGAGAAGTGCTTAGCTTTAGGTTCAATCTTGCGGTGTCCTTTCCCAGTGACAGTAGGGGCAGCAAGGCACATATTGTATTGTTGCCATCGAGGATAACAAGATGGGCTTTATATAATATTGCATGAGTTTATCCCTCTACACCATGTCATCTTGCTTAAAGCGTTACTCTGTTCTTATGAACTTAATACTCTAGATGCATGCTGGATAGCGGTCGATGTGTGGAGTAATAGTAGTAGATGCAGGAAGGAGTCGGTCTACTTGTCTCGGACGTGATGCCTATATACATGATCATACCTAGATATTCTTGAGAGAAGCCACTAGTGAAACCTATGGCCCCCGGGTCTATCTTCCATCATATTAATCTTCCAATACTTAGTTATTTCCTTTGCCATTTATTTTACTTTGCATATTTTATTTCTCTTTATCATAAAAATACCAAAAATATTATCTTACCATATCTCAATCTCGTAAGTGACCGTGTAGGGATTGACAACCCCTTATCGCGTTGGTTGCGAGGATTTATTTGTTTGTGTAGGTGCGAGGGACTCATGCGTGGCCTCCTACTGGATTGATTCCTTGGTTCTCAAAAACTGAGGGAAATACTTATGCTACTCTGCTGCATCACCCTTTCCTCTTCAAGGGAAAACCAACGCAAGTGCTCAAGAGGTAGCAAGAAGGATTTTTGGCGCCGTTGCCGGGGAGGTCTACGCAAAAGTCAACATACCAAGTACCCATCACAAATCCTTATCTCCTGCATTACATTATTTGCCATTTGCCTCTCAGTTTTGCTCTCCCCCACTTCACCCTTGCCGTTTTATTCACCTTCTCTCTCTCCATCCTCCCTCTCTTTCTCTATTCGCCTCTTTTTGCCCGTTTCTTGTCTCCTTGTGTGTCGGATTGCTTGCTTGTCACGATGGCTCAAGATAATACCAAATTATGTGACTTTAGCAATACCAGCAACAATGATTTTATTAGCACTCCGATTGCTCCTCTTACCGATGCTGAATCTTGTGAAATTAATGCTGCCTTGCTGAATCTTGTCATGAAAGATCCGTTTTCCGGCCTTCCTAGTGAAGATGCCGCTACCCATCTAAATAGCTTCATTCATTTATGTGATATGCAAAAGAATAAAGATGTGGATAATGATATTGTTAAATTGAAGCTATTTCCTTTTTCGCTTAGAGATCATGCTAAAGCTTGGTTTTCGTCTTTGCCTAAAAATAGTATTGGTTCGTGGAAGAAGTGCAAAGATGCTTTTATCTCTAAGTATTTTCCTCCCGCTAAGATTATCTCTCTTAGAAACGATATTATGAATTTTAAGCAACTTGATCATGAACATGTTGCACAAGCTTGGGAGAGGATGAAATTAATGATACGTAATTGCCCTACACATGGTTTGAATTTGTGGATGATTATACAATTTTTATGCCGGATTGAATTTTGCTTCTAGAAATCTTTTAGATTCGGCCGCGGGAGGCACTTTTATGGAAATCACTTTAGGAGAAGCTACTAAACTCCTAGATAATATTATGGTTAATTATTCTCAATGGCACACTGAAAGATCTACTAATAAAAAAGTACATGCGATAGAAGAAATTTATGTTTTGAGTGGAAAGATGGATGAACTTATGAAATTATTTGCTAATAAAAGTGTTTCTTCTGATCCTAATGATATGCCTTTGTCTACCTTGACTGATTAATAATGAATCTATGGATGCGAATTTTGTTGGTAGGAATAATTTTGGTAACAACGCGTATAGAGGAAACTTTAATCCTAGGACGTATCCTAGTAATTCCTCTAATAATTATGGTAATTCCTACAACAATTCTTATGGAAATTATAAGAAGATTCCCTCTGATTTTGAAACTAATATTAAAGAATTTATTACTTCACGAAAGAATTTCAATGCTTTGAGAAGAAAAATTGCTTAAGATTGATGAGTTCGCTAGGAACGTTGATAGAATTTCTCTTGATGTTGATTCTTTGAAACTTATATATATTCCACCTAAGCATGATATCAACGAGTCTCTCAAGGCCATGAGAATTTCCATTGATGAGTGCAAAGAAAGAACCGCTAGGATGCGTGCTAAGAAAGATTGCTTTATAAAAGCGTGTTCTTCTAGTTTCCATGATAATAAAGATGAAGATCTAAAAGTTATTGATGTGTCCCCTATTAAATATTTGTTTTGCAATATGAATCTTGATAATGATGGGACCGATTGTGATCCACCTTTACCTAGACGGCGTTCCAAGAATTCGGGGTCTTTAGATCTCGATGCTAAAATTGTTAAAAGTGGGATTGAAGAAGTCAAAACTTTAAATATCAATGAACCCACTATTTTTTATTTCAAGGAATTTAATTATGATAATTGCTCTTTGATAGATTGTATTTCCTTGTTGCAATCCGTGCTAAATTCTCCTGATGCTTATAGTCAAAATAAAGCTTTTACTAAACATATCGTTGATGCTTTGATGCAATCTTATGAAGAAAAACTTGAGTTGGAAGTTTCTATCCCTAGAAAACTTTATGATGAGTGGGAACCTACTATTAAAATTAAAATTAAAGATCATGAATGCTATGCTTTGTGTGATTTGGGTGCTAGTGTTTCCACGATTCCAAAGACTTTGTGTGATTTGCTAGGTTTCCGTGATTTTGATGATTGCTCTTTAAACTTGCACCTTGCGGATTGCACCATTAAGAAACCTATGGGAAGAATTAATGATGTTCTTACTGTTGCAAATAGGAATTATGTTCCCGTAGATTTTATCGTTCTTGACATAGATTGCAATCCTTCATGTCCTATTATTCTTGGTAGACCTTTCCTTAGAACAATTGGTGCAATTATTGATATGAAGGAAGGGAATATTAGATTCCAATTTCCGTTAAGGAAAGGCATGAAACACTTCCCTAGAAACAAAATTAAATTACCATATGAATCTATCATGAGAGCATCTTATGGATTGCCTACCAACGATGGTAATACCTAGATCTATCCTCGCTTTTATGCCTAGCTAGGGGCGTTAAACGATAGCGCTTGTTGGGAGGCAACCCAATTTTATTTTTATTCCTTGCTTTTTGCTCCTGTTTAGTAATAAATAATTTATCTAGCCTCTTTTTTGGTTGTGTTTTTGTGTTTAATTAGTGTTTGTGCCAAGTAGAACCGTTGGGAAGACTTGGGGAAAGTCTTTTTAATCTTGCTGTAAAAAACAGAAACTTTAGCGCTCACGAGAACTGCTGCCATTTTTATTTGGAAAGTGATATTTAGTTAATTATTTTTGCAGAATATTAATAGATAAATTCCTCACGTCCAGATATTTATTTTAGAATTTTTGGGGTTCCAGATCTTGCGTTAGCTACAGATTACTACAGACTGTTCTGTTTTTGACAGATTCTGTTTTTCGTGTGTTGTTTGCTTATTTTAATGAATCTATGGCTAGGAAAATAGTTTATAAACCATATAGAAGTTGTAATACAGTAGGTTTAACACCAATATAAATAAATAATGAGTTCATTACAGTACCTTGAAGTGGTGTTTTGTTTTCTTTCGTTAACGGAGCTCACGAGATTTTCTACTTTAAGTTTTGTGTTGTGAAGTTTTCAAGTTTTGGGTGAAAGATTTGATGGATTATGGAACAATGAGTGGCAAGAGCCTAAGCTTGGGGATTCCCATGGCACCCCAAGATAATCTAAGGACACCTAAAATCCAAAGCTTGGGGATGCCCCGGAAGGCATCCCCTCTTTCGTCTACTTCCATCGGTAACTTTACTTGGAGCTATATTTTTATTCGCCACATGATATGTGTTTTGCTTGGAGCGTCTTGTATGATTTGAGTATTTGCTTTTTAGTTTACCACAATCATCCTTGCTGTACACACCTTTTGATAGAGACACACATGATTCGGAAATTATTAGAATACTCTATGTGCTTCACTTATATCTTTTGAGTTATATAGTTTTTGCTCTAGTACTTCACTTATATCTTTTAGAGCACGTTGGTGGTTTTGTTTTATAGAAACTATTATTCTCTCATGCTTCACTTAGATTATTTTGAGAGTCTTAAATAGCATGTTAATTTACTTAAATAATCCTAATATGCTAGGTATTCAAGACTAGTAAAAACTTTCTTATGAGTGTGTTGAATACTAAAGAAGTTTGATGCTTGATGATTGTTTTGAGACATGGGGGTAGTGATATCAAAGTTGTGCTAGTTGAGTAGTTGTGAATTTGGAAAATACTTGTGTTGAAGTTTGCAAGTCCAGTAGCATGCACGTATGGTAAACGTTATGTAACAAATTTGAAACATGAGGTGTTCTTTGAGTGTCCTCCTTATGAGTGGCGGTCGGGACGAGCGATGGTCTTTTCCTACCAATCTACCCCCCAGGAGCATGCGCGTAGTGTTTGGTTTTTGATGAGTTGAAGATTTTTGCAATAAGTATGTGAGTTCTTTATGACTAATGTTGAGTCCATGGATTATACGCACTCTCACCTTTCCATCATTGTTGCCTCTTCGGTACCGTGCATTGCCCTTTCTCACATTGAGAGTTGGTGCAAACTTCGCCGGTGCATCCAAACCCCGTGATATGATACGCTCTTTCACACATAAACCTCCTTATATCTTCCTCAAAACAGCCACCATACCTACCTATTATGACATTCCCATAGCCATTCCGAGATATATTGCCATGCAACTTTCCACCGTTCCATTTATCATGACACGTTCATCATTGTCATATTGCTTTGCATGATCATGTAGTTGACATAGTATTTATGGCAAAGCCACCATTCATAATCCTTTCATACATGTCACTCTTGGTTCATTGCATATCTCGGTATACCGCCAGAGGCATTCATATAGAGTCATACTTTGTTCTAGTATCGTGTTGTAATCATTGAGTTGTAAATAAATAAAAGTGTGATGATCATCATTTTCTAGAGCATTGTCCCAAGTGAGGAAAAAAAGAGAAAGGCCATAAAAAGGAGAAGGCCCAAAAAATGAGAGAAAAAGAGAGAAGGGACAATGTTACTATCCTTTTTACCACACTTTCGCTTGAAAGTAGCACCATAATCTTCATGATAGAGAGTCTTTTGTTTTGTCACTTTCATTTACTATTGGGAATTTTTCATTATTGAACTTGGCTTGTATATTCCAACAATGGGCTTCCTCAAATGCCCGAGGTTTTCGTGAGCAAGCAAGTTGGATGCACACCCACTTAGTTTCTTTTGTTGAGCTTTCATATATTTATAGCTCTAGTGCATCCGTTGCATGGAAATCCCTACTCCTTGCATTAACATCAATTGATGGGCATCTCCATATCTCATTGATTAGCCTTGTTGATGTGAGACTTTCTCCTTTTTTTCTCTTCTCCACAAAACCCCATCATTTTATTCTATTCCACCCATAGTGCTATATCCATGGCTCACGCTCATATATTGCGTGAAGGTTGAAAAAGTTTGAGATTACTAAAGTATGAAACAATTGCTTGGCTTGTCATCAGGGTTGTGCATGATGAGAGCATTCTTGTGTGACGAAAATGGAGCATGACTAAACTATATGATTTTGTAGGGATGAACTTTCTTTGCCCATGTTATTTCGAGAGGACATAATTGCTTAGTTAGTATGCTTGAAGTATTATTATTTTTATGTCAATACTGAACTTTTATCTTGAATCTTTCGGATCTGAATATTCATACCACAATTAAGAAGAATTGCATTGAAATTATGCCAAGTAGCATTCCACATCAAAAATTCTATTTTTATCATTTACCTACTTGAGGACAAGCAGGAATTAAGCTTGGGGATGCTTGATACGTCTCCAACGTATCTATAATTTTTGATTGTTCCATGCTATGTTATATTCTGTTTTGGACATTATTGGGCTTTATTATACACTTTTATATTATTTTTGGGACTAACCTATTAACCGGAGGCCCAGCCTAGAATTGCTATTTTTTTTTGCCTATTTTAGGGTTTGGTAGAAAAAGAATATCAAACGGAGTCCAAACGGAATGAAACCTTCGGGAACGTGATTTTCGGAACGAACATGATCCAGAGTACTTGGACCCTACGTCAAGACATCAACCAGGAGGCCATGAGGTAGGGGGGTGCGCCTACCCCCCCCCCCCCCAGGCGCGCCCTCCACCCTCGTGGGCCCCCTGTTGCTCCACCGACTTACTCCTTCCTCCTATATATACCTACGTACCCCCAAACTACCAGATACGGAGCCAAAACCCTAATTCCATCGCCGTAACTTTCTGTATCCACGAGATCCCATCTTGGGGCCTGTTCCGGAGCTCCGCCAGAGGGGGCATCGATCACAGAGGGCTTCTACATCAACACTATAGCCCCTCCGATGAAGTGTGAGTAGTTTACTTTAGACCTACGGGTCCATAGTTATTAGCTAGATGGCTTCTTCTCTCTTTTTGGATCTCAATACAAAGTTCTCCCCCTCTCTTGTGGAGATCTATTCGATGTAATCTTCTTTTGCGGTGTTTTTGTTGAGACCGATGAATTGTGGGTTTATGATCAAGTTTATCTATGAAAAATATTTGAATCTTCTCTATATTCTTTTATGTATGATTGGTTATCTTTGCAAGTCTCTTCGAATTATCAGTTTGGCTTGGCCTACTAGATTGATCTTTCTTGCAATGGGAGAAGTGCTTAGCTTTAGGTTCAATCTTGCGGTGTCCTTTCCCAGTGACAGTAGGGGCAGCAAGGCACGTATTGTATTGTTGCCATCGAGGATAACAAGATGGGGTTTATATAATATTGCATGAGTTTATCCCTCTACATCATGTCATCTTGCTTAAAGCGTTACTCTATTCTTATGAACTTAATACTCTAGATGCATGCTGGATAGCGGTCGATGTGTGGAGCAATAGTAGTAGATGCAGGCAGGAGTCGGTCTACTTGTCTCGGACGTGATGCCTATATACATGATCATACCTAGATATTCTCATAACTATGCTCAATTCTGTCAATTGCTCAACAGTAATTTGTTTACCCACCATGAATAATTATGCTCTTGAGAGAAGCCACTAGTGAAACCTATGGCCCCCGGGTCTATCTTCCATCATATTAATCTTCCAATACTTAGTTATTTCCTTCTCCATTCATTTTACTTTGCATCTTTTATTTCTCTATATCATAAAAATACCAAAAAATATTATCTTATCATATCTATCAGATCTCACTCTCGTAAGTGACCGTGTAGGGATTGACAACCCCTTATCACGTTGGTTGCGAGGATTTATTTGTTTGTGTAGGTGCGAGGGACTCGTGCGTGGCCTCCTACTGGATTGATACCTTGGTTCTCAAAAACTGAGGGTAATACTTACGCTACTCTGCTGCATGACCCTTTCCTCTTCAAGGGAAAACCAACGCAAGTGCTCAAGAGGTAGCAGTATGATGATACGACGATCGAATCTTGGGCAAGTAACATACTGATGACAAAGGGAATAACGTATGTTTTCATTGCGGTTTGACAGGTAAAGATTTTTGTAGAATATGTAGGAACCAATATGAGCATCCAGGTTCCGCTATTGGTTATTGACCGGAGATGTGTCTCGGTCATGTCTACATAGTTCTCGAACCCGTAGGGTCCGCACACTTAACGTTCGATGACGATTTGTATTATGAGTTATGTGTTTTGGTGACTGAAGATTGTTCGGAGTCCCGGATGAGATCACGAACACGACGAGGAGTCTCGAAATAGTCGAGAGATAAAGTCTATATATTGGACGATAGTATTTGGACACTAGAATGGTTGGGACGTTTCGGATATTTATCGGAGAACCGAGGGTTACCGGAACCCCTCGGGGGAAGTAATGGGCCTACATGGGCCATGGGGGAGAGGGGAGGCAACCCACAAGGGGTGGCCGCACACCCCTCCCACAGGGAGTCCGAATTGGACTAGGGGAGGGGGCGCGCCCCCTTTCCTTCTCCTCTTCCCTCTGCCTTCCCTCTTCCCCCCTCCATGAGAAGGAAAAAAGGGGGCCGGAATCCTACTAGGACTGCAGTCCTAGTAGGACTCCCCTCTACTTAGCGCACCCCTGGTGGTCGGCCTCCTCCTCCCATCCTTTATATACGGGGGCAGGGGCACCCAAATGCACAACATTTACTATCTTAGCCATGTGCGGTGCCCCCTTTGATGACCTACAAGTATAGCAGGGTCTATCATAGTCCTTTCGATAAGTAAGAGTGAGGAACCCAACGAGGAGCAGAAGGAAATGACAAGCAGTTTTCAGTAAGCACTGAAATTATTGGTAACAGATAGTTTTGTGATAAGGTAATTTGTAACGAGTAACAAGTAACAAAAGTAAACAAGATGCAGCAAGGTGGCCCACTTCTTTTTGTAGCAAAGGACAATCCTGGACAAACTCTTATATAAAGGAAAGCGCTCTTGAGGACACATGGGAATTATCGTCAAGCTAGTTTTCATCATGCTTATATGATTCACGTTCGTTACTTTGATAATTTGATATGTGGGTGGACCGGTTCTTGGGTACTGCCCTTCCTTGGACAAGCATCCCACTTATGATTAAACCCCCTCACAAGCATTAGCAACTACAAAAGAATAATTAAGGTAAACCTAACCATAGCATGAAACATATGGATCCAAATCATCCCCTTACGAAGCAACGCATAAACTAGGGTTTAAAGTTCTATCACTCTAGCAACCCATCATCTACTTATTACTTCCCAATGCCTTCCCCTAGGCCCAAACAATGGTGAAGTGTCATGTAGTCGACGTTCACATAACACCACTAGAGGAAAGACAACATACATCTCATCAAAATATCGAAGGCGTCAGTTGATGTAGATGGTGCTGGTGGAGTAGGTGCTAGAGCTGGTGGCACTGAAGCTGTAGCTGGTGCAGATGAAGTTGCTCTGGTGTCTGGAACAGGCACTGCAACACATCTCTGACCTCTGGGCACTCTAGCAAAAGCATGAGTGGTTGTCTTGCCCTTCTTCTCCTGCACTTCCTCCTGAAGTTTCTCAACAACAGACTGTATCTCAATGATCTTCACATCTAAGTCATAGAACTTCCGCTCCATGATCCTCTCCAAGCTCTCCTGGTTTTGAGTCAGGGTAGCCAATCCCTTCTCAATCCTCAGAGTGGAGGCAATCAAGTAGCCAAGCTGATCTTGCTTGCTATTCAGAAGATACTGAGATGCCTCTTCAGTGGTTGGCATCTTTGCAGCCTTTTCAGCCCTTGCCTTCTCCTTCTTGGCTTGTGCGTGCACAGAAGATGGTTCATTCTCATTCATCACCACGGTGTTGTCCTCAAAGTCTGGGTAGATCGGCATGTATTCCTTGTCCAGGAGATATGTGCCAGTGCCCATCTTGGAGTTGATTAGCTCCCGGATCTGTGGGGCATACCCACAACTTCTCTTCTGATCTGTAGTTGTTCTCTTTATGGTTTCCACAATTAGGCTCATGAATTTGAACTTTTGAGGCACATCAAATATGTGAAATAGGTTAATTGCATGGCCTTTGATCATCTTGTGATCACCTGACTTTGGCAATAGAGTGTGCCTGAGGATCCAGTTGATTGCTGGCAAACCTGACAGAAGGTAATGTACAGATCCAAACTTGTGTGTCTCGGGATCTCCTTGTACATGTGTGCCATGGTGCTGTGATCCTTCTTCCTCTTGCCATAGACATCCAAGTCATCTTCACTCTCTTCTGGGGCATTGATCAACTTAGCCCATTCTGCAACTATGGACCGGTACCTCGTGCCTTCCGATATCCAGACAATCCTTTCCAATAAATCCCATATGAATTCAATAGTCTTCGTCATAAAAGAACCAGTACAAGAAGTATCGAGCATGGAGCGATTATTGAGAGAAAGCCGAGCATAAAAAAATTGAATAATAATTTCTCTTGAGACTCATGATTGGGGCATGAATATAACATTGACTTAAGCCTCCCCCAAGCTTGAGCGATACTTTCTCCTTCGCGAGGGCAAAAATTATATATATAATTACGATCACGATGAACCAGATGCATAGGATAAAACTTCTGATGAAATTGCAATTTCAATCGGTTGTAGTTCCACGATCCAATATCATCACATAGCCTAAACCATGTCAATGCCTTTCCCTTTAAAGATAAAGGAAAGACCTTCTTCTTGATAACATCCTCGGGCATACCTGCAAGCTTAAATAATCCACAAACTTCATCCACATAGATTAGGTGCATATCGGGATGTAATGTTCCATCTCCTGTAAAAGGATTAGCTAGCAGTTTCTCTATCATACCCAAAGGAATTTCAAAGTAAACATTTTCAGTAGGTTCAGTAGGTTGAGGAGAAACTCTTTGCTCTACTGGTCGGGGTAAAGATACCTCGAACAAGCCCCTCAAAGGATTGTTTTCCATAGTAACAAGTGACGGTAAATTTCAGCACACTATATAAATGTTTCCTTACCAAATTGCACTTAGCAAAGGCGCTTCACTCCTCGGCAACGGCACCAGAAAAGAGTGTCAAACCCAATGAGGAGCAGAAGGAAATGACAAGTAGTTTTCAGTAAGGTATTTTCTGCAAGCACTGAAATTATCAGTAACAGATAGTTCTGTGATAAGGTAATTTATAACGACTAACAAGTAACAAAAGTACACAAGATGCAGAAAGGTGGCCCAATCCTTTTTGTAGCAAAGGACAATCATGGACAAACTCTTATATAAAGGAAAGCGCTCCTGAGGACACATGGGAATTATCGTCAAGCTAGTTTTCATCATGCTTATATGATTCATGTTGTTACTTTGATAATTTGATATGTGGGTGAACCGATGCTTGGGTACTGCCCTTCCTTGGACAAGCATCCCACTTATGATTAACGCCCCTCACAAGCATCCGCTACGAAAGAAGAATTAAGGTAAACCTAACCATAGCATGAAACATATGGATCCAAATCAGCCCCTTACGAAGCAACACATAAACTAGGGTTTAAGCTGTCACTCTAGCAACCCATCATCTACTTATTACTTCCCAATGCCTTCCCCTAGGCCCAAACAATGGTGAAGTGTCATGTAGTCGACGTTCACATAACACCACTAGAGGAAAGACAACATACATCTCATCAAAATATCGAATGAATACCAAATTCACATGACTACTTATAGCAAGACTTCTCCCATGTTCTCAGGAACAAACGTACCTACTCACAAATCATATTCATGTTCATAATCAGAGGGGTATTAGTATGCATAAAGGATCTGAACATATAATCTTCCACCGAATAAACCTACTAGCATCAACTGCAAGGAGTAATCAACACTACTAGCAACCCACAGGTACCAATCTAAGGTTTTGAGGCAAAGATCAGATACAAGAGATGAACTAGGGTTTGAGAGGAGATGGTGCTGGTGAAGATGTTGATGGAGATTGACCCCCTCCCAATGAGAGGATCGATGGTGATGATGATGGTGACGATTTCCCCCTCCCGAAGGGATGTTTCCCCGGCAGAACAGCTCCACCGGAGCCCTAGATTGGTTCCGCCTCGAGACGGCGACGCTTCATCCCGAAAGCTTCCTTATGTTTTTTTCAGGGGAAAAGACACCTTATACCAGAAGATGGGCATTGGAGGCCTGCCAGGTGGCCCATGAGGCAGGGGGCCGCGCCCAGTGGGGTAGGGCGCGCCCCCCACCCTCGTGGATGGTGGCTGGCCCCCTCTGGTGCTTTCTTCGCCAAATATTTTTTATATATTCCAAAACTGACTTTCGTGGAGTTTCAGGACTTTTGGAGTTGTGCAGAATAGGTCTCTAATATTTGCTCCTTTTCTAGCCCAGAATTCCCGCTGCCGGCATTCTCCCTCTTCATGTAAACCTTGTAAAATAAGAGAGAAAAGGCATAAGTACTGTGACATAATGTGTAATAACAACCCATAATGCAATAAATATCGATATAAAAGCATGATGCAAAATGGAAGTATCAACTCCCCCAAGCTTAGACCTTGCTTGTCCTCAAGCGGAAGCCGATATCAAAAAATATGTCGACATGTTTAGAGATAGAGGTGTCGATAAAATAAAATACGGACATGAGGGCATCATGATCATTCTTAGAATAGCAACATATATATATAGTCATATGGTTTCTTATGCTAATGTAACAATCTATTCACAATGTAAAGTATCAATCAGAAATTTCATTGAAAACTAGCAAACTGTAATCTCAGTCATTGAGGCAATTGCAATTTATCATAACATCGGCCTCGTCGATGAGGGGAGATGTGCCGTGGTTGTGCGGCCTCCCCGGCCATGCTTCCACTCGGCAGAGGTGCTGCCGAAGTTCGTTGTCTGGTCAGAGGATCCGGCCGGCAACTTGCTTCAGCTTCCGCGCTTCTTCATCGATGAGCTGCCGGCCTCTGGTCCAGGCGGGCTCTGGCTGTAGGCGGACGGCTGCTGCAGCAGGGCCTCCTGGGTCGCGGTTGAAGTCTCTGCCGCGGGCAACATAGCTCTGTCCCGCAGTTGGCAGACGTTCACCCGCGTGCGCGGCCTGGGCAGGCGGTGCACCCTCCATTTCAAGTATGACGGTGATGCGACCCTGTAAGTGAGGGTGTTTGGGGAAGATGGTCGCCGCGCCGGGTGCTGCCCTGAGACGAACGATGGCGAGGAGGTTCTTGGTCTCGGCGATGGCCGCGATGAGGGCGAGCCCGACGGCCGCGCCTCATCCAGCTACGGTGGCTCTTCTCTTGGCGAAAGCTCCAGCAGCGGCGGCTACGACCAGCCGCCACACTGCCGCGCTCGCTTCGAAGGTGGTAGCGGGTCATATCGTCGCCGCGCCTCCGTGAAGCACGAGGAGGGATCTGGCTAAGCTCGAGATGTTGCTGGAGGCCTGCCCCCATGGTTCGCTGCAACGCCGCTTTTGTTTTGTTCCTCTTTTCTTTCCTACATCAAAATGAAACTAGTATGGGCCCGGAGGGGCGTGTATTGAACTGTGATTCCTCAATCATTACGCTATGCTTGTTATTTCCATGCTGTGTCGTTATTTTGTGCGGAGATAACTTAGCCTGGCGCGTTCGGGGCAGATTCTGCTTCATGAGGCACTTGTTTCCTCGTGCCCATCTTGGCTTAGTGGTTGCTTAAGAACTGCAAAATATTCATTAGGAAGCTCGCTAGGAGGCTTATCATTCACCCGAGCCTTGAGCCAGTGCTTCATATCGCGGTACCCGAGGGGCACGGATTAGGAGAGATGTGCCTGCTTGTGGGCTCGAACGAGGGTGCCTTGCGAGAAAGCAGACCGAAGGCAGAGAGAAGGACCAACACAGGAGGAAGAAACCCTCGCGAAGGCGCCTGCCTAGCCCCTTCGCGAGGTATGCGAGAGGGAGAACACAAGCGAACTAGATTCGGAAAAGGCGGCAAAAGGCGATGGAACCAAATCAGCAAGGAACACCGGAAGCAAACTTTTATTAAGAGAAGGCGAGCCAACTACGGAAAGCAAATGAAAAGCCGCGTTCGTGTAAGTGCATCTAGTGCCCCTTAGTGATTTTGGTGTACTGAAGACTTATAGGTTAAGGGACTAACGCATGTGTGAGTGTACACAGGTCTATAAGTCTACGAGGAGTTTGATATTTACAGGAAAAGTCGACCCCTAAAAATGAATATCTTCGACTAAAGATTTTGGTATTTCTGAAGACTTTCATGAAGACTTTGAAAGTGAAGAAATTGGTGTGTCCGTGAAGACTTGATATTCATGCGAGAAATATGAAGCTTGAAGACTTTTGTGTTCATAGTTTTGTTTTTCTCTTTCTTGAGTCATAGGAAACACCGTACTGTTAAAGGGGGTCGAGGAAATACTAAGGAAAAATTTCCATGTGATGCTCAACTCAAAATCCTACACCTACCAATCCCTTCGAGTGAAGCCATTGGAAATCTCATACAGTTCAGTCAATTTCTTCAGTGACAGAGACGAAGTTCTTCTGGTCTCTGAGGAATTTGTCCTGGCTGAGGAGTTAGGAATTTGCCAGTGTGGATTTCCTAAACAGTGAGGAACATGATGGCCCTGAGGATTTTGCTACTCAAAATTCCGACCATTGCTGTGCTATGCGCCAGCTGTCCCAAAATATCTATCCACCTAACGGTCATATCATTGAAGGGCATTTATGTCTTATCATGCCGGGCTGCTCCCTAGGCTATAAATAGCCGCCCCCTACAACCACTAGCTAGTTGGCTGCTCCGAGAGAAACTGACACTTGTCATTTGAGAGCAACCCATCCTTTGAGGACTTTGAGCGAAAATCATCAGGTGAGGAAAAACCAAAAACCCAAACACCTACAAACCCCAAGTGATTGAGCATCACTGAAGAGATTGATCCTGAGTGGATCCGATGCTTGTTACCTTTGAAGATTGTGCTTCTTCCAGACGGTTAGGCGTCATGGTCTAGAGCATCCAAGAGGAATTGTGGATCGCCGAGTGACCAAGTTTGTGAAGGTTTGGAACTCGCCTGAAGACTTACCACGAGTGATTGGACGAGGTCTGTGTGACCTTAGTTCAAGGAGAATACGATGAGGACTGGGTGTCTTGGACTAAGTGTCCTTGACTGGGTGTCAGGGACTGTGTGTCCTCGAGTTTAAATACTCAGCCGCTCCAACCAGACGTACAACTGAGACAGCAGTTGGAACTGGTCTACCAAATCATTGTCTTCACTGAGCTTACTGGTTCTATTTCCTCAACTCTTTCATTTCCTCATAACTGTGTTGTATGTTTGTTCATATCTGTGTTTGAAGACTTTGACTGAAGAATTTCTCAATTTCCTTAGTTCAATTTCTTCAGTTTGTTTTTCTTCATCCTGTGTTATCCTGTGATTACGCTTCCTCTACTCTGTGCCTGTCTTCATTTCATCATGATGACTATGCTTGTATTCTGTTGTGTTTACTTTTGAGTACTTATTCCGCTGCTAGTAGTTCTTCGCTAAGGAATTTCCTCACCAGCAAATTCCTCAGTGAAGAATTTCATAAAAATTGCCTATTCACCCCCCTCTAGTCGATATAACGCACTTTCAATTGGTATCAGAGCAAGGTACTCCCTTGTTCTGCGTGATTTTGGTTTAACCGCCTGGAGTTTTAGTTATGTCGACCGCAGGTATGATCAAGGTCTCTGCTGGGTGTCCTACCTTCGATGGGACGGACTACCCCTATTGGAAGAATAAGATGCGAATGCATCTTGAAGCAATTGATAACGATCTCTGGTATGTTGTGGAAAATGGTGTTCCCTCAGTCACACCTTCTCTGAATGCTGCCGATGTGAAGAGATTCAAGAAACTCGACTCTCAAGCGAAGAATATCATATGTGGCCATCTGAGCAAAGGATAGTATGGCAGAGTGAGTGCTTTGGAAACAACAAAGCTTATCTAGGACAGGTTGTCCAAAGTGAATGAAGGAGTCTCAACTCAGCGTGACTCACGAGTTGATGTTCTTCGCAATCTCTTCAACCACTTCAAAAGACTCGACAATGAAAATGTTCAACAAACCTTCGACCGCCTCACTGACATCTCAAATGAGCTTCAAGCACTTGGTGCCACTGACATCACTGACCATGAGGTGGTGAAGAAATTGCTGAGATCGCTTGATTCCTCATTTGACACTCTGGCATTGATGATACAAGAACGTGTTGATTACAAGTCACTTGATCCCGCTGATATTCTCAAGAGTCTAAATACTCATGAGTTCCAACTTGCTGAAAAGAGAGATCTCTATGGTTCAAGCTATGGCAGAACATGTGCACTGAAGGACAAGGCAGTATCTGAGTCCGAAGATGAAGACTCTGGTAGCAGCCTTGGTGATCCTGAAGAACTGAGCCGTGATCTGGCTCTGCTCGTGAAGAAGTTCCAAAAGTTCTCAAGACATGGTCGCCTTGGAAGATCCTGAAGGAGCAATGATTCCTCATCCAGTGACTACAAGAAGAGGCTCTGTCACAAATGCAAGAAACCTGGACATTTCATTCAAGATTGTCCTCAGTGGGAAAAGGAATCAAAGAAGAAGAAATACAAGGATTACAGTTCTGATGATGCGAAGAAAAAGAAGAAATCCACAAAATCCTCATCATCAAAATCCTCCAAGCCTTCATATCACAAGAAGAGCATCTCCAAGAAGGCCAGGGCATTCATTGGCAAGGAAATGGACTCTGAGGCTGAATCTGAAGAAAATGTGGAAGAGGAGTCATCTGAGGAGTCCGAATCTGGAGTGGCGAGCCTTGCTCTCGCTACTGCATTCGTCAGCAAGTCTATCTTCAATACTGAAGAAAATGACCTCACCAACAAGGCTGATGAAGGCGATGATGACTACGCTCCCACCTATTGCTTCATGGCAAAGGGTGCCAAGGTACTCAAATATACCTCCTCTGAATCAAGTGAGAATGAATCTGATGAAAACCTTAAACCCAACTATTCTAAACTGGCTAAGATTGCTATAAAACAACAAAGGGCTTTAGAAAAGGTTCAAAACATGCTAAATAAAAGTGATGATATGTTGGGTGAAGAAATGGATTGCACTGAAACTTTGACTGAAAATCTTCAGAGACTTCAGTCCAAGCTTGACAAACTTTAAAGTCATCATAACACTCTCTTATCGGATCATGAGAAGCTTTCTTATGAATTTCTTCAAAGAAAGCAAGACCTTGAGAAGCTAAGGGTGAGTTATGAAGATCTTCAGAAGGAGCGCGATTCATTACTTGCTCAACAAATCAGCGCATCTCAGGAAGAATTTGTTCCTCCATGCTTGAAGTGCATTAAACGTGAATCTGCTAATTCTTCACCCGAATGTTCAAATGATGCTAATGTTTCAAATTCTTCACATGCCTCCGCTATCACTAATTCCTCATCTGAGGACATTGCTAGTATCACTGATGATGCAGGGCTGAAGGAATTGTACACGACAGGCATGTACAAAAGCCTCAAAGGGCATCAGGCTCTTTGTGATGTGCTTAAAAAGCAGATCCTCAATAGGAACCCTAGGAAAGAGGGTATCGCCTTTGAGAGGAAACTTAATGCTGATGGTACATATTGGAAGCCTGAGCAGTACCCCAAAACTACATGGGTTGCTGCAAAGGGACCTTCAGTTGATCCATCTAACTTATCTGGATTTGCATGTGAATCTCCTCATTCTGATGATGAGTCAATTGACTCCAACTATAAGCTATTCAAAAATCAGAATGGTGAAGTATTTGCTAGATATATTGGCACTAACTGCAGGAACGGCTCCCCTATGAAGAAAATCTGGGTTCCCAAAAGATGTCTTGACAATCTTCAGGTGAATGTCATCATGACGCCACTTGTGAAGAATAGGAACCCCAGATCAAATTCTTCATATGGACCAAATTCCTCATATGGAGCAGAGTCCTCATATGAACATCATCGTGCTAACCCGTCTGTTTCGCAGGGAAGATCTAAGGATTATGGATATGTGCATTATTCTTCAAATCATTATGTCCATAAGTCCTCGAAGAATTTCTCTGCATACTCTTATGCTTACTCTAATCCCTCTTATGTGAGACGAAATGGACTGGCTTCCATGCCATCCTTTTCGTATGGAGCTCACAGAATGATGAACTCTTTGCCATCCCTTCAGATGTGGGTGGTGAAGAAAAAGAACTAATCTCTTCTGCAGGGTCAGGTCTCCAGACGCACATAATCATCTGAAGAATTTGCTGGAGACCTGAGCATGCCTGAAAGGACGCAGGCTAATCATGAAGAAATGAACTTTCATTTCTCACGTCCTCATATTGCTCTATCAGTTCTCTTACTTGATGAAATTGATCTGATGAATTGATGTCATATTCTTCACTGATGAAGTATATGAGTTTGTAAGCTGCACTAATTCATCTGCAGGATGATCAACCCAATGCCACTGAGTGGGTCCTTGATAGTGGATGTACAAACCACATGACTGGTGACAAGAATCTATTGATGGATGATCCATTATCTCCGTCGCATCTGAAGCATATCATCTTTGCTGACAAAGGCAAAAGTCAGGTATTGGGTCTAGGTAAGGTTGCGATTACAAAGGATCAACACATGGACAAAGTCATGCTTGTTGAGTCCTTAGGATACAACCTTATGTCTGTCTCAATGCTTTGTGATCTTGATATGGTTGTTGTCTTTGGCAAGTACCGTTGTGTTGTGGTTATGGAAGCTGACAATTCCAAAGTCTTCGAAGGCTTTAGGAGAGGAGACCTGTATATTGTTGATTTCTCTACAGGACCACAACCAGCCGTGTGCTTACTTGCAAAAGCTTCAGAAGGCTGGCTCTGGCATCGACGACTTGGTCATGCAGGCATGAGGAATTTGCACACGCTTGCGAAGAAGAAGCATGTCATTGGCATCGAGAATGTCAAATTCCTCAAGGATCACCTATGCGGAGCCTGTGAAGTTGGGAAGATGACCTAGGCCAAGCATCCAGCAAAGACTATCATGACCACCACTCGCCCATTTGAATTGCTTCACATGGATCTCTTTGGTCCTAATCATTATTCTGCTATCTCAAATGAAGCATCTCAATATGGCTTCGTTATTGTTGATGATTATTCTCGTTACACATGGGTACACCTTGTTACTTACAAACATGAAGTGCAGGAAGTCTTCAAACGATTTTCCTCAAGGGCTTCAACCAACTTTGGTGTGAAGATCAAGCACATCAGAAGTGACAATGGCACTGAGTTCAAGAATTCTGGTCTCGATGACTATCTTGATGAACTTGGTATTACTCATGAGTTATCTGCTCCTTACACTCCTCAGCAGAATGGCGTCGTGGAGCGCAAGAACAGGACTCTTGCTGAGATGGCTCGCACTATGCTTGATGAATACAAAACGGCTTGTCGTTTCTGGACTGAGGCAATTGATACTGTGTGCCACATCATCAACAGAGTATATCTTCACAAATTCTTCAAAAAGACTGCCTATGAACTCCTCACTGATAAGAAACCCAATGTAAGTTATTTCAAAGTCTTTGGTGCTAAATGTTGGATTAGAGATCCTCATCACAACTCAAAATTTGCACCGAAAGCACATGAAGGTTTTATGCTTGGTTACGGAAAGGACTCGCACACCTACAGAGTCTTCAACAACATTCTTCACAAAGTTGTTGAAACTGTAGATGTGCGATTCGATGAAACTAATGGCTCGCAAAAAGAGCACCTACCTACTGTGATAGATGAACCAACACCTGAGGAAACTATCAAGTTCAAGGCTACTAAGGATGTCATTCCTACTGAAGAATCTGCTAAAGAATTCATTCTAGAATATGAAGAACGTCGAGCTAATGCACCTGAAGAAAATGTTGAAGAAAATGGTGCTGAAGAAAACGCTGATCAAACTCTTCAACCACAACCAGCTCATCCTCGCATTGCAAAAGAAGTGCAAGTTGAAAAGATCATCAATGACATCAAAGCGCCAGGTCCTCTCACACGCTCAAAAGCTTCACATTTGCCTAACTTTTGTGGGCAGCATGCTTTTGTCTCTATTACAGAGCCCACTAAGGTAGATGAAGCATTTCTGGAGCCTGAGTGGATTCAGGCCATGCAAGAAGAATTACATTAGTTCAAGCTCAACAATGTCTGGGAACTAGTCAAACGTCCAGATCCTCGCAAGCACAATATCATCGGCACAAAGTGGATCTACCGCAACAAGCAAGATGAAAATGGCCTTGTGGTGAGGAATAAGGCACGGCTTGTAGCTCAAGGCTACGCACGGGTTGAAGGAATTGATTTCGATGAAACTTTTGCACCTGTTGCTAGACTTGAGGCTATTCGCATATTACTTGCGTATGCTAACCATCATGATATCACTCTATATCAAATGGATGTGAGAAGTGCATTCCTCAATGGTAATCTTGAGGAAGAAGTATATGTTTCTCAACCCCCAGGTTTTGAAGATCCAAAGAATCCTGACAAAGTCTTCAGACTCAACAAGGCCCTCTATGGCCTCAAGCAGGCCCCACGGGCTTGGTATGATACTTTGAAGGAACTCTTCATGAAGAAAGGCTTCAAACCCGGTTCACTCGACCCTACTCTTTTCACTAAATCTTATGATGGTGAATTGTTTGTGTGCCAAGTATATGTTGATGATATTATCTTTGGCTGTACTGACCAACGTTATAGTGCTGAATTTGCCTATATGATGAGTGAAGAATATCAAATGTCTATGATGGGAGAGTTGAAATTCTTCTTAGGTCTTCAAATTCGTCAACAACACAATGGCATATTCATATCTTAGGAGAAATACCTCAAGGATGTACTAAGGAAATTCGGCATGCAAGATTGCAAAGGCGTCAAAATTCCTATGCCCACAAATGGCCATCTGTGCACTGATGAAAATGGTATTGACTTCGATCATAAGGTATACCGCTCCATGATAGGTTCCTTATTATACTTATGTGCATCTAGGCCAGATATAATGCTTAGCATTTGCATGTGTGCCCGATTTCAAGATGCACCGAAGGAATCACACCATAAGGCTGTGAAGCATATTCTTCAATATCTAGCTCACACACCAACACTTGGATTATGGTACCCCAAGGGCTCGGCTTTTGATCTTGTTGGATATTCTGACTCTGACTATGCTGGTGATCGTGTGGATCGCAAGTCAACATCTGGTACATGTCATTTCCTCGGACGATCTTTGGTCTGTTGCTCCTAGAAGAAACAGAACTGTGTATCACTATAGACTACTGAAGCTGAGTACATTGCCGCTGGTTCTTGCTGTGCCCAATTTCTATGGATGAAGCAAACTCTCAAGGACTACGGCGTCAACATGAAGAATGTTCCTCTCTTCTGTGACAATGAGAGTGCCATCAAGATTGCTCACAACCCAGTTCAGCACTCGAAGACAAAGCACATTCAGATTCGTCATCATTTTCTTCATGATCATGTGTTGAAGGGCGACATTTCTATTGAGCATGTGAAGACTGAAGAACAGCTAGCCGCTATCTTCACAAAGCCCTTGGATGAGAAGAGATTTAGCAAGTTGCGGTGTGAGCTAAATATCCTAGAATCATCGAATGTTCTGTGAAAAGGACACTCATCCTAACACTTATGCAAAATTGATGACTTAGATGTGCAACACATGAAGAAACGTTTTACTTCAATCAATGAAGAATAACACTCTTAGTGTGAAGAAATTAACGAAGAATTTGATTCTCAGAACCCTACGATAATTGTACACGGTGTCTGAAATCATCATTCTTATACGGTGGGTCACGCCACCACCAAAAGTTGAAATTCCTCAAATTATTCATATTCTTCAACTTTGCATAGTCTTCATTGGTTCCGTCGTTTTTCTTTCATTGGCTATATATATATGAGTTTATGTCCTCTACAACATTCACTTATTGCTATTTCTTCAAGTTGGTTTTCTGCTAAGTGAATGTGATCGGACCCTTCCCCTCTATGCTATACTCAACCCAATCTGTTCACAAATTCTTCATGTGTGTTCTATTTGAAACTCGTTCAAAATCTTCACTGTGTCCTTGTCAGCTGAAGAAATTGCGAACGGAACTTTAAAACCTATCTTATCGAAATTTTCGGTCTAGCCGCTCAAACCGTTCCGCATCCCTCGATACACTTTTCCACTCACCCACGATCTAACACGATCTCCACCTCTCACTACGTGGGTGACACATGTCATGCAAATGAGAAGGGTCAGGGGCACGTTCATCCAATTTCTTCGGGCGAGCAGTTTTTCACCGTGGCTATAAATACCCCTCCTTCCCTTCCTCACTTCTTTTACTCCGCTCGACCTCTGTCTCCAGCTCGAGCTTCTCAAACCGCCGGTGAGGAAGAGCTTCACTGCCTCGACCTCGTCGCCGACGTCCTCGCGCCGACCGCGGACATCTTCACTCCGTCGCCGCCGTAGCCGTCTTCCTCCGCCAAGTTAGGTCGTGGAAGATCTGCATAGACAAACTTCACATCTCCTCACTCCAGTTCGTCGTGTTCTTCATCCAGGGTAATTAAAAGTTACTTTTACTGCCTCGTTGATTCTAATGATTATCTACAAAATCTTCAAAAGTGTTTTTCTTCATATCTTCACACACTGAACACCTCACAAGTCATCTGTTTTTGATTCGTTTCTCTAAGCATCATTTTTCTTCAATATTGCTCAATTGTGTGGATCTTCGATCTATACAACTCTAGAACCTAAGAAAAAGAACACTTAGTGAAAATCTTCAAGACTCATCTGGTCAAATTCCTCAAACTTGTTCATTTTTAAAAACCTTCTGAGAACGCATATGACCTCTCCAAATTCCTCGCAACTATACTCTGTTCACAGGTACACATGTCAGCTGCTGAATCACTAGGTTCTGATCAACTTAACTCATTTGCAGCGTTCCTCGAAGATAAGTTGCATACTTCTTCAGAGAATTCAGTTGTTCAAATTCCTCAACTGAAGAAAATGGCTGATGGTAAAAGGCCACAGAAGGGAGGAAAGAGGCCTGAGGTAAATACAGCGTTTGAAATCCCTGATGACATATATGCTGGGTACTGCACACCTACTGAGGAAACCAAGAATGAGCGCAAAGTACGCATTCAGAAGATAGAGAGGAGATGGGCAAGAGAATGGAGGGAGTACAGATATGTCACTCCTAAGTATATGAAGAAATTCGCACTCAATCCTCCATGCCCAAGAGCACCACTGGCACCTGGCCAAATTGCTGATCCCACCAGCCTCAAGCGAGGTGAGGACTATCCTGATGAATGGGCCAAGCTCCAAGGCAAGTTGGCTAAGCAAGCCAAAGAAGCAGTGAGGAAATTTAATGAAGACTGTGCTGGTGCTGCTGTCTCTACTGAGGTCCTTGCTGTCAAGCCAAAGAAGGCTATGTCAAAGAAGCATGCGCGCAAGCCAAGTGCTTCCTTAGCAATGCCCTCACGGCCAGAATCATCAAAGCCCTCACGGCCAATTCCTCATGCTACTCCTATTCCTCCAAAGTCCTCAACTCCTCCGCCAAAGCCTTCAGCTGTTTCGACCAAATCCTCAGCACCTGTGCATCTCGCTTCATGCCAAAGGACTGCCGGCATCTCCATTGCCTTAGGTGTCTCAGCTAGTTCCTCAGCTGCACCAAGTTCCTCAGCTGGCCCCTCACTGCTGAAGACAAAGGCCACTGCTGGACGAGGTCCACGCCCAAGTCCTCAAAAGAAGCAAGTCGCTTTCCAAGTGCCGTTTGATGAAGATGAAGCTGATGATGATGAACTTGCAGAAATCATCAGAGACAGGCAAGTCAGGGCCGCTAGAGCCAAAGGATCAGAGGTGCCACTGCTTCTGGATCCCAAGCTGATCCTCGACTACATTGATGATTGGCACAAGGACCCCAACACTCCCTTGCCTGACTTCAAGCTGACTCCCGGCCAGAGTCACATGCTGACCCACTTCATTCAAGAAGAAAAGTGGAAATTTGAGAAGGCCAGGCAGATTAAGAAAGCGCAGTACAAGAAAGAGCGCTATCTGAAGAAAAACGTTGTCTCTATGACAACTGAAGAACTTGTCACTACTCAGACTGAGATTAAGAAACTCAGTGATGACTTTCAAGCATATTGCGCTGATTGGCTTGGACCCAAGGTTCGTTTTGTGAAACTTGCGGATAACTTCACTTCCAATGTTGCAGCCCCAATGCAACAGGAAATTCCTCAGGCTGAAGCATCTGCTCAGCCTACTGAAGAAAATGCCAGCACCGTTGATGATAATCAGGCTGCTGAAGATAATGTGAGTTCCAGGGCTGATGACTGCATTCCAGCCGCTGAAGAAATTGCCAGGGCACCCACTAGTGGTGTGCCTGAAGCAACTGAAGAACTCAGGGCAACTACATCAGTTGTGCCTGAAGAAAATGAACCAGATTCCTCAGCTACTCCTGCACCAACTTCACCTCCAATCCTTCCATCTGCATCAGATGTGAAGAAGACCAAGGCTGCAGAGCATGCTGCAGTGAAGAAAAAGGAAAGCATCAGCTCCTTCAGATTCTTCAGCTTCGAAGAAAATGAAGCCTATGACAAGTTCATTTGCAAATCCGATTGATGCTGTTCCCATCTCAACCAGGCCATCAAAGGACCTTGTTCCTTTTGATGAAGAATATGTGATCCCCAACGGATCTGATGACGAAACTCCTTCTGCTGCTTCGTCTGAACCAATCGATGAAGAAATTGAAGTGGATGATATCCCTTCAACACCTATCATCTCCTCGTCTATGCCTCAGTTCACAGCTGAAGAGGCTGGCGTTGAAGAAATGGAAGATGAAGATGTGGACATTGGCTGCCCCACACCCGTAATCAGCGATGAATTCTGGGAAAGTCAGCATCGAAACTCTCCAATGTTCAGCCCTCTACAGCAAATTCCTCAGTCCCCCACACAAACTGTTCACCTGGGCTCTGAAGAAACTCATCCCACTGCCTCTGTCCATGAGGAAATTCCAGCCACTAGCGCTGAAGAAACTGCTGCTGCTGAACAACCAACTATGCAGACTGCCACTGAGGAGGAACCAAAAATTCCTCAGCCTGAAGAACTTGCAATTGAGATTCCTGAGGTCGTGATGCAACTCACTGACACTCCTCTGCCGAAGCCAAAGGATCCATTCTCACGCAAGCAAAAGTTCAAGACTGATGATTTCTTCGGCGAGCACGTATTCTTCGAAGATTACAACCCATATGACTCTGCTTGCAATAGGAAGAGGCGTTTCTAGACTGCTAGTCAAGCCAATTTCTATTCCTCAGTGTTGTTCAACAAGGAGAAGATTTTCTACCATGAGCATATTCCTCACGTGGATATGGAATCTCTGCCGTGCTTCGCACCAGTCCTCAGTGTTCTTCACGACGCTGGGCTGCTCAACTTTTGCTCTGACATCTACGATTGGAATGAAGAACTGATTCTTCAATTCTATGCAACGCTGCACATCACCGGAGATGCTGAAGATGTGAATTCATGGGTGCTGGACTGGATGTCTGAAAACACTCACTACACTGCACCAGCCTCTGAATTGCTTCATGCTCTACCACTCAGTCCTCCCCTTGAAGAAGCTCGCTGCATCTACAGTGAACCTGAGCTCACACATCATTACATGCAGGTGCTGATGAAACCTTTGAAGCTAGGTCAAGCACCAAGAACCAAATTCCTCGTGAAGGAATTGTTGTACGTGCCCAGAATTGTCTATCATATTCTTACGAGGACAATCAGTCCTATCAAAGGCCATGACTCATCTGATGAGGAAATTGTTGGCATCATGAAGAATCTTGTATTCAACATCGTTCATGGCATTCCTGTCAATTATCATGATTTCTTCGTGAGGACTATGGCCAATGTTGCACTGTCTCCGTTTGAGCTGAAGCCTTATGCACCTTGGATCATGAGATTCCTCAGGACAAGGTCTTCACTCAACTACACAGCCGATTTCCAGAATCATCTCAGCTACTTGCCCCAATTGAAGTCCTCAAGCAGACATATTCCTCAGTTGATGGAAAGGGCAAGACACCAGCTGTAATTGATGAAGGCATTCGTCCATTGGATGGTCAGTTTCGCAAAGCTGCATCATATTCCACCAATGATGACTCTGCCACACATGACTCTGCCAATGCACCCAAGTCCACTCCTCAAGCCACTGCTCCGCGTGTGATGACTGACCGTGAACTTCTGCTTAGTCTTCACCAGAAGGTGGATCGAAATCACAAATGGGTTAAGCGTCAGTTTGGTTCACTTCTTCACAACATGACTGCCACACACAATGCTGTGAAGAAAAACCACTACTACCTCCATCAAGTCTTCGGTCGCACCTGGGCAATCCTGTCACATCTATATGGTGAAGAAGATCTGAAGAACATGGGTCTCAAAGAAGATTTTGACTGGTCTGCACCTCCACCGAAGAAATTCAAGAAGGTCCAAGTTCCTTCTCTGGTGGCCAGCTCATTTTCTTCATCACGCGACACTGATGAACATGAAGATTTGGACAACACTGCAGCAGGCCCTACCTCAACCAACGACCCGAACAACGCTGGCGCTCCTTCACCAACATGATTATCTTCAGGGGCGTTAGTCCTCATTTTCGATCCTTTTGGTCATTCGATGACAAATGGGGAGAAATATGAGTTAGTCTTCAAGCGGGTCTACTATATGGGCGTTTTTTGCTAAGTTACAACTCTCGTTCTTCTGAAACTTTATTGGATCGAGTTGTAATCTTAAACCCGATGGTGCTCTGATACTTTTGATGAATTGTGCTCTGATACGCTTGATGCACTATTCTGCATGCTTATTCCTCGTTAATATTATTGCATGCATGCTGAATTTCATCAGGCACCATATTTCATCATGCATTTCAAATTCTTCATATTATATGTTAAATGCGTGTATGAATTACAAGATATAGGGGGAGATCTCCATGATTCAACTCTTCAAGTGTGCGTTGCTTCAAAAGCAAATTCCTCACTATGCACATCTTCAGGGGGAGTTCTTCTATATCTTGCAATCAAATTCCTCAACATCAGTATTTACACTTCATATGTTTATCCCCGTTGAAAACTTAACCTATATTGTCATCAATCACCAAAAAGGGGGAGATTGTAAGTGCATCTAGTGCCCCTTAGTGATTTTGGTGTATTGAAGACTTATAGGTCAAGGGACTAACGCGTGTGTGAGTGTCCATAGGTCTATAAGTCTATGAGGAGTTTGATATTTACAAGAAAAGTCGACCCCTAAAAATGAATATCTTTGACTAAAGATTTTGGTATTTCTGAAGACTTTCATGAAGACTTTGAAAGTGAAGAAATTGGTGTGTCCGTGAAGACCTGATACTCATGCGAGAAATATGAAGCTTGAAGACTTTCGTGTTCATAGTTTTGTTTTTCTCTTTCTTGAGTCATAGGAAACACCATACTATTAAAGGGGGTCGAGGAAATACTAAGGAAAAATTTCCATGTGATGCTCAACTCAAAATCCTACACCTACCAATCCCTTCGAGTGAAGCCATTGGAAATCTCATACAGTTCAGTCAATTTCTTCAGTGACAGAGACGAAGTTCTTCTGGTCTCTAAGGAATTTGTCCTGACTGAGGAGTTAGGAATTCGCCAGTGCGGATTGCCTACACAGTGAGGAACATGATAGCCCTGAGGATTTTGCTACTCAAAATTCCGACCGTTACTGTACTATGCGCCAGCTGTCCCAAAATATCTATCCACCTAACGGTCATATCATTGAAGGGCATTTATGTCTTATCATGTCGGGCTGCTCCCTAGGCTATAAATAGCCGCCCCCTACAACCACTAGCTGGTTGGCTGCTCCGAGAGAAACTGACACTTGTCATTTGAGAGCAACCCATCCTCTGAGGACTTTGAGCGAAAATCATCAAGTGAGGAAAAACCAAAAACCCAAAACCCAAACACCAAAAAACCCCAAGTGATTGAGCATCACTGAAGAGATTGATCCTGAATGGATTCGACGCTTGTTACCTTTGAAGACTGTGCTTCTTCTAGACGGTTAGGCGTCATGGTCTAGAGCATCCAAGAGGAATTGTGGATCGCCGAGTGACCATGTTTGTGAAGGTTTGGAAGTCGCCTGAAGACTTACCACAAGTGATTGGACGAGGTCTATGTGACCTTAGTTCAAGGAGAATATGGTGAGGACTGGGTGTCTTGGACTAAGTGTCCTTGACTGGGTGTCCGGGATTTTGTGTCCTCGAGTTTAAATACTCAGCCGCTCCAACCAGACGTACAACTGAGACAGCAGTTGGAACTGGTCTACCAAATCATCGTCTTCACCGAGCTTACTGGTTCTATTTCCTCAACTCTTTCATTTCCTCATAACTATGTTGTATGTTTGTTCATATCTGTGTTTGAAGATTATGACTGAAGACTTTCTCAATTTCCTCAGTTCAATTTCTTCAGTCTGTTTGTCTTCATCCTGTGTTATCCTGTGATTACGCTTCCTGTACTCTATGCCTGTCTTCATTTCATCATGATGACTATGCTTGTATTCTGTTGTGTTTACTTTTGAGTACTTATTCCGCTGCTAGTAGTTCTTCGCTAAGGAATTTCCTCACCAGCAAATTCCTCAGTGAAGAATTTCATAAAAATCACCTATTCACCCCCCTCTAGTCGATATAACACACTTTCAGTCCGGCACCTAGTCTAGTCTTCAAGTCTTCTCACCAGCGCGGAGCTAAGTGCTGCCACTAGGCGTGGGAGGGAGCCCCCGAGGCCCGAGGGCGGCACTCCTGAGACTCCGGGGCGTGTATAGCCCCACTCATTATTACGTGAGAGTGTCACGGGCGGCGATTCTTCACAGGCACCGGGCCTTCTTCACAGGCACTAGGCCTTGCTTCACATGCACTGGGCCTTGCTTCATCGGTAGAACTTCCGGAGGTGCTGGATGTTCCATGCTTTCTGGATGGGCACCCCGTCCTGTGTCTCTAGGCGCGCGGCGCTAGGCCTGGAGATATGGACGACCCTAAACGGGCCCTCCCACATGGGTGAGAGCTTGTGCAACCCTTCCCTGGAGAGGGCCCGCCTCAGGACGAGGTCGCCTGCCTCGAGCATCCTCGAGCGGATGTTGCGACAGTGGTATCGCCGTAGTGCCCACTGGTACCTTGCTGCCCTCAGTG
This sequence comes from Triticum urartu, assembly GCF_056163025.1. NCBI lineage: Eukaryota > Viridiplantae > Streptophyta > Magnoliopsida > Poales > Poaceae > Triticum > Triticum urartu. The sequence goes on from NC_141877.1 coordinate 117,209,032, forward strand.
CAGCTTCACGGCGACGTTCCTCCTCTAGTACGAGGTCCATCCCCCGCGTGGCATCCTGCTGCGTTTCATCAAACGCCAGGACCCGTGCAGAGCGATTCTTGACCTCATGAGGGAGAACTGCTTCGTCTCCGTAGACAAGGAAGAACGGGGTCTCGGTCGTCGGCTTAGTGGCGGTGGTGCGGATGGACCACAACACGGACTAGAGCTCGTCATGCCAACCCCTACCGCAGGCCTCGAGCTTCTTCTTGAAGGTCCTGGTCTTGAGGCCTCTCGGGACCTCCGTGTTGGCGCGTTCAGCCTGGCCATTGCTCCTGGGGTGCGCCACCGAAGCGTAGCAGATCTGCGTTCCAAGGTTAGCATAATATGTTTTGAAGAGGTTACTGGTGAACTATGAGCCGTTGTCGGTGATGATGCGGTTGGGGACCCCGAAACGGCTCACGAGGCCCTTGATGAACTTAATCGTGGAACCAGCTGGGATGGTGCGGACGGCTTCCACTTCCGCCCACTTGGTGAACTTGTCGATGGAGACGTAGAGGTAGCGGTAGCCCCCCGGCGCTCGAGGGAATGGGCCCAAGATATCCAGCCCCCAGACTGTGAATGTCCATGTGAGCGGTATAGTCTGGAGGCCCTGAGCTGGCTGATGGATCCGCTTGGCGTGGAATTGGCAAGCTTCGCAGGACTTCACCAGCTCAGCTGCGTCGTTGAGTGTTGTGGGCCAGTAGAATCGACTGCGAAACATCTTGCCGACAAGAGTTCGTGATGACGAGTGGTGTCCGCAGTCCCCGCCGTGTATGTCAATCAGCAACTCCTTCCCCTGGTCCCTGGAAATGCAACACAGCGAAACATCATTTGGTCGCTTCCTGTACAACTCACCATCCTGGATGCAGTATGTTGTGGCTTGCCGGGCCACGCGCTCTGCGTCCTCTTCCTTCTCCAGTAGCGCCCCTTGCCTCAGATATTCCTTGAATTTCTTGGTCCAACATCCCTCTTGGGGCTCGACCACCAAGAGCAAGCGAGCTCCTGAGGTCGGGCCACAAGCTGGGGCTCCCATGGCAAGCGGTTGTGGGAGCTCCTCCCGAGGCCGTGCCATGCTTGAAAGTGGTGGCGTCACTGACGGCTTGAAGAGCCGCTCCTTGAAGACGCCAGCCTCTTGGGGCTGCCACTTGGATGCCCTCCTGGCGATGTGGTCGGCTTCCTTGTTGGTGCCACGGGGCACATGCTGCACCTCCAGGCCTAGGAACTACGTTTCCATCTTACGTACCTCTGTGAGGTACGCCTCCATGTGCTCGTCCTTTGGCTCATATACTTTGTTGGAGAAGTTGACTAGGAGTTGTGAGTCACCCCTAACAATGAGGCGCTTTACCCCTAGAGCTGCCGCGGCCTTCAAGCCAGTTATGAGGCCTTCGTATTGTGCAATCTTAATACTATTCAAGCAAGCATGCAAAGAGTATATGAGCAGCGGAAAGTAAAGCATGCAACTTGCAAGAATGTAAAGGGAAGGGTCTGGAGGATTCAAACGCAATTGGAGACACGGATGTTTCTGTCGTGGTTCCAATCGGTGGTGCTATCGTACATCCACGTTGATGGAGACTTCAACCCACAAAGGGTAACGGTTGCGCGAGTCCACGAAGGGCTCCACCCACGAAGGGTCCACAAACAAGCAACCTTGTCAATCCCACCATGGCCATTGCCCACGAAGGACTTGCCTCACTAGCGGTAGATCTTCATGAAGTAGACGATCTCCTTGCCCTTACAAACTCCTTGGTTCAACTCCACAATCTTGTCGGAGGCTCCCAAGTGACACCTAGCCAATCTAGGAGACACCACTCTCCATGAAGTAACAAATGGTGTGTTGATGATGAACTCCTTGCTCTTGTGCTTCAAATGATAGTCTCCCCAACACTCAACTCTCTCTCACAGGATTTGGATTTGGTGGAAAGAATATTTGAGTGGAAAGCAACTTGGGGAAGGCTAGAGATCAAGATTCATATGGTAGGAATGGAATATCTTGGTCTCAACACAAGTGTAGGTGGTTCTCTCACAGAAAAAGTAAGTTGGGAGTGTAGGTTCGTTCTGATGGCTCTCTCCACGAATCAAGAGGTGGTGGAGGGGTATATATAGCCTCCACACAAAATCTAACCGTTACACACAACTTGCCAAACTCGGTGGGACCGAATGGTTAAACTCGGTCGGACCGATTCAGCAAAGCTAGTGATCGTTAGGGTTTTCGGTGGGACCGGCATGCAACTCGGTAGGACCGATATGATTAGGGTTAGGGCATAACGTAATCTCGGTGAGACCGATTACACAAACTCGGTGAGACCGAGGTAATAAGCTAACCAGAGAGTTGGTCAGGTAAACTCGGTGGGACCGATCGCTCATTTCGGTGAGACCGAAACATTACGAAGGGAAAACAGAGAGTTTACATTGCAATCTCGGTGGGACCGATTGCTCATCTCGGTGAGACCGGAATGTTACAAAGGGAAACAGAGAGATTACAACCCTATCTCGGTGAGACCGAGATCCCTATCGGTGAGACTGATTTGCCTAGGGTTTGTGGCAGTGGCTATGACATTTGAAACTTGGTGGAGCCGGATAGGAAGAATCGGTGGGGCCGAGTTTGACTTTTGGTTTAGGTCATATGTGGATGTGAGAAAGTAGTTGAGGGTTTTGGAGCATATCACTAAGCATTTTGAGCAAGAACATCATTAAGCAACACCTCATCCCTCCTTGATAGTATTGGCTTTTCCTATAGACTCAATGTGATCTTGGATCACTAAAATGGAAAATGTAGAGTCTTGAGCTTTGAGCTTGAGCCAATCCTTTGTCCTTAGCATTTTGAGGGGTCCACTTTTCTCATCCATGCCATGCCAATCATTGAGCTTTCCTGAGATATTAATCTTGAAATAGCGTTAGCTCAATGAGCAATATGTTGTTAGGAATTACCCAAACCACCTAGGGATAGTTGCACTTTCAATCTCCCCCTTTTTGGTAATTGATGACAACATATAGATCAAAGCTTCGACAAATGATAATAAGAGTGAAAAACATTGTCGCTTTGAGAAGTATGTGAAAAGCAAGAGCTCCCCCTAAATTTGTGCATAGTTTAAGATTTGCTTTGGACTGCAAATGCACAAAGAGTTAGGATCATGGGTTACTCTTCCATGTCACATACATCTTGGTGGAGCGCTCAAAATGATAATAATTAGAATACATGCACTCATCACCAAGCAAAGTGAGTGATCATATGGAATATAAAAGGATAATGTCATCCAACAAGCATAAAGGTAGCATATGATCAAACACATGATCATCTAAGCAAGCACAAAGTATAAAGTATCTCAACCAAGCAAATAATAAAGTTCAAACACCAAGGAGAAACGCAAGAGAGAAAAAAAGCAACACTCTCTCTCGAAGCCTATGATCTATACATTTTCTCCCCTTTGGCAACAAGTTACCAAAAAGTTCATGAAAATGCATAGTGCTAAATCATCACTCAGGCTTGGTCTTCAGGTGGTGGTGTAGACAGAACTCCAAGGACGAAGGAGTCAGTTGATGTAGATGGAGCTGGTGGAGTAGGTGCTGGAGCTGGTGGCACTGAAGCTGTAGCTGGTGCAGATGAAGTTGCTCTGGTGTCTGGAACAGGCACTGCAGCAGATCTCTGACCTCTGGGCACTCTAGCAAAAGCATCAGTGGTTGTCTTGCCCTTCTTCTCCTGCACTTCCTCCTGAAGTTGCTCAACAACAGATTGTATCTCAGTGACCTTCACATCTAAGTCATAGAACTTCTGCTCCACGATCCTCTCCAAGCCCTCCTAGTTTTGAGTCATGGTAGACAATCCCTTCTCAATCCACTCTTTGTAGCCCTTTCAGCCCTTGCCTTCTCCTTCTTGGCTTGTGCGTGCACAGAAGATGGTTCATTCTCATCCATCACCACGGTGTTGTCCTCAAAGTTTGGGTAGATGGGCATGTGTTCCTTGTCCAGGAGATATGTGCCAGTGCCCATCTTGGAGTTGATTAGCTCCTGGATCTTTGGGGCATACCCACAGCTACTCTTCTGATCTGCAGCTGTTCTCTTAATGGTTTCCACAATTATGCTCATGACTTTGAACTTTTGAGGCACATCAAATATGTGAAGCAAATTAATTTCATGGCCTCTGATCATCTTGTGATCACCTGACTTTGGCAAGAGAGTGTGCCTGAGGATCCAGTTGATTGTTGGCAAGCCTGGCTTTTGACGTGGGAGCTCTCTTGGCAGGAACCTTTTGCTTCATCCCTGGCTTAGTGGTAGCAGCTGTGCCATATTCCTTTTTCAGGACTTTCCTCTTTGAGATGCCTCTTCCTCAGCAGCCACATAGTCCTCATCCTCTGAATCTGAGGTTTTCTTCTTTCTGGTCCTGGTGGTTGCCTTAGGCAAGTTACTAGGTGTGCTATTGCTTCCATCATCTGAGCTACTGGAGGGACTAGTGCCCTCACTCAAGTTCACTTGCTCCTCAGACTTGTTCTGACTGTCACTCTGATCTGCCATGATGCAAACACTAATAGCAGACCATGTGAATAGATTATAGATGAGGTAGAGTGGATGAGAATCACAAAGTGCAGAGGTTTTTGCAAAAGAATGAATCAAAAACTTAGTTTTAGTTTTCCACAGAAAGCATTTCGGATCTACTGATTTGAAATCTCGGTGATACCGAAGCAGCTGTTGGAACCTAAACTAGTGAACTCGGTCAGACCGAGTCACAGTTCGGTGGCACCGAGACTGCTAGGGTTTCACAAAGACTCGAACTCGGTCACACCAATTTGCAATTCTCGGTCAGACCGAGAATCACATGTGCAATGGCCTGAGCCAAATCGGTGGAACCGATTCCAACAACTCGGTCGGTCTGAGTTGGTTTCGGCAGATACCTAACCCTAAATTTTCAATCCACAGCTAAACTATGGAGTATTTTAATTGGATAAAGTGATCTCAGTCGTGGCAAGATACATGGCAAAACAACGTGCTGGGGAATCGGAGTGAGAATTAGCACAAAGATCAAGTCCATACCCTAGTTCGGTGATCACTACAAAAAAATACACTTCCGTGATGATACGTGTTTGTCACAGTAGGTCGCTTTTTTTGTCATGCATGTACATCCATGACAAATTTATGACAGAATCAAGATAGTCATACCTGTGCTGTCATAGAAGTGTTCCATGACATTACCAAAATTATCATCACGAAAGTGTCCACTTCTATGACGATAAATCGCGCGCCACAGAAGTGCTTTCGTCAAGGGTGACCGACATATGGCATCCACCGTAACGGAACGACGTTAAGCTATCGGGTCGGGTTTTGGATCCGATAACCTGTTAATAGCCCCGACCAATGGGGATTTTCCACGTGTAAAATCATCATTGGCTAGAGACCATGTGTCGGCTCATCGTCGGGACAGATGTCATCCACTCACTGGACAGAAGGCGCCTATGATACGTCGACACATGGCACGACCCAACAAGTTTAAATGGGCCGGCCCAACTAAAGGCCCACAAGATTTTGCGGACCATAATGGGCCGGCCCAGCTAAAGGCCCATGAGATTTTGCGGACCATAATGGGCTGGCCCAGCTAAAGGCCCACAAGATTTCGCGGGCCATAATGAGCCGGCCCAGGTAAAGGCCCACAAAATTCTTGTGGATCATAATGGTCCGGCCGAGCTAAAGGCCCATGAGGTTTCGCCGACATTAATGGGTCGGCCTAGCTGTAGGCCCACAAGATTTTGAGGACCTTAGTAGGCCGGCCCGTTAACTGGCTGCCATGTTTTGGGCCAAATACCGGCCCATATTTGATACAGTCTATTAATGGCCTGCCACGCTCTGGGCCTAATAGTGGCCCATATGAGATCCGTCCTGTTAAAAGCCTACCACGTTCTGGGCCAAATTACGGCCCGGATCAGGTCCGGCCCTTTAAGAGGTTTTGGGCCTAATTATGGCCCATATCAGATTTGGCCCATCAACTGGACACTATGCTTTTGGGCCCACTTGCTAAAGGCCCACTTAGTAATTCAGCCTGATATTAGTTTTGGCCTGTTGAGGGCCCGTTTAACATTTCGGCCCTATATTAATTTCAGCCTGTTAAAAGCCTTTCATATTGTTGGGCCTAACTACGTCCCGGTTTGCATCCGGCCTGCTCGCAGCCGATATCTGATTGGGCCAAACAAGGACCGAGACAATTTTTTGGCCTGTTAAAAGCCCGTGATTTGATTCACACAATCATGGGTCGGGGTTCATTTCGGGCTGCTGCCGGCCCATGAGCTGATCGGCACGTTTCAAGCCCAACCTACATCGTGATTGCATGACGGCCCGATTATGTACCGTAATTTTATGGTTTGGCCGGTTTACTGCGAAGACATGATATATATACAGTAAAATAACTGCAGCATCGTGAATAAGAAAAAACCTATACAATACAATAAAGAAATTACGGCATATTACATCCACTGGGCATCAAAGTTCACCACTATGATAATAAAGCACAAGCAGACAGCAGATTACATACACTGGGCATCAAAGATTGCCACCAGTGCAAATAAACACGCCGACAAAATAATATACAAAACCGACAGCACTTCAATAGAGTTCAAGAAAGGTTAGCCCTGCTGGGGAGCTGTAGCGCAAGCAGCTAAGCAAGATGATGAGACTGCGCTTGTTCAACACTTATATCTTCCTCACTCTGAAAGATAAACAAGCAGATAGATGACAGGTTTTGCACATAAAAGTATCAGTGCTGACAATTCATCACATTTCTTACTGATGAATAAAGTGACACAGTTTAAATTTGCATTAACACAATATGGTATTTTTCAGGTCAAGACATGGCAGGAATGACATTGTGAAGGAGTTGGCAGCTTCACGACACCACTGGATTACAGATCAAGAACTCATAAGTATCAATGGTTAGTGTGTTGTCAATTTATACCATTTTAGATTGGCAAATAAAGAGACGGTTTAAATAATAGTAGAATGATATGACATTTTTCATAGTTAAGACATTGCAGAATATGACATTGTGCTGTAGTGGGTAGGTTCACCACACCACTGGATTACAGATGAAGAACAGAAGCATACATGCAGTGCAAAAGAAGATCACTTGCTCTGTATAGTTTAACTTACATGGTATGAAGAAGGAACTTGGTTGAACAACTGAAAACTTAAATTGAGAAAGGACAAACTTTTGTTTATGAACTACATATAATAAATTTTAAACAAGCAACTTGATGCAAACACCAAAAATAAACAGCTGTTGCAGTCATGCCTAACCAAATATATACAACAAAGTTTGAAGGCTTGAGATGGACAAACTTACATTATTGGTGAAGAGAGGCTCTATAAAGGCCTTGTCCATGCTAATGGGGGGGCAATTCAAGAAGTTTACCACAGAATCTTCTTCAAAAGCATTGCCTTTATTCTACATTTTGTTAAGAGTAAATATAGATGTGATAATATACGAAAAAATGGAGAATATTTAAGATAAGATGAAGAGTGATGCTACATAACCAAGTAGCTATAAATGTAAGTGCAGTGATACAGGAAAAAGGTACAGCCAAGAGCAATGGACAGCTAAACTTCTTTAGTAGCAACCTTATGGTAAGAGTAAATATAGATCTGATGTGTAGAAAATGGAGGGCAAAGGAAAATAAGCTGCAGAGTGATGGTACATGAACAACTACCTGTCATTATAAGTACACTGATAAAGGACAACATGTACTTACAAGAACAATGCAGAGCTAAAAAAACATTGGCATTGGATATATTCTACACTAATGTAACCATTCATACATATTAGATAATTTGGAGCGAACAATTGATAAGCAAGCTATCATGCATACTGCTGTCACATAATGAACCAGGTATGTATGCAAGTACAGTGATGCAAGACAACAGGTACTAACAAGAGCAAAGCAGCGGGCAGCATATTTGCGATATCCTGTCGTTCTTGTCAAACCAGAATTCTTCTTCGAGCAGATTTCCTGCAAAAAGATCCGCAAGGCACATGCGGAAAAGTAGAAGTTCAAATTGTCATGTGATTTCATAGACGGTACCTCATCCTGGGAACGAGACCAGTGCATAACAAGGTTTTTCCATTCAATGTCTTCTAAATTGAGCACAGGAGACTTCACCGGAAATTCGTTTATAGACTTGCCATCAAAGTGTGATTTCCTCAGGTAACACTGATACTGCTGCAATGCTTCCTTGAAAAGCACAAGCAAGCTTTGCTTGTCATGACTATCCAGATTGACCCTCGCCTAGTTACAACAATGTAATGTAAATCATTGATGTGTTCAATCAGCAGAAAATAGGAAAATAATAGCCACGTAAGTTGGACAGGAAGATGTGAAAATGGTATTTGTCTTCACAATAATCTTCCCATGATGGGAATATATGCACGTAGTCCCTAACAACATTGAAAGCATTGTCTTTTAAACTGGGAATAAATGGAATGGGGTTCCAATCTGCAGGAATTGGCCGTCTCTATAGTTGGGATAGGTCTTCGGCCGGTGGACTTGCTGTACTTTTTGCTGGAGTGGGATTTTTCTGTGGTACGGCTGGTGCTATGGCAAATGAAATCGGTATACCTTTTGCTGGAGTGGAGGTCCTGTGTGGTGGGGCTAGTGGTGTGGCCAGTGAAGTATGGGTACAGTCTGCTGGAGTCGATCCTACGTTTTGTGTCACTGGTTGTACAGCCAATATAAGTGGGGTGCTATCTGATTTCTCCGGCACCACCACGTTTTTCAAGGACTTTGCTGGTGCTCCTTCAGGTTCGGCAATCACCCTCTTCCTTTTTAACGTCTAATGCACAAGAACAACATTTGAGTGGAAAAGCATGGTATGATGACAGATGGAATATGTATTGATAATGGATGGGCATGGAATCTCGACATATATGATGAGTAAACTAAGCAGATGGCGGTGCAACAAAGTAGAAGAAATGCAAGACAACATATGCAAGATACCCACAATCAATAAAACATTGCCAAATTAGAACAGGCACCTTGATGGGTGAACAGGAATAGTCATTAGGATGATATTCTGAACAAGAATCAACAGGTGGGGAGCGTATGAGTTTCATTGCATCCAGAATGGCACTCAATGCCTTGGTGCCAATTTTGTAAGTCATTGCAGTGTTTAGCTTCAAGAGTGAACTGCTGCTAGTGCGACACAAAGCAGCTACACAGATCATAGTGTAGATATAACGGGAAAACCTTAAGCATCAGAGTAAAATCAGCAAAGTAGAACTTGCTGGAATATATGTGCTAGTATTGCCGGTACGGCTAGAAAGGCTTCGGATACCAGCTCTCTTCAAGTGAAGGTGCGGTACTATTAATATCAATGTAACTCTCAAAGGCGACAAAGCTCCCCGCATTTCCTTGCTATTCTTATAGGATTCAAGTGGGCAGGCCACTACAAATCCTATTCCTATGCTTACAAGATCCTATGAATCAAAGAGGCTCAAAGTGTCCATCACAACCGACCGTATAGACCTCTATACTGCAAATGTCCCTGCTCATCTTCAGTACAAGGAACATACTGTACTACTATCATACTCCCTCCGTTCCAAAATATAAGTCTTGGTAGAGATTTCCACTATGGATCACATACAGATGTATCCAGGTACATTTTAGAGTGTAGATTCACTCATTTTGCTCCATATGTAGTCCATGGTGGAATCTATACAAAGACTTGTATTTAGGAACGGAGAGAGTACATATTAAAGAAGAGCAAGCAGATTTTGGATAATAAAATGTTGGTTGCGCAGTGCCCACACATGATGAAGCAGAGCGCATTAAGAATGCAACTCCTAGCTGTCTCTCGACCGTTTCAGGCGGTTGGATGAAGATCCTACGTCTCCTAACCCTTCTTCTTCCTCGTCTCTGATTCTTCCCATACAGAACACCGCACGGGCCGCCGGCCGGACCACCGGCCCCCACCGCCTGTGTTCCTCCGCCACCCCCACCCCAACCCCCACCCGCATTGAGTTTTCTTTGTTCGGCGAGGCCCCACAACCACCCGACCCCCTTCGATTGCACCGGTGAACTCCGGTGAGCTTTGAAAAATCGACTGACCCAATTTTGAAATTTAGTCTACTGTGATTTAACTAGTGTGGAATATAAAATGGGAAACCATAAGCATTGTGAGTATGGTGTTGAGCATGTCGTGGCGGATCTGAAGGTGCAAACCAGACAAAGGCAACTTCGCGACCAAGACAAGAAATCAGAGTAAAGCAGTGGCGATCTATTTTCTTGCTGCGATAAATAAGTTGAGCAGATACGAAAGAGTACCGCCTCTGGTGCGGCTCCGTGTAGGCATCTGCTGAGAATTTGACGGTGATGCGGTAGCGATGGCTGTCGGCGGCGTGGAAGCAGATCTAGGAGGGTCGACGGTGGCGGCGGGGCGCGGTGGACGAGATGGTCGTAGGAGCGGCGCCGGCAAGGTGGACGACGGCGGGGATGAAGCGAGAGGACGTGATGCAAGGATCCCGGTCCGAAGCCATGGATGAGAGATGTCGATCTCTTGTAATGGACGGCGGTGTTGGGGTATCAGCTCCGGCATGGTGGAGGAGGACGGCGGTGGATGGGGTGGCGGACGGCGGCGGACGGAGGAGGAGGGTGGGGTGGAGAGGGTGTTTTGGCGCCCATGGAGTACGAATGGGGAACAGGGAGGTAGAGAGGAAGGGGGGAACCATGTATTCTGGGCGCGCTTGTCTCAAATGCGAGGAAATTTACAAACTTAGCCCCCGTTTCAAATTTCTACTACATCACAGAAACACTAGTCGGCCGGGGATAGGACGGTAATCTCGCATACACCGAATATTTGCCGACGAGAGTTTGTTTTTGCCGCCCACCGTGTATGAATATGAATCGGGGAGGGAGTCGATTTCGGCCGAGGAGACACTGTGTTTTGGCGCCCACCATGTATGAATCCGGGTGAGAGGCGTTTACGTCACGTTTGGGTGAAATTACAAACCTACCCCTATCGAAACCTATAGAAATCCAGCATATAGGCTTTGCGTGGCAGGGATAGGCAACAGTGATTTCCATCTCGCAGATTTTGGTTCTGGGCGGTTACTGCGACTTTCCCCGCTTCGTTCAATTTTTGCAGAGTGCACGTTTACCGTGCCAACTCATTTCGAATCCCGTTTGTATTCTATTTTTTTCGGGCGGGATCCATTTTCAATTGGAATTACATTCTATATACATCATTTTTTATATATACTTTCAAAAGCACAACACCATTTATACATAAATATGGTTTACAAATGGCATGATCTCAGATTCATAAGGTTGTATCCATCAATTTGGATTTTCAAATATTTGAAACCACTTTATGTTGAAATCCAATGTATGCATTCCTCGCTAACCGTCTCCAATTAATGTGTGTTTCATGCGGGGTTTTTTTACTTCTCAAACATGTATAATTTGTTTCACACACGCAACATATAGTGTAATCCCATTTAGACATTAATTGCATATAAACCATGCATTGTTTGTAATTGAAGAATCTATGGATCACCAATATTGATAAACTATATAACATTACATGTGTGCCCAAATTCAAATGAATATGCATGTTTGATACACCAATTTGCGTTATGATATTATCGATGTCGTGATCTCCAGTTTAAATACTTGAACCCCCTTTAATCCAGATATTCGTCTCATATAGCTATCACTCATGCTTATATAGGACTATCTCTCTAGACCTATACGCGTTCATCGTCTCTCAGGTATCTCTCGTGCTACCTGTATGTCGACAATGATCTTTTATCTTCATAACACACTGACGGCACTCTCTCCCTCAACCTTCATCACTCTATCTCTCTCTAAGTATATCTCGCTCCCTGCTATGTGTCTCTAACTATGATTCTCCATGTGGAATCTCTTTCTCTCACACAAACACAAAACTTTGTCTCCCGGGGTCTCATTTCTCTCTACTATTCCCATGTGTGCCACTCGCACACCCCTCATACAGAGATGTCTTTCGCTCCTTAGATATGAGAACCTACGACTCTTCCTCATCAATATCTCTTTCTCACACACAAACACAAACTCTGTCTCCCAGGGTCTCATATTTCTCCATTGTTCTCTTGTATGTCGCTCACACACACCCTCTCTCCCTAGAGATATCTTGCGTTCCCTCGTATGTCTCTCTAGCTATCACTCTCGTTGTGAAATATCTTTCTCTCTCGCAGACACAAAACTCCGTCTCTCTGGATCTCATTTCTCTCTGATATCTGTTTGTATGTGACTCACACGCACCCTCTCTCTATCTCTCTCACACCCACACACATAACCGAGCCTTCTGATCCACTCGACTCCTATCTCTAACGCACACTAGCTAGCATCTTTATCTTTCTATTTATCTGTTTCTCCATCAACCTTCTTTCTCGCCCTCACTCTTGATTCCTATCACGCACACTACATATGTTTCTCTCTACATGTAGTCAAGTGCCCTCTCACACACATATATAACTTCACCCTTTGAACCACCCGACGGTCATCTCCAACACCCAAACTAGCGGATGTCCCTCTATCTAGCATCTCCATCTCTGTATCTATCTGTAGTTTCTCCGTCAACATTTCTTTCTCGCACGGAGTCTTGCTTCCTATCACCCACACTATATATGTCTCTCCATACATATGCATTTATAGGTTGGTCTCTTTTGCACAATCGTTGCGCCTCACTCCATCTGCTCGCCATAGATGCATGCTCCAGCCCACGCCACTATCTCTTAAACACAAAAATACATGCTCAATTGTCGGGACTTCTTCCATGCATTCTCACATGCATGCATATTGTCATACCGATCCGTCTCTCCCATGTCGTTGATCTTATGACTTATGTCTTCTTTCTTTTATCTCAATCATGCGCGCGCACACACACACACATCCCACGTATACATGTATACCTCTCACACATGCACGTTCAAGGTCTCTATGTCTCCATACGTAGTTAATTACCCTCAATCCTAACGCCACATCGAATCATTCTCCTCTTTTGTGCACATAAGTTCCGCCTGGATGGGTAAAACACACACTCACACTTAACAATCTCCTTCTAGCTACCCCCCCCCCCCCCCCCGCCTCTCACTCTTCCCCTATATCCACGAAACCAATAAGACCATCCCTTAGTTTAATTCCCGCCTACATGCACCATCGTTATATAGTAGTCTTCCTCGGTGTCTCTCGAACAAACACGTTCTCTCGAAGTCGACTCCTCTCACGCGCACACACCTTCTCTCCCTCTCTACGGGCATTTTCTCTCTCGCACCCATCGTTGGTGGCCTCTGCCATACACATCACCTCTCTATGATGAAAGCCATGCACACTTAAATTACATCCGCCACAGAGGACCCCGCGACACACACACACACACGCACGCACCCCCCCAACACACACACACTAAGACTCCATCTCTCTCTCTCACACACACACACACAAACACACACACACACGCAAGCATGCCCGCCCGCCCCTCCCCCCCACACACACTAAGACTCCATCTCTCTCCCTCTCTCTCTCTCACACACACACAAACTAAGACTCCATCTCTCTCTCTCCTCTCTCTCTCTCTCACACACACACTAAGACTCCATCTCACACACGCATGCTCTAGGCGGAGCATTTGTTCCTACCACCCTTCATCCAACCTTACCCGTATGATAAAAAATCACCTTTATTTACTTGCATAACATGGACAAATTCCACTTTACTTTAGTAGTCAGCAAACTTATCATCTGTACCCTTATAAAAAAACGAGTTGGTGGTGATGGTGTGCCTGCCATCTTGTAATACAGACCGTATGATCTATATCTGAGGATAGAAAGCAAACTATAATAATTTTACAAAAGATACCGGCACCTCTCTCCACATCATTATCTCTCGCAACCTCATTGCTCAGCAATTAAAAAGGAATAAGTCTCTGGAACAATCTAGCATGCATGGTGGCCGCTGCCGCCTGCTGGCGCCGTCCATCCCCATGCCTCCACACATTCCGACCACCAGTCACCATCACGCTCCACTCCTCGCCTTATCTCTCATCTTTCATTTTTTCGATGACATTCTCGAGATACCAGTTTTCCGATAAAATTCTTGAGATATCACTAGTTTTTACACATGGGATTACTCCTGCATGGGTCAATCACAACAGGTGTTCTGTAAAAAATGCATATTGATGTTCCATGCAATGCATGAGAATCTTGCTTGTAATTATATAACGCAAATCATGAGCAGGAAGTGACATTTTTTTGACACAACCACATTAACATGGCCACGTAAATCACTAGCTAAAGTAAATACCATTATACTCCCTGTTCAAGAATTCATCCGATTAACCAGTTAACTTGCCGATTAATCCCTACTCATAGGGTCACCGAGTAGCCGATAAATCGAAAAATCGTCCGATTAATTGATTAAATGGCCGATTAACTTGCCGATTAGCCGATTAATCCCCTACTTGCTAGCCAACCGAGCAGCTACCAGTTAACAATTTCCTCAACAATGATTATACTTATATCCTGATGCAAAAGGTTGAGTACATGTCCGAAGAGTAGAGTCACACACACGCACTCTGTCTCTCAGAATCTCTCTCACACACACCAGTTACGTGACGCCCAGTTAAGCAGACACGTATGTTACAATTTGTGCACCCGCGGGTACACGTGATGCTGCGCATTTATTTAAGCCGGAAGGTGAACCCAAACAGTAGCTGCATTCATTCCCCTCTCGCCACCTCTTCTCTGGTCGCTGTCGCCCGGTAGCCATGGGCTAGCCGAAGGTAACAACATACGCCATACTCCCGCCAGAGCGGCGCTTTAATATGGAAATTTTAGTGGTCATGCATGCATCTTTTTGTGCTAGCACTCCTATATAAGGGTTGACCGGTCGCTTCCCGCGGATGTGCGTGGATAGTGGAAGAGGAAGGAGAAGGGAAGCGGGCTGTGGAGTAACGTTTTTACCACTTTCTTAGGAAATTGAGTGCAATAATTGAGTAGTTTTGCAAACTACCAATACTACACCTGAAACGGTTCAAAACCTATACTCCCTTGCCAGCGCGCGCTTCTCGCGTGAAACGGTCAGCGTCCCCCTGGAGCGTTAGTGCCGCATTAATGCCCGGCTAGAGCGGAGGCGACCTCTCACTAGCGCCGGCTTTGAAGTGGCGCGACGGCCGAGAGAGCGCCGCTTCCCAGTGCACGCGACTGCTCCGCGTCGAGACTGTCCATAGGCCCTATTTGGATCCATGGGTTAGAGTTAGTTTGAGCTAGTTAGGGATCAAATAGCCCTAAACTATCCAAGCATGAGCGTTTAAATTGGAGCAAGTTGCACCGAACCCACCAAACAAAACTATCCCACCCAAGAGGTGCTAACTGGAGATAGTTCTCATTGGGACCACTGAAAAATCACTTTTCTCTCTCCATGAAGTGCATTTATTGTCAATCTAACCCTGTCTCCCAAACACCCCTTTGGCTACAGTTAGTTCAGGGTTAGTCATGAGTTAGTCTAATATCTAGCTAAGTTAGAGTATCAAATAGGAGCAGTATAGGACATGCAAGTTGCTCAAAGCATACAAGAAAATTCGTACGTGAAAGGATTTTTTCTTTTTCAAAACGGAACGTGAAAGGAATTTTTTTTAGAATGCTCTTGGCATGTCCCTAACATGTGATAGTTAACCGACCTCAATAGACGGCAGAAGCGCTAGCCCGCCGCACTTTGATAGAGACGTGGAGGGAGATGTGATACATGCTGCTAGATTACTAGAGATAGGTGTCGCACGGAAGCCAAGAAATATGGTGATAGCGTGGGCTAGCCATGTACTAGTATGATACTACACTGGGCTGCCGTGTTTCGTACTCTTCCAGTCCACTGTGGAGATGATTGGTTAATTTTATATCGCTAAATAATATTAAATATTATGAGTGCAGACGCTCCACCATGAGGTTCCGTGCTCCTTCTCGGTCGTCCAGAATCTATGTTCTTCCACTCTATTTTTTACGTGAGCTTTGTTCATCCTTTTGCCAACACGCGATACATCTAGCATCAAGGTGCACGTGCTATGCAAGGATCGTTCCATCTATATGAAGAACACGTGGGACTGGAACTACGAGACGAACATGTACCCAGGAGTGGACGTACGAACCTGAGTAATGTAGCGCAGTAAGTGAAGTAGAAAGGCACAAATTGTATGAACATGCGTGGCATATAGGGTGTGTTTGGTTGCGTTCTCGTCTCAGCATAGTTGTTCCCTCTTCATAAATGCTCAACTCAACACCCCTCTTCATGCATGCTTCTATTGTATTTGTGCTAAACTAGTGTGGACTCATGCACCCTCCATACACTCTATCAAACACCCAAAAGTAGGTCGAGAAGGGAACTCTTGGGCGGCATTTGTCTCTTACTACGTACTACCACTAAATGTTGTACGTGCAATGCACGGTGATGTTATGGAGTACGTGCCTAAGTACTCTACTACTACTATATTAGTTGGAGGCACATATTAACTTTTATATTTGTTTACATGTATGCCCCGAGACCTTCCAACTAGACGTGTCTTTATCTCTAGGTCGCACTTTGTATCGTTCATACCACTAAGTACTACTACGTGTGGTCTCCGACCCAGAAGTGGAAGAAGTGGAGACGCTCTACCACACTGTTTTTTACGCTGGGCTCTATCACGCTGTTCATGTCCCACTCCTTTCGCTGACGTGTGGGACATCCAGCACGTGCCGTGTTTGGCACCCTTCGTCGTAAGAGTTGAAACGCTAGCATTCATCAGAAATAAAAAATAATTATAAATCGGCAGTGATACTATTTTTTTGCGAACCAATCAGCAGTGATACTATACCACGCGGTTTCCTTGCTCCTCGATATCAGAAAGAATACTTCCGTTCGCCAACATGTGTGACGTCGACCATCCAGGTCCACTTGCCATGCACGCAGAACTCCAAGGGAGTCACCCAAGTTGTCACGCCGCAGTAACAATGAATAATGAGCTGTCAAATCACAGGCCCACCTCCCACTTTGAAGTTGCTTGGACAAAGGAACCATCATGACTTCGTTGAATTCCGCTTCTTGAAGAAAACTACTGTACCAACACTACTGCTAGCTACAGTAGTTACTCCAACAGAGGCCTCCTTTCGTTCATAGGATAGGAATATGAAAATCATAGGAAGTGAGATGACATGCATCTCAATTCCTATAGAGAAAGAGATGCCATTTGATGCTTAGGATAGGAATTTTTCCATTTAGTCTAGGCTAATGTACTGGTAATTTGCTCTAAAAACTACAGTACTAACTAGTAGTACTGGTACATGCTCGTACTCACACACACACACACTAACTACTAGTACTACTACTTCTCACATACTAGCCATACGCCGTCGTTCTCCTTCCCGGCTTTGTCGGCGACACCCCACCGTGCTTGGATCTCCGCCGACCTCTCCGGAGCAGCGCGTGCGTCCTTTTCTTTCTTGCGGCGGCGGGCCTCTCATTTCTTGAGTGCTTTCTGACTTTTCCGCTCCCTCTGTGCGGCTTTGGCCGCCTCTTGCTCTACCGCCCATTCGGCCTTGGCATCTTCAAATTCCTCCCACATAGTTGTGAGGTTGCGAGCGGCAATGAACTCGACACGGCGGGATGCCATCGCTTCCCTACCATTTTGTGTGCAGTCGTGGGCGGCGAGGAACTCGGTGCGGCAGGATGCCATCGCGGCCTTACCGGTTAGTGTGCGGCACGGTGGCATGAACAACGCTTGGTGAGAGCTCTGTGGTGGAGTGGCCGGACAACCGTATAGTGCATTGGTTTGTCAAGAGATCAAGGACAGAAGACGAAGCAAATTTGGATTCCCCTTCAATCCTGGTCATTTATTACCGAGTAAAATGCATTGGCGGTCATCGAACTTGTCTTGATAGCTCACTTTGATCATTGTATACGAGATATGGTGATTATACGGTCACTGGCTCAGCGTATAGCTCCGTATTTGTCTGGTTGACCAGTCAAACAGTCTGCATGCGCCTCATCAGCTCGTGTTCTTTATCTATCTACACGGGCGTACCTGTCAATGGAGAAAGAAATACTGTAAAAACCAAAATTATGCTAGAGTCCGGACCGCTTCCGGAGCCCGCTCTCACTGCCCTGGCCCCTCAAGACGCCAGCTGCCCGCCACATGCATGCATAGCAAGTACAGTAGTACTCCTTATGTGGAGGAGAGACAGGCATTGACAAAGTCAAGGAGTGGGCTCTGCAAGAGCCCGTCTCTACACGTGCTCCTAGGTATAAAAACATAATTCTAAAAAAGGCATAAAGACAATTGTGTCTTAAAAAAGAAAGGTAAAAAACATTTGAGAGGAAATAGATAGAGAAAAAGTGAGAAAAAGCTGTAACCTGGGCATTACATGAGGAAGGAGGGAGTGGTGCACATGCCAAGTTCACTGGGCTGCCGTGTTTCACACTCCTCCATCGTAACAGTGGAGACAATAGCTTTCATCAAAAATAAACAATGAATACTCATTGCTCATCCTCTATATCGGAAAGAATACTTTCATTCGCCGACATGTGGGACGTCGACCATCCTCGTCCACCTGCCATGCACAAAATTATCCTGGTCTACCCCGGTCGTATCGCAGGCCCAACCTTTCCCACTATAAGTTGTTCGGACGAAGGAACCATCATGACTTCGTTGAATTCTGCTTCTTCAAGAAAACTTACTGTACCCGCAATACTGCTACCACACGCGAAGACTGGGCGACACTGTACCACGCCATATCACTGAAACCCACTAGGGTAAACTAGCCCGCCTAGGTCATCTATTTTGGAATGGAGGGAGTACGTCTCTGCACTGCTATGATATTGTGTTGCACGTCATATCACTGAAACCCACTAGGCCAAACTAGCCCGCCTAGGTCATCGATCGCTAAGCCTACAATTTTAGGAGCTAGGGCTATTGGTTGATCGACGATGGATAAGTATAAGCATACCACGAGCTCATCAGCCCCAATGTTTCTCTTCGGTGAGTGTTTTGCAAGTACTATAGCTCGCACAGTAGCTAGCCTACTAACACCAAGAATCATCAAACAAGCCCGGCTGATATGATAAACAGTTCAAACTTACGTCTAATCATGCCATATATTACATCAAAAGCTGGTGAGGATACATCTGTTTCCATAACTCGGAGAGGGCTCGCATGATTCATCGCATGATTCACTATCAAACAAAAGTAGCAAGATCCGCCCAGACAAGACAGTGCACTAGCCCTAAGATGGTTTGATAACAAGCATCGTTCTGGTAATTAAACACAAGGCAATACAAACTACCTTGAAGGATTAGCCCGACCAACTATTTCTTGTCATCGATCTCTCGGGCAATGACCACAGCATGGACAGCGGCATGGGAATCGATTTCTGGGGCGATGTCCGCAGGACTGACCGCGACATCGGAATCGATCTCTGGGGCGATGTCCACAGGATGGACAGCGGCATCGGAATCGATCTCCGGGGCGATGCCAACAGGACGAGCCACGACATCGGAATCATCAAGGACGTCCACCGGCACCTGCACAACCCTAACATATTAGCAAGCACATTGCAAATAATCAAAAACCACAACTATGGTAATAAGCCATTATTTTTTACCTTATGCAGCTCACCGGGGGATCTCATCCCTCCGGGGGCCATCACCTTGCCAGGGGAATACTGCTTCTCAACGGCGACTATCTCCTCAAACTCAGTCTTGAGCCTCACATAGGTGGCAATCAGAGTTCCTGGGTAGGCACGGTGGGGCCCTTGCCATTCTTCCAACTTCCTTTGAGGAGTTCCTCCGCCAACATCCTCAACTCTTTGGCCAATGCTTGTTTCTTGGAGTTCTTCGTCTCCATGGGTTGGCCCGCCAACATGGTCAACTCGCTGTCTCCAGTGGGTTGTCCGCCGGCAACTCTTTGCCTAGTGCTCCAGGATCCATCAATGAACTGACAAACAAAAAGCAATCGAAAGGAAACCACAATCGCGATGAAAACGGGAAAAGAATAGGATGTGAAAATCGGTCGGTGCTTCGCAAAAAGAAGATTCTTGGAATGAAAATATAGCAACATAACTGATTCGCCCACCTTTCCTTCATTGGTACAGAAGAAAAATGGCAGAAGTGAGTATCCTGGAGTGAGGTTTTCTTCAAGAAAGGGAAGAAAGGGCTTTAACAAGTGTTCCAGTGAAATGATGGTTGCTTCGTCCAGTCCATCTTGGAGGCCACCTTACCACTGCTGGTAAGGGTGTGGGTTTTGTGATATGATGGGTCATGACGGTCACACCGGGGTTACAGGTGAGTCTCGACTGTAGCACCTCGCTGTGATTTGGTGGATGGCACGCGGGACCTGGATGCTTTGAAATGTCCCGCATGTAGATAGAGCGGCTAGTCATATAGGAGTGCTCAATATTGTGCACCACGACCAAGGCAGAGAGGAAAACGAGAGAACTATGTAATTAATGCATGAGTTTAATTAGGGTAGTTTTGTAAAGTACGAGATACATTCCTCCAATCGCAAAATGCCTTGGTTCATGAGATTTGAGATTTGAGCCCTATAAACCGGAAGGGACGGAGTACTGCACACGGTGTAGTCTAGTCACTTGTTTAAATCTCTAGAATGGCAAATACTCCTTTCCGGTTTACAGGGCCATACTATTCCCTCTGTCTAGGTGTTGAAGTCATCTTAGGCTAGCCATAGTGGGAGTAACTTAGGCTGCTTGTAATGGGGAGTATCATATACTAGTATCATGCATATGATACTAGTCTATGATACTACGTCCCTAATGCATAGTATCATATGTTGGTATCATAGATGACTACATTTATTGCCATGCATGACACAAAGTAGCACATCATTTAATATGATACGGTATCATAATATGATACTCAAGCCTCTCTTTCTTCATTTAATTCTATGCCACTTCATCAAAATTTCTTAGTTGGCATGCATGATACTACCTATGATACTCCCATTACAGGCAGCCTTAGCTAGTAACATAGCACACTCCAAGAATTTTTTGCTTATGTGGCAAGTAATTAATGAGAGGTGGTAACATAATATGTTACTGTAACATAGCGCTTTTCAAGATAAGATGAGTCTACAAGCTAATAAATGAATCCATCTAAAATACTACTATTATGTTACTTTGCATTATGAAGGTAGTAATTTAGGCTTGTGTCATATGCATGACACTTGTCTAAGTTACTCCCCACTATGACAAGCCTTACGAAAACCAAATAGTCCCAAAACACTTAGGCGCGGTGCATTAACTTCTACCTTGTTTCTTGTTTCTTGACATATCAACCAATAAGAGATGAGAGGTGTGCATGCTTTTAATGACTTGCAATGGCTAGTTCATTGCATGCAATGCTATTAATTAGCAAATAAACATTGGTGACCCCAGGAGGAAACGGTGCTAAGCGCGTGGACCTATGCAGAATGAGTATCAACCAATGGATAATGGAGTTTAATTGTTAAACAATAGCAATTTTGTCTGATGCAAGAGCCTGGCTAGTACTCCAAGGAACCGCACCACGCGAGCGTTCGCAACTGCCATGTTCGGGTTGCGCTTGGCTCTTCGCCTCTTCAAGAAGACGAACAATAATGATTACTCCTACATCTATAGTATCGAATGCACTATTGCATGTCCGTCCACCTCGTGCGGGAGGGATAATGAAAGCTTCAACTTACTGCTCCTGCCTTTGCGTCCATGACAGGTGGGCCCAACAGGTGGTTGGCCCTCCTGTCATGCAGCCAAAGGAAGGTGCAGTTAAGGCACCGGAGCTCAGTCCGCGAGGGAGAGGGCGTTGTAGTAATGAAATTTCTCGGTCTTGTACGAGTTGACGAAGATAGGGGTTGCTTGCTTGCTAGGGTTACTCACTGCGTATATATATGTCGGAGCGTCCGCGCTTGCTTGCTAGGGTTGCTCTATTCACACACTCTCATCCTCTCCAGATTTAAAGAAGATAGGGGTAGTAACACTGTCTTTCTCCCTTCAAAAAACATTGGCTTTCTATCCTCACCGCTGGTTATAGATCCGGACATATCCCCCTCCGCCGGTGAAGGGGAGGAGAGGCAACGTTTAGGCCGTCGTCGACAGCGAGGGAGGAGACCCACTGCCGGCCGCACCGTTATCTCTGGTCGAGCGCCGGCGCGGGAGGTCCTCCGATCCCTTCGTCGTTGCCTGTGGGCGGATCCGGACTCCCGCCGCCCACCTATCCACATCTCGACGACCTTCAGGTATATCTTCGTTCGAAACCGCCTTAGCTCTACCTCCCCATCTCGCTACGTCGCTGCATGTGCATCATTTTCTACCTCTCAGCCCCTCGATCGGATGGTCCAACGTCACATATTTTTTTTCTTCTATTGTTAGAGGTAAAGCTACTTCATGGAGTAGAATCTTGTACTCCCTCCGTCCAAAAATACTTGTCATTGAAATGGATGTATCTAGATGTATTTTAGTTCTAGACACATCCATTTTGATGACAAGTAATTCCGGACGGAGGGAGTACTTGGTTCAAACAAGAAATAAAGTGGGGGTGGGGGAATTTAGTATGTACATCGGACTTGGAACAAACAGGAAGGAAAGGGGGTGAAAGTCTTACAGACTGGTCATCCAACCGGTCTCTTGGTCGAAAAGGGAAATATAGGGGTAACGCTGTACACAGTGGTATGACCAGGACTAGATTTGCTATCCACACATAGGAGTAGGTGGCTAGAGTGAACAAAAATGGGACCAACCCAGATATATTTCTTGGATGTTTGTTTCTCGGAGCAACAAACTATGAATCACCACTTTATGCCCCTGTTTACGTACATGGTGCTGGACTGCTGGTGCACCCACTGTTATAAGCCATGACAAGTTTAGCCAAATGTTTTTGCCTGTAATTGATTGAGACTCTGACTGTTTCCTTTGTGCCTTTTTATGCAAACAGGGATATCCAATTCACCTGGTTGCTGTTGGGACCTTTTGGTGCACTGCACAAAACTCTTCTTAAAAGAAGTGACTTTTGTGCTGTTTAACTGGAATGTCAGAATGGAACAGTTGGTTCATTTTGGTGGAGCTGCACAAAGGGAGATCTGTGTTCCAATCCTCATCATCCATATTGGCGCCATAACCTTCCTTTAGGTAAGAATGATATTTAATGCATGTGTTCATCTCTATTTTCCGACTGCCATGAGAAAATAATGTTGTTTTTTACTAGTACACTTGTACTCCCTCACTAACAAAACCAATTCTGAATTAGAAGGCCAATCATGTACTTGGTTTCACCAACTGGTGAGGAGAAAGAGAAACAGAGCATGAAGTGGAAGAAGAAGAATAAACAGTGCCAAGGCGATCTTGCTGAAGCCAGAGGCCTCAATCGAGGTCATTCAAGGGCTCCGGCAACGACTACCTTACATGTGAGACGATCCTCCAGGGAGCCCTTCCACTTTTGCTGTCTCACTTAATTAATTAGGAGTACTTAAGTACCACTAATTTATTACTGCCTAATTTTCCTGTTGGAGTTAAACAAATCTTTAGTAGGACCCTATGCTGAATCATGTACATGTGTATGTTTGTCTATGGAGGTGAATCATGTGGTGGAGCAGGGAGGGAATATTATTAGTGTCATGACATAATAGTGCTATTGTTTTGGATGTCAATTCATTGCCATTGGTTCAATGAGGCAATGTTTTGCGTATTGTCCATCATGAATTTGATGCTACTGGTTGAGTAATATGCTAATGTCTTCCTATCCTTTCTCACTAAGATAATGAAGGTTTCACCTTGTTCCTACTTGTGCAAACAAGGATCATGTTGTGCCAATCATACATTAAATGGAACTACACAAGACAATACAATGAACTGTATCCCAGCCAATGCTTTAACTCTGCTGGAAGTTCTTGATAATCTTTCGATATAATCTCAGCACTAGTAAACAAGAGTGATTTCAACCACTATCCTCTACAGAAAATTCAAGCACTTGTGTCACTGCCTGAAACATTGGAGCAAGAACATCTCCTGCCTATCCATTGCCATTACCAACTCCAATAAGGCTTTGTCTGATCTGGATGCAATTGAAAACAAAAGGAGTCTGACCATTCCTGAGACCAATTTTTGAACTATCCTCAAAGCACACATTTTGCGACTTCTATCATACCAGAAACAATATTGGAAGAAAAGATGCACCATTCGATGGGTTCATTTTGGTGATGAGAACTCCAAGTTTTTTCAGGCCATGGCGTCAGAAAGATACAGAAGGAATAATATCGCCTCCCTCACCCTCCAAGATGGCATGGTTGCTGAAGATCATGCGAGCAAGGAGTCTGTTATCTTTCATTACTTCAAAGAAAGACTGGGTACCTCATCCAAGCATGAGATGAAATTTAATCTTGCTAGTATTATTAAGAGGATCGATGGTCTTGACGCTCTAACTGTACCATTCACAAGGCAGGAGATCGATCTTGTTATCAAAGAAATGTCGGCCGACAGGGCACCATGACCGGATGGATTCAATGGCTCATTCCTCAAATCTTGTTGGCACATAATAAAAGAAGACTTCTATTCTTTATGTGATCAGTTCTTTGATGGAGGACTCAATCTTGAGAGCATTAATGATGGTTATATTACTCTCATTCCCAAAGTTGCCGCACCACAAGGAGTTAATGACTTCCGACCCATCACTCTTCTTAATTGCTGTCTTAAAGTCATCACTAAACTCCTAGCTAATCGGTTGCAAAAAGTTATTTTGAAGATCATACACCGCAACCAGTACAGTTTTTTGAAAAAGAGGTCCATCCAAGACTGCCTTGCGTGGGCATTTGAATATATATATATATATATATATAAATCAATGCCAAAACTCTTAGCAACCAATTGTTTTTCTTAAGTTGGACTTCGCCAAAGCGTTCGATACCATAGAACATGAGGCCATGATTTAAATTATGAAGAACATGGGATTCAATGATAAGTGGTTGGGCTGGATCAAAGACATTTTCTCCTCGGGCAAATCCTCTGTTCTCCTTAATGGAGTGCCAGGTCGTCAATTCCATTGCAAATGTGGTGTTCGACAGGGGGATCCCCTGTCCCCCTCATTTTTGTCCTTGCCGCTGACCTACTTCAAGCGGCTATAAATGATTCTTATAGGAGAAATGATATGAAACTGCCTTTCAACCGACCCAACCAATCAGACTATCCGGTCATACAGTATGCTGACGATACAATCATGTTACTACCAGTCTGTGCCGATCAAGCTACTTTAGTCAAACAAATTCTAACTGATTATGCAACTTCCATTGGGCTCAAAATCAACTTCCACAAGTCAACCCTTGTTCCTCTGAATTGTGATGCTGCCACTGCTCAACATATTGCTCAAATATTTGGCTGTGTGATAGGAAAACTACCATTCACTTACCTAGGCCCACCCATGGGTACTTCGAAACCAACGATACAAGATCTAATGCCTCTAGTCTGTGCAGTTGAAAGACGTCTCTCCTCCACCTTGTTGATGATATCTTACACAGGCAAATTATCATTGTTGAATTCTGTCATCACGTCCTTAATAATCTTTGCGCTGTGCACTCTGAAATTACCGCCAAAGATCATTGACCTTCTTGACAGAATCAGAAGGAAAGCCCTTTGGACAAACAAAACGGATGACGGAGACAAGTGCAACTCTCTGGCCTCCTGGAAAATGGTTTGCCGCCCTAAAGATTGTGGTGGCCACGGGGTCCTGGACATTAAAACCCAAAGTGATGCATTGCTCATGAAATACCTACATAAATTCTACAATCATTGGGATGTGCCATGGGTGGACTTGATTTGGTCTACTTACTATGTGGACAAAATCCCTCATGCCTCAGACCCGTGTGGTTCATTCTGGTGGAAAGACATTCTCAAACTTACTCTGACTTATCGAGGCATCTCCCATGTGGTTGTTCATTCGGGGAACACGGTCCTGATGTGGAAAGACCTTTGGCTTGATGAGGTACTGGCAGAATCACACCCACGTGCATTTTCCTACGCCAAACTTGAAGATATCTCAGTTAGAAACTTCCTTGGGAGCCAAAATCTCAATGAAACCTTCCACCTTCCCCTCTCCATGCAAGCCCATGATGAGCTGAGACATATCCAGAAATCACAACACATGTTGGTAACCAGGTTGATGAAGTTGAGAGGGATCAGTGGTGCCATGCCTGGGGATCTGACGTCAACACGGCCAAAAGTTACTACAAATTCTATTTTCGAGACGTGTCAGCTCACAAAGCTTACAAATGGCTCTGGAAATCTTCCGCCACAATGAAAATCAAAGTCTTTGGATGGATACTTCTCTCTGATCGTCTTAACACAAGGAATATGCTAAAGAGAAGAAGCTATAAAATTGGAGACAACTATGGATGCATCCTCTACGGTAATAATGACGAGGAAACTCTTGAGCATATGATCTTTAATTGCCCATTCAGCAAGGCTTGTTGGGACACTTTACATATCCACTGGTCTACACAAGGAGATAGATTATTTTGGATCCAGGAAGCCAAAACTGCTTGGAACAACCCAATGTTCATGGAGATTTTCCTGTATGCCTCTTGGAGCCTGTGGAAAGTGAGGAATAATAAACATTTTCGAGGCATTGCTCCTTCTATCAGCTCGTGGGAAACAAGATTCAAAGAAGACTTCTCTCTCCTTACTCATTGGGCCAGGGAGAGACACAGAGGGTTTGTTCCCTCTTTCCTAGAGTACTTTGTACATCCCTAGGGTAGTCATTTATCTTACTCACCCCAACTTACACTCTGTTCTATATCATGGCCATGGATGTAAGGTTATGATCTTGTAAGATCTTTTTGATACTTTAATTAATATACACAGTAGGAGCCTCTCCTACTATTTCAGGTGTCAAAAAAAAGAGTGATTTCAACCATACATTTGAAGTGCACAAAAATATATACTATTGTGTGATTCCAGTGAGTGCTTTATCATCTCTTATGGGACTACATGAATAAGCTTTTTTTTCTTAGGTTGGTACGGGCCTAAGGCCTTCATCCATATTAGTTTGTTGTCATCTCTATTTGTATCGTGCTACTGTCATGAGAAACTCCTTTATCTTTGCACGTTAAAGTTTTGCAACCTATGATAAATGGCAATGCTTTGAGTGTTGAGTTGAGCTAATTGGCACTATTTAAATAAACAAATACCTCTCTTTAAGCAAGACTACTATGTTGCTAACTTTACCCATTAAGATAATGAGGGTGCTTCTATTTGTTAGTGTATGTTTCATAAACTAGTCCCACTATTACAGTAATCTCACTCTCTCAATATATGTGCCAACAGGGATGCTCGATTTTGGTGGAACTGCACAAAAACTTTGGGTGCTTCATTGCCTCGACAGCTTCCGTCCTTTCCTGTCAGTTGCTAAACTCCGCATGCTTTCTTCCTTTGCTATCAGTCGCTTGGCTTATCTCGGCTTCCAGTCAAAGGAAATAGTAATTGATATGCTACCTCACACAGGTTGGTACTAGTCTTTATCCTTATTATTGTGCATGTCATATGTATTGGTAATTTGGTATTGTGCTACTGTTTGCTGATTTCATAAAGGAGTAATTTGGAGCCTGAACTCACAGGCAAATCATTACATCGGGTGATTTCAGTAGAACTGCACAAAATGATCAGATGGACAGGTACTTATGCTGCTGCTATGTAATCCAAAGTTCACTCAAACAAGCATCGACGTTGACAAGAAGTGCCTATATTCATTCGAGTATCAACCGGCGTCAACCAATTGTCAAACTCCAAGTGTTAGGAGAGTGAACGCCAAAAATATTGCTTGTTGCATAGCCCAGAAAAACGTAGTCCAGTCTTTGGTCCCAACTTGTGCCTTTTGGTTATCGGCACATATGGTAGCGAACTATATGGCATGGAGTCCAAAGATTCCAGACAAGTTGGTTGACGCGTATATTCATCTGGCACTTAATCAGTCTGCATGCCAAGGATGCTCCATTTCAGTTGAACTGCACAAAAAATTTGGGTGGTTCATTTTCTCAACCGCCTCCTTTCTCGCCTTCAATGTAGAATTTTGGCGAGATACAGGACCAAGATGACCCAGTAAACTAGTTGGATGAAAGTAGTGGCCAAGTTGCTCAAACCTCCCTGGGCACAAGGTCACTATTTGAGGATAAACCTACAAGCAAAGTTCAGATTGTCTGTGCTGCCTCTTATGCACTCGAAAGTTTACTTGTACAAGAACTAATTTTAGCAAGAAGTACCTCCGATTGAACACCATTTACCAGTCTGTACCCTAGGTAATTAAAGTTCGTCCATGGATCATATTGGTTGTGATCTCAATCATTTGGATGCATAAACATACTGAACATGCGTATATCTGAATCTTTTTGTAAATTATGTATGAATATTATCGTGTGATCTATCAATCATTTAGATGCATAGATATGCTGAGCTTGTGTATATATGAATCTTTTGAGTTGTTGATTGTGAATGTTGGCTTTGGATATGAACGTGTCCTGTGAACCTGAGTTTGATATGAATGTTTACCTTTTCTGTTGTATTTGTGTGTGAACTTGTTAGTATGCCTACTATGGGGTATAAAACGCAGGTCTCTTATAAAAGTAATGTCGTGTCCAATTTATGTTTTCCCTTCTAACCAGCACGGCTGTGCTGCCGCGCACCCGAACCAGTGAAGTTTGCCACTCCTCTCCATCTGTGACTCCACTGCAGCTTAATAAATAGTAACGTCTTCGGTTTTAGCCCGGTTTTCCGTAGATTAACCAGGCAATTCTCTTCTTCTTAATTAATCGACGAGGCAATTCTTTTGCCTCCATTTCGAAAAAAAATTAGTAACGTCTAACTGAGCCAGTTAGTTAGATGCGTACACTTGGTGTAGTATGATCTTTATTTAGTTCGATGCATACACTTGTTCTTTTTTGGTAGCCCTTTTGTAACGATGGCTGATGTTTGGTTTGGAAGAGAGAGCTGCGTCTCCACTCTTTTGGCCTGCTTACTGCTTCTGGTGCACCCCCAGCCCTGGTTGCTACTGCTGCTGTTTTCAATATACAATCAGTAGTATATTTTGTCCGTTGGTTGAATAAATGTGTTGTTAGAACGACAAACACAATGTTTTGGAAGTCATTGCATGGTTCGATCCTTTAGTGCCCCGTACCATACGTAGCGCATACTATTTATCATACGGAACATATTTTTTTGAAACTCGGAACACATTTTCCACTTGTTGATAACATGCAGCCCACGGATGAAGGCCCAATAGAGAAGCCCATAATTAACTGGAAGGGAGGCTCTCACATGAATCCGGCCCAGGTACATGCTCATGGTCCCCTAAACATAAATAAGTAAATAAATAAATAAAGCTAAATGCTCATGCACCAGTTCCTTGGGAAAATAGGTAGCCTAGTATTTCTTTTTGAAGAATACCCAAGCTAGGCCTATTTGTTTTCTCCGAATTACTGGGCTGCAAATCTTTCAAGACGAGGAGGGATGCATTCCGGCCTGGCATAAGAGTATGGTTAATGTCTGTTAACAGTAATATCAAAAGGGGTTGAAAATTCCAAAAAAATTATAGCAAATGGGATATAAGTTTCTTTTTTTGTTTTTGTTCTTCACTAATATCTTATACGTATTTCATAGGATTTAACATGACATAGTACTAATTTATTTCTAAATTTGTTTTAGTATGGCTATTAATTTTTGGATTAATAATATTTCGTTCCCCAGCAAAAATTTGCGAATTTTCAAAATTTCCCACATATTTAGTTAATTTTTTGACCCTGGTACTGACCAGAAAATGGCCAGCAATTCTAAAAATGGAAAACGGGCTGCAATAAATTCCGTATGAATTAGAAAATGAGTAAAAATTATAGAAATAATAGCAAATGGGCCGTACACGCCACAGATTTCGAGGCTGGCTTGTTTACACAAGGCTTTGTCAGTGAACACACGATCCTAGCAGCAGTTAGTGTTGGATGTCCATCCAACGGCCGACGTGCTTCTTCAATCTCTGATCTTCCTAAACTAGCGCTGGCGGGACTGCCTACTCCCTCCTCTTGTGGCCCGCTGTGATGCCGCACAGGCTTCCCCGGCCCACCCTACTCCCTCCGCTGGCCTGGCCGCACGCAATCAACTGCCTCCTTATTACGCGAAAAAATGATTCCTCCCACTGACATCTGGGGCGCACCGGTTGGGAGGCTGACCTATGGGCCTACTAAGTTGACGCGTACACAGGGCTTGTCAACTTAGTCAATAAACGATTCTAGCAGCAGTAACCGTTGGATTTGAATTGAACGGTCCTGTTGCTTCTTCAATTGCTGCTCTTCTTGCACCAGTCGCCCAAACCAGCGCCGGGGAGACCGCCTGCTCCTGCCTCCAGTGGCCGGCTGTGCTGCCGATGAGGCATCATCGCCCCTACTACTCCCACTGCTAGCCAGGCCCTGCGGCGACGGTAGCCTCACACCACAGCCGAACCAGTGAACCCTCGTACTCCTCTCCGCGTGGGCATCCACTACCGCGTCTTCCCCGGCTCCGCGTCGTCCCCTTCCTAGGCCTCGCCGTCGTACACCGCCTTGGTGCTCTCGACGCGACGTGGTCAAAGTGGTTAACGACATTCCATCAGAAGAGTATTGTACATGGAGAGGCTGACAGCTAGGTCCACGGCCACAGCCCAGTTTTTTTGTGATTTGCCAAGTAAGTCATTTTGTCAGGCCTGTTGGGCTGCAAATCTTTCAAGACGAGGAGAGCTTTCATTCGGCTGGCCGAGAAAATGGCCCATCAGTAATGGGAAATGGGTTGTACATTTTTAAAACACATCAAACCAGCAATTAGTTTCAAATATCTTTTCGTCATTTCGAGATTTGAAATTACATTAATTTTTATGCGTGGAGAATTTGTTGGATTTTAATCAGTTTGAATGTGAGTCGAAATTTCAGGATTAAAAAGAGTTCGGACCGCACCGAAATATGCAAAATTTCGTATAATTTTTTAACCGTGGCCACAATATGGGCTGTAATGCTAACAAAAAGAATATGGGCTCCAAAAAAACCTTAATAATTAGCAAATGGGTTGTAAATTATTAGAAATAATGGCAGATGGGATGTATGCTATTTTTCACAGATTTGAGTCTTTCCTAAAAAAAAGGTTGATGCACAAGCAGTGACTGTTGGATGGCCATCCAACGGCCGTCGTGCTTCTTCAATCTCTGCTCTTCCTGCTCCAGCCGCTCAAACAGGCGCCGGCGGGACTGCCTGCTCCCTCCTCCCCACGGCCGGCTCTGCTGCCGCGCAGGCCTCACCGCCCCACCATACTCCCATCGCTGGCCTAGCCATCCCTCTACTCACCCACACCTGCTGTTATTCTCCAGCGACGGTAGACGAACCAGTAAACCCTCGTACAGTCGTACTCTCCTCCGCGTGGGAAACAACTGCCGAGTCTTCCCTGCCTCCGTGTCGTTCCCTTCCTAGGCCTCACCGTCGTCCACTGCCCTGGTGCTCTCGGTGCGGCCTGGTCAACGTGGTCAACGACCGACATGCATCTGAAGTGGACTGTATGTGGAGAGGCCGACAGCTGGGTCCACGGCTGCACGCAAGCAAATGCCTCCTTATTACGTGCAAAATAATGATTCCTCCCCTGACATCAGGGACCTACTGAATGGGCCTTTGTATTTCGCGAAAAAAACAATACCGCCGCTGACAGCTCGGACCCACCAGCTATATCTTCGCACGCAAGGAAGTTCCTCCTCATTACGCTCAAAAAATGATTACCCCCCTGCTAGCTGGGACCCACCTTGGTGGAAGGTTGACTTGTGGGCCTACTAATTTGACGGGGACGAAGGGCTTTGTCAACTTAGTCAATATGCACGATTCTAGCTCCAGTGACTGTACAATGTCCATCCAACGGCCGTAGTGCTTCTTCAACCTCTGGTCTTCTTGCTCCAGCCGCCCAAACCAACGCCGGTCGTGCCTCGTGCTCCTGCCTCCCGTGGCCGGCTGTGATGCGGCGGAGGCCTCACCGCCCCCTACTACTCCCACCGCTGGCCAGGCCATCCCTCTACTCACCCACACCCCCTATTATTCTGCAGCGACGGCAGCCTCACACCGCAGCAAACCAGTGAACCCTCGTACTCCTCTATGCGTGGGCATCCACTGCCGCATCTTCCCCGGCTCCGTGTCGTCCCCTTCCTAGGCCTCGCCGTCGTCCACCACCCTGGTGCTCTCGGCACGGCGTGGTCAATGTGGTCAAGGAACGGCTTCCATCGGACGTGGACTATACGTGGAAAGGCTGACAGCTGGGTCCACGGCCGCAGCAAGGAAGTGCCTCCTTATTACGTGCAAAATAATTATTCCTCCACCTGACAGCGGGACCTACCGGATGGGCCACCGTATTTCGCGAAAAAACGTTTCCCCCTGACTGCTGGGACCCACCAACTACATCTTCGCACACAAGGAGGTGCGTCCGGGCAAAAAAAACAAAACGATTTGCCCCCTGACTGCTGGGACCGACCAGCTACATCTTCGCAGGCAAGGAAGTGCCTGACAGTCGGGACCCACCTGGTTGAAGCGTACGTAGAGTTGTCATTCTGGTCGCGAACGTGTACGTACATACTGGTCGATGTAGAGTCGCGCACGTGTCATAGTAGAGGCGTGCACGTAGCATGTACACGTACGTACAACGACCAGGGTGCAAGAAAGAAAATATGGCCACGTATATGTACATACGGGCGGGGTCTCGAACGCCTACTCGCACATACGTACGGCCAGGGCTCGTGTACATGGCTGGGTCGGAACGGAGAAACAGCATCGTCGTCGTGTTCATGGGGAGGCAACGGAATGCGTCGTGTTCATGGGGAGGCAACGGAATGCGTCGTGTTCATCGGGAGGGCTTGGACGGAACAGGCGATGGAAACGAGGCCTGGCATACCGCAGAATCGAGGAAACGGCCTTGTGTTCGACCGGCCACGGTCGAAACGGGATCCTGTTCATCGGGAGGGGTCTGGCGTACCGCAAAACGGAGGAAACGGACCTCCTACGGTCGAAACGGGGGTCCTGTTGATCGGGAGGGGTGTGGCATACCGCAAAACGGACGAAACGAACTTGTGTTGGAGCGCTACGGTCGAAACGGGGGTCCTGTTAATCGGGAGGGGTGTGGCGTACCGCAAAACAAGACTCCACGGGATACTGTTCATCTCCACCGTCGACCCCCTCCAGCCTCCACGAGCTACTGTTCATCCACCGTCGACCTCCTCCAGCCTCCACCTGCACTATTCATCCACGGGCTCCTGTTCATCCAGCCTCCACCGCGCGCTACTCCACCGGCTACTGTTCAACCACCCCTCCACCGTCTACTGTTCATCCAGCCCTCCACACCATGGGGTCCTGTTCAACCACCCCTCGACCGTCTACTGTTCATCCAGCCCTCCACACCATGGGGTCCTGTTCATCCACCCCTCCACGGGCACCCCTCCACCGTCTACTGTTCATCCATCCCTCCACCACACCACGGGGTCCTGTTCATCCAGAGGCAACGCCACCGCTCACTGGTCATCCACCCCCCCCCCCACAACGCTCACTGTTCATCCCATCGATCGGCTTCAGTTAGCAGCAGCAGCGAAGGAATCGCTCGATCGGGTTCAGTTAACAGCCATCGATCGATCGCTCGGGTTCAGTAACGCGTAGCCTACAGTGCAATCGCTCGGGTTCAGTTAGAGCCCAACGCCTCGCTCGGGTTCAGTTAGAGCCAACGCCTCGCACACACGCACGTACATGTATGAGAGAAACGCGCATCGCTCGGCCCCCGACCTCCCACCATAACCGGGAACTCCCCGAAATTTTCCTCCCCCTCGCTTCTACCACGGTTTTTTCCATCATGGATGGCCCAAAGAATGTCATGCAGCTGCATCTCCGGCTTGCCCAGGACGAAAAACCCATTTTCTGTCATGATTTTTTGTCATAGAAGTAGCAGCCCACCACATCTATGATGATACCGGGTTTTGTCACAATTATCATCATAGAAGTGTCATATGTATGACAGAAAAAAATTTCGTTCGGCCCAAAATGTCACGGATGTGTATTTTTTTGTAGTGGATGGACTTGCTACGGCGGCAACGGCAGAGACGATCCCGTTGACGGCGGTGGAGACCAGCGACTGGAGGCGGCTGGTGACGAGGAGGACGATCTGGAGACCCAGAGAGGCAGAGCAGGCTAAGCGCGGGCGAAGAGGTTCGGAAAGTTTTCCAAATTTTGGCCCGTGGGTATATATAGCCTGACCCTGTCGGTGTGACCGAGTGGAACAACTCGGTGGCACCGAGATGCATAACTGCGAGCAGTTACTTCAACTCGGTGTGACCAAAAAGTTCAAATCGGTTGCACCAAGATTAAAAACCTAGATCGACTTAGTGATCTCGGTATGACCGAAATGGATGAATCGGTCAGACCGGAATGCACAAAGAAGTTTTGGAAGTTTAAGTCTATGACAAATTGGGGACTCTGGGTGCTCCTCACACAGAGTGGTTTGAATCTCACTTGATCAAACTTTGTGATGCAGCATGAACAGAGTTTGAGACGAGAAGAGCATAGATAGCTAGAGAAGGTTCTTAGGCATTCTTGTCCATCCACTTGGCAAGAGAAAAAGAAACCAACCAATCAAAACAACAAGTGGATGTCCTTGAATGAGTAAATTATGCAACCAACATGCTCACACAATAAAATGTCAAATGAAATATGTGGCAAAGCATGCACAAACAATTCTAGCATCTATCAAGCAATTGGCGATGACTAGGTCATCTATATATGAGTATATTGACTTAGGAGTCAAATGAGAACATTTGATCATAGGTCATTGAAAGTGCGTTATATCGACTAGAGGGGGGGTGAATAGGCGATTTTTATGTAAGTCTTCAAAACGTGGAAGTTATGAAGACAAACAGTAGAGATATGCCTATTACTATGCAGCGGAAGTTAGACTACACTAGGCAAGCCATGGTCAAGTATCAACAGAGTGAAAGCACAGTGACAAATAGCTTTAGTGTAATTAGGATCAGGTAGGAAGATACTATGAAGCCAAACAGATCATACACTCACGTTGTGAAGACAAAAGATAGAACAGACACACAATGACTTCACAATGAGTGATCAGTAAATAAAAGGAAGTGAAGATGAAACCAGTGACTCGTTGAAGACAATGATGTGTTGGACCAGTTCCAGTTGCTGTGACAACTGTACGTCTGGTTGGAGCGGCTAGATATTTAAACCTTAGGACACACAGTCCCGGACACCCAGTCCTGAACACGCAGCTCAGGACACCAAGTCCTCACCGTATTCTCCTTGAGCTAAGGTCACATAGTCCTCGCCCAATTACTCTGGTAAGTCTTCAAGGTAGACTCCCAAACCTTCACAGACTTCGTTCACTAGCAATCCACAATGTCTCTTGGATGCTCTGAACGCGACGCCTAACCGTCTGGGGATGCACAGTCCTCAAGTGTAATAAGTCTTCAGATCACACAGACAAGAAGACTTAAGTGATGCCCAATGTTCTCTGGCTCTGGGTGGTTAGGGCTTTGTCCTCGCAAGGAATTCTCTCTCAAAGGCTTCGAGGTGGGTTGCTCTCAAACGACAAAAGCCGTACTCTCAATCTGAGCAGCCAACCGTTTATGGTTGTAGGGGGTGGGCTATTTATAGCCACTTGGCAACCCAACCTAATTTGTCCGAAATGACCCTGGGTCACTAAGGAACTGACACATGTCTCAACGGTCAGATTTCAAACTCTCATGGCAACATTACTTGGGCTACAAGCAAAGCCGACTTGTCCGGCTCTGGACAAGATTCGCTCTCAATGTCTTCCCTCGAAGACATAGGTTTTTGGTTTACGCATCACTTCAGTCATTCTGACTGGTTCTCCTAGACCCCATTTAACAGTACGGTGGTTCCTATGACTCAACACAAAAGAAAAAGAACTATGAAAGATCTAAGTCTTCGAGCTCCATAGGCTTCATAACATGTCTTCTTTTGTCATAGTCTTCAATGTGAATATCTTCATATACCACCTTCGACTTCAATGTCTTCTTACATTTTTAGGGGTCATCTCTGGTAGTAAAACCGAATCAATGAGGGACTTCTACCTGTGTTATCCTGCAATTCTCACAAACACATTAGTCCCTCAACTAGGTTTGTCGCCAATACTCCAAAACCAACTAGGGGTGGCACTAGATGCACTTACAATCTCCCCCTTTTTGGTGATTGATGACAAACTAGTTGAAGTTTTCAACGGGGAATATAGTCTGTGAAATTGTAAAGGATAAGGAATTGTCTTCATAAGTTGCAAGGGCTCCCCCTGAAGATGTGCATATAAGTTAATTTGCTTTTGGAATGCAAATGCACATGGCAGGTTGTACTTGTGGAGATCCACTTCTGCTTATGATGACAATCCACTATGCATGTGAAAGTATATGAAGATAATGACATGCATAATGGAAAATGGACGTCTGCAAAATGAGATAAGTGCGGAATTTATCGTCGCACATGCGAATTTATCTTCGCAAAACAGGGTGGCAAACAAGTAGCACACGACCATCTGGTTTAAGTGTTACAACTCATAAGAACCAAATGTAGCAAAAACGAGAGTTTTAAGCACGAAGCAAGATATAAGGCACCCGCCCATATGAACCCGCTTGAAGACTATCAATCTCATATACTTCTCCCCCTTTTGTCAGTAATGACCAAAAAGGTTTGAAGACATAGAGCCTCTACTCGTTCCCATGAGGAGTAGGTGAAGGAGCAGGGTTGTTGGCGTTGTTTGGTGGTGCAGAAGAGCTTGGAGGTGCTGAAGCAGATGGTGGTGAAGTAGCATCATCTTCTTCCTCAATGATTCTGGCAGTGACTGTGGCAGCAGAGGAAGAAAACTCAGAGTCTTCAAGAGATGGAGTCCCCAGCAGCACAGCTCTTCGAGGAGGTGTGGAGTCAAATTTGAATCTCTCAGTGAAGCCATCCTCTTGAAGATCAGCTTCAGAAAGCATCATCGTTAGCCCTTTCCATGTCCAGCGACAGGTTTCATGGGCAACGAAAGCGTTCTTGGTGGCAAGATTTCGGATGCGATTTACATCCACCAAGAGGCTTTTCATCCGTCTCTTCAACCAGTCATGATGCCTATCCTGCTTTTGATGAAGGGCCACATGAAGCTCTCGGTCGTTGAGAACACGAGTGCGCTTCTTGGGTCTTGAAGCAGTTGCACTGTCAGTGGCTTCAGTTGAAGCAGGGTGTGGTGCACATGTAGTGCCAGCCAAAGGATAGACCCTGGAGATGGCTTCAACACCTTCAACGTTTGGAGTGAAGCTCTGGTGTTCTGCATTCTGAAGACTCAGAGGTTGCTTGGCAGGTTCAGGATAGATGACTTCAGCAGAGGTATCCACATCAGGCAAGAAGATCCGATGGTTGCGGGCTGAGGGCTGATACGAGATGGTAGAGTGAAGTTTGATCAGCCTCATTACCCAAGGAGCATAGAACTTTAAACCAAACAGATCTGAGCCTGATGCAGCTAGTTGGCGTATGAAGAAATCCTGTGCGTTGAAGCATTTGCCATGAAGGATACACAATATCAGAGTCTTCATTGCACCCTCGATCTTGGCATTTGGAGAGTGTCCTTTAATGGGCTAGAGAGTCTGCCGAATGATGTGATAGATGGTCCTGGGCAGGTACTCAAGGTCTTCAACGAAGAACTCTGTGGGATAAGGAGCATCGTGGGGCAATGGCTTCATCATGGAGAGCATCTGACTCATATTCGGTTCAGGCCTCTGAAATATGCTCTCAATAGCTTCAGTGTGTAGCCGACAGCCTTGCTCGAAGAATTCGCCTGGAGTGGGCAGTCCAGTGAGCTCAATGATATCAAATGCATTGGCTTCCTGATGAACGTTGTCGGTCATCCACTCCAGGACCCAAGTCTTCGGATCTCTGTTGTATCCTTTGATGTGCAGTGTGGCATAGAATTGTAGCAGGAGCTCTTCGTTCCAATGCTCTTCATCAGTAATGAACTATAGCAGACCCACTCGTTTGAAGCAATCCAACGCTTCCTCTAGACAGGGCAGACCAGAAATAGCTTCAACATCAAGGCGCTTGTGCAGGAAAATGCGACCTTGGTTGTACAGTATGCAAGAGTAGTAGCTACGCTGAGGATAGCTCCAGAACCTATCTGATGAAATCCTTTCCCTTGAATAGGGGTTTTTGGAGCTATTGAAGAAAGTATTATCTGCCCTGAAGCCATTGATGTTGAAGGAGCCAAGTGCTGATGCAGGACCTGGAAACCTTGGCAGTCTGGGGATTGGCTTCTGGACCTGAGGCCTGTGCTCAACATGATAGTTCAATTGGGGACCTGCAGCAGACTCAGGAACAGAAGTTGTGGGTTCAGTGGCTTCGCTGTCTTCTGAAGCTTTTGCTGGGGAGGGCTCCACATTAGCTTCGTTGTTGGTTGTGGCAGCCTCAAGATTTTCATCCTCCGCTTGACTAGCTGGAGGGTCGGTCACAAGCACGTTCTCCTGGAGAACTGCTTCTTGGTGGAGCAGAGGAGTGGGCTCTTGTGGTGCTTCTTCTGCGGCTGATGCAGCTGGAATGTCTTCAGCATAGACTTGAGGCCTTGGACCTTTGCGAAGCCTGCGGAACGCAGATGACACCTGTGGGGTTGGAGTGGGTTGTGCCTCAAAGTCTTCTTCCTCTTGAGGATGATCCGCCCATGAAACATCCTGTGCAATTGGCGTCAGTGGACGACCAATGCTGATGAGTTCGTTGTGTTCTAACGGAGGAAGGGCTGCATCATCTTCTACATTGTCACGATGACCAATGTCTTCAGCAGCGATGGGATCAGCTGCTGGGATGTCTTCAGCTTCAGGAGCCTCTGTGGAAGCAGGCTCATGAACCGTCAGTTGACGTTCTGCGTCAGGGTGAACCATAGAAATAGGTTCAACTATCAAGGGCTCTGTGCGAGCAGCCCGAGATTTCTTGGTCTTTCTCTTTTTCTTGCTGGGGGCAGTAGGAGAGGCTTCAGAGCTTTTCCTCTTCCTGGCTTCAGCCTCAGCAGTTCTTTTCTTCTTGAGCTCTGAAGCTGTTGACCGGCTCCTTGGCTTCGAGCCAGTCGTTGCAGTTGGGAAGACAAGCGGAACTGCTTCCTGCCTTGGTGCCTCTGGTTCAGCTAGAACAGTCTTCTTCTTTTTCTTTGCGGCCACCTTGGGTCGATGCCAGGACGCCCAAGTGCCTTGCGCTTCTCAGCCTCATTGTAGGCTTGCAAACATCTGTCAGCCAGAGACTTCATCCGCTCACGTGAACCCGAGCTTCTGCACGCTTCTTCAGAAAGTTTTCCTTTAGCTCATGCAACATGATCTTGAAGCTCTTCACTTCTTGCACGCTGAGCTTGGCCATATTCTTCTTGAACTGAGCCTTTTCATGATCAATTTTCTGCTTCAGTTCAACAATGCGCAGGGCAATGGCAAGTTCTGAAGCAATAGCACCTTGGAAGGCGACGCTTAGGCCAACGGGCAGCTGTAGATCTTCAAAGCTAATGTCTGGTGTGGCAAACCACTCGTCAATGAAGTTGTGGATGATGGCGACATCAAAGAGAGGCAGATTGTTGAAGATTTCTGCTTCTTCTTTGCTCTTGATGAGTTCCTCAAGAGCGTCATCTCCAAGATCTTCATCACTTGACA
Organism: Triticum urartu; assembly: GCF_056163025.1. Taxonomy (NCBI): domain Eukaryota; kingdom Viridiplantae; phylum Streptophyta; class Magnoliopsida; order Poales; family Poaceae; genus Triticum; species Triticum urartu. The sequence continues at coordinate 117,248,751 of NC_141877.1, forward strand.
GATCAATGGCTTCACTGCGCAGGATGGCAGCAGCTGTGAGCTCTTTGCCAGTGTGAGACGGAGGCATCTTGTCCTTCTGGTGCCTTGAGACGCGTGATAAGTCTTCAGACTGCACACTGTCTTCAGGAGGTGCAGTCGCCAATGGCTTCGCCTTTGAGATTTTTCGTGAAGGGGCTGGCTTTGAAGCTTTTGGCTTCTTCAACTGCTTAGGCTTCGGCACTGCAGGCACTGCTGGCGCTTCATCAGACTCAGTGTCAGCTGCAGGCTCATTCACTGCAGTCCCTTGAACCAAGATGTAGGTGATGAGGCCTTCAAGGTTGGCATACGGACCGATGACATTGGGTTCTGCTTCTCGTGTGCCATCTGCCCTTGGTGCTAAGGGACCAGGGTTGAAGTCTAACCCAAATTTCTTCTTTTTCTGCTTCGCTGAGTTTTGGGCAAACTAGAAGTTGCGCTTGAATAGATTGTCGTCACAACACCAGAGTAGTGACGACGGATGTGCATCATCAGGCTGTGGCCCACGAACCATGCATGGATAGAAGCTTTGGGCAATAGCTTCATCTCTGGACCTGGGTACAAGGTTCTTGTATAAGATGTCTCCCCACGGTCTTTTGATGGCACTTTACTCAGCATACTCTTGGGTTGTGAAGCGGTATTTGAACCATTATTCTGCCCAATAGCGTCGAATCCATTGGATTCGGGTCTTGCGCTGACCATAATTCTCTTCAGGATCTGTTTTATACATTTCTGCCAGTTCACCAGGCAGATCTTTGGATGTTCCTCCACGTTGCTGTCTGCCCCCCTTCCTTGCTGCTGTTTCTGAAGCCATAAACCTTAACTTGGAAGGCTTCAAGACGTTCAAAGGCTTCAAAGGCTTTCTTTTGCTGGACCAACAGGAACTGGCTTCAGGAGAATTTATGTGATGTTGTAGGAATTCTGCAAATGAATGCAGACTATGAGAACCAAAGGATTCTCCCACGGACATGTACCTGTGACAGCATTAAGGTGCGAGGGAAGGGGAAGAGGTCATATGCATTCTCAGAAGATTTTGAAGATAAATCAGTTTAGAAAACATTGACCTCATCGTGCGAAGACATTCACTCATAGATACGAAGTTGGTTCCAGATTTGTACGAATCCACAGATCAGTACAAGTGAGGAATCTAACTACTTTTTGAAGCACAAGTGAATATTCTAGGCATGATATGAGATGCAGTTTGAGAGAGATCTAGTTTGTGTGAGCAGAAACTGCTTGCGGTAGAAAGTGACAGATCAATAGGATCAACGGTGCTGTAAAAAGGCAGTTTTATTTACCACACTGAGAACTGCTAGACGGAGCGAGAGATGAGGCCGAGCAGTTCACTCGTCCGTGCCCTAACATGGCGACGGAGGAGACCTACGGCGACGGCGGAGAGGACGATGTCCGCGGTCGGCGTGAAGACGGCGTCGGAGAGGTTGCGGCAGCGAAGCGCTTCGTCGTCGGCGTCGTCGAGAGCTAGCGGTGTGCTAGGGTTCGTGCGAGGGTGGAAGAAGAGATAGTTACCGCTGTGAGTGTGTATTTACAGGCACAGGGGCGGCCCTGTGCTATTACACAGGTGCCCCTAGGGATTCGCATCTGAGGAACGTGTGGCCAGTTTGCGGAAGTTTTGGGTTTGTTCCACGTCCCACGCACGCCTGGATTGTCGGGTGGTCGTTCCTGCTTCTCCGGATTTTATGTGGAGGAATGAGCATTGAAAATGGACTTTATGGTTGTCTCTATATCTTCTGCTGACAAGGACGCAGTGAAGACATTCGACAGTTTCAATAGAATGCATATGACTTGGAGAGATAGAGTTTGAGATAGAAAGCATAGAGAAGTTTGGGGTCCGATCACATTCACTTAGTTCAAAAGATTCAACACGAAGACATAGCTATAAGTGAATGTTGTAGAGGACAGAACACTAGCATATATATATATATATATAGTCAACATAGTGAAGATAATCATGAAAATATGTTGAGTTCGAAGCCAAACCAAATGTGAAGACATTGCAAGGTAACGCCATGAGTGAAACACTTCAAAATAGAACGTTTGGTGGTGGCGTTACCCACCGTATAGGAAGTATTAGACCAAGACACGGCGCACAATTATCGTGGCGCTCCGAAGTCAAATTCCACATTAATGTACTCACACTTAGAATGTACGTCTTCATTGATTGAAGATATACTTTACTTTGTGTGTTGCACATCTAAGTCATCATATGCATAAGTGTTAGGATGTGTGCCTGATCACAGGACATTTGAGGATTCCAGGATATTTAGCTCACACCGTAACTTGCAAAACCTCTTCTCATGCAAGGGCTTGGTGAAGATATCTGCCAATTGCTCTTCAGTGTTGACGTGTATGATATCAATGTCTTCCTTCACAACATGATCTCTGAGAAAGTGATGACGAATTTCAATGTGCTTTGTCTTCGAGTGCTGAACTGGGTTGTTGGCAATCTTGATTGCGCTTTCGTTGTCGCAGTAAAGTGGCACTTGCTTCAGATGAATGCCATAGTCCTTGAGCGTTTGCTTCATCCACAGAAGCTGAGCGTAGCAAGATCCAGCAGCAATGTATTCAGATTCAGCAGTGGAGAGAGATACACAGTTCTGCTTCTTTGAAGACCAACATACAAGTGATTGTCCCAGAAAGTGACATGTGCCTGATGTAGACTTGCGATCAACTTTGTCACCAGCATAATCAGCATTCGAGAATCCAACCAAATCAAACTCTGAGCCCTTTGGATACCATAATCCTAGAGTTGGGGTGTGAGCCAAATATTGAAGAATTCGCTTCACAGCTAAGTGATGCGAATCCTTTGGTGCCGCTTGAAATCGAGCACACATGCAAACACTAAGCATAATATCTGGCCTAGGTGCACATAAATAAAGTAAAGAACCAATCATGGAGCGGTATACCTTTTGATCGAACTCTTTACCATTGTCGTCAGGACCCAGATGATGTTTGGCTGGCATTGGTGTTGTGAAGCCTTTGCAGTCTTGCATACCGAACTTCTTCAGGCAATCTTTGAGATACTTCTCTTGAGATATGAAGATGCCATTACATTGTTGTCGTATTTGAAGACCAAGGAAGAACTTCAGCTCCCCCATCATGGACATCTGATATTGCTCTTGCATCATATATCCAAACTCTTCACTGTACTTCTGATTGGTGCAGCCGAAGATAATGTCATCCACATATATTTGGCACACAAACAGTTCACCATCATATGTCTTCGTGAAAAGAGTGGGATCTAGGGAACCAGGTATGAAGCCTTTGCTCTTCAGGAAATATTTGAGTGTGTCATACCAGGCCCTAGGGGCTTGTTTGAGGCCATACAGTGCCTTGTTGAGCTTGTATACCATGTCAGGATGTTTTGGATTTTCAAAGCCAGGCGGTTGTGCAACATACACTTCTTCTTCAATCTTGCCATTGAGAAAGGCACTCTTCACATCCATTTGATATAGAAGTATGTTATGATGATTTGCATAGGCCAGCAGTATACGTATGGCTTCAAGCCTAGCCACAGGAGCAAATGTTTCATTGAAGTCAATGCCTTCCACTTGAGTATATCCTTGAGCAACGAGACGAGCTTTGTTTCTGACAACTTGACCATGCTCATCTTGCTTGTTGCGGTATATACATTTGGTGCCTATTATGTTGTGCTTCTGTGGATCAGGATGCTTAACCAGTTCCCATACATTATTCAGCTCAAACTGTTGAAGCTCTTCTTGCATAGCTTGAATCCATTAACCAGTTCCCATAGGCTTCTTCAACTTTCTTGGGTTCTGATATTGAGACGAATGCGAAGTGCCCACAGAAATTTGCTAGCTGAGTTGCCCTTGAACGAGTGAGTGGACTAGGTGCATTGATGCTATCAATTATTCTTTCAATCTGCACTTCATTGGCAACGCGAGGATGTACAGGGCGAAGACTTTGCTCTTGCTGTTCACTGTCGTTGTTGGAAGGAATGTCTTCAGGCTAAGCAATGTCTTCATGTTGATCAGGTGCTGAAATGATAAGTTCTTCTTCAGGATGAGCTTCAGAAGGTATAATCTCTCCAGTTCCCATTAGCTTGATTGATTCACTGGATGGATCTTCATCTAGCACACTTGGCAGCTGCTCTCTTTGTGATCCGTTGGTCTCATCGAACTGCACATCCACTGTTTCAACCACTTTGTAATGAAAGAGATTGAAGACTCTGTAGGAGTGCGAATCCCTTCCATATCCAAGCATAAAACCCTCATGTTCTTTTGGTGCAAATTTTGAGGTGTGATGTGGGTCCTTGATCCAGCACCTTGCGCCAAATACTCTGAAGTAACTAACATTTGGCTTTTTGCCAGTAAGGAGCTCATAAGATGTCTTGTTCAGAAGCTTGTGAAGATAAACACGATTGATTGTATGGCATGCAGTGTCAATGGCTTCAGTCCAGAATTTTCTTGGAGTCTTGTATTCATCTAGCATCGTTCTGGCCATCTCAATGAGTGTTCTGTTCTTGCGTTCGACGACGCCATTCTGCTGTGGCGTGTACGGAGCTGAGAATTCATGTGTGATGCCCAAGGTATCAAGATATGTATCAAGGCTAGTGTTCTTGAATTCAGTGCCATTGTCACTTCTGATGTGCTTTATCTTGGCGCAGTATTTGTTCATAGCTCGATTGGCGAAGCGTCTGAAGACATCCTGCACTTCAGTCTTGTAAAGGATTATGTGCACCCAAGTATATCTAGAGTAATCATCAACAATGACAAAGCCATAGAGGCAAGCAGTAGTAGTAAAAGTTGAGTAGTGAGTGGGACCAAAAATATCCATGTGAAGCAGTTCGAAGGGTCGAGTAGTGGTCATGATTGTCTTCGAGGGATGTTTTGCCCTCGTCATCTTCCCTGCTTCACAGGCACCGCATAAGTGATCTTTCTTGAACTTGACGCCCTCGATGCCTATGACATGTTTCTTCTTCGCAAGGGTGTGGAGGTTCCTCATGCCAGCATGCCCAAGCCTCCGATGCCAAAGCCAGCATTCTGAAGCTTTCGCAAGAAGACATACTGCAAGTTGTGGCCCTGCTGAGAAATCTACCACATACAAATCATCTTTCCGATACCCTTCAAACACTAGAGACTTGTCAGATTCCATTAGTACCAGGCAACGATATTTTCCAAATATTACGACCATGTTCAAATCGCAAAGCATTGAGACAGACATTAAGTTGAAACCAAGGGATTCAACAAGCATGACTTTATCCATGTGTTGATCCTTTGAGATTGCAACTCTACCTAGACCCAATACCTTACTTTTACCAGTGTCAGCAAATGTGATGTGGCTCTTGTCAGATGGACGTAAGGTTGAGTCCATAAGAAGGCTTCTTTTGCCAGTCATGTGATTTGTACACCCACTGTCAATAATCCATTCTGAAGACTTTGAAGACGCTGGTGTCGTACCCTACAGTGCAGTTAGGGGGATAGGCTTCACGAAGAGAATTGTGAAGCAAAAACATTTGACGAACCAGTGGGTTATGAAAACTTAGATCCAGATTAGGACTAATAGGGAGAGTAGCATGCGATTCAGGAACGAAGTACATAATGATGCCATTCGAGCATTTTATCTTGCTCCCTACAAGATTTTTAAGGTCCCCAGCAATAGCGTCAGAAGATTTTGGTTTTCTGCTGGATACCTTTCCCTGCAAAAGAGAGTTATGCTTTCTTAACCACCCACATCTTCAAGGGTGGCTTAGAAGCAATAAGTCTAAGTGCAGCCTCTGAGAATTTTTGTTTTGGAGCCCTAGCAAACAGTTTAGCCGGCGGACAATAGTACTCATAAGAATAGGCAGAATAATTTTTGGTCATATGAACATGACAGTTTGATGAATCGATCTCATATTCATATGCCTGAGTATGGTTTCCCTACAAAACATTTGCGTTAGCGTGACTCAGGTGAGTCCTCTGTTTGTATGAAGCCTTTGGACCGTATGAAGCCTTTGGTCTGAGGTTTGTCTTCTTCAAGTGAGGTGTCATGAAGACATTCACAGGAAGATTTTCCAGACACTTTTTCGGAACCCAGATCTTCTTCATAGGTGGTCCATTCCTGCACTTAGTACCAATGTACCTGGCAAACACTTCACCATTCTGATTCTTAAACAGTATATAGTTTGCATCAAAGGATTCATCAATGATAATGGGGTTAGCACAAGTGAAGCCAGATAAATTGGATGGATCTGCTGAAGGTTCCTTTGCAGCAACCCACTTGGTTTTGGGGTACTGCTCAGGTTTCCAGTAAGATCCATCTGCATTTATTTTCCTTACGAACCCAACACCCTCTTTCCTAGGGTTTCGGTTCAGAATCTGCTTCTTAAGGACATCACATAATGTCTGATGTCCTTTAAGACTTCTGTACATCCCTGTTTCAAGCAATGTCTTCAACCTAGCATTCTCATCAGCAATAGCAGTGGTATCCTCAGCAGAGGGGTTAGTTACCACATCAACAGTTGAAGATATTGCAAGAGCAGTAGCAGTGGAACATTCAGCAACAGAAGTAGCATTATCACGCTCAATGCATTTAAGACATGGTGGTTCAAATCCTTCCTGAGCGGAACTGATCTGTTCGGCGCGAAGTGACTCGTTTTCCTTTTGAAGATCTTCATGAGCCGCTCTCAATTTCTCAAGTTCTTGCTTCCTTTGAAGATAATCATAGGAAAGCTTTTCATGAGTTGTTGAGAGAGTATCATGACGATCTTCAAGTTCCTGATACTTAACGTGAAGATTTTTTATGTCTTCAATTAAGGATTCAGATCGAGTCATTTCAGCACCCAACAGATCATCACTTCTGTCTAACAGTTTTTGAATATGTTCCATGGCTTTCTGTTGTTCAGTTGCAATTTTAGCAAGTGTTTTGTAACTGGGTTTTGAATCACAATCAGAGTCATCTTCACTAGATGTTTGATAGTGAGTAGTGCGTTTGTTTACCTTGGCACCGCGTGCCATGAAGCAGTAGGTAGGAGTGGAGTAGTCCTTGTCATTTGCATCGGTGTCGGTGATGAAGTCATTGTCTTCAGTGTTGAAGATGGACTTGGCGACGTATGCTATAGCCAGACTTGCAATGCCAGAATCAGACTCCTCCTCAGACTCCACCTCTGCCTCCTCAGAAGCGGACTCCTCCTCTGAATCCATTTCCTTGCCAACAAACGCACGTGCCTTGCCAGATGAGCTCTTCTTGTGTGATGAAGACTTTGAGGAAGACTTGGAAGAAGACTTTGAGTATTTCTTTTTCTTCTTCTTGTCGTCGGAGTCATATTCCTTGCTCTTCTTCTTCTTTTTGTTCTCATTGTCCCACTGTCCCACAGACAGCTCAGGACACCAAGTCCTCACCGTATTCTCCTTGAGCAAAGGTCACATAGTCCTCGCCCAATCACTCTGGTAAGTCTTCAAGGTAGACTCCCAAACCTTCACAGACTTCGTTCACTGGCAATCCACAATGTCTCTTGGATGCTCTGAACGTGACGCCTAACCGTCTGGGGATGCACAGTCCTCAAGTGTAATAAGTCTTCAGATCACACAGACAAGAAGACTTAAGTGATGCCCAATGTTCTCTGGCTCTGGGTGGTTAGGGCTTTGTCCTCGCAAGGAATTCTCTCTCAAAGGCTTCGAGGTGGGTTGCTCTCAAACGACAAAAGCCGTACTCTCAATCTGAGCAGCCAACCGTTTAAGGTTGTAGGGGGTGGGCTATTTATAGCCACTTGGCAACCCGACCTGATTTGTCCGAAATGACCCTGGGTCACTAAGGAACTGACACTTGTCTCAAAGGTCAGATTTCAAACTCTCATGGCAACTTTACTTGGGATACAAGCAAAGCTGACTTGTCCGGCTCTGGACAAGATTCGCTCTCAATGTCTTCACTCGAAGACATAGGTTTTTGGTTTAGGCATCACTTCAGTCATTCTGACTGGTTCTCCTGGACCCCACTTAACAGTACGGTGGTTCCTATGACTCAACACAAAAGAAAAAGAACTACGAAAGATCTAAGTCTTCGAGCTCCATAGGCTTCATAACGTGTCTTCTTTTGTCATAGTCTTCAATGTGAATATCTTCATATACCACCTTTGACTTCAATGTCTTCATACATTTTTAGGGGTCATCTCTGGTAGTAAAACTGAATCAATGAGGGACTTCTACCTGTGTTATCCTACAATTCTCACAAACACATTAGTCCCTCAACTAGGTTTGTCGTCAATACTCCAAAACCAACTAGGGGTGGCACTAGATGCACTTACAGTCATACTCATCGTTTAAGCACAAGTGGGGTTACCACTTTTACATAAAGCGTTGTTGTGTTCACACCATTAGAGTTGCTTTAGCCCAATTCTTAGAGTAAAGCTCCCCCTAGATGTGAGATCCCCCCTAAGAGGGATGAACTAACCTTGGGTTTTGTCAATGATGACTTCATGTAGGTGTTGAAGATGTGGATGCTCTAAGTTGATGTAGATTATTCGGAGCTATCCTTTGGAGTGAGTTGCACTTTCAATACCTACACGGGTTAGTCCCACAAGGAACAAACAAGGATATCCATGGACATAGAGTGATGCACACACAAGATGATGTCTATGAGAGCATTAGGTTACCTTGTCCCTTGTCTTACCAACAAGAGGGTTTGTGACTCCTTGAACTAGTGCAAGATGTGGAAGTTGATATCACTTGTTCTTGCCAAAATGATAAGAGTGAAGTATGTTGGCGGAGTCACCCTCAAGAACTCTCTAGTTCTTTTTCTTCGGGATCCACACCATCTTGATGGGAATCCTCGGAGTTGTAGTTGTACTTGATGAAGTGGAACTTGATGTAGTCCAGGGAACCCACTTGATGAAGGCCTTAGGAGCTTCTTCAAATGCATCAATTTCCTCTGGAATCTTGTCCTTGCCTTTTCCCTTGTGGTCTTGTGGTGGAAGATCATCTTGAGCTTGTGTCCCTTTGAAAGAAGTAGGATCATACTTCTCTTATTGAGGAACAAACTTCGTCTTGGGGTATTGATCTTCTTCCCACTCAACTCCATAGGCATTGAACTTTCGTTCAAAACCAATACATTGATTCTTCCGGTGTCTTCCTTGCTTGCGTACAATTTCCTCGAAATGCTTACTCCCGGCAAGGCTTTTGTAAACACCTTTCTCTATGATTCCCTTCAATAAGCTATTTTCTTGCTCAAGTGTAACTTGGCTAAGAGAATCATTAGTGGAATCAAGAGAACTACTAGAAGCAAACACATTGGATGTAGCATGATTATTGTTACTACTAGAGGAATAACCCTTCTTGTTCCTGTTACTAGACTTGACTTGAGCCATGTAAGTGGATAAGAGTAAACGCTTGGCAATGTAAGATCTTTTCTTGCGAAGATCATCATTGATTGCCTTTAATAACTCATGCTCTTGCTCAAGATTGAGCTTCTCAAAACGTAATTTCTCATTAGTCCTTAAAAGTTCTCGATGATCTCCTAAGATAGTTTCATGAGCTAACTTAAGAGTGTTTAGTTCTTTAGTTAGAGACTCAATATTCTCCATATCATTGTCATTCGTTTCATCTTGATTAGCATGATTAATAAGTAAATCATCATCACCTAAAAAGTCATCTTCATCACTATTGAAATCAACATACTCGGGGTGTGATACCTTTGGACCTTTGGCCATGAAGCATCTTCCAATTCCTTCATTTGGTGAATCAAATATGTCGTAGGAGTTGGTTGACACAAGTGCTAGACTGGCAACACCTTCATCTTGAGTATATTCGGAGTCGGAGTGATAGCTTCTCTCGGAGTGATTGTCGGAGTCGGAGCCGGATACCCATTCACCAACATGATCTTGATGTCTTCGTTTTGTGTAGCTCCTTGATGAATTGTCCTTCCTTTCCGAATCCTTGCTTCTCCGAGAGGGTCTTCGTTCATAACGATCATCCCTACTCCTTCTCTCCCTCGATGGTGATTCTTCTCTTCTACTTCTTCTTTTTTGGAGAATCTTATCTTCTCTTGTAGGGTGTCGTACACTCATTGGAATAGTGTCCGGGTCTTCCACAATTGTAGCAGTTTCGCTCTCGACTAGAAGATCTTTTGTCATTGTAGGACCTTGACTTGGAACTTCTCTCTTTGCTTATACTCTTGTAGAACTTGTTGAAGTTCTTCACCATTAGGCTCAATTCTTCATTGAAGGTTTGTTTCTCACTTGATGATGTGGGAGCTTCACAAGAGGCTTTGTAAGCACCACTTGACTTGTTATGGAGCTCCTCCTTATCCTTGAGTGACATCTCATGAGCAACAATTCTTCCAATGACTTCCGTTGGCTTGAGATCTTTGTAATTTGGCATCATTTGGATCAATGTGCATACGGTATCATATTTTCCATCCAAGGCTCTTAGGATCTTATTGATGATGAATTTGTCGGTCATCTCTTCACTTCCTAAGCCAACAATCTCATTTGTGATAAGAGCAAGCCTAGAGTACATCTCAGCAACACCTTCACCATCCTTCATTTTGAACTTGTCAAGTTGACTTTGAAGCACGTCCAACTTGGATTCCTTGACAGAGTCGGTACCTTCGTGCATATCAATCAAAGTATCCCAAATTTCTTTTGCATTCTCAAGACGGCTGATTTTGTTGAATTCTTCGGGGCACAATCCGTTGAAGAGGATATCACAAGCTTGAGCATTGTATTGTAGCATCTTCAACTCTTCCGCGGTAGCTTCACGGTTCGGTTCTCTCCCATCAAAGAATTCACCTTGCAAGCCAGTACACACAATAGCCCAAACGGCGCGGTTATGTCCAAGAATATGCATTTTCATCTTATGATTCCAACTAGCAAAATTAGTGCCATCAAAGTAAGGACCTCTACGGTGGTAATTTCCCTCGCTAGACGCCATACTCTCCTAGGTTGTGAAACCAAGGCTGTGACCACCAAAAGCTATGGAAATCAAAGCAAATGGAGACCAAAGCTCTGGTACCACTTGTAGGATCGAAAGTATGTCTAGAGGGGGGTGATTAGACTACTTGACCAAATAAAAATCTAGCCTTTTCCCAATTTTAGTTCTTGGCAGATTTTAGCAACTTTGGACAAGTCAAGCAATGTTAATACAATTCAAGCAAGCATGCAAAGAGTATATGAGCAGCGGAAAGTAAAGCATGCAACTTGCAAGAATGTAAAGGGAAGGGTTTGGAGGATTCAAACACAATTGGAGACACAGATGTTTTTGTCATGGTTCTGATAGGTGGTGCTATCATACATCCACATTGATGGAGACTTCAACCCACGAAGGGTAATGGTTGCGCGAGTCCACGGAGGGATCCACCCACGAAGGGTCCACGAATAAGCAACCTTGTCTATCCCACCATGGCCATCGCCCATGAAGGACTTGCCTCACTAGCGGTTGATCTTCAAGAAGTAGGCGATCTCCTTGCCCTTACAAACTCCTTGGTTCAACTCCACAATCTTGTTGGAGGCTCCCAAGTGACACCAACCAATCTAGGAGACACCACTCTCCAAGAAGTAACAAATGGTGTGTTGATGATGAACTCCTTGCTCTTGTGCTTCAAATGATAGTCTCCCCAACACTCAACTCTCTCTCACAGGATTTGGATTTGGTGGAAAGAAGATTTGAGTGGAAAGCAACTTGGGGAAGGCTAGAGATCAAGATTCATATGGTAGGAATGGAATATCTTGGTCTCAACACAAGTGTAGGTGGTTCTCTGTCAGAAAAAGTAAGTTGCAAGTGTAGGTTCGTTCTGATGGCTCTCTCCATGAATGAAGAGGTGGTGGAGGGGTATATATAGCCTCCACACAAAATCTAGCCGTTACACACAACTTGCCAAACTCGGTGGGACCGAATGGTTAAACTCGGTCGGACTGATTCAGCAAAGCTAGTGACCGTTAGAGTTTTTGGTGGGACCGACATGCAACTCGGTAGGACCGATATGATTAGGGTTAGGGCATAACGTTATCTCGGTGAGACCGATTACACAAACTCGGTGAAACCGATTTTGGTAATAAGCTAACCAGAGAGTTGGTCAGGTAAACCCGGTGGGACCGATCGCTCATTTTGGTGAGACCGAAACGTTACGAAGGGAAAACAAAGAGTTTACATTGCAATCTCGGTGGGACCGATCGCTCATCTCGGCGAGACCGAAATGTTACGAAGGGAAACTGAGAGATTACAACCCTATCTCGGTGAGACCGAGATCCCTATCGCTGAGACCGATTTGCCTAGAGTTTGTGGTAGTGGCTATGACATTTGAAACTCGGTGGAGCCGGATAGGAAGAATCGGTGGGGCCGAGTTTGACTTTTGGTTTAGGTCATATGTGGATGTGAGAAAGTAGTTGAGGGTTTTGGAGCATGTCACTAAGCATTTTGAGCAAGAACCTCATTAAGCAACACCTCATCCCTCCTTTATAGTATTGGCTTTTCCTATAGAATCAATGTGATCTTGGATCACTAAAATGGAAAATGTAGAGTCTTGAGCTTTGAGCTTGAGCCAATCCTTTGTCCTTAGCATTTTGAGGGGTCCACTTTTCTCATCCATGCCATGCCAATCATTGAGCTTTCCCGAGATATTAATCTTGAAATACCATTAGCTCAATGAGCTATATGTTGTTAGGAATTACCAAAACCACCTAGGGATAGTTGCACTTTCAATCTCCCCCTTTTTGGTAATTGATGACAACATATAGATCAAAGCTTCGACAAATGATAATAAGAGTGAAAAACATTGTCGCTTTGAGAAGTATGTGAAAAGCAAGAGCTCCCCCTAAATTTGTGCATAGTTTAAGATTTGCTTTGGACTGCACATGCACAAAGAGTTAGGATCATGGGTTACTCTTCCATGTCACATACATCTTGGTGGACTGCTCAAAATGATAATAATTAAAATAAAGGCACTCATCACCAAGCAAAGTGAGTGATCATATGGAATATAAAAGGATAATGTCATCCAACAAGCATAAAGGTAGCATATGATCAAACACATGATCATCTAAGCAAGCACAAAGTGTAAAGTATCTCAACCAAGCAAATAATAAAGTTCAACCACCAAGGAGAAACGCAAGAGAGAACAAAAGCAACACTCTCTCTCGAAGCCTATGATCTATACATTTTCTCCCCCTTTGGCAACAAGTTACCAAAAAGTTCATAAAAATGCATAGTGCTAAATCGTCACTCAGGCTTGGTATTCAGGTGGTGGTGTAGACAGAACTCCAAGGACGAAGGCGTCAGTTGATGTAGATGGTGCTGGTGGAGTAGGTGCTAGAGCTGGTGGCACTGAAGCTGTAGCTGGTGCAGATGAAGTTGCTCTGGTGTCTGGAACAGGCACTGCAACACATCTCTGACCTCTGGGCACTCTAGCAAAAGCATCAGTGGTTGTCTTGCCCTTCTTCTCCTGCACTTCCTCCTGAAGTTGCTCAACAACAGACTGTATCTCAGTGATCTTCACGTCTAAGTCATAGAACTTCCGCTCCATGATCCTCTCCAAGCTCTCCTGGTTTTGAGTCAGGGTAGCCAATCCCTTCTCAATCCTCAGAGTGGAGGCAATCAAGTAGCCAAGCTGATCTTGCTTGCTATTCAGAAGATACTGAGATGCCTCTTCAGTGGTTGGCATCTTTGCAGCCTTTTCAGCCCTTGCCTTCTCCTTCTTGGCTTGTGCGTGCACAGAAGATGGTTCATTCTCATCCATCACCACGGTGTTGTCCTCAAAGTCTGGGTAGATCGGCATGTATTCCTTGTCCAGGAGATATGTGCCAGTGCCCATCTTGGAGTTGATTAGCTCCTGGATCTGTGGGGCATACCCACAACTCCTCTTCTGATCTGCAGTTGTTCTCTTAATGGTTTCCGCAATTAGGCTCATGACTTTGAACTTTTGAGGCACATCAAATATGTGAAGCAAATTAATTGCATGGCCTCTGATCATCTTGTGATCACCTGACTTTGGCAAGAGAGTGTGCCTGAGGATCCAGTTGATTGTTGGCAAGCCTGACAGAAGGTAATGTACTGATCCAAACTTGTGTGTCTCAAGAGCAGTATCTGGGATCTCTTTGTACATGTGTGCCATGGTGTTGTGATCCTTATTCTTCTTGGCATAGACATCCAAGTCATCTTCACTCTCCTCAGGAGCATTGATCAATTTTGCCCATTCAACAACCATTGACTGGTACCTAGTACCTTCAGACATCCAGACGATTCTTCCATCTGGGTAGAAATGAGCTGTGGAATAGAACTGCATGATAAGCTCATCATTCCACTTTGTGAGAGCCACAAACTCATCGACTCCACAATCCTTGAAACTGTCATATACACCAGGGAAGTGATCCTCATTTTCCTCAATGAATGTCCAATCGACCCATCTCATGTCACACACTATGGGCTTCTTGTCAAGTAAGATAGTCTCATAGAAATCTTGCTGTTCCTTTGTATGGAACCTGTAGTCCACAACAGTCGTTCTCCTGGTGGCATATGGATCAGACTCTCTCCATAGCCTTAGACCAAAATCCTTCCTGATTTTCATGTTCTGCAACTGGATGAGCATCATTGTGGTCTGGAATTTTGGGCTTCAACTTCCTTAACACGACAGAATCAGCTTCTTCTTCAATAGCTTGAGGCACTGGGCCTTGTTCTTCTCCTCAGCAGGGATGTTCCTGGTGCCCCTCTTTGGTTTTGGCTTTGGAGCTGGAGCAGCAGTCTTAGGAGCAGTCTTAGGCTTAGATGGAACAGCCCCTGCCCTTATAGCATCTCCCATAAGCTTTTGAGCTTTGGGTGCTGGTGCTGCATCCTCTTCCTCTTCCTCTTCTTCAGAGTCTTTCATTATTGAAAATCTCCCAAGCACTCTAGCAGTGGTCTTCTTGACCCTTTCCTTTCTTTTCTTTTCTGCCACAACCTGCTCTTTGGGTGCAGATCCCAAAGTCTCTTGAGTGGATGTTCTGGCTTTTGACATGGGAGCTCTCTTGGCAGGAACCTTTTGCTTCATCCCTGGCTTAGTGGCAGCAGCTGTGCCATATTCCTTTTTCAGGACTTTCCTCTTTGAGATGGCCTCTTCCTCAGCAGCCACGTAGTCCTCATCCTCTGAATCTGAGGTTTTCTTCTTTTTGGTCCTGGTGGCTGCCTTAGGCAAGTTACTAGGTGTGCTCCTGCTTCCATCATCTGAGCTACTAGAGGGACTAGTGCCCTCACTCAAGTTCACTTGCTCCTCAGACTTGTTCTGACTGTCACTCTGATCTGACATGATGCAAACACTGACAGCAGACCCTGTGAATAGATTATAGATGAGGTAGAGTGGATGAGCATCACAAAGTGCAGAGGTTTTTGCAAAAGAATGAATCAAAACCTTAGTTTTAGTTTTCCACGGAAAGCATTTCGGATCTACCGATTTGAAATCTCGGTGATACCGAAGCAGCTGTTGAACCTAAACTAGTGAATTCGGTCAGATCGAGTCACAGTTCGGTGGCACCGAGACTGCTAGGGTTTCACAAAGACTCGAACTCGGTCACATCGATTTACAATTCTCGATCAGACAGAGAACCACATGTGCAATTGCCTGAGCCAAATCGGTGGAACCGATTCCAACAACTCGGTCGGTCCGAGATGGTTTCAGCGGAAACCTAACCCTAAATTTTCAATCCACAGCTAAACTACGGAGTATTTTCATTGGATAGAGTGATCTCAATCGTGGCAAGATACATGGCAAAACAATGTGTTGGGGAATCGGAGTGAGAATCAGCACAAAGATCAAGTCCATACCCTAGTTCGGCGATGGACTTGCTACGGCGGCAACGGCGGAGATGATCCCGATGATGGCGGCGGAGACCAGCGACTGGAGGTGGCTGGCGACGAGGAGGACAATCTGGAGACCCAGGGAGGCAGAGCAGGCTGAGCGCGGGCGAAGAGGTTCGGAAAGTTTTCCAAATTTTGGCCCATGGGTATATATAGCCTGACCCTGTCGGTGTGACCAAGTGGAACAACTCGGTGGCACCGAGATGCATAACTGCGAGCAGTTACTGCAACTCGGTGTGACCAAAAAGTTCAAATCGACTGCACCGAGATTAAAAACCTAGATCGACTTAGTGATCTCGGTATGACCGAAATGGATGAATCGGTCAGACCGAAACGCACAAAGAAGTTTTGGAAGTTTAAGTCTATGAGGAATCGGGGACTCCAAGTGCTCCTCACAGAGTGGTTCGAATCTGACTTGATCAAACTTTGTGATTCAACATGAATAGAGTTTGAGACGAGAAGAGCATAGATAGCTAGAGAAGGTTCTTAGGCATTCTGGTCCATCCACTTGGCAAGAGAAAAAGAAACCAACCAATCAAAACAACAAGTGGATGTCCTCGCTTGGTGTCTGGTTCCGCTGGGAGCACGGCTGCTCCCTTGGGCTTCATGTCCTTGGCCTTGGCTTTCTTCTCCTCCTGGTCTGCGGCTGGGAGCTTGAGGAGGGAGAGGTGCCCCTCCTCAGCTCTTGCGCACTTGGTCGCCAGATTGAATAGATCCAGGGACTTGCACAACTCCTCGTGGATAGCGAGCTCTTCCTTCATCTTGACATCGCGGACGCCATCAGAGAACGCAGAGATGATGGCCTCGTCTGTCACCTTGGGATCTTGGGGCGGACGTTGTTGAAGCGCTGGATGTACTTCTGGAGGGTCTCTCCAGGTTGCTGCCTGACATGGCGCAGGTCACCCGCAGCCGGCGGGCGGTCGCGAGTGCCCTGGAAGTTGCCGACGAAGCGGTTGCGCATCTCGTCCCAGGAGGAGAACGATCCTGGTGGCAGGTTCAGGAGCCAGGAGCGGGCGCCATCCTTGAGAGCCATGGGAAACCAGTTCGCCATGACTTTCTAGTCACCGTTGGCCGCTTCGATGCTTAGCTCGTAGAGCTGTAAGAACTCCACGGGGTCGGGGTGCCATCGTAGCGAGGAGGCAGATCCGGCTTGAACTTGCCCGGCCAGGCGACACTACGCAGCTCGGGGGTGAAAGCACGGCAGCCGGCTGTGGTCACCGGGGCCCGCCTTGGGGGTGGAGCTTGGTCTTGATGGGGTCCGTGCCCTGACGCTACAGGTGGCGCGCGGTTTGCCACCGCAGCTGGTCCTGGCGCGGTGGCGCGAGGAGTGGCGGAGCGTTTTCTTGCGGTCGAGGGACTTCTTGACAGCTTCTTTCTTCACGCGCAGGCATGGGACGCGGCGGGTCGCATCGTGGGGCCGCGCGCCTTGGCGCCAGTGCGCCATCTTGGGGCAGAGGTTGTGGAGGCGCTCTGTGGGCTACGTCGCCCGTAGCTGGCGGAGGGTGAGGCGGAGAGAGGGACGCCGTAGGGGAGCCCCCTGTGGCACGGACAAGCTCGGCGATGTGGTCGAGCAAGTCCTCGTAGAGGTCGTCGACCGGTCGGTAGCGTAGGAGCTCGTGCACCATGAGGAGCGCGGCCCGTGTGTCCATGGGAGGGCGACGTGCATGGGAAGAAGAACCGGCTGGGGTCAGCGATGGAGTGGCGGTGCGGCCGTCCCAGCACACCGAGGGGTGCATTGAGGATGCTTGCTTCTCATTCCCCGCCGGGCCGGTGGCGGCGTAGGCGGCAGGCGATGGGGAACGACGAGGTGGCCCGCCGATGGGAGCCGTCTGAGCGACACGGGCGGCGAGGGCAGCCCGGTGCTCAGCACGAGCGCGGTGCGCGTCTGCCATGGAGACAACGGAGCAACGGGGTGCGGAGCGACGGAAGGAAGCTTCGGCGCACCCCTACCCGGCGCGCCAAATGTCGAATCACAGGTTCCGGCAAAACACTCGAGGTTCGAACACTGGAGTGCGCGTGAAGGTTTTCTCCCTATCGATCCACGCCCTAGCTCGCTAAGATCTCGCGAATGAGCCTCACGAACTTGCAACACAAAGACACAAGATTTATACTGGTTCGGGCCACCGTTGTGGTGTAATACCCTACTCCAGTGTGGTGGTGGTGGATTGCCTCTTGGGATGATGATGAACATTACAAGGGAAGAACAACCTCCTGGGGTTGAGGTGTTCTTGTGCTTGGCGAACTTGAGTGGGTGAGATACCTCTAAATGAGCTCTCCCCTCCTTTCTCATCCCGTATTTTTTCCTCTACTGTGGTGGCTAGTTCTACTTATATAGGCCCTGTTCCTCTCACCAAATATTGAGCGGGAAGGGAGGCAACAATGGCCAATTTGAAAGGGAACAACTAGTACAACTTATCCTGACAAAAGTAGTCTTCGTCTGCAAAAGGCTCTGGTGGTGATGCCATCTTGGGCTCCATGGTGACCTCCGTCTTGCCGTCCTGCTGGTCTTGGTCTCGTTGCACCGATATGGAAACCTTTGCTTGATGCCTCGGTACTCTGCGCCTGCGCTTGCCCCCTTGGCACCAAAGAGGGACAAAGGACACTGCGCGCGTTGGCGCCCGCCTGGCGCCCGCCTGGTCTCGATCGTCATGGCTCATGTCACGAGGACCTCGCGAGGTTTGCCTTGCCTTGATCTCTTCGTCACTCGTGAGCCTGCCTGGCGAGGCGGCCCCTGAGGAGGTCTTGCATCGTCCGCCTCATGAGGCTTGGCCCCTCGCGAGGGTCTTGAATACCTCGTCGATGAAGATGGGTCGTACAGACCTGCTAGCTCAGCCACACCGTGGGCCGCAAGCAGGCAAGTCTGGGGACCCCCGTTCCCAGAACGCCGACAGAAACCGTCCGGGATATGCCCTCCTGGCCTGCACATTCGGCAAAATGTGGTTTTGTGCAACCGGCGAGCACTAAACTACGGAAATACATACAATAGAGCTAAAAATACAATTATACGGCAAAATTGTTTCCGGTCGCAAGTACATCCCACACAGTCAGTCCCCACTGAACGTTTCCGTTCTTATGCACATCCCACACAGTCGCTCCAAGGAAAGCGTTTCCGTTCACAGGTACATCATAAACAATTTTTCCCGTTAAATCATTTGCGTTATTGAATGTATCACACACGGTCCATAGAAGAAACTGTGTGGCAAACGCTATCCATCACACACAGTTTTTATGTGGTAAACATTTGCGCAAGGTGGCCTAACGCAAACACTTTTCAAGAGAAAGTCATGTGTGATTGTTCATTGATCCAACACGGTTTATTCCTACAAACTGTGTGTGTTGCATGAGGTCATCGCCCACGGTATTTTTTCAACAACCGTTTGCAATAGAAAAACACAATTAGCAGGCTAATTCGCCATTAGCAGGCTAATTATCCGATTATTCATAATCCATTTATTAATCTAATTGACATTTCATATTAAGCACACAATATATTTCATTTCCATATTAAGGAAGCAGAATTTCATAATTGAAATACATTAGAGTACAACATGATATAGCTTCAGCACTCAGCTACCCCATTACACAACTGCACCAGCAACAAGTTCCACATGCAACATGTAGAACCTTTCAAAATTAGCATCATAGACGGTATATAGACAGATGCATCTTATCTGGAAAACTGCTGAAGCGGAAGGCGAATATTGAGCCTTCATTCATGTTAAAGGTCTTTGCAACTTTAGGCCAGTGCCTATGGATGATTGACCGTCCGTCCTTCGTCCTCTTCAGCAACACTTCAATATTGAACCGTGGGTGTTGTATGAAAACCTTCCGCGCCTCCTGACCATAGAGGTGGTTTGAGAGGTAATCATTAGTGAACTGCTTTGGAAAGGATTGAAAACAAGGATGTGCATAAATATCTTCTGTATATTGGAAATGGGCCAAAGGAATAAAAAAGGCAAGGTATAATAGTTAGTACCATCTTGTAGTGAACTGATGTCTTCTTCATTGTGCAGACAAAGATCTTGTTGTTTTTTGTCGCTAATTTCTTTATCCTAACAATCTTTCTGAGTTTCTTGATTTGATTGATATTCATGGACAACTCATTTCCCCATATGCAAAAAGGGTCGAACACTGGGTCAAAACCTCTGACAGCGGGACCTACATGTGCAAGACCAAATTGTTAAAAACCAAAATATTAGAATGGTTCCTACAATTGCACAACAATGTGCTATTAGACAACGAACCATGCACGTGCTAACCTCGATTGTAAACCTCAGTGCTTCCCATTGTTTCCCTGCAATACATATAAGGTAGTTAGTCATCAGGTTAAGTAAGGGTTTGCATGCTATCAGTAAAATATGTTGATGAAAAATAAGCACATTGCAGATTCATCAGATTAATTGAAGCCACACGGAAAACCCATTTACCCAAACCAAGCATGATTAAGAACTAGGAAATATAGCACTTGTATATGTTTCTCATGTATTAAGTGCAGCCAAATTCGATTTATTCCTCACATGCACAACAATACAAAATTCTACCCACGACAATTGGACATCGCATTGCAGAATTGAACCAAGCAGTTAACTAAACACCACAACAAATGAACCAAACATTAATTGAGCACCACATTGCAGAATTGAACCAAGAATTGAACATCAAATTTGCAGAATTGAACCAAACAGTTAACTAAAGACGACAACTAATTAACAAAATAGTTAATAAGTGAGCACCACACTGCACGACATATAGAACATATACACTAGAGCAACAGATTGCATGGTGAAATTAGATGGCACAATTCACTAGAATTTGTGAAGGGAAGGCAGGAGCAGCACACGCAATGGGTAAACCAAGCATGCTTAACCGGCGTAGCTAGAAATTGGCATGGTGCTCCTTCAAGATCTGGGGGTCGACACGAATGGTAGCCATCGCGACCTCATCCGCGCATGCGGCCACGATTTGCTTCTCCGCTGCCAAATGCTCATTGAGGTCCTGGCTATACTGCGTGCACCATGGCTTAGGCCGGCGCTTATTTGGTGGAGGGGTCGGTGATTTGGGTGGAAGGTGTCGTGCTCGCGCTGGCGGTAGGGGCATGTGGGATGTGGAAGGAGGAGGAGGATGGCGGTCGGGTGTGGATTACCTACCTGGATAGGCGAGGCCGAGGAGCGTGAAGGAGGGTCGCCAGCAAGGAGGCGGCGGCGCTGCAAACAAGGAGTGAAGGTTTCAACTTGGAAAGGAAGGCAGGAAGAGGGGAAATGTGGCTTTTGGTAAGGGGAGGGGGCGGGGAGGTAGATATTTCCACGGAAGCCGAAAATTTGGAAGCGCTTCAGCCAACAAACTGGCGCGCAAAGTGTCATCAGACAAGGTCCCTTATTCAGAACTGTGTATGATATGTGGACATCACAAACGATTCAGATAGCTTAACCCGTGTGTGATGAGTTTGAATGTCAAAAGTTTTGGTTCGAATTTGCATGGTTATAGTTGTCATCCACGTCATTGCATAATTTGGGTACACAAAGGAGACTACAGCACACCCACACTTCTTAATCAAGCAAGTTCAGCAATTAAACAGAGCTAGCTGACTTAAACATTACTCTAACAAATTAAAGACCGGCGCTCTTAATTAAACAAAACAAAGAGTACTATTATGGCTGGTGCTCGTCGATCTCCGCCGCCGCCTCCATGTCCAGCTCGCGCCCGACGGTCTCCTAGGGAAGAGGCTCCATGGCATCCATCGCACCATACTCGGAAAGCATCTTGCCATCCGTGTCCACCATCTCTTTGGAAAAGGCTGCCACGAGCTGGGCGTGGGCAGACACGATCTAGGCTTGGACGAGCTCCGTCGTCGCAAGGTATGCGGCGGAGGAATGGACGGCTGCTCGAACGCTCTCGGTGATTGCCAGCTCTTCAGCCGTGGCTTGCCGACCGTTCCCGGAGAAGCTTCATTCGATTTGTGCGGTGACCGCCAAGAGCTGGGCGTGGGCGACCTTGACATGGTCATGGGTGACCTCCATCAGGGCTAAGGCCACCGCTACGAAACGGACAGCTGTTGTGCCGCTCTCGCCAGTTGCTATCCCCGAGGCAGATGTTGCTGCTGCCACCTGAGAAGCAACAGTGGTCGTTTGGGCTGCCTTGCCGCCCGGTCGCAAATTGTGACCGCGCTCATGCACCTTGTTAGCACGCGCATGGCGGCTGCGACCACGCTCTCGCCGAAGTGGGCCACCGAAGTCGCCCACATGACGCGGGTCCACGTGCCCATCTTTCACAGGCGATGATTGAACAGTGAAATGATATTTAGGGAGCGAACTAGTGTGCTTGAGACACCGACTGTGGACTGTAGCAGACACACCTTCTCGCTTAAGCCATAGGCGTACTATACACTAATGGTGCTCCAAGATATTTTGTACTACATCTCACACGGTTGCTGATAATAAACTGTGTGCGGTCTACTTGATTTGAATTACATAATGGGGTCACAGCGGCAATGGACGGTGTTTGAATTGCTAGACCTTTTCTCTGGAGTGAACATGCAACTATATGTGTGTCGTAAAAGAATTGCAATTATTCAGGGTTCATTTGAACATTTTATAAATTAAATTGGTTTTCTAGCCATTTCAGGTGAACAATTCAAATTTGAACTATATGCACATGCTCCAGTACATGCAAATTGGTTGAAAACTCAAATCTGTGTCCTTGGGTGCATGCTTAGGTCCCATGCAAGAAATGGGAATGAATTTCAAACACCAGGGCACCGTTGATTGCCGGCAAAATATTGAGATGCCTGGTTTTTAAATTCTAGTAAATAAAAAACTCGTCTGAAATTCATGAAACTTGGCATGCTATCATGGATCGGCATCAACATGCCGTGGTAAAAAAATTGTCCCATTTGGGGCAAGTTTGGGTATATGCTTCTCACAAACTGGAGCTTCTCACAACAAGCATGATGATTTTTGGTAGGGAAAGTCCCACCTTTGTGTACAAAACGATATCCATTGCCTCTTACTGCTTTCAAATTTTTTTTCCCGTGTCAACATAGAACAACAGGAGTGTTGTGTGAATTTTTGTGATTTTTCGGGGTTCGTTTGCACATTTTTATGCATTAACGAAGTTTTCAATGCATATTATGTGAATAATTCAAATTTGAACTACATGCACATGCTTCAGTGCATATAAATTGGTTGAAAAATCAAATCAGTGTCCTTGGGTGCATGCTTAGGTCCCATGCAAGAAATGGGAATGAATTTCAAACACCAGGGCACCGTTCATTGCCGACAAAACATTGAGATGCCTGGTTTTTAAATTCTAGTAAATCAAAAACTCGTCTGAAATTCATGAAACTTGGCATGCTATCATGGATCGGCATCAACATGCCGTGGTAAAATTTTTGTCCCATTTGGGGCAGGTTTGGGTATATGCTTCTCACAAACCGGAGCTTCTCACAACATGCATGATGGTTTTCGGTAGGGAACATCCCACCTTTGGGGACAAAACGATATTCATTGCCTCTTATTGCTTTCAATTTTTTTCTTGTGTCAACATAGAACAACAGGAGTGATGTGTGAATTTTTGTGATTTTTCGGGGTTCGTTTGGACATTTTTATGCATTAACTGAGTTTTCAATGCATTTTATGTGCATAATTCAAATTTGAACTACACGCACATGCTCCAGTGCATATAAATTGGTTGAAAAATCAAATTTTTGTCCTTGGGTGCATTCTTAGGTCCCATGCAAGAAATGGGAATGAATTTCAAACACCAGGGCACCGTTGATTGCCAGCAAAACATTGAGATGCCTGGTTTTTAAATTCTAGTAAATCCAAAACTCGTCTAAAATTCATGAAACTTGGCATGATATCATGGAGAGGCATCAATATGCCGTGGTACAAAATTTGTCCCATTTGGGGCAGGTTTGGGTATATGCTTCTCACAAACCGGAGCTTCTCACATTAAGCATGATGGTTTTCGGTAGGGAACGTCCCACCTTTGGGGACGAAACGATATCCATTGCCTCTAATTGCTTTCAAATTTTTTTCTTGTGTCAACATACAACAACAGGAGTGTTGTGTGAATTTTTGTGATATTTCACGGTTCATTTGGACATTTTTATGCATTAATTGAATTTTCAATGCATTTATGTGCATAATTCAAATTTGAACTACATGCACATGCTCTAGTGCATATAAATTGGTTGAAAATCAAATTTGTGTCCTTGGGTGCATGCTTAGGTCCCATGCAAGAAATGGGAATTAATTTCAAAAACTAGGGCACCGTTGATTACCGAAAAAACATTGAGATGCCTGGTTTTAAAATTCTAGTAAAATCAAAACTGGCCTGAAATTCATGAAATTTGGCATGCTATCATGGAGCGGCATCAACATGCCGTGGTACAAATTTTATCCCATTTGGGGCAGGTTTGGGTATATGCTTCTCACAAACCGGAGCTTCTCTCAACAAGCATGATGGTTTTCGGTAGGGAACGTCCCACCTTTGGGGACGAAACGATATCCATTGCCTCTTATTGCTTTCTATTTTTTTTCTCGTATCAACATAGAACAACAGGAGTGTTGTGTGATTTTTTGTGATTTTTCAGGGTTCGTTTGGACATGTTTATGCATTAACTGAGTTTTCAATGCATTTAGGTGCATAATTCAAATTTGAACTACATGCACAAACTTCATTGCATATAAATTGGTTGAAAAATCAAACATGTGTCCTTCGGTGCATGCTTAGGTCCCACGCATGAAATGGGAATGAATTTCAAACACTAGTCACCGTTGATTGCCGGCAAAACATTGAGATGCCTGGTTTTTAAATTCCAATAAATCCAGAACTCGTCTGAAATTCATGAAACTTGGCATGCTATCATAGAGCGGCATCAATATGCCGTGGTACAAATTTTGTCCCATTTGGGGTAGGTTTGGGTATATACTTCTCACAAACCGGAGCTTCTCACAATAAGCATGATCGTTTTCGGTAGGGGACGTCCCACCTTTGGGGACGAAACGATATCCATTGCCTCTTATTGCTTTCAATTTTTTTCTCGTGTCAACCTATAACAACAGGAGTGTTGTGTGAATTTTTGTGATTTTTCAGGGTTTGTTTGGACATTTTATGCATTAATTGAGTTTTCAATGCATTTATGTGCATAATTCAAATTTGAACTACATGCACATGCTCCAGTGCATATAAATTGGTTGAAAATCAAATATGTGTCCTTGGGTACATGCTTAGGTCCCATGCAAGATGGGAATGAATTTCAAACACTAGGGCACCGTTGATTATCGGCAAAACATTGAGATGCCTGGTTTTAAAATTTTAGTCAATCCAAAACTCGTATGAAATTTATGAAACTTGGCATGCTATCATGGAGCGGCATCAACATGCTGTGGTACAAATTTTATCCCATTTGGGGCAGGTTTGGGTATATGCTTCTCACAAACCGGAGCTTCTCGCAACAAGCATGATGGTTTTCGATAGGGAAGGTCCCACCTTTGGGGACGAAACAATATCCATTGCCTCTTATTGCTTTCAATTTTTTTCTCGTATCAACATAGAACAACAGAAGTGTTGTGTGAATTTTTGTGGTTTTCCGGGGTTCGTTTGGACATTTTTATGCATTAACTGAGTTTCAATGCATTTATGTGCATAATTCAAATTTGAACTACATGCACATGCTTCAGTGCATATAAATTGGTTGAAAAATCAAATATGTGTCCTTCGGTGCATGCTTAGGAACCATGCAAGAAATGGGAATGAATTTCAAACACTAGGTCACCGTTGATTGCCGGCAAAACATTGAGATGCCCGGTTTTTAAATTCTAGTAAATCCAGAACTCGTCTGAAATTCATGAAACATGGCATGCTATCATAGAGCGGCATCAATATGTCGTGGTACAAATTTTGTCCCATTTGGGGAAGGTTTGGGTATATGCTTCTCACAAACCGGAGCTTCTCACAATAAGCATGATCGTTTTCGGTAGGGAACGTCCCACCTTTGGGGACGAAACGATATCCATTGCCTCTTATTTCTTTCAATTTTTTCTCGTGTCAACATATAACAACAGGAGTGTTGTGTGAATTTTTGTGATTTTTCGGGGTTAGTTTGGACATTTTATGCATTAATTGAGTTTTCAATACATTTATGTGCATAATTAAAATTTGAACGACATGCACATGCTCCAGTGCATATAAATTGGTTGAAAATCAAATCTGTGTCCTTGGGTGCATGCTTAGGGCCCATGCAAGATGGGAATGAATTTCAAACACTAGGGCACCGTTGATTATCGGCAAAACATTGAGATGCCTGGTTTTAAAATTTTAGTAAATCCAAAACTCGTCTAACATTCATGAAACTTGGCATGCTATCATGGAGCGGCATCAACATGCTGTGGTACAAATTTTATCCCATTTGGGGCAGGTTTGGTTATATGCTTCTCACAAACCGGAGCTTCTCACAACAAGCATGATGGTTTTCGGTAGGGAAGGTCCCACCTTTGGGGACGAAACGATATCCATTGCCTCTTATTGCTTTCAATTTTTTTCTCATATCAACATAGAACAACAGGAGTGTTGTGTGAATTTTTGTGCTTTTTCGGGGTTCGTTTGGACATTTTTATGCATTAACTGAGTTTTCAATGCATTTATGTGCATAATTCAAATTTGAACTACATGCACATGCTTCAGTGCATATAAATTGGTTGAAAAATCAAATCAGTGTCCTTGGGTGCATGCTTAGGTCCCATGCAAGAAATGGGAATGAATTTCAAACACCAGGGCACCGTTCATTGCCGACAAAACATTGAGATGCCTGGTTTTTAAATTCTAGTAAATCAAAAACTCGTCTGAAATTCATGAAACTTGGCATGCTATCATGGATCGGCATCAACATGCCGTGGTAAAATTTTTGTCCCATTTGGGGCAGGTTTGGGTATATGCTTCTCACAAACCGGAGCTTCTCACAACATGCATGATGGTTTTCGGTAGGGAACATCCCACCTTTGGGGACAAAACGATATTCATTGCCTCTTATTGTTTTCAATTTTTTTCTTGTGTCAACATAGAACAACAGGAGTGATGTGTGAATTTTTGTGATTTTTCGGGGTTCGTTTGGACATTTTTATGCATTAACTGAGTTTTCAATGCATTTTATGTGCATAATTCAAATTTGAACTACACGCACATGCTCCAGTGCATATAAATTGGTTGAAAAATCAAATTTTTGTCCTTGGGTGCATTCTTAGGTCCCATGCAAGAAATGGGAATGAATTTCAAACACCAGGGCACCGTTGATTGCCAGCAAAACATTGAGATGCCTGGTTTTTAAATTCTAGTAAATCCAAAACTCGTCTAAAATTCATGAAACTTGGCATGATATCATGGAGAGGCATCAATATGCCGTGGTACAAAATTTGTCCCATTTGGGGCAGGTTTGGGTATATGCTTCTCACAAACCGGAGCTTCTCACATTAAGCATGATGGTTTTCGGTAGGGAACGTCCCACCTTTGGGGACGAAACGACATCCATTGCCTCTTATTGCTTTCAATTTTTTTCTCGTGTCAACATATAACAACAGGAGTGTTGTGTGAATTTTTGTGATTTTTCGGGGTTCGTTTGGAAATTTTATGCATTAATTGAGTTTTCAATGCATTTATGTGCATAATTCAAATTTGAACTATATGCACATGCTCCAGTGCATATAAATTGGTTGAAAATCAAATTTGTGTCCTTGGGTGCATGCTTAGGTCCCATGCAAGATGGCAATGAATTTCAAACACTAGGGCACCGTTGATTATCGGCAAAACATTGAGATTCCTGGTTTCAAAATTTTAGTAAATCCAAAACTCGTCTAAAATTCATGAAACTTGGCATGCTATCATGGAGCGGCATCAACATGCCGTGGTACAAATTTTATCCCATTTGGGGCAGGTTTGGGTATATGCTTCTCACAAACCGGAGCTTCTCACAACAAGCATGATGGTTTTCGGTAGGGAACGTCCCACCTTTGGGGACGAAACGATATCCATTGCCTCTTATTGCTTTCAATTTTTTTTCTCGTATCAACATAGAACAACAGGAGTGTTGTGTGAATTTTGTGATTTTTCGGGGTTCGTTTGGACATTTTTATGCATTAACTGAGTTTTCAATGCATTTATGTGCATAATTCAAATTTGAACTACATGCACATGCTTCAGTGCATATAAATTGGTTGAAAAATCAAATATGTGTCCTTCGGTGCATGCTTAGGTCCCATGCAAGAAATGGGAATGAATTTCAAACACTAGGTCATCGTTGATTGCCGGCAAAACATTGAAATGCCTGGTTTTTAAATTCTAGTAAATCCAGAACTCGTCTGAAATTCATGAAACTTGGCATGCTATCATAGAGCGGCATCAACATGCCGTGGTACAAATTTTGTCCCATTTGGGGTAGGTTTGGGTATATGCTTCTCACAAACTGGAGCTTCTCACAACAAGCATGATGGTTTTCGGTAGGGAACATCCCACCGTTGGGGACGAAACGATATCCATTGCCTCTCATTGCTTTCAATTTTTTTTCTCATGTCAACATAGAACAATAGGAGTGTTGTGTGAATTTTTGTGATTTTTTGGGGATCATTTGGACATTTTTATGCATTAACTGAGTTCTCAATGCATTTATGTGCATAATTCAAAGTTGAACTACATGCACATGCTCTAGTGCATATAAAATGGTTGAAAAATCAAATATGTGTCCTTGGGTGCATGCTTAGGTCCCATGCAAGAAATGAGAATGAATTTCAAACACCAGTGCACCGTTGATTGCCAGCAAAACATTGAGATGCTTGGTTTTTAAATTCTAGTAAATCCAAAATTCTGTTGACCATTCACGTGACGCCATGTGTCTTGGTTTTAATGGCTGTAGGAGGTGCCGTGTGGACAGCTGCTTGACCTTGACTGAACGGGAGGCGTGCGAGTGCCGTCCGGTGCGCAGACTGACTGAGAGGCATCCAAGTTCTCCTCGAGTGCGCAGGCTCACCGGGAAGCGTGCGAGCTATACGCTGCGCAAGCTCACTAGGAAGCGAGCCCTTCGACTTCCATGGCCGCCCGGCTTTCTCGCATCCTCTCCATTAATGGCGCCCAAGCCACAGTTTAATTCACTTTTTTAAATATAAAACACTCATCGCAAACATTTTAGTTAGAACACCCGTATGCAAACCGACAGCTTCCCCAAGAAGCCAAAAGAAAATGTGCCGAGAAGGATTTCTGCAGCTCTTGATCATAAACGTTTTAGATAGAACACCCGTATGCAAAGTGAGAGCAACGCAGGATTTGTGCATCCCTTCAACGCAAACGGTTGTTTTAGATGACCCATGTGCAACCACGTACAAACAATTTGGTAAGATTTGTCAATCCTTGTAACACTGCGATTTGTCAAAATATGAAGCTAAAAATCACTAGAAGTATCTAATTTTTGCAACTAAAATTCAGTAATTAAGCATAGATTTCATTCATATATTAAGCAGTCATTCTTAATTTACACAAACAGTACAACTTGACAGCTGAACCGACCAAACTTTTCCCCAATTGTTTCCAACCATGTACTGAAATAGCTAGTTCAACTATATATACTAGCTAATTTTAAGTACGTTGTACAGTTCCACCACATCTATAGTCAGATGAACTGAATAAAATAGCCCCTAAATACTACTACTGCGGAGGGGCTTTGTACTACTTCCGGTTGCCTGTCCTCTGCCGAGCGCGCTTAGTAAGAGGCGGAGGAGGAGCCTACCGACGAGCTGGGCAACCGCAATGCGGTGCGTGCCGCTAATGCAGCTTCAGCGACGCTCACCTCAAATGCCCTCTACCACTCCAGAAGACCCCTCTCAAAGCGGTGGTTCTCCTCGTAGATCTCTTGATTCCTCGCCTATGAGGTGGTGTGTGTCGCGGCCACTATGGCGGTAAGGCTCTTTGCATGCTCGACGAGGCGCTCCTCCTCCTCCCGCAGGAACTCAGTGTAGCGCGCAAGGTCGCTGTCGCACGTGCGGGCATCCACCTCTGCCTCCCGCCTTCGGGCGGTGGTGGCGGAGCGGTTGATGACCCCGGCGGTCGACAGTGGG
Source organism: Triticum urartu (assembly GCF_056163025.1). Taxonomy (NCBI): domain Eukaryota; kingdom Viridiplantae; phylum Streptophyta; class Magnoliopsida; order Poales; family Poaceae; genus Triticum; species Triticum urartu. The sequence continues at coordinate 117,278,641 of NC_141877.1, forward strand.
CTGGCGGCCACGGCGGCCGATGACGGGGTGGCAGCCACGACCACCATCTCCCGCCTTCATGCCAAGGTGGCAGAGCGGGTGATGGCCATAGTGGCCGGCAATGGGGTGGCGGCCATGACGGCCATCTCCTACCTTCAGGCCGCGGCGGCGGAGTGGGCGATGGCCTTGGCTTTCGATGGTGGTGTGGCGGCAACAGCGGCCGGCAACAGCTGCCGACGGGCACCGGTGGCAGAGCTTGTGGTGGGTGTTCCGCACACACCCAATAGGGACGCCAGGCGCACTACACTACGCCGGGGACTGCGTCGCCGCCGCGGTGTAGACTCCCAGCTGGAGTTGTCCTCTGATGACGGCGGAGTGGCTGAGCGATGACGATGGACCAATGCCATTGGCGAAAGTGGGAGAAACAGAGGAGATAAGCTACAGGGATGGAGGGGAAAATGCGATGCAGGACTCGTCGGCCGTGAGGGTTTTTATAGCAGGCCGGTAAGCATTGGGATTTTGGGGGATTTCACCGAGTCAGGAGGGAAGCTTGCGCGGGAACCTGTGAGGTTGCGTGGGAACGGGCTCACCGACGATTCATTTGCGCCACTGTTTGGCAAAAAGAACGCCCCGCGTGCTGCGCAAGCTTGCGCTATAAGTCGTCTGCGGCAGCGGGGTGACAAGACGTGCGAGAGGAGCACGAAAGGCCACGTACACATACGGTTAATAAAAAAACATTTGCGATTTAATTACCTACTATACCACCATCCTGGTTTATAAGTACTTCCTCTGTTCCTTTATATAAGGTGTATTCATTTTTTGAAATTCAAACGAGTGCATGTTTGACCAAGTTTTTAGAAAAATATATCAACATCCACAATATGAAAATTATATCATTTGATTGATCATGAAAGGTAGTTTCATATTTTATCTATTAGGTAATGCAGATGTTTCTACCTGGTTCTATAATCTTGGTCAAACTTTCAAATGGTTGGGTTGCACAGAAACCAATACACCTTATATTCTGGAATGGAGGGAGTATGATTTAACTAATAAAATATTAATGCATGTCGCCAAAGATTATATAGTTGGATTTGTATTTGAACATAGTTTCCAATTATATAATTTTTAAAACATGCATTAACATTTTGTTGGTTAAATTTGAAGGAAAAGTATGGCACAGAATATAAAGGAGACTATAGACTAGAGGGAGGTGGTACCACACGGCCGCTCTCTACGCAGCGACACAACTGTCGGCCGGCTTGTAGGCGACCATTTTCTGTGTGTTCAACTTCTCTATGCGTGTGGTTGCTTCCGGTTCAGACGGCCACGACGCGCTCTGCTCGCGTCCCGCCGCGCGCGGTCTACTCTCGCGTCCCTCCGGGTGCTCTGCCCTCGTCCCTCCACGTGCGCTGTCAGTGTTTTGGGCCGGTGCATGATCATGCACGTTCGTGTGCAAGCGGTTGCGTCGGGCATGGCGCGATGATGCAGTTACCCGCTGCAAAAACTGCCATGCGGACGCGCCGAGAATCCACGCCGTCCGGCCCCCTTTTATTCCTACGACCATTTACCTTCATCTCTCGTCTCACACGACACAATAAGCACACCCACGAGGACACATACAGAGAGGACATCCAGCGGTTCCAATGGCGCTCCCAGCGGCCGACGATGACAACGGCGGGCAGTTCACCACGCATCACGTAGTGGACACACACGTGAGGGGGAAGGCCCTCTCGGCGGTGTACACGAACGATCCGGTCTCGGTGGAGAGCTCCATCCAAACTATGAGCAGTTCCTTGCCGAGGACAAGTACCGAGTGGTCGGCTTCGACCTCGAGTACACCATGGGTCGTGCCGGGCACAATCAGAAGGTTGCCGTCGCCCAGTTGTGCGTGCGACATGATGTCCTCGTCTACCACTTCCACCTTGCCACAAGGCCTTGCGAGCGTTTCTCCAGGTTTATCAAGAGCTCCAACTACAGTTTCGCTACGGTGGACACCACCAACGATCTAAAAGCGCTCAAGGTTTCGGACTTGAAATGCTCGAATCTTGTCAACATCCAGCACCACTACAAGGTCTGGGCAGCGACAAAAGCAAACTGAACTCCCTAGTTGATCTCGCCTCGACCATCCTCGACCCCTACTACGCGAAGATGAAGCAAGAGAGAAATAAGGACAAGAACGCCTGGCACAGTGTGTGGCATAAGAGACTGGATGAACAACATGTCAAGTATGCGGCCATGGACGCGTACACAAGCTACGAGATGTACAAGAGGATCGTTGAAATGAGGAACTGTCTTCTTCCTGACCCAGACAAGGGATTGAGCCACATAGCAGTGGCGGGAGCGTCATAAGAAGTAGATGACTAGACGATCGTTTCTCCTACTTTAGAATGCATGCAATTGTTTATTGAGGTGTGTGCGAATGATCTGTATAGTCAGTTATGTAATTGTATGTTTATTTCAGTTATATATATATACATGTTATTCTACTATAGACAGAGCAATTCACACGGCTTATTAGCAGCAATCATCTCTGTTATTATTGGTCTTCGCACACATTTCAGATTACGGACCTGTTTGCTACGTATCACACACATCTTGTTCAGTTGAACCGTTTCCATTGTGTTGCCTAATCACACGCAGTTCATCCCAGTGAACTGTATGCTGTATATCGCACACGCCTTCATCAGGCTGCCCGTTTCTTTCGTGCTTCCTCATCCCAAACAGTTAATTGAGCTGAACCGTATGCCCTGCATCGCACACGCAACTAAATTCTGAACCGTGTTTGATGCATCTATCATCGCAAACGTTTTGCACCTTTTTTGATGGTTTTTTACACCACCGTTTGTGATTATGGCATCGCACACAGTTTCGTCGAAGGGTCTCTAACCGTAGTGTCACGTTTGGACCATCCTGTAGTAGTGAAAAGGATCGAACTAAGAATAATGGTAAAGATAGAAGTGTGATGGTGATACGATACTGGGTCACTCCCCCAAGCTTGGCAGATGCCGAGGGGAGTGCCCATACCCGATACTCAGTTCTCCTTTGGTGGTGGAGTTGTTGATGATGTAGTCTTGTCGTCCATCTTCCAAGGCATAGGCTCACCATCATAGAAGGATGATCGAGTCTCCGGGATCCTCAAATCTGCAGCCAAACTCATCCTCTTGAATCTATATTCATACTCACAGTTTTGGATTTGCAGGTCATAGATCTGGGCTTGGAGGTGCTCGATTTTCTCGTGAATCTTGAAGATGGTCTCCCCAATGTTCTTGGCATCCAGCTTGTGGTTGTTGGTGAACTCCGCGATCATCATGTGGTTGGCATCGAGTCCGTGTTCCATCATCCCCTGGCACTTGAAAATTTGTTGCTCCATTGCTTCGAGTCTTGTCTCCACGCTTTCGTCCCTCCTTGGTCCCTCAACATCGTGGAGGTGCAGCACCCCCTCATGCATCTCGAATGGTTTGAGGGTGTTGCAGCACCTCTGCGGGGTAGGGGTTGATGACCTTCTCGAAAAATTTGTCCTTGGGGGCGCTTGAAGACATCATGGTGATCTAGATCTGTCTAAAAACTGCTCGAAACAAAAGCAGGAGATATTTGCGTGGTACGGTGGTCAAAACCTTCGGGAGATTATATAATGAATTTTTACCGACCAAAAGAAGTATCATGCAAGAAAATGGAGTCCGGAGGGTACATGAGGTGCCCACGAGGCAGGGGGCGCGCCCTCCACCCTCATGGACGCCTCGTGTCCTTTCTGGACTACTTCTTATTTTCCTATTTTCTTAAATATTCCAAAATGGAGAAAAACTTCCATTAGAATTGTTTTGGTGTTGGTTTACTTACCGTACCACATACCTATTCCCTTTCGTAGTCTGAAACATTCTGGAAAGTGTCCCTTATGTACTCCTCCGGGGTTACGGTGTCAATAACATTGGTTTCAACATTTATGGGATTACCTGAGATATAATGTTTGATCCTTTGACCGCTAACCACCTTCGGATTTGTGCCTTCGAAGTTGTTGATTTTTATGGCACCGGAACGGTAGACCTCCTCGATAACGTAAGGACCTTCCCATTTAGAGAGGAGTTTTCCTGCAAACAATCTTAAATGAGAGTTGTATAACAGAACATAATCACCTACATTAAACTCACGCTTTTGTATCCTTTTGTCATGCCATCTTTTAACTTTTTCTTTAAACAATTTGGCGTTCTCATAGGCCTGGGTTCTCCACTCATCAAGTGAGCTAATGTCAAATAGTCTCTTCTCACCGGCAAGTTTGAAATCATAATTGAGCTCTTTAATGGCCCAATATGCCTTATGCTCTAGTTCGAGAGGTAAGTGACATTCTTTTCCATAAACCATTTTATACAGAGACATACCCATAGGATTTTTATATGCAGTTCTATAGGCCCATAATGCATCATCAAGTTTCTTGGACCAATTCTTTCTAGATCTATTAACAGTCTTTTGCAAAATTAATTTAATCTCTCTATTACTTAGTTCTACTTGACCACTAGACTATGGGTGGTAAGGAGATGCAATTCTATGATTAACATCATACTTAGCAAGCATTTTACGAAAAGCACCATGAATCAAATGTGAACCACCATCAGTCATTAAGTATCTAGGGACTCCAAACCTCGGACAAATAACTTCTTTAAGCATCTTAATAGAGGTGTTATGATCAACACTACTAGATGGAATAGCTTCTACCCACTTAGTAACATAATCAACATCAACTAAAATATGTGTATACCCATTAGAGGAAGGAAACGGTCCCATATAATCAGAGCCCCAAACATCAAATGGTTCAATAACAAGTGAATAGTTCATAGGCATTTCTTGACGTCTACTAATGTTACCAATTCTTGGACATTCATCACAAGACAAGACAAACTTACGGGCATATTTAAAAAGAGTAGGCAAATAAAAACCAGATTGCAATACCTTATGTGCAGTTATATCTCCAGCGTGGTGTCCTCCATAAGCCTCGGAGTGACACTTGCGTAGGATCTGTTCATGTTCATGCTCAGGTACACAACGTCTAATAACACCATCTACTCCTTCTTTATAAAGGTGTGGGTCATCCCAGAAGTAATGTCTTAAATCATAGAAAAACTTTTTCTTTTGCTGGTATGTGAAACTAGGTGGTATAAATTTAGCAACAATGTAATTAGCATAAACAGCATACCATGGAGTAGTACGAGAAGCATTTATGATAGCTAATTGTTCATCAGGAAAGCTATCATCTATAGGTAGTGGGTCATCAAGAACATTCTCTAACCTAGACAAGTTGTCTGCAACGGGGTTCTCAGCTCCCTTTCTATCAATAATATGCAAATTAAATTCTTGTAGCAAGAGAACCCATCTAATAAGTCTAGGTATAGCATCTTTATTTTCCATAAGATATTTAATAGCAGCATGATCAGTGTGAACAGTTACTTTAGAATCAACAATATAAGGTCTGAACTTATCACAAGCAAATACAACTGCTAAAAATTCTTTTTCAGTAGTAGCATAATTTCTCTAGGCACTATCTAGATTTTTACTAGCATATTGAATAACATTTAATTTCTTATCAACTCTTTGTCCTAGGATAGCACCTATAGCATAATCACTAGCATCACACATAATTTCAAAGGGTAAATTCCAATCATGTGGCTGAACAATAGGTGCAGAAATCAAGGCTTTCTTAAGTATTTCAAATGCTTCTACACAATCATCATCAAAGATAAAAGGAACATCTTTTTGTAACAGATTAGTCAGAGGCCTAGAAATTTTTTAGAAGACTAATGAACCTCCTATAAAAACCGGCATGACCAAGGAAACTTCTTATACCTTTAATGTCCTTAGGACACGACATCTTTTCAATAGCATTAACTTTAGCTTTATCAACTTCAATACCTCTTTTAGAAACATTATGCCCCAAGACAATACCTTCATTAACCATAAAGTGGCACTTCTCTCAATTCAAGACAAGATTAGTTTCTTCACATCTATGCAAAACTCGATCAAGGTTGCTTAAGCAATCATCAAAAGAAGTTCCATACATGGAGAAATCATCCATGAAAACCTAAACAATCTTTTCACAAAAGTCGGAGAATATAGCAGTCATACATCTTTGAAAGGTAGCAGGTGCATTACATAAACCAAAAGGCATACGTCTATAAGCAAAGGTACCGAAAGGGCAAGTAAAAGTGGTCTTTTCCTGATCCTCTTTCGACACAGGTATTTGAGAGAAACCAGAATAACCATCTAGAAAGCAAAAATGAGTATGTTTGGATAATGTTTGTAGCATTTGTTCAATAAAAGGTAAAGGGTAGTGATCCTTTCTAGTAGCTTTATTTAATTTGCGGAAGTCAATTACCATTCTATAACCTGTAACAATTCTTTGTGGGATCAATTCATCTTTATCATTAGGAACAACAGTAATACCTCCCTTCTTAGGGACACAATGGATAGGACTTACCCACTGACTATCAGCAACAAGATAAATTATACCTGCCTCTAGAAGCTTTAGTATTTCATTTCTTACCACTTCTTTCATCTTAGGATTTAACCGTCGTTGGTGATCAACAACCGGTTTAGCGTCTTTCTCCAATTTTATTTTGTGCTGGAATAGAGTGGGGCTAATGCCCTTAAGATCATCAAGAGTATATCCAATAGCAGCACGATGCTTCTTCAGAGTTTTCAATAATTTCTCTTCTTCCTGCTCTGAAAGGTTAGCACTAATAATAACAGGATATATCTTCTTTTCATCAAGATAAGCATATTTAAGAGTATCAGGTAATGGTTTAAGCTCAAACATGGGATCACCCTTGGGTGGAGGAGGATCCCCTAGAATTTCAACAGGCAATTTGTGCTTCAAAATAGGTCCCTGTTTAAAGAATACTTCATCTATTTCCCTTCTTTTATTCATAAACATATCATTTTCATGGTCTAGCAAATATTGTTCTAAAGGGTCATTAGGAGGCACGGCAATAGAGGCAAGACCAATAATTTCATATTTACTAAGCAATTCTTTATCATGGCGTTGTCTACGAAATTTAGCAAAATTAAAATCATGAGACATATCCCCTAAACCAACAGAAACATTATCCTTTTTGCAGTCTATCTTAGCATTAACAGTATTCAAGTAGGGTCTACCAAATATAACGGGACAAAAGTCATCTTGTGGGGAACCAAGAACAAGAAAATCAGTAGGATATTTAACTTTCCCACACAAGACTTCAACATCTCTAACAATACCAAGTGGTGAAATAGTATCTCTATTGGCAAGCTTAATAGTAACATCAATGTCTTCTATCTCAGTAGGTGCAATATCATGCATGATTTCTTTGTATAAGGAATGAGGTATTGCACTCGCACTAGCACCCATGTCACATAAGCCATGATAGCAATGATCTCCTATTTTAACAGAAACAACAGGCATGCCTACAACAGGTCTATGTTTATCTTTAGTATCGGGTCTAGCAATTCTAGCATCTTCATCACAAAAGTAAATAACATGCCCATTAATATTATCGACCAAGAGATCTTTAACCATAGCAATGATAGGGTTCAACATTAATTTTCTCAGGGGGTATAGGTGTTCTAGCATTACTCTTACGAACCACAGTTGAAGCTTTAGCATGATCCTTTATTCTAACAGGGAAAGGTGGTTTCTCAATATAAGCGGTAGGAATAATAGGATCAACATTATAAGTGATAGTCTTTTCTTCAACTTTAATAGGTTCAACTACTTTTACTTTAATGGGGGTGATATTTAAACCACTTATCCTTAGGGAGATCAACATGAGTAGCAAATGATTCACAGAAAGAAGCTACTATCTCGGAGTCAGGTCCATATTTATAGCTAAATTCACGAAAAGCATCGGTATTCATAAAAGATTTAACACAATCAAACTTAGGTGTTATACCTGACTCCTTACCTTCGTCGAGTTCCCAATCTTCAGAGTTGCGTTTAATTCTTTCCAATAAATACCATATGAATTCAATATTCTTCGTCATAAAAGAACCAGTATAAGAAGTATCGAGCATGGAGCGATTATTGAGAGAAAGTCGAGCATAAAAAAATTGAATAATAATTTCTCTTGAGACTCATGATTGGGGCATGAATATAACATTGACTTAAGCCTCCCCCAAGCTTGAGCGATACTTTCTCCTTCGCGAGGCCAAAAATTATATATATAATTACGATCATGATGAACCAGATGCATGGGATAAAACTTCTGATGAAATTGCAATTTCAATCGGTTGTAGTTCCATGATCCAATATCATCACATAGCCTAAACCATGTCAATGCCTTTCCCTTTAAAGATAAAGGAAAGAACTTCTTGATAACATCCTCGGGCATACCTGCAAGCTTAAATAATCCACAAACTTCATCCACATAGATTAGGTGCATATCGGGATGTAATGTTCCATCTCTTGTAAAAGGATTAGCTAGCAGTTTCTCTATCATACCCGAAGGAATTTCAAAGTAAACATTTTCAGTAGGTTCAGTAGGTTGAGGAGAAACTCTTTGCTCTACTGGTCGGGGTGAAGATACCTCGAACAAGCCCCTCAAAGGATTGTTTTCCATAGTAACAAGTGACGGTAAATTTCAGCACACTATATAAATGTTTCCTTACCAAATTGCACTTACCAAAGGCGCTTCACTCCTCGGCAACGGCGCCAGAAAAGAGTCTTGATGACCCACAAGTATAGGGGATCTAGCATAGTCCTTTTGATAAGTAATAGTGTCGAACCCAACGAGGAGCAGAAGGAAATGACAAGCAGTTTTCAGTAAGGTATTTTCTGCAAGCACTGAAATTATCAGTAACAGATAGTTCTGTGATAAGGTAATTTATAATGAGTAACAAGTAACAAAAGTAAACAAGATGCAGAAAGGTGGCCCAATCCTTTTTGTAGCAAAGGACAATCCTAGACAAACTCTTATATAAAGGAAAGCGCTCCTGAGGACACATGGGAATTATCGTCAAGCTAGTTTTCATCATGTTTATATGATTCACGTTCGTTACTTTGATAATTTGATATGTGGGTGGACCGGTTCTTGGGTACTGCCCTTCCTTGGACAAGCATCCCACTTATGATTAACCCCCCTCACAAGCATCTGTAACTACGAAAGAAGAAGTAAGGTAAACCTAACCATAGCATGAAACATATGGATCCAAATCAGCCCCTTACGAAGCAACGCATAAACTAGGGTTTAAACTTCTATCACTCTAGAAACCCATCATCTACTTATTACTTCCCAATGCCTTCCCCTAGGCCCAAACAATGGTGAAGTGTCATGTAGTCGACGTTCACATAACACCACTAGAGGAAACACAACATACATCTCATCAAAATATCGAACGAATACCAAATTCACATGACTACTTATAGCAAGACTAGTCTTGCTATAAGGAGTAGTACTTCTCCCATGTCCTCAGGAACAAATGTAACTACTCACAAATCATTTCATGTTCATAATTAGAGGGGTATTAATATGCATAAAGGATCTGAACATATAATCTTCCACCGAATAAACCAACTAGCATCAACTACAAGGAGTAATCAACACTACTAGCAACCCACAGGTACCAATCTGAGGTTTTGAGACAAAGATCAGATACAAGAGATGAACTAGGGTTTGGGAGGAGATGGTGCTGGTGAAGATGTTGATCTTCAGGTGGTGGTGTAGATAAAACTCCAAGGACGAAGGCATCCGTTGATGTAGATGGAGCTGGTGGAGTGGGTGCTGGAGCTGGTGGCACTAAAGCTGTAGCTGGTGCAGATGAAGTTGCTCTGGTGTCTGTAACTGGCACTGCAGCAGATCTCTGTCCTCTGGGCACTCTAGCAAAAGCATCAGTGGTAGACTTGCCCTTGTTCTCCTGCACTTCATCCTGAAGTTGATCAACAACTGACTGTATCTCTGTGACCTTCACATCTAAATCATAGAACTTCTGCTCCATGATCCTCTCCAAGCTCTCCTGGTTTTGAGTCAGTGTGGCCAATCCCTTCTTAATCCTCAAAGTGGAGGCAATCAAGTAGCCAAGCTGATCGTGCTTCCTCTTCAGAAGATATTGAGATGCCTCATCAATGGTTGGCATCTTTGCAGCCTTTTCAGTCCTTGCCTTCTCCCTCTTTGCTTGTGCTTGCATAGAAGATGGTTCATTCTCATCCATCACCACAGTGTTGTCCTCAAAGTCTGGGTAGATGGGCATATGTTCCTTGTCCAAGAGATATGTGCCAGTGCCCATCTTGGAGTTGATTAGCTCCTGGATCTGTGGGGCATACCCACAACTTCTCTTCTGATCTGCAGCTGTTCTCTTTATGGTTTCCACAATTAGGCTCATGACTTTGAACTTTTGAGGCACATCAAATATGTGAAGTAGGTTAATTGCATGGCCTCTGATCATCTTGTGATCACCTGACTTTGGCAATAGAGTGTGCCTGAGGATCCAGTTGATTGTTGGCAAACCTGACAGAAGGTAATGTACAGATCCAAACTTGTGTGTCTCGGGATCTCCTTGTACATGTGTGCCATGGTGCTGTGATCCTTCTTCTTCTTGGCATAGATATCCAAGTCATATTCACTCTCTTCTGGGGCATTGATCAACTTAGCCCATTCTGCAATTGTGGACTGGTACCTCGTGCCTTCCGATATCCAGACAATCCTTCCATCTGGGTAAAAGTGAGTTGTGGAGTAGAACTGCATAATAAGCTCATCATTCCACTTTGTGAGATTCTGAGCCACAAACTCATCAACTCCACATGCCTTGAAGCTGTCATATACACCAGGGAAGTGATCCTCATTTTCCTCGATGAATTTCCAATCAACCCATCTCATGTCACACACTATGGGATTCTTGTCAAGTAAAACAGTCTCATAGAAGTCATGTTGTTCCTTAGTGTGGAATCTGTAGTCCACAGCACTCCTTCTCCTGGTGGCATATGGATCAGACTCTCTCCATAGCCTCCATCCTGAATCCTTCCTGATTTTCATATTCTCTGCAACTGGGTGTGCATCATTGTGATCAGGGATCTTGGGCTTCAACTTCCTCAAAACAACAGAATCCTCTTCTTCTTCAGCAGCTTGAGGCACTGGGGCCTTGTTCTTATCCTCGACAGGGATGTTCCTGGTGCTCCTCTTAGGTTTTGGCTTTGGAGCTGGAGCGGCAGTCTTAGGAGCAGTTTTGGGCTTAGATGGAGTAGCCCCTACCTTAATTGCATCTCCCATAAGCTTTTGAGCTTTGGGTGCTAGTGCCGCATCCTCTTCCTCTTCCTCTTCATCTCTCATAATTGATGATCTGCCAAGCACTCTGGCAGTGGTCTTCTTGACCCTTTCCTTCCTTTTCTTCTCTGCCACAACCTGTTCTTTGGGTGTAGATCCCAAAGTTTCTTGAGTGGACGTTCTGGCCTTTGACATAGGAACCCTCTTGGCAGGAATCTTTGTCTTCATTCCTGGCTTAGTGGCAGCAGTTGTGCCATATTCCCTTTTCAGGACTTTCCTCTTTGAGGTGGCCTCTTCCTCAACAGCCACATAGTCCTCATCCTCAGAATCTAAGGTTCTCTTATTTCTGGTCCTGGTGGCTGCCTTAGGCAAGTTGCTGGGTGTACTCCTACTTCCCTCATCAAAGCTGCTAGAGGGACTAGTGCCCTCACTTATGTGAACTTGCTCCTCAGACTTGTTCTGGCTGTCACTCTGATCTGGCATGATGCAAACACTGACAGCAGACCATGTGAATAGATTATAGATGAGATAGATTGGATGAGCATCACAAAGTACATAGGTTTTTGCAAAAGAATGAGTTAAAAACTTAGTTTTAGTTTTCCATAGAAAGCATTCCGGATCTGCCAATTTGAAAAATCGGTGATACCGAAGCATCTTTTGGAACCTAAACTAGTGAACTCGGTCAGACCGAGTCACAGTTCGGTGGCACCGAGACTGCTAGGGTTTCACAAAGAATTGAACTCGGTCACACCGATTTGCAATTCTCGGTCAGACCAAGAATCACATGTGCAATGGCCTTAGCCAAATTGGTGGAACCGATTTCAACAACTCGGTTGGTCCAAGATGATTTCGGCAGAAACCTAACCCTAATTTTTCAATCCACAACTAAACTACGGAGTGATTTCACTGGATAGAGTGATCTCAATCGTGGCAAGATACATGGCAAAACAATGTGCTAGGAATCGGAGTGAGATTAGCACAAGGATCAAGTCCATACCCTAAGTGCGGCGATGGACCTGCTACGGCGGCAACGGTGGAGACGATTTCCGTTGACGGCAGCGGAGACCAGCGGCGGGAGGCAGCTGGCGATGAGGAGGACGATCCGGATACCCAGGGAGGCAGAGCAGGCTGAGCGCGGGCTTAGGGGTTCGGAGAATTTTCCAAATTTTGGCCCGGGGATATATATAGCCTGACCTTGTCGGTGTGACCGAGTGGAACAACTCGGTGGCACCGAGATGCATAACTGCAAGCAGTTACTGCAACTCGGTGTGACCGAAAAGTTCAAATCGGTTGCACCGAGATTGAAAACCTAGATCGACTTAGTGATCTCGGTATGACCGAAATGTATGAATCGTTCAGACCAAAACGCACAAAGAAGTTTTGGAAGTTTAAGTCTGTGATGAATCGGGGACTCCGAGTGCTCCTCACACAGAGTGGTTCGAATCTGACTTGATCAAACTTTGTGATGTAGAATAAATAGAGTTTGAGACAAGAAAAGCATAAATAGCAAGAGAAGGTTCTTAGGCATTCTTATCCATCCACTTGGCAAAAGAAAAAGAAACCAAACAATCAAAACAACATGGGGATGTCCTCTAATGAGTAAATTATGCAACCAACATGCTCACACAATAAAATGGCAAATGAAATATGTGGCAAAGCATGCACAACCAATTCTAGGATCTATCAAGAAATTGGCGATGACTAGGTCATCTATATATGAGTATATAGACTTAGGAGTCAAATGAGAACATTTGATCATAGGTCATACTCATCGTTTAAGCACAAGTGGGGTTACCACTTTTACATAAATCGTTGTTGTTTTCACACCATTAGAGTTGCTTTAGCTCAATTCTTGGAGTAAAGCTCCCCCTAGATGTGAGATCCCCCCTAAGAGGGATGAACTAACCTTGGGTTTTGTCGATGATGACTTCATGTAGGTGTTGAAGATGTGGATGCTCAATGTTGATGTAGATCATTTGGAGAAATCCTTTGGAGTGAGTTGCACTTTACATACATACACGGGTTAGTCCCACAAGGAACAAACAAGGATATCCATAGACATAGAGTGATGCACACACAAGATGATGTCTATGAAAGCATTAGGTTACCTTGTCCCTTGTATTACCAACAAGAGGGTTTGTGACTCCTTGAACTAGTGCAAGATGTGCAAGTTGATTGCACTTGTTCTTGCCAAAATGATAAGAGTGAAGTACGTTGGCGGAGTCACCCTCAAGAACTCTCTAGTTCTTCTTCTTCGGGATCCACATCATCTTGATGGGAATCCTTGGAGTTGTAGTCGTACTTGATGAAGTAGAACTTGATGTAGTCTTGGGAACCCACTTAACCAAGGCCTTGGGTGCTTCTTCAAATGCATCAATTTTCTCTTGAAGCTTATCCTTGCCTTTTTGCTTGTGGTCATGTGGTGGAAGATCATCTTGAGCATGTGTCCCTTTGAAGGAAGTAGGATCATACTTCTCTTGTTGAGGAACAAACTTTGTCTTGGGGTATTGATCTTCCTCCCACTCAACTCCATTGGCATTGAACTTTCGTTCAAAACCAACACCTTGGTTCTTCCGGTGCCTTCCTTGCTTGCGTACAATTTCCTCGAATTGCTTACTCCCGGCAAGGCTCTTGTAAACACCTTTATCTACAATTCCCTTCAATAAGCTATTTTCTTGCTCAAGTGTAACTTGGCTAAGAGAATCATTAGTGGAATCAAGAGAACTACTAGAAGCAACAACATTAGATTTAGCATGATTATTGTTACTACTAGAGGAAGAATCTTTCTTGTTCTTGTTACTAGACTTGACTTGAGGCATGTAAGTGGATAAGAGTAAACGCTTGGCAATGTAAGAAGAACTTTTCTTGCGAAGATCATCATTGATTGCCTTTAAGAACTCATGCTCTTGCTCAAGGTTGAGCTTTCAAAATGTAATTTCTCATGAGTCCTTAAAAGTTCTCGATGATCTCCTAAGATAGTTTCATGAGCTAACTTAAGAGTGTTTAGTTCTTTAGTTAGAAACTCAATCTTCACCTTATCATTGCCATTCGTTTTATCTTGATTAGCATGATTAATTGACATTTCATCATAGTATTCATCACTAGAATTGTCAACAAGTAAATCATCATCACCTAACAAGTCATCTTCATCACTATTGAAATCAACATATTCGGGGTGTGATACCTTTGGGCCTTTAGCCAAGCATCTTCCAAGTCCTTCATTTGGTGAATCAAATATGTCATAGGAGTTGGTTGACACAAGTGCTAGACCGGCAACACCTTCATCTTGATTATATTCGGAGTCGGAGTGATTGTCGGAGTCGGAGTCGGAGCCGGATACCCATTCACCAACATGAGCTTGATGTCTTCGTTTTGTGTAGCTCCTTGATGACTTGTCCTTCCTTTCCGAATCCTTGCTTCTCCGGGATGTTCTTCGTTCATAACGATCATCTCTACTCCTTCTCTCTCTTGATGGTGATTCTTCTCTTCTACTTCTTATTTTAGGAGAATCTTCTATTCTCTTGTAGGGTGCCATACACTCATTGGAATAGTGTCTGGGTCTTCCACAATTGTAGCAATTTTGCTCTCGACTAGAAGATCTTTTGTCATTGTAGGACCTTGACTTGGAACTTCTCTCTTTGCTTCTACTCTTGTAGAACTTGTTGAAGTTATTCACCATTAGGCTCAATTCTTCATTGAAGGTTTGTTTCTCACTTGATGATGTGGGAGCTTCACATGAGGCTTTGTAAGCACCACTTGACTTGTTATGGAGCTCCTCCTTATCCTTGAGTGACATCTCATGAGCAACAATTCTTCCAATGACTTCCGTTGGTTTGAGATCTTTGTAATTTGGCATCATTTGGATCAATGTGTATATGGTATCATATTTTCCGTCCAAAGCTCTTAGGATCTTCTTGATGATGAATTTGTCGGTCATCTCTTCACTTCCTAAGCCGGCGATCTCATTTGTGATAAGAGCAAGCCTAGAGTACATTTCAGCGACACCTTCACCATCCTTCATTTTGAACTTGTCAAGCTAACTTTGAAGCACATCCAGCTTGGATTTCTTGATGGAGTCGGTACCTTCGTGCATATCAATCAAAGTATCCCAAATTTCCTTTGCATTCTCAAGACGGCTCATTTTGTTGAATTCTTCGGGGCACAATCTGTTGAATAGGATATCACAAGCTTGAGCATTGTATTGCAGCATCTTCAACTCTTCTGCGGTAGCTTCACGATTCAGTTCTCTCCCATCAAAGAATTCACCTTGCAAGTGTATACACACAATAGCCCATACGGTGGGGTTATGTCCAAGAATATGCATTTTCATCTTATGCATCAAACTAGCAAAATTAGTACCATCAAAGTAAGGACATCTACGGTGGTAATTTCCCTCGCCAGATGACATACTCTCCTATGTTGTGAAACCAAGGCTATGACTACCAAAAGCTAGGGAAATCAAAGCAAATGGAAACCAAAGCTCTCATACCACTTGTAGGATCGAAAGTATGTCTAGAGGGGGGGTGATTAGACTACTTCACCAAATAAAACTTATCCTTTTCCCAATTTTAGTTCTTGGTAGATTTTAGCAACTTTGGACAAGTCAAGCAATCTTAACACAATTCAAGCAAGCATGCAAAGAGTATATGAGCAGCGGAAAGTAAAGCATGCAACTTGCAAGAATGTAAAGGGAAGGGTTTGGAGGATTCAAACGCAATAGGAGACACGGATGTTTTTGTCGTGGTTTCGATAGCTGGTGCTATCGTACATCCACGTTGATGGAGACTAACCCACGAAGGGCAATGGCTACGCGAGTCCACGGAGGGCTCCACCCACGAAGGGTCCACGAAGAAGCAACCTTGTCTACCCCACCATGGCCGTCGCCCACGAAGGACTTGCCTCACTAGCGGTAGATCTTCACGAAGTAGGCAATCCCCTTGCCCTTACAAACTCCTTGGTTCAACTCCACAATCTTGTCGGAGGCTACAAAGTGACACCTAGCCAATCTAGGAGACACCACTCTCCAAGAAGTAACAAATGGTGTGTGGATGATGAACTCCTTGCTCTTGTGCTTCAAATGATAGTCTCCCCAACACTCAACTCTCTCTCACAGGATATGGATTTGGTGGAAAGAAGATTTGAGTGGAAAGAAACTTGGGGAAGGCTAGAGATCAAGATTCATATGGTAAGAATGGAATATCTTGGCCTCAACACAAGTGTAGGTGGTTCTCTCTTAGAAAAAGTAAGTTGGAAGTGTAGGTTCGTTCTGATGGCTCTCTCCCCGAATGAAGAGGAGGTGGAGGGGTATATATAGCCTCCACACAAAATCTAACCATTACACACAACTTTCCAATCTCGATGGGACCGAATTGATAAACACAGTCGGACCGATTCAGCAAATCTAGTGACCATTAGGATTTTCGGTGGGACCGACATGCAACTCGGTAGGACCGATATGGTTAGGGTTAGGGAATAACGTAATCTCGGTGAGACCGATTACACAAACTCGGTGAGACCGATTTTGGCAATAAGCTAGCTAGAGAGTTGGCCAGGTAAACTCGGTGGGACCGATTCGCTCATTTCGGTGAGACCGAAATGTTATGAAAGGGAAACAAAGAGTTTACATTGCAATCTCGGTGGGACCGATCGCTCATCTCAATGGGACCGAAACGTCACGAAGGGAAACAGAGAGATTACAATCCCATCTCGATGAGACCGAGATCCCTATCGGTGAGACCAATTTGCCTAGGGTTTGTGGCAGTGGCTATGACATCTGAACTCGGTGGCGCCAGATAGAAAGAATCGGTGGGGCCGAGTTTGACTTTTGGTTTAGGTCATATGTGGATGTGAGAAAGTAGTTGAGGGCTTTGGAGCATATCACTAAGCATTTTGAGGAAGAGCCTCATTAAGCAACACATCATCCCTCCTTGATAGTATTGGCTTTTCCTATAGACTCAATGTGATCTTGGATCACTAAAATAGAAAATGTAGAGTCTTGAGCTTTGAGCTTGAGTTAATCCTTTTGTCCTTAGCATTTTGAGGGGTCCACTTTTCTCATCCATGCCATGCCAATCATTGAGCTTTCCCGAGATATTAATCTTGAAATAGCATTAGCTCAATGAGTTATATGTTGTTAGGAATTACCAAAACCGCCTAGGGATAGTTGCACTTTCCACCTAAGCCTGAAACTGAGTGCTTCTACTGCAAAGGGACTGGTCACTGGAAGCGGAACTGCCCCAAGTAATTGGCGGATAAGAAGGATGGCAAAGTGAAAGGTATATTTGATATACATGTTATTGATGTGTACCTTACTAATGCTCATAGTAGCGACTGGGTATTTGATACTGGTTCTATTGCTCATATTTGCAACTCGAAACTGGGGCTACGGATTAAACGAAGATTAGCTAAGGACAAGGTGACGATGCACGTCGAAAATGGTTCCAAGGTTGATGTGATCGCTGTCGGCACGCTACCTCTACATCTACCTTCAGGATTAGTTTTAGACCTGAATAATTGTTATTTGGTGCTAGTGTTGAGCATGAACATTATATATGTATCTTGTTTGGCGAGACAGTTACTCATTTAAATCAGAGAATAATGGTTGTTCTACTTATATGAGTAATATCTTTTATGGTCATGCACCCATAATGAGTGGTCTATTTTTGTTGAATCTCGATCGTAGTGATACACATATTCATAATATTGAAGCAAAAAGATGCAAAGTTAATAATGATAGTGCAACTTATTTGTGGCACTGCCGTTTAGGTCATATTGGTGTAAAGCGCATGAAGAAACTCCATGTTGATGGGCTTTTGGAATCACTTGATTATGAATCATTTAATGCTTGCAAACCATCCCTCATGGGCAAGATGACTAAAACTCCGTTCTCCGAAACAATGGAGCGAGCCACTAACTTATTGGAAATAATACATAGTGATGTATGCGGACCGATGAGTATTGAGGCTCGCGGCGGGTATCGTTATTTTTTGACCTTCATAGATGATTTAAGAAGATATGGGTATATCTACTTAATGAAACATAAGTCTGAAACATTTGGAAAGTTGAAAGAATTTCAGAGTGAAGTGGAAAATCATCATAACAAGAAAATAAAGTTTCTACGATCTAATCGTGGAGGCGAATATTTGAGTTATGAGTTTGTTCTTCATTTGAAACAATGTGGAATGGTTTCACAACTCACACCACCTGGAACACCACAGCGTAATGGTGTGTCCGAACATCGTAACCATACTTTATTAGATATGGTGCGATCTATGATGTCTCTTACCGATTTACCACTATCATTTTGGGGTTATGCTTTAGAGACTGCTGCATTCACGTTAAATAGGCACCATCTAAATCCGTTGAGACGACACCATATGAACTGTGGTTTGTTAAGAAACCTAAGATGTCGTTTCTTAAAGTTTGGGGTTGCGATGCTTATGTGAAAAAACTTCAGCCTGATAAGCTCGAACCCAAATCGGAAAAATGTGTCTTCATAGGATACCCAAAGGAAACTGTTGGGTACACCTTCTATCATAGATCCAATGGCAAGATATTCGTTGCTAAGAATGAATCCCTTCTAGAGAAGGAGTTTCTCTCGAAAGAAGTGAGTGGGAGGAAAGTAGAACTTGATGAGGTAGTTGTACCTTCTCTCGAATTGGAAAGTAGTTCATCACAGAAATCAGTTCCAGTGATGCCTACACCAATTAGTGAGGAAGTTAATGATGATGATCATGAAACTTCACATCAAGTTACTATTGAACCTGTAGGTCAATGAGAGTACATTCCGCACCAGAGTGGTACAATTATCCTATTCTGGAAGTCATGTTACTAGACCATGACGACCTACAAACTATGAGGAAGCGATGATGAGCCCAGATTCTGCAAAATGGCTTGAGGCCGTGAAATCTGAGATGGGATCCATGTATGAGAACAAAGTGTGGACTTTGGTTGACTTTCCCGATGATTGGCAAGCCATAGAGAATAAATGGATCTTCAAGAAGAAGACTGACGCTGACGGTAATGTTACTGTCTACAAAGCTCGACTTGTTGCAAAAGGTTTTTGACAAGTTCAATGAGTTGACTACGATGAAACCTTCTCACCCATAGCGATGCTTAAGTCTGTCCAAATCATGTTAGCAATTTCCGCATTTTATGATTATCAAATCTGGCAAATTGATGTCAAAACTGCATTCCTTAATGGATTTCTTAAAGAAGAGTTGTATATGATGCAACCATAAGATTTTGTCGGTCCTAAAGGTGCTAACTAAGTGTGCAAGCTCCAGCGATCCATTTATGGACTAGTGCAAGCATCTCGGAGTTGGAATATATGCTTTGATAGTGTGATCAAAGCATATGGTTTTATACAGACTTTTGGAGAAGCCTGCATTTACAAGAAAGTGAGTGGGAGCTCTGCAGCATTTATAATATTATATGTGGATGACATATTGTTGATTGGGAATAATACATAATTTCTGGATAGCATAAAAGGATACTTGAATAAGAATTTTTCAATGAAAGACCTCAGTGAAACTGCTTATATATTGGGCATCAAGATCTATAGAGATAGATCAAGACGCTTAATTAGACTTTCAAAAAGTACATACCTTGATAAAGTTTTGAAGAAATTCAAATGGATCAGTCAAAGAAAGGGTTCTTGCCTGTGTTACAAGGTGTGAAGTTGAGTCAGACTCAATGCCCGACCACTGCAGAAGATAGAGAGAAAATGGAAGTCATTCCCTATGCCTCAGCCATAGGTTCTATCATGTATGCAATGTTGTGTACCAGACCTGATGTGTGCCTTGCTATAAGTTTAGCAGGGAGGTACCAAAGTAATCCAGGAGTGGACCACTGGACAGCGGTCAAGAACATCCTGAAATACCTGAAAAGGACTAAGGATATGTTTCTTGTTTATGGAGGTGACAAAGAGCTTGTCATAAATGGTTACGTCGATGCTAGCTTTGAAACTGATCCAGATGACTCTAAGTCACAAATCAGATACATATTTATATTGAATGGTGGAGCTGCCAGTTGTTGCAGTTCCAAGCAGAGCGTTGTGGCGGGATCTACGTCTGAAGCGGAGTACATAGCTGCTTCGGAAGCAGCAAATGAAGGAGTTCATATCCGATCTAGGTGTAATACCTAGTGCATCGGGTCCAATGAAAATATTTTGTGACGATACTGGAGCAATTATCTTAGCGAAGGAATCCAGATTTCACAAGAGAACCAAACACATCAAGAGACGCTTCAACTCCACCCGCGATCAAGTCAAGGAGGGAGACATAGAGATTTGCAAAATACATACGGATCTGAATGTTGCAGACCCATTGACTAAGCCTCTTCCACGAGCAAAACATGATCATCACCAAGAATCCATGGGTGTTAGAATCATACAGTGTAATCTAAAAGTGTGTTATATCGACTAGAGGGGGTGAATAGACGATTTTTATGAATTCTTCACTGAGGAATTTTAGGGTGAGGAAATTCTTGAGTGAAGAACTACTTGCAGCGGAATAAGTACTCAGAAGTAAACATAGCAGTGCATGAGCATGGTCTCCATGATGAAATGAAAACACGCACAGAGTACAGAAAGCGTAAACACAGGATAACACGGGATAAGACAAGCAGGCTGAAGAAATTGAACTGAGGAAATTGAGAAAGTCTTCAGTCAAAGTCTTCAAAGAGATATGAACAAGCACTCAACACATAAAAGAGGAAATGGAAGGGTTGAGGAAATGGAACCAGGTAACTTGGTGAAGACAATGATTTGGTAGACCAGTTCCAACTGCTGTGACAGTTGTACGTCTGGTTAGGGCGGCTAGGTATTTAAACCTGAGGACACACAGTCCCGGACACCCAGTCCTAAACACGCAGCTCAGGACACTCAGTCCTCCCCATATTCCCCTTGAGCTAAGGTCGCACAGACCTCACCTAATCACTCGTGGTAAGTCTTCAGGTGACTTCCAAACCTTCACAGACTTGGTCACTCGGCGACCCACAATTTCCTCTTAGATGCTCTAGACCATGACGCCAAACCGTCTGTAAGATGCACAGTCTTCAAAGGTAACAAGCATCGGATCCACGTAGGATCAATCTCTTCAGTGATGCTCAATCACTTTGGGTTTGTAGGTGTTTGGGTTTGGGTTTTCCTCACTTGATGATTTTCACTCAAAGTCCTCGGAGGATGGGATGCTCTCAAATGACAAGTGTTAGTTTCTCTCGGAGCAGCCAACCAGCTAGTGGTTGTAGGGGGAGCCTATTTATAGCCTAGGGAGCAGCCCAACATGATAAGACAGAAATGCCCTTCAATGATATGACAGTTAAGTGGGTAGATATTTTGCGACAGTTAGCGCATAGCACAGCAACGGTCGGAATTTAGAGTATCAAATTCCTCAGGGCTATCATGTTCCTCACTGTGTAGGCAATCCGCAGTGGCGAATTCCTAAGTCCTCAGTCAGAACAAATTCCTCAGAGAAAGAAGAACTTCGTCTCTGTCACTGAAGAAATTTGAGTGAACTGTATGAGATTTCCAATGGCTTCACTCGAAAGAATTGGTAGGTAGGATTTGAGTTGAGCATCACATGGAAATTTTTTCTTAGTATTTCCTCGACCCCCTTTAATAGTACGGTGTTTCCTATGACTCAAGAAAGAGAAAATGAAACAGTGAAAACAAAAGTCTTCACCCTTCATGTTCCTCGAATGAATACCAAATATTCAGGATTACACCAATTTCTTCATGTTCAAAGTCTTCAGAAAGTCTTCAGAAATCCAAAGTCTTCAGTCGAAGAACTTCATTTTTAGGGGTCGACTTTTTCTGTAAATATCAAACTCCTCATAGACTTATAGACCTGTGTACACTCATAAACACATTAGTCCCTTAACCTAAGTCTTCAATACATGAAAATCACTAAGGGGCACTAGATGCACTTACAATCTCCCCCTTTTTGGTGATTGATGACAATATAGGTTAAGTTTTCAACGGGGATAAACATATGAAGTGTAAATACTGGAATTTAGGAATTTGATTGCAAGATATAGAAGAACTCCCCCCGAAGATGTGCATAGTGAGGAATTTGCTTTTGAAGCAAAGCACACTTGAAGAGTAGAATCATGGAGATCTCCCCCTATATCTTGTAATTCATACACGCATTGACATATAATATGAAGAATTTGAAATGCATGATGAAATATGGTGACTGATATAATCCAGCATGCGTGCATTAACATTAATAAGGAATAAGCATGCAGGAAAGCACAACAAAAGTATCAGGCCACCATAGAGTTTAAGATTACAACTCGATCCAGCAAAGTCTTCAAAAGAACGAGAGTTGTAACTTAGAAAAAAAAACACCCATAAAAGTAGACCCGCTTGAAGACTAACTCAAATTTCTCCCCCTTTGTCATCGAATGACCAAAAGGGTTGAAAATGAAGACTAACGCCCCTGAAGAATATCAAGTTGATGGAGGAGTGCCAACGTTGTTGGGATCATTTGTTGTTGTAGGGCCTGCCGCAGTGTCGTCCAAGTCTTCATACTCGTCGGTGTCGCGGATGAAGAATATGAACTAGCCACCAAGGTAGGAACTTTGACCTTCTTGAATTTCTTCGGAGGAGGTGCAGACCAGTCAAAATCTTCCTTGAGACCCATTTTCTTCAGATCTTCTTCACCATACAAATGAGATAAGATAGCCCAGGTGCGACCGAAAACTTCATGGAGGTAGTAATGGTTTTTCTTCACTGCATTATGTGTAGCAGTCATGTTGTCAAGAATAGAACCAAACTGGCGCTTAACCCATTTATGATTTCGATCCACCTTCTGGTGAAGACTAAGAAGCAGCTCACGGTCAGTCATCACACGCGGAGATGTGGCTTGAGGAGTAGACATTAGTAGAAAACGGAGCTTTAGCGCCGGTTCGTAAGGGCCTTTAGTGCCGGTTCCATAACCGGCACTAAAGGGTGGGCACTAAAGCCCCCCCCCCTTTAGTACCAGTTCGGCACGAACCGGCGCTAAAGTGCCACCACGTGGCGTGAGCTCGCGCCCTGGTATGGGGGACCTTTAGTACCGGATGGTGTTACCAACCGGTACTAAAGGTTTTTTTTGATTTTTTTCTTTGAAAATTTTGGGATTTTTTTTTTTGATTTTTAATTTTTTTGAATTATTTTATGATTTAGTCTCTAATCACCTCTCTTAACTGCTCAAGTGTGGATCACTCATTCCAAATCATCTAACTTCCCGACCGGTCACCCATCCCTCTCACTACTCCAGCCCGAGCACGCTTAAATTTCGGGTTCTATTCTCCTTCGTTTCCGAGTCTGCACTTGTTGTTTTCCTGACAATAGTAAGATGTCAATCCTATTAACCCTCAGGAGTTTAGCTTGAGCATGAAGTCACACATTTCACCGTTTGAGTTTGAAACTATTATTCTAAAAAAACAGTAATTATTTAGTAATGCTAATATTTCTTGAATAAGTTTGACCATAGTTGACCACAGTTTGACCATAGTTTGACCATAGTTTGACCAAAATTCAAAAAATTGAAATAATTATTTAGTAACACTAATATTCTTGAATAATTATGTAGTAACATTAATACTTCTTGAATAAGTAGTTTGACCAGATTTAACCAATTTTTTTAAACAAACTGAAATTTGACCATATATTTTTTTCCTTTTGGAATTTGAGGATTCTAAAAAATTCCAAACAGGCCATAGGCCGTCTCCATCGGATGCGGATTTTTGTGCATAATTTTTTGATATATTATATGTTTTTTTCCGACATCGTATGCAAAAGTTATAGCCGTTTTACATTTTCCCTACACTTTTTGCAAAACATGTCCAAATTGTAGTTTTTAAATTTTCCTAACTAGTAGATGTAGTAATATAACTACCTCTCGAAGGATTTTATTTTTTGAAGTTTTTATCATTTTCTTTTGATTTTTTTCAGAACTGAAATGGCGACACACGGGGGGGGGGGGGGGGGGGTAGAGTTTGAAAATTGCCCTATAGTGTCGGTTTGTGTCACAAACCGGTACTATAGGTCTGACCCCTTTAGTACCGGTTCATGGCACGAACCGGTACTAAAGGTGATCGTGGGGCCTCGGCCTGACGCCAGCCTGCCACCACCCCTTTAGTACCGGTTCGGGCCACGAACCAGTACTAAAGGTTCAACACGAACCGGCATTAATGCAAATCCGTTCGAACCGGCACTAATGGTACCATTAGTACCGGGCCAAAATCAAACCGGCACTAATGTGCTTCACGTTTGACCCTTTTTCTACTAGTGAGACTTGGGTGCATTAGCAGCAGAATCATGAGTGGCAGAGTCATCATTGGTGGAGTAAGATGCAGCTTTGCGAAACTGGCCATCCAATGGACGAATGCCTTCATCAATGATCAGAGGTGCCTTGCCATTTTCATCAGCTGAGGTATAAGTCTGCTTGAGGACTTCAATCGGGGGCAAGTAGCTGAGGTGATTCTGAAAATCAGCCTTGTAGTTTAGTGAAGATCTTGTTCTGAGGAATCTCATAATCCAAGGAGCATAAGGCTTCAACTCAAACGGAGAGAGTGCAACATTTGCCAGAGTCCTCATGAAGAAATCATAATAATTGGTTGGAATGCTATGAATGATGTTGAATAGTAGATTCTTCATGATGCCAACTATTTCCTCATAGATGAGTCGTGGCCTTTGATGGGACTCATTGTCCTCGTTAGAATGCGATAGGCTGTTTTGGGCACATAGAGTAAGTCCTTTATGAGGAATTTGGTCCTTGGGGCTTGACCGGGCTTCGAAGGCTTCATTAACACTTGCATGTAATGAGCAGTGAGTTCAGGTTCTTGGTATAGGCAGCAAGCTCCTTCACTGGGTGGACTGATGGGCAGGGCGTGAAGCAATTCAGAGGCCGGTGCCTTATAATGAGTATTATCGGTCATCCAGTCCAAGACCCAGGAGTTGATATCTTCAGGATCACCTGTGATATGCAGTGTAGCATAGAATTGAAGAATAAGCTCTTCATTCCAATCAACAATGTTAGAGAAAAAGTTGAGGAGGCCTGCATCATGAAGCACACTGAGCACAGGAGTGAAACAAGGCAATGATTCCATGTCCACATGAGGAATATGCTCATGGTAGAAGATTTTGTCCTTGTTGAAAAGTAGCGAAGAATAGAAATTGGCCTGGCTGGTAGTCCAGAAGTGCTTCCTCCTAAGACGAGCAGAGTCATAAGGATTGTAGTCAGTGAAGAATACATGCTCGCCAAAGAAGTCATCAGCCTTGAATTTTTTTTTCTTTGAGAAGGGATCCTTTGGCTTGGGGTGAGGAGTGTCAGTCAATTGCATCACAACCTCAGGGATCTCAATCTCAGGTTCCACAGGCTGAGGAATTTCAGGTACTTCTTCAGTGGCAGCCTGGGACTTCAATTCTTCATTTACATGTTCATCGGCACTAGTGGCTGGAATTTCTTCATGGATGGACGGAGTTGCACGAGGTTCTTCAGATCCAATTTGGACTTCAGTAGTTACTGGGGACTGAGGAATTTGTTGAAGAGGTGTGAACAGAGGAGAGTTGGGGTGCTGACTTTCCCAAAAGTCATCATTCAGCACAGGCGTGGTGCATACAATGTCCACATCAACTTCTTCATCCATTTATTCAATGCCGGCCTCTTCAGAAGTGAACTGAGGCATGGGCGATGAGATAATTGGGGTTGAAGGGATTTCATGCACTCCAATTTCTTCATCCAACTGCTCTGACGAAGCAGCAGAGGGATTCTCTTCATCGGATTCACTTGGAATCACATATTCTTCATCAAAAGGAACAAGGTCCTTTGATGGCATGGTTGAGATAGGAACAACATCAATTGGGTTGGCAAATGAGCTGGTCAATGGCTTCCAGGAATGCCTCCGCACCGGCCAGTTGAATTCATCATCGATCTTGAGCCTGGCACGGAACCTGCTTGCAAACATCCTTACAAGCTTGGACCTGGAGAGTTGAAGGAGCTGAAGAAGCAACTCGATATTCAAGAGCGTATGGGTCTCATCCGACCAAGTTCTTCTCCATGGGGTTGTGGAGTTCTTTTTGTGAAGAAGAAGGATGGAACGGACCGACTTTGTGTCGACTACCGTCCATTGAACAAGAAGACTATAAAGAACAAGTACCCACTTCCCAACATCAACGAGCTGTTTGAACAACTCAAAGGTGCTCAAGTATTCTCCAAGCTTGATCTCCGTATGGGCTATCATTAGATTCTCATTCGTGAGCAAGATATCCCTAAGACAGCATTCAGAACAAGCTATGGTTCATATGAATACACTGTCATGTCTTTCGGCCTCGTCAACGCTCCTCCAACATTCTCTCGCATGATGAATTTCATCTTCAACGCCTACACAAATGACTTCGTCTTGGTCTACCTCGATGACATTTTGGTCTTTTCCAAGAACAAGGAGGATCATGCCAAGCACTTGCGTTTGGTGCTGGATAAACTCAGAGAACATCAGTTCTATGCCAAGTTTTCAAAGTGCGAGTTTTGGCTCGATGAGGTTCTCTACCTTGGACATATTATCTTTCCCAAGGGCATAGCGGTTAATCCTGAGAAGGTGTCTGCAATTGTGAATTGGGAACCACCTCAGAACGTGAAGCAACTCCGCAGTTTCCTTGGGCTCACAAGCTATTGTCGAAGGTTCATTGAGAACTTCTCTAAGATCGCGAAGCCTCTTTCCAACCTTCTCCAGAAGCACGTCAAGTACGTTTGGTCTCTTGAATGTGACATCGCTTTCAACACCCTGAAAGAGAAGTTAGTCACTGCTCCAGTTCTGACTCCTCCTGATGAATCCAAACCGTTTGAGGTCTTCTGTGATGCTTCTCTTCAAGGTCTTGGTGCAGTGTTGATGCAAGAGAAGAAAGTTGTAGCCTATACCTCTCGCCAGTTAAAGCCCAACGAAAAGAACTACCCCACTCATGACCTCGAGTTGGCGGCAGTTGTGCATGCTCTTTTAACTTGGAGACATCTCTTATTGGGAAGAAAAGTGGACATCTTCACTGATCATAAGAGTCTCAAGTACATCTTCACTCAGCCAAATCTCAACCTCAGGCAGACTCGTTGGGTCGAAATGATTCAAGAGTATAATCCGAGAATCGAATATACTCCAGAAAAGGCCAATGTAATTGCTGACACATTGAGCAGGAAGGCTTACTGCAACAGTTTGATTCTCAAGCCTTACCAACCCGAGCTTTGTGAAGCTTTCCGCAAACTCAATCTGCAAGTTGTTCCTCAAGGATTTCTGGCAAACCTCCAAGTCTCTCCTACTTTGGAAGATCAAATTCGCGAGGCTCAACTTCTTGATGCTTTGGTGAGGATTGGGATTGCCAAGAGTCAACCTAAGTACAAGTGCTATCGCCTTGATGACAAGGATACTCTATTCTTCGAGAATCGCATTGTTGTGCCTAAAGGTGACCTTCGTAAAGTCATTATGAACAAGGCTCACAATTCACTCCTCTCTATCCACCCTGGAAGTACAAAGATGTACCAGGACCTCAAGCAGTCATATTGGTGGACTCGAATGAAGCGTGAGATTGCTCAGTTCATGAATGAATGTGATGTCTGTAGAAGAGTGAAGGCAGAACACCAACGACCAGCTGGTCTCCTCCAACCTCTTGCCATTCCAGAATGGAAGTTTGACCATATTGAGATGGGCTTCGTGACTGGATTTCCAAAGTCCAAGCATGGCAATGATGCTATCTTCGTTGTCATTGACAAACTCACTAAAGTGGCTCATTTCCTTCCTATCAAAGAATCTATCACATCAGCTCAATTGGCAGAGCTATATACCTCCAGGATTGTCTCTCTGCACGGCATTCCACAGTTGATATCTTCAGATCGTCGCAGCATCTTCACCTCCAAGTTCTGGGATTCTTTTCAGAAGGCCATGGGCACCAACATCCGTTTCAGCACAGCTTTTCATCCTCAAACTAGTGGCCAAGTCGAGCGTGTCAATCAGATTCTTGAAGATATGCTCAGGGCTTGCGTCATCTCCTTCGGTATGAAGTGGGAAGATTTTCTTCCATATGCCGAGTTCTCCTACAACAATATCTTCCAAGCGAGTTCGGGCAAGGCCCCATTTGAGATTCTCTATGGCAGGAAGTGTCGTACTCCTCTTAACTGGTCAGAGACTGGTGAACGTCAACTTCTTGGAAATGACTTGATCACAGAGGCAGAAGAGATGTGCAAAGTCATTCGTGATAATCTCAAAGCCGCGCAATCGCGCCAAAAGAGCTACTATGATAGCAAGCATCGTGACTTGGCTTTCGAGATCGGAGACCATGTCTACCTCCGCGTCTCTCCAATGAAAGGTACTCGTCGCTTTGGTATCAAAGGGAAGCTTGCCCCTAGATACGTGGGTCCTTTCAAGATCGTTAGCAAGAGAGGCGGTCTCGCCTATCAACTTGAGCTTCCGTCCAACTTTGCAAACGTGCACGACGTGTTCCGTGTCTCTCAACTCCGCAAGTGCTTCAAGACTCATGACCGCACCGTCAACTTCAAAGACATTGATCTCCAAGAAGACCTTTATTATCGTGAGCACCCCGTTGCTATTCTTGAAGAAACTGAGCGCAAGACTCGCAACAAGTCTATCAAATTCCTCAAAGTCAAGTGGTCACATCATTCCGACCGTGAAGCCACCTGGGAATGCGAGGATCACCTCCGTTCTGAGTACACGGAGTTTTTCCAGTCCTAGATCTCGGTACGAGATCCTTTCGTAGTGGTGGCGTGTTGTAACACCCCGGATGTAACCTACCTTAGTTATATTCCAACTCTTGCCATTTTCGGCACTAAGTTATGTTATTTTCCTCGTTGTCGGGTTTTTGTCTCCATGTGTTTTGTCTTTGTCATGCATCTCATAACATGCCATCATGTGCATTGCATTTGCATACGTGTTCGTCTCATGCATCTGAGCATTTTCCCCGTTGTCCGTTTTGCATTTTGGCGCTCCTATGTCCTCCGGTGTCCCTTTCTACCTCTTCTCGTGTGCGGGTGTTAAACGTTTTCGGATTGTACCAATACTTGTCATGCGGACTTGGTTTACTACCGGTAGATCGCCTGTCAAGTTTCGTGCCATTTGGACTTCGTTTGATACTCCAACGGTTAACCGAGGGACCGAAAAGGCCTCGTGTGTGTTGCAGCCCAACACCCCTCCAAAGTGGCCCAAAACCCACCTAAACCTCCTCCATCATCTAGAGCGTTCGATCACGATCGCGTGGCCGCAAACCGCACCTCATTTGGAGCTTCCTAGCTCCCTCTACCTCTATAAATAGATCCCCCCCCCCCGAAATTTTCGGACAAACCCTAGCGAAATCCCCTCCTCGCACGCCGGACAAAGTTCTCACCGACAGACGTGTCCGTTTCGTCCCATTGCCGCCACGTGTCGCTACGTGGTTCGCCCGGCCGCCGCCCCACTTCGCCGGCACGGGAGCCCGCGACCGGCCCCCGCGGCCCACGTCGCCCGCCGCCACCGACCGCGCGCCCCGCGCCTCCCTCCTTGCCACGCGCCGCCTCTCCTTCACCGGCCACCGGCGACCTCGCCTCGCCGGCGACCTCGCCGCCTCACCGGACCGCCGCCTCCACCGACCACTCCTCGCCGCCCAAGTCCGCTGCGCCGCCCCACTACTCCGGCCGCGCCTCGACGTCGACGCCCGCAAGGCCGGCGAGCTTCTTCCACTACTCCGGCGACCCCCCTCTTCTCCGGAGAACCTCGGGTGACGTGCGCTGCTACAGTACCGCCAGATTTGAGATCCAGATTCGGTTGACTTTCCCCCCGAACCCTAAATTTTTGCAATCTTTGACGCATCACAACTTCCTCATCGTAGCTCTGATTCGTGCGAGTAGCATATCAAAATGTTCGTCTCGACGAGTACAACATTCCATCTCATTGCATCATTCTCATTTGAGCTCATCTTGATGCCCGAAATGCTGTTGGAAGAGGGCTGTGATGATAATTTCAGGTCTGTTTCAGCAAATGCACTTTTGTCATTTTTTTCATGTTTAATGTGTGCATGCTATGATCCTGAGCTCTACATGTGTTTTGAACAATGCCATGTCATCTTTACAGGGGTGTATGCCATGTATTTTTTTGATCTTCGTGGTGACTAGCACAAGCATGCAAAGTAGCTTACTCAATGATGCTGATTTCAGGGACTTAGAATTTCACTAAGTCCTTGCCCTGTCATTATTTTTATGCCATATGTTCATGTTGTTTCCTAGTGATCCGTGCCTCTTTTGAGCATGATCAGTAAGGATGTTTTGTAGATAATGTTGTCCTCTATCCATCCATGTCTTTGTTTGCAATTATGGAGCACCCTAGCTTGAGTCAACCGAGCTCTACTTTTGCTATAAAATGTTCCTGGCAGATTGTTAACATGTTTAGCAATTTTGCCGAGCTTGTTGTTGTTGATCCGTGCATGCTATGTTGTTGTTCTTGCCATGTCTAGCTTCCATGCTATGTATATTTGCTGGGTGTATGCTTATTTTGTCATGCAATGCCTCGTAGTGAGTGCATCGAGCTCGTAAACATGCCTACTCGTTATCTGTTTTGCCATGCTCCAGTTTTTCACTAAGTCTGAATCTGTTTATGTTTTTGCTATGTTCACATGCTTGCAATTGTATTTTCTGATCCCATTTTGGCTTATGGTCACTAAGGGACTTTTGTTATATGCTTTGAGTATTTTCATGCCATGCCTTTCTTTTCCATGATATGTTCCTGTAGCATGTAGTTTTCGTGCTCTAAACTTTGCTTCCTGCTGATAAATTCCTGACATGTTGTTAATTTCACTAAGTCTGAAACCTGTTATCATTTGCACTTTTGCCATGCTTGTTTGAACCTGTTAATGAGTGAATTAGCCGTAGCTCAGTGTTCATATTTTGTCAAGCATCATGAGTGGATCCCTGCCATGTATTTTGTTGTCATGTTGGAGTGCTGTAGCATGTTGTTCTTGATGCATTTAGATGATCTCGTGCTGATTATCGCAGACCGGTGCCATATTTGTTTTGCTTGCCATTTCCAAACCGTGTATCCGATTCCGGTGATCTTTATTTCTTTTTCGACCGAAATCACCTCACCTTTCCAGTGGCACTCTTAGATTTCCAAGTTGAGGCCAGGTTCAATCATTCCTTTCCAAATCATGCCTATGCATCACATATCGCATCCCGCATATCATACCATGTTTGCGTCATGTTGCTTGAGTATTGCACATGGTTGATTGTGTTCCTTGTTGTTCTTGCTTGGGTAGAGCCGGGAGACGAATACGTGAATGAGGAGCCCGTTGAGTACACTTATGAGGATCAGGACAATTTTGAGAACTTTGCAGGCAAGATGACCATACCCTCGAAATCACTTCTATCTTTGCTTGCTAGATGCTCGCTCTTTTGCTATGCCTATGCTTCGATACCTACCACTTGCTTATCATGCCTCCCATATTGTTAAGCCAAGCCTCTAACCCACCTTGTCCTAGCAAACCGTTGTTTGGCTATGTTACCATTTTGCTCAGCCCCTCTTATAGCGTTGCTAGTTGCAGGTGAAGATTGGAGTTTGTTCCTTGTTGTAACATGTTCATTGTTGGGATATCACAATACTATCTTGTTTATCTTAATGCACATATATACTTGGTAAAGGGTGGAAGGCTCGGCCTTATGCCTGGTGTTTTGTTCCACTCTTGCCGCCCTAGTTTCCGTCATATCGGTGTTATGTTCCCGGATTTTTGCGTCCTTACACGGTTGGGTTATAATGGGAACCCCTTGACAGTTTACTTTGAATAAAACTCCTCCAGCAAGGCCCAACCTTGGTTTTACCATTTGCCTCACCACCACCCACTTTTCCCTTGGGAGTCGCACTCCCGAGGGTCATCTTATTTTAACCCCCCCGGGCCAGTGCTCCTCTGAGTGTTGGTCCGAACTGAGCTGCCTGTGGGGCCACCTCGGGGAAACTTGAGGGTTGGTTTTACTAGTAGCTAGTCTCATCTGAGTGTGCCCTGAGAATGAGATATGTGCAGCTCCTATTAGGATTTGTCGGCACATTCGGGCGGCTTGGATGGACTTGTTTTACCATTGTCGAGATGTCCCCATTTGAGTTCGGGCAAGGCCCCATTTGAGATTCTCTATGGCAGGAAGTGTCGTACTCCTCTTAACTGGTCAGAGACTGGTGAACGTCAACTTCTTGGAAATGACTTGATCACAGAGGCAGAAGAGATGTGCAAAGTCATTCGTGATGACCATACCCTCGAAATCACTTCTATCTTTGCTTGCTAGATGCTCTCTCTTTTGCTATGCCTATGCTTCGATACCTACCACTTGCTTATCATGCCTCCCATATTGTTAAGCCAAGCCTCTAACCCACCTTGTCCTAGCAAACCGTTGTTTGGCTATGTTACCGTTTTGCTCAGCCCCTCTTATAGCGTTGCTAGTTGCAGGTGAAGATTGGAGTTTGTTCCTTGTTGTAACATGTTCATTGTTGGGATATCACAATACTATCTTGTTTATCTTGATGCACATATATACTTGGTAAAGGGTGGAAGGCTCGGCCTTATGCCTGGTGTTTTGTTCCACTCTTGCCGCCCTAGTTTCCGTCATATCGGTGTTATGTTCCCGGATTTTTGCGTCCTTACACGGTTGGGTTATAATGGGAACCCCTTGACAGTTTGCTTTGAATAAAACTCCTCCAGCAAGGCCCAACCTTGGTTTTACCATTTGCCTCACCACCACCCAATTTTCCCTTGGGAGTCGCACTCCCGAGGGTCATCTTATTTTAACCCCCCCCCCCGGGCCAGTGCTCCTCTGAGTGTTGGTCCGAACTGAGCTGCCTGCGGGGCCACCTCGGGGAAACTTGAGGGTTGGTTTTACTCGTAGCTAGTCTCATCTGAGTGTGCCCTGAGAATGAGATATGTGCAGCTCCTATTAGGATTTGTCGACACATTCGGGCGGCTTGGCTGGACTTGTTTTACCATTGTCGAGATGTCTTGTAACTGGGATGCCGAGTCTGATCGGATTGTCTTGGGAGAAGGAATATCCTTCGTTGACCGTGAGAGCTTGTGATGGGCTAAGTTGGGACTCCCCTGCAGGGATTTAAACTTTCGAAAGCCGTGCCCGCGGTTATGGGCAGATGGGAATTTGTTAATGTCCGGTTGTAGATAACCTGAAACTTAACTTAATTTAAATGCATCAACCGCGTGTGTAACCGTGATGGTCTCTTCTCGGCGGAGTCCGGGAAGGGAACACGGTGTTGGAGTAATGCTTGACGTAGGTTGTTCGAAGATCACTTCTTGATCATAGTTGTTCGACCGTGCCTTTGCCTTCTCTTCTCGCTCTCTTTTTCATGTGTTAGCCACCAAATATGCTAGTCGCTTGCTGCAGCTCCACGTCATACATTTACCCTTCCTATAAGCTTAAATAGTCTTGATCGCGAGGGTGTGAGATTGCTGAGTCCCCGTGACTCATAGATTCCTTCCAAAACCAGATGCAGGGACCGATGATACCACTCCAGGTGATTCAACTGAGCTCAAGTGGTTGTTCGAAGAGGACTCAGGACGATACTACGTGTCTTTCCCAGATGATCAGTAGTGGTGCCCAGTTGGGGCGATCGGGGACTTTGTCGCATTTGGGGGTTGATCTTTATTTTGGTTTCATAGTCGGACCTTGAGTGTATTGGATGAATGTCATGACTTATTTATGTATTTGTGTGACGTGGCGAGTGTAAGCCAACTATGTACCTTTCCCTTTATTTATTTACATGGTTTGTTGTGAAGATTACCTCACTTGAGACATTGCTTTCAATGCGGTTATGCCTCTAAGTCGTGCTTCGACATGTGGGAGATATAGCCGCATCGAGGGCATTACATTGAGATAGGAACAATATCAATTGGGTTGGCAAATGAGCTGGTCAATGGCTTCATCTTCTTCGGGGCTGAAGAATCTGATGAAGTTGATGCCTTACTTTTCTTCACTGCTGCACGCTCTGCAGCCTTGGTCTTCTTCACATCTGATGCAGATGGAAGTATCGAAGTTGGTGTAGGCGCAGGAGGAGCAGAGGAATTTGGTTGAATTTCTTGAGGCGCAACTAATGCAGTTGCCCTGACGTCTTCACTTTCTTCAGGCACAACTCTAGTGGTTGCCCTGGCAGTTTCTCCAGTGGCTGGAATGCAGTCATCAGCCCTGGAATTAGCATTTTCTTCAGCAGCCTGATTGTCATCAGCGGTGCTGTCATTATCTTCGGTAGGCCGAGCAGATGCTTCAGCCTGAGGAATTTCCTGTTGTGTTGGGTTTGTAACATTTGAAGTGAAGTTGTCAGCGAGTTTCACAAAACGAACCTTGGCTCCCAGTGAATCAGCATGGTATGCGTCAAATTTATCACTGAGTTTCTTAATCTCAGACTGATTATTGACGAGTTCTTCAGTTGTCATAGAGACAACGTTTTTCTTCAAGTAACGCCCCTTTTTGTACTGCGCTTTCTTGATCTGCCTGGCCTTCTCAAACTTCCATTTTTCTTCTTGTATGAAGTGAGTCAACATATGGCTTTGGCCAGGAGTCAGCTTGAAATCAGGCATAGGAGTATTTGGGTCCTTGTGCCATAGGTCAATGTACTCAAGGATCAACTTTGGATCCAAAAGCGGAGGCACACTTGTGCCCTTGGCTCTAGCGGCCTTGACCTGCCTGTCTCTAATGATTTCTGCAAGTTCATCATCATCAGCTTCGTCTTCATCTGACGGCACTTGAAAAGCGACTTGCTTCTTTTGAGGACTTGGTCAAGAGCCTCGTCCAACAGTTGCCTTGGTCTTCAATAGAGTGGGACCAGTTAAAGAATGTAGTGGTGCTGAGGAACTAGCAGATGCTCCTAAGGCAATAGAGATGCCCGTCATCCTTTGGCATGTGGCGAGATGCGCATGTGCTAAGGATTTGGTCGGAGCAGCTAAGGATTTGGCGGAGGTGCTGAGAATTTTGAAGTGGGAGCAGCTTGAGGAGTTGGCCGTGAGGGCTTTGAAGAATCTGGCCGTGAGGGCAATGCTGAGGAACTTGGCCGTGAGGGCATTGCTGAGGAACTTGGCCGTGAGGGCATTGCCGGTGAAGCACTTGGCTTGTGAGCAGGCTTCTTTGTCATGGCCTTCTTTGGCTTGCTTGTAGAGGCCTCAGCAGTGGCAGCAGCAGCAGCAGAGTCTTCATTGAATTTCCTCACTGCTTCTCTTGCTTGTCTGGCCAACTTGGCCTGGTGCTTGGCCCATTCATTAGGATAATCCTCACCACGCTTGAGGCTGGTGGGATCTGCTTCTTGGCCAGGTGCCAATGGAGGTCTTGGGCATGGAGGATTTAGAGATAATTTCTTCATGTACTTGGGAGTAACATACCTGTACTCCCTCCACTCTCTTGCCCATCTCCTCTCTATTCTTTGAATGCGCACTTTGCGCTCATTCTTGGTTTCCTTTCCATGAGTGGCCTCATCAGGAGTGCAATAGTCCTTGTATATGTCATTAGGGATCTCAAAAGCAGTATTGACCTCAGGCCTCTTTCCTCCCTTCTATGGCTTCCTTCCATCAGCCATTTTCTTCAGATGGGGAATTTGAACAATGGAATTATTTGAAGATGTATGCAACTTTTCTTCGAGGAACGCTGCAAATGAGTTAAGTTGATGAGAACCTAGTGATTCAGCAGCTGCCATGAGTACCTGTGAACAGAGTATAGTTGCGAGGAATATGGAGAGGTCATATGCGTTCTCAGAGTTTTTTTAAAAAGAAGCAAGTTTGAGGAATTTGACTAGATGAGTCTTGAAGAATTTCACTAAATGTTCTTTGTCTTAGGTTCCAGAGATGTATACATTGAAAATCCACACATTTGAGGAATATTGAAGAAAAATATAGCTTTAGAGAAATGAATCAAGAACAGATGACATGTGAGGTGTTCAGTGCGTGATGAATTTGAAGTATAAACACCTTTGAAGATTTTGTAGTTATCATTTGAATCAAAGAGGGCAGTAAAAGTAACTTTTAATTATCCTGGACGAAGAACACGACAAACTAAGAGGTTTAGATGTGAAGTTCGTCAGTTTAGATCTTCCACGCCCTAACTTGGCAGAGGAAGACAGCTACGGCAGCGGCGGAGTGAAGAAATCCATAGCCGGTGCGAGTACGACGGCGACGAAATTGAGGCAGTGAAGCTCTTCCTCACCGATGACGATGAAGTACCGGCGGTGCTAGGGTTTGAGAAGCTCGAGCTGGGGTGAGAACGAGTGGAGTAAAAGTGAAGTGAGGAAGGGAAGGGGTATTTATATCCACGGTGAAAAAACTGTCCGCCCAAAGAAATTGGACGAATGTGCCCCTGACCCTTCTCATTCGTTTGACATGTGTCACCCACGTACTGAGAAGTGGAGATCGTGTGAGATCATGGGTGAATGGATAAGTGTTGTCGTGGGATGTGGAACGGTTTGAGCGGCAAAGCCGAAAATTTAGATAAGATAGGTTTTAAAGTTCCGTTCGCAATTTCTTCGGCTGATGAGGACATAGTGAAGATTTTGAACGAGTTTCAAATAGAACGCACATGAAGAATTTGTGAATAGAGTGGGTTGAGTTTAGCATAGAGGGGGAAGGGTCCAATCGCATTCACTTAGCGGAACAAGCAACTTGAAGTAATAGCAATAAGTGAATGCTGTAGAGGGCATAAACTCATATATATATATATCCAATGAAGAAAAATGACGGAAATGATGAAGACAATGCAAATTGAAAAACAACTGAGGAATTTCAAAGAACTGAGGAAAAGCTCAATTGAAGATTTTCAACATTTTGTGGTGGCGTGACCCACCATATAAGAATGATGATTTCAGACACCGCGTACAATTGTTGTAGGGTTCTGAGAATTAAATTCTTCGTTAATTTCTTCACACTTAGAGTGTTAGTCTTCATTGATTGAAGAAAAACGTTTCTTCATGTGTTGCACATCTAAGTCATCAATTTTGCATAAGTGTTAGGATGGCTGTCCTTTTTAAAGAACATTCGAAGATTCTAGGATATTTAGCTCACACCACAACTTGCTAAATCTCTTCTCATCCAAGGGCTTAGTGAAGATATCGGCTAGCTGTTCTTCAGTCTTCACATGCTCAATAGAGATGTCGCCCTTCAACACATGATCACAAAGAAACTGATGATGAATCTGAATGTGCTTTGTCTTCGAGTGCTGAACTGGGTTATGAGCAATCTTGATGGCACTTTCATTGTCACAGTAGAGTGGCACATTCTTCACGTTGACGCCGTAGTCCTTGAGAGTTTGCTTCATCCATAGCAGTTGAGCACAGCAAAAACCAGCAGCAATGTACTCAGCTTCAGCAGTAGACAGTGATACGCAGTTCTGTTTCTTCGAGGACCAACAAACCAAAGATCGTGCAAGAAAATGGCATGTGCCAGATGTTGACTTGCGATCCACACGATCACCAGCATAGTCAGAGTCTGAAAATCCAATGAGATCAAAAGCAGAGCCCTTGGGGTACCATAATCCAAGTGTTGGTGTGTGAGCTAGATATCGAAGAATATGCTTCACAGCCTTATGGTGTGATTCCTTCGGTGTAGCTTGAAATAAGGCACACATGCAAACACTAAGCATAATATCTGGCCTAGATGCATCTAGGTACAACAAAGAACCAATCATGGAGCGGTATACCTTTTGATTGAAGTCAATACCATTTTCATCAGTGCATAGAAGGCCATTTGTGGGCATAGGGATTTTGACTCCTTTGCAATCTTGCATGCCGAATTTCCTCAGTACATTCTTGAGATATTTCTCCTGAGATATGAATATGCCATTGCGTTGTTGACGAATTTTAAGACCTAAGAAGAATTTCAATTCTCCCATCATAGACATTTGATATTCTTCACTCATCATATAGGCAAATTCATCAGTATAATGTTGGTCAGTCCAGCCAAAGATAATATCATCAACATATATTTGGCACACAAACAATTCACCATCATAAGATTTAGTGAAAAGAGTTGGGTCAAGTGAACCGGGTTTGAAGCCTTTCTTCATGAGGAATTCCTTCAAAGTATCATACCATGCCCGTGGCGCCTGCTTGAGGCCATAGAGGGCCTTATTGAGTCTGAAGACTTTGTCAGGATGCTTTGGATCTTCAAAACCTGGGGGTTGAGCAGCATACACTTCTTCCTCAAGCTTACCATTGAGAATGCACTTTTCACATCCATTTGATATAAAGTGATATCATGATGGTTAGCATAAGCAAGTAATATGTGAATAGCTTCAAGTCTAGCAACAGGTGCAAAAGTTTCATCGAAATCAATTCCTTCAACATGTGTGTAGCCTTGAGCTACAAGCCATGCCTTATTCCTCACCACAAGGCCATTTTCATCTTGCTTGTTGCGGTAGATCCACTTTGTGCCGATGATATTGTGCTTGCGAGGATCTGGACGTTTGACCAATTCCCAGACGTTGTTGAGCTCGAGTTGATGTAATTCCTCTTTGTCGGTGTCAAAACCGGTGGATCTCGGGTAGGCGGTCCCGAACTGTGCATCTAAGGCGGGTGGTAACAGGAGGCAGGGGACACGATGTTTACCCAGGTTCGAGCCCTCTTGATGGAGGTAATACCCTACGTCCTGCTTGATTGTTCTTGATAATATGAGTAGTACAAGAGTTGATCTACCACGAGATCAGAGAGGCTAAACCCTAGAAGCTAGCCTATGGCATGATTGTATGTTGTCCTACGGACTAAAACCCTCCGGTTTATATAGACACCGGAGGGGGCTAGGGTTACACAAGGTCGGTTACAAAGGAGGAGATATACATATCCGTATTGCCTAGCTTGCCTTCTACGCCAAGTAGAGTCCCATCCGGACACGGGACGAAGTCTTCAATCTTGTATCTTCATAGTCCAATAGTCCAGCCAAAGGATATAGTCCGGCTGTCCGGAGACCCCCTAATCCAGGACTCCCTCACTCTTGCATAGCTTGAATCCACTCAGGCTCCAGAAATGCTTCATCTACCTTAGTGGGCTCTGTGATAGAGACGAAAGCAAAGTGCCCACAAAAGTTAAATAAATGTGAAGCTCTTGAGCATGTGAGAGTACCTGGAATGTTGGTGTCGCTGATGATTTTCTCAATTTGCACTTCATTTGCGACGCGAGGATGAGCGGGTTGACGTTGAGGAATTTGATCAGCATTTTCTTCAGCACCATTTTCCTCAGGTGCATTAGCACGACGTTCTTCATGCTCTGGAACAACTTCTTCAGCTGATTCTTCAGTAGGAATAACATCCTCTGTAGCCTTGAGCTTAATAGATTCCTCAGGGGGGTATTTCATCCGTCACAGGAGGTAGGTGCTCTCTTTGCGAGCCATTAGTCTCATCGAACCGCACATCTACAGTTTCAACAACCTTCTGATGACAGGTGTTGAAGACTCTGTAGGTGTGCGAATCCTTACCATAACCGAGCATAAAACCTTCATGTGCTTTCGGTGCAAATTTAGAACTATAATGAGGATCTCTAATCCAACATTTAGCACTGAAGAATTTGCAATAACTCACATTGGGTTGCTTGTCAGTGAGAAGTTCATATGTTGTCTTCTTGAAGAATTTGTGAAGATATACCCTGTTGATGATGTGGCATGCAGTATCAATTGCCTCAGGCCAGAAGCGAGGAGGCGTCTTGTACTCATCAAGCATAGTGTGGGCCATCTCAACAAGAGTCCTGTTCTTGCGCTCCACGACGCCATTTTGCTGAGGAGTATAAGGAGCAGATAACTCATGAGTAATACCAAGTTCATCAAGATAGTCATCAAGGCCAGTGTTCTTGAACTCAGTTCCATTATCACTCCTGATGTGCTTGATCTTCACACCAAAGTTAGTTGAAGCCCTCGAGGAAAGTCGTTTGAAGACTTCCTGCACTTCAGTTTTGTAAGTGATAATATGGACCCATGTATATCGAGAGTAATCATCAACAATGACAAAGCCATATAAAGATGCAACATTGGTAAATGTGGCATAGTGAGTAGGGCCAAAGAGATCCATGTGAAGCAATTCAAATGGTCAAGTAGTAGTCATGATAGTCTTTGCTGGATGCTTGGCCTTGGTCATCTTTCCAGCTTCACAGGCTTCGCATAAGTGATCCTTGAGGAATTTGACATTTTCAATGCCAATGACATGCTTCTTCTTCGTGAGCGTGTGCAGATTGCTCATGCAAGCATGACCAAGTCGTCGATGCCATAGCCAGCCTTCTGAAGCTTTTGCAAGAAGACATGTAGCAGGTTGTGGTGCTGTAGAGAAATCAACAATATACAAATCTCCTCTCCTAAAGCCTTCGAAGACTTTGGAATTGTTAGTTTCCATGATCACAACACAACGGTACTTGCCAAAGACAACCACCATATCAAGATCACAAAGCATTGAGACAGACATGAGGTTGAACCCTAAGGACTCGACAAGCATGACTTTGTCCATGTGTCGATCCTTTGAGATTGCAACCTTACCTAGACCCAATACCTTACTTTTGCCTTTGTCAGCGTAGGTGATATGCTTCAGATGTGATGGAGATAAAGCAAAGTCCATCAATAAGCTCATATCACCAGTCATGTGATTTGTACATCCACTATCGAGGACCCACTCAGTGGCTTTGGGTTGATCATCCTTCAGTGCAACTTACGAACTCATATACTTCATCAGTGAAGAATATGGTATCAACTTCATCAGACAATAGAACAGATAAAACAGTATGAGGATGTGAGAAATGAAAATTCATTTCTTCATGAATAGCTTGCGTCCTTTCAAGCATATTCAGGTCTCCAACAAATTCTTCAGACGATTAAGTTCGTTTGGAGACCTAACCCTGCATAAGAGATTAGTTCTTTTTATTCACCACCCACATCTGAAGGGGTGGCAAAGAGTTCATCATTTTGCGAGCTCCATAAGAGAAAGGTGGCATAGATGCAATCCACTTCGTTACACATAAGAGGGGTTAGGATAAGCATAAGAGTAGGCAGAGAAATTCTTCGAGGACTTATGGACATAATGATTTGATGAATAATGCACATATCCATTATTCTTAGATCTTCCCTGAGAAACAGACGGGTTAGCATGATGATGTTCATATGAGGACTTTGATCCTTTTGAGGAATTTGATCCATGAGAGGAGTTTGGTCCATATGAGGACTTGGATCCATATGAAGAATTTGGTCCATATGAAGAATTTGATCTGGGGTTCCTATTCTTCACAGGTGGTGTCATGATGACACTTACCTGAAGATTTTCAAGGCACCTTTTGGGAACCCATATTTTCTTCATAGGAGGACCGTTCCTGCAGTTAGTGCCAACATATCTAGCAAATACTTCACCATTTTGATTTTTGAACAGTTTATAGTTAGAGTCAATGGACTCATCAGAAGAATATGAAGATTCACATGTAAAGCCAGATAAAGTAGATGGATCCACTGAAGGTCCCTTTGCAGCAACCCATGAGGTTTTGGGATACTGCTCAGGTTTCCAATAGGTCCCATCAGCATTGATTTTCCTCTCAAAGGCAATACCCTCTTTCCTAGGGTTCCTGTTGAGGATCTGCCTTTTAAGCACGTCACAAAGAGCCTGATGCCCCTTGAGGCTTTTGTACATGCCTGTCATATACAATTCCTTCTGCCATGCATCATTAGTGATACTAGCAATGTCCTCAGATGAGGAATTAGTGATAGCAGAGGTAGTTGAAGAATTTGCAGCAATGGAAGTATTTGAGCATTCAGGTGAAGAATTAACAGTTTCACGTTCAATGCACTTCAAACATGGAGGAACAAATTCATCCTGAGTAGCGCTGATCTGTGGAGCAAGTAATGAATCACGCTCCTTCTGAAGATCTTCATAACTCACTCTCAGCTTCTCAAGATCTTGCTTTCTTTAAAGAAATTCATAAGAAAGCTTCTCATGATCAGATAGGAGAGTGTTATGATGAGCTTGAAGATTATCAAACTTGGACTGAAGTCTCTGAAGATTTTCAGTCAAGATTTTAGTGCGATCCATTTCCTCGCCTAACATATCATCGCTTTTATCTAGCATATTTTGAACCTTTTCAATAGCCTTTTGCAGTTTCACAGCAATCTTAGCAAGTTTAGAATAGCTGGGTTTGAGGTTTTCATCAGATTCATTCTCACTAGATTCGGATGGGGGATATTTGAGTACCTTTGAGCCTTTTGCCATGAAGCAATAGGTGGGAGTGTAGTCCTCATCGCCTTCATCAGTGGTGTTGGGGAGGTCCTTTTCTTCAGAGTTGAAGATGGACTTGCTTACGAACGCGGTAGCGAGGGCTAGGCTTGCCACACCAGAGTATGACTCCTCAGATTCCTCTTCTTCCTCATTTTCCTCAGATTCAGCCTCAGAATCCATTTCCTTGCCAATGAATGCTCGAGCCTTCTTGGAGCTGCTCTTCTTGTGAGATGAGGACCTTGAGGGTCTTGATGACGAGGACTTTGAAGATTTCTTCTTCTTCTTCTTTGAATCATCAGAACTGTAATCCTTGTACTTCTTCTTCTTCGATTCCTTTTCCCACTGAGGACAATCTTGAATGTAGTGTCTAGGTTTTTTACATTTATGGCAGAGTCTCTTCTTGTAATCATGGGATGAGGAATCTAATCTCAAGTCACCACCTCTTGAGGATTTACCAAAACGACCACATCTTGAAAACTTTTGGAACTTCCTCACGAGCATTGCTAGCTCCTGGCTCAGATCTTCAGGGTCACCAAGGCTGCTGTCAGAATCTTCACCATCAGATTTGGATACTGCCTTGGCCTTTAGAGCCCGTGATCTACCATAACTTTGTCCATAGAGATCTCTCTTCTTAGCAAGCTGGAACTCATGAGTGTTTAGTCTCTCGAGGATATCAGCGGGATCAAGTGACTTGTAGTCTCCACGTTCATGTATCATCAATGCCAGGGTATCAAATGAGGAATCAAGCGATCTCAGCAATTTCTTCACCACCTCATGGTCGGTGATATCAGCGGCACCAAGTGCTTAAAGCTCGTTTGAGATGTCAGTGAGGCGACCGAAGGTTTGCTGAACATTTTCATTGTCGAGTCTTTTCAAGCGGTTGAAGAGATTTCAAAGAACGTCAACTCGAGAGTCACGTTGTGTTGAGACTCCCTCATTGACCTTGGACAGCCTATCCCAGATAAGCTTAGCTGTCTCCAGAGCACTCACTCTGCCATACTGCCCTTTGCTCAGATGGCCACATATGATATTCTTCGCCTGAGAGTCGAGTTGCTTGAATCTCTTCACATCAGCAGCATTGATGGTGGGAATGACAGAGGGAACACCATTCTCCACAACGTACCAGAGATCGTTATCAATCCTCAAGATGCATGCGCATCTTATTCTTCCAGTAGGGGTAGTTCGTCCCATCGAAGGTAGGACACGTAGTAGAAACCTTGATCATACTTGTGGTCGACATAACTAAAACTCCAGGTGGTTAAACCAAAATCACACAGAACAAGGGAGTACCTTGCTCTGATACCAACTGAAAGTGCGTTATATCGACTAGAGGGGGGTGAATAGGCGATTTTTATGAATTCTTCACTAAGGAATTTTCGGGTGAGGAAATTCCTGAGTGAAGAACTACTTGCAGCGGAATAAGTACTCAGAAGTAAACATAGCAGTGCATGAGCATGGTCTCCATGATGAAATGAAAACACGTACAGAGTACAGAAAGCGTAAACATATGATAACACAGGATAAGACAAACAGGCTGAAGAAAATTGAACTGAGGAAATTGAGAAAGTCTTCAGTCAAAGTTTTCAAACAGATATGAACAAGCACTCAACACATAAAAGAGGAAATGGAAGGGTTGAGGAAATGGAACCAGGTAACTTGGTGAAGACAATGATTTGGTAGACCAGTTCCAACAGCTGTGACGGTTGTATGTGTGGTTAGGGCGGCTAGGTATTTAAACCTGAGGACACACAGTCCCGGGCACCCAGTCCTGAACACGCAGCTCAGGACACTCAGTCCTCACCATATTCCCCTTGAGCTAAGGTCACACAGACCTCGCCCAATCACTCGTGGTAAGTCTTCAGGT
Source organism: Triticum urartu (assembly GCF_056163025.1). NCBI lineage: Eukaryota > Viridiplantae > Streptophyta > Magnoliopsida > Poales > Poaceae > Triticum > Triticum urartu. The sequence goes on from NC_141877.1 coordinate 117,322,905, forward strand.
GACTTCCAAACCTTCACAGACTTGGTCACTCGGCGACCCATGATTTCCTCTTAGATGCTCTAGACCATGACGCCTAACCGTCTGGAAGATCCATAGTCTTCAAAGGTAACAAGCGTCGGATCCACGCATGATCAATCTCTTTAGTGATGCTCAATCACCTTGGGTTTGTAGGTGTTTGGGTTTGGGTTTTCCTCACTTAATGATTTTCACTCAAAGTCCTCGGAGGATGGGATGCTCTCAAATGACAAGTGTCAGTTTCTCTCGGAGTAGCCAACCAGCTAGTGGTTGTAGGGGGCGGCTATCTATAGCCTAGGGAGCAGCCCGACATGATAAGACATAAATGCCCTTCAATGATATGACCGTTAAGTGGGTAGATATTTCAGGACAGCTGACGCATAGCACAACAACGGTCGGAATTTAGAGTATAAAATTTCTCAGGGCAATCATGTTCCTCATTGTGTAGGCAATCCGTACTGGCAAATTCCTAACTCCTCAGTCAGAACAAATTCCTTAGAGAAATAAGAACTTCGTCTCTGTCACTGAAAAAATTTGACTGAACTGTATGAGATTTCCAATGGCTTCACTCAAAAGGATTGGTAGGTAGGATTTGAGTTGAGCATCACATGGAAATTTTTCCTTAGAATTTCCCCGACCCCCTTTAACAGTACGGTGTTTCCTATGACTCAAGAAAGAAAAAATGAAACTGCGAAAACAAAAGTCTTCACCCTTCATGTTCCTCGAATGAATACCAAGTCTTCAGGATTACACCAATTTCTTCACGTTCAAAGTCTTCAGAAAGACTTCAAAAATCCAAAGTCTTCGGTCGAAGAACTTCATTTTTAGGGGTCGACTTTCTCTGTAAATATCAAACTCCTCATAGACTTATAGACCTGTGTACGCTCATAAACACATTAGTCCCTTAACCTATAAGTCTTCAATACACCAAAATCACTAAGGGGCGCTAGATGCACTTACATAATCTAGATTATTGATTCTAGTGCAAGTGGGAAACTGAAGGAAATGTGCCATAGAGGCAATAATAAAGTTGTTATTTATATTTCCTTATATCATGATAAATGTTTATTATTCATGCTAGAATTGTATTAACCGGAAACTTGATACATGTGTGAATACATAGACAAAACAAAGTGTCCCTAGTCTGCCTCTACTTGACTAGCTCGTTTATCAAAGATGGTTAAGTTTCCTGACCATAGACATGTGTTGTCATTTGATTAATGGGATCACATCATTAGGAGAATGATGTGATGGACAAGACCCACCCGTTAGCTTAGCATAATGATCGTTAAGTTTTATTGCTATTGCTTTCTTCATGAATTATACATATTCCTCTAATTATGAGATTATGCAACTCCCAAACACCAGAGGAACACCTTGTGTGCTATCAAATGTCACAACGTAACTGGGTGATTATAAAGATGCTCTACAGGTGTCTCCGAAGGTGTTTGTTGGGTTGGCATAGATCGAGATTAGGATTTGTGGGCCCTCTCAGTAATGCACATCACTATAAGCCTTGCAAGCAATGTGACTAATGAGTTAGTTGCGGGATGATGCATTACGGAACGAGTAAAGAGACTTGCCGGTAACGATATTAAACTAGGTATGATGATACCGACGATCGAATCTCGGGCAAGTAACATACCGATGACAAAGGGAATAACGTATCTTGTCATTGCGGTTTGACCGATAAAGATCTTTGTAGAAATGTAGGAACTAATATGAGCATCCAGGTTCCGCTATTGGTTATTGACCATAGATATGTCTCAGTCATGTCTACATAGTTCTCAAACCCGTAGGGTCCGCACACTTAACGTTTGATGACGATTTGTATTATGAGTTATGTGTTTTGGTGACTGAAGATTGTTTGGAGTCCCAGATGCGATCACGGACATGACGAGGAGTCTCGAAATAGTCGAGAGGTAAAGATTGATATATTGGACGATGGTATTTGGACACCGGAATGGTTTCGGAACGTCTCAGATATTTATCAGAGTACCGAGGCGTTACCGGAACCCCTCAGGGGAAGTAATGGTCCTACATGGGCCATAGGGGAGAGGGGAGGCAGCCCATAAGGGGTGGCCGCGCCCCCCTCCCATAGGGAGTCTGAATTGGACTAGGAGAGGGGGCGCGCCCCCCTTTCCTTCTACTCTTCCCTCTCCCTTCCCTCTTTCTCCCTCCATGAGAAGGAAAAAAGGGAGGGTGAATCCTACGAGGACTGGAGTCCAAGTAGGACTCCCCTTTCCTTGGCGCGCCCCTGGTGGCCAGCCTCCTCCTCCCCTCCTTTATATACAGCGGCAGAGGGCACCCCAAAGCACAACAGTTATTTTCTTAGCCGTGTGCGGTGCCCCCTCCACAGTTTACTTCTCCGGTCATAGTGTCGTAGTGCTTAGGCGAAGCCCTGCGCAGATCACATCACCATCACCGTCACCACGCCGTCGTGTTGACGAAACTCCCCCTCGACCCTCTGCTGGATCAAGAGTTGGAGGGACGTCATCGAGTTAAACGTGTGCTGAACTCGAAGGTGCTGTATGTTCGGTACTTGATCGGTTGGATCGCGAAGAAGTTCGACTACATCAACCGCGTTAACCTAACGCTTGCGCTTCCGGTTTACGAGGGTATGTGGATACACTCTCCCCCTCTCATTGATATGCATCTCCTAGAAAAATCTTGCGTGATCGTAGGAAAAATTTCGGAATTACATGCTACATTCCCAAACAGAACCCGTTTGCAAAATAGGCCTTGTTGCAAAAACATTGGCAACAAAGTTTGTATTCTAGTTTTTTTATTTTCGTCTTCACTTTTTTGCAACACGGAGGTTGTTACAAAACGACTTTTGCTAATGATGTTACATAAAAATTTTCTCATGAGGATTGGGACTGGAGATGAAAGGTTGTATTGCAGAATTCGTCTTTACTTTTTTACAACATGAGTTTTGTCGTGGGAGGACTATATTGCAGAATTTTTTCTCTCGTGAGGATTTGGCGACAGAGCGGTGACGAATGGATATGTATCATGTGTAACTCTTGATCATCGTACGACAACATTTGAGTCAACTATTGCTCATCCGGTCGACGAGCGAGCGATCAACCGGGTGAACTGAATTGTTCCCCTTCTGTTTAAGTAAGTATAAATAGAGATATATACTTGGCGATAGAACCTTAAGAATCATCATGTTATAAATTATACATAGCAAAGATACATGAGCTGAAGTAAAAAGAAAAAAGAGAAAATAATTATCATGTTAATCTAGTGCCTCAGCCATTAAGGGAATTTTTAACCGATCCCATATAACTGGTTAGAAAAGTAAAAATTCGGTTTTACTTCTCTAACCGATACCTAGCCGATCCTGTGGAGGATAAATTATCCTCAGTTGTGCCGCGCCTCCCTATATTTACTTCATTGCTCGGCAACTGAGTAAAACATCCCATCTCCTCCGCTGCCATCCCCCCCCCTCCCGCCCCATCCCGCATAGCATCTACGCCGGCGCCGCCCCTCGCACCCCCGCCGGCCACCGCCCGCCATTGTGGACGCTTCGTAAGCTGCTAATGCAGGCGCCGCCGCTGGATTTGGTGCTTCCCTCGCCCCGTCGCCGGCGCACAACCGGTAGATCAGCGGCTGTCGGCACCACGAACGGTTCTGGCGCTTCCGGCTGTCAGCGACCGCGCCTTGCTATGGATTGGCCAGGTACCGGACCGCACAACCCTGGCAACGCCTCCGCGCCGCATGCAGGTATTGTTCCCTCCTCTAGCCGCTCGGAACACTCCCGTCGGCGGTTCACGGCCAAGACACGCCCGGGCTCAGCGCTGGCATAGTGTCTCCATGGCTCACCGCTGCCGGTCATAAATTGCGACCACCGCGGCAAGTGGTGCCGGAGTTTCTACCACGTCGGAATATCCCAGGTGGGTATTCTTCAAGTGCAAAAAAGATGGGATATGTGCTCCTTTTGATTCGGTTGTCACCTGATTCGATGCACTTTCATAGCTCATTGCTTGCTCAAATTTGTGCGTAGGATGGATGCAAGTTTTGGTATTGGGAAGAAGATTACATCAATCTATTGATAGCGTGAAATTGGATAGATGCGCGTGCACTCGTTGCTAGAATAGAGGCTAGAGATGATACTAGATGCGAAGCAAGCGTTGAATTCTTCAGAATAGAAGAAGAAATCAATGTGCAAACTCAAGAAGCCAATACAGAGAAGCAACAATGAAGACATGAAGAAGATATTAATCTAACTAGTGGGAGCAGTTATAGAAGTTGGATATTTTTTAAAATATTTAATTGTGATTCTTATTTTCTTTGGTCTTGCTCTCGTAGCGAAGAATTAGTGAACTATATAATCCAATATATCAAAATGTCGTTGAATGAAATAAAGAAGTAAAGAAATGTGTTTCGCTGGCCGGAAATGAAATGCAGATGAGTCTGGACTCAGAAATGGATATTCAGTAGTAGTCGGTAAAACTGCCCATAGCACGAGTAATTTCAATAGTAACATAAGGTCTAACCCAGTAAATTTGTTTATGTGACAATGATTTAATGAGAAGAGAGATGATATGAGTAATATAGCTAGTTTACCCACAATAACATCATATATATCAAGATAAGATGAGTCTACAAGCTAATGAATGAAGTGTGACACCACACATAGTATGTTACTCTCCATAGAGCATGATAAATAATATAGCCAGCTCCTGACTATAACATGTTGCCATGTCACTTATAACCAATGTAATACCCAACACACATAATAGTTGGCTATAAGAAATACTACTTTGTTAACATATGACTCAATTTTCACTCTCACAAAACTTTTTGAAGCTTGTGCTACAGCCAGCTGTAAGTCTACAACCCGATTCTCTTCTCTCTCCTTTTCTCTCTTATCCAACTCAACAATAATATAATATTTAAATTCTTACAACCCACTTACGTCACCTTATTATACTTGCTTTTATAGAGGTAGTAACATATACCGGTAAGATATGTATATTACTAGTAAGTTATTCCCCACTATGAATAGTCTAATCGGCCCTCTCCTAATTCAATCCCGTATGCTCCTTTCGCTTGACTGCTGACTTGTTTGCTGCTGCGACCCCCGAAATTCTCCGGCGTTTCCTCCGCCGATAACACTTCTCACTTGCAACGAACGAGTTGACCTTCACGCGCAACCGCCTGATGAGAGCCCAACCGAACGTCGCCACTACTCCTCCAACACCACCAACCTCGCCGGCCGGCCGGCTGGCAGCGACACGTACGACGTACCAGGCCTTGACTTTCACATAAAAGGACAGAACAACATCAGGAGAGAGGGAAGACCCGCCGGAGGAACAACGTGCATGCAGCAGCCAGCCATGGAGCCAGCTTGTCCTCGGTTGCTCGTGTCCCTCCTCCTCCTATCATGCTTCGTGTCACCCGAGCTCGTCACTCCCATCCACGGCCAGTCCGACGCCCTCGGCTTCATCAGCGTCGACTGCGGGATCGCCGACGGCACGAGCTACCCCCACGAGTCCACGAGCGGCCTGAGGTACGTCTCGGACGCCGGCTTCGTCGACGCCGGAGCGGGGGCCAACGCCGGCATCAGCCCGCCGTACAGCGACCGCGGTCTGGCGGCGCGGTACCTCACCGTACGCCACTTCTCCGGTGGTGCTGCGCGCAGCTGCTACACGCTCCGGGGGCTCTCGCCGGGAGGCAGGTACCTCGTCAGGTCCAGCTTCTACTACGGCAACTACGACGCGCTCAACAGGCCCCCGTCCTTCCACCTCTACCTTGGGGTCAACCGCTGGGCCGCCGTCAACGTCACCGCGCCCGACGACATATTGATCTTCGAGGCCGTCGTCGTGTCCCCGGCTGATTTCTTTCAGGTCCCAGGAGTCCTCTAGGCAGACTTCACAGTCTGAGCTTTTCTTGAGTGATGAACGGGTTGATGACAAGTACTATTTTTGGTTTACATACAGGTGTGCCTGGTGGACATAGGGCAGGGTACGCCCTTCATCTCCGGGCTTGACCTGAGGCCGCTCAGGGCGGCCATGTACCCGGAGGCCACCGTGAACCAGTCGCTGCTCCTGCTCAACCTTCGCCGGCCGGCGGCGAGATTCGCCTTGAACCGCTACCACTTCTGGCGGCCGGCTAGTTCCTATAAGTTATACAGGTTCGTCCGGTCTCCGGTGATAACTACTGATGCATATTATAGTTGCCTGCCGATTACTTACTTGATGTGAACGTCGAAGTGGGTTATCTTGACCATTTGCACACATCACGTAGGGCAGCAGCATTCCTTGGTTTATTGCACAAGTTTCCATTTGGATGAACATTTTAAAATAGGCTTTGCAGAGTCGTAAGAAAACCGCTACTAGTATGCACTTACTCTGCTCCAAAATGACACCGCGTATGCACACTGAATAACATAAAACCTTTTTTTTCGAAAAGGAGGTATACCCCCGGCCTCTGCATCTCTTGATACACACAACCATTTATTAAAAAGTATCTCAAAGGTTTCAAAGGTTCCAAACGGAGGTCTCAAAAATAAACAAAGGTCGCACTAAGCGAAGAAAAGCCACAAGTGGCCAAAAATAAAAATCACAACCGTCGTCAGCAAGACTAGGAGACTAAACGTCTATCCTATTATTGGACCGTCATCCAAACCGGTTGTAAGTATCCCGTGCAACCATCTCCCATCGGCTGCATCCAATATCCATATGCTCCCTGTGGTCCGCACGACTGAGTAATGACCACGTACGGATCCAAGTAGTCGCTCTGAAGATGACCTGCAAAAAGTTGGTAATGGTTTGTCTGTTAAATGCAACGTCATTGCGAGAATTCCATAGAGACCAAAGTAATGCACATGCTCCCACTCGGATATGTGCCGCGGACTTTGGCTCCACTCCAGTCAACCAGTTATCAAACAAATGTGATATCGTGCGAGGTGGAGTTATGTTGAAAGTAACATGGATAGTTCTCCAAAGCAGTTTAGCAAGTGGACATTTGATAAATAGATGTTCTATTGTTTCATCCTGATCACAAAAGCAACATCTTTTACTTCCTTCCCACTTACGCTTAACTAAGTTATCTTTAATAAGAATGACACCTTTATGCACAAACCACATAAAAACTTTTATCTTCAAGGGCACCTTAACTTTCCAAATATGAGCTGTCCTCGGGATGGTCCCGGCATTAATCAAATCCATGTACATGGATTTAACCGAGAAGACCCCTGAGTTGGAAAGCTTCCATTGCAAAGTGTCTGGTACATCCGAAAGGTTAACCTCCATTAACCTACGCACAAGATGTATCCACCTAGTCCAACGGTCGCCAATAACAGACCGTCTAAACTGTATGTTAAGCGGGATAGTACCCAGCACTGTAGCAACGGAAACCTCTTTCCGCTGCGCAATGTTGTAAAGGGAAGGATACTGTAAGGCCAGCGGCGAATCTCCTAACCTAGTATCCTCCCAAAATCGAGTATCCCGTCCATTCCCGATGATAAATTTGATCCTGTTAAAGAACGCCACTTTCGTCCTCATAATCCCTTTCCAGAATGGTGAGTCAGTCGCTTTTACCGTAACCTGGGCTAGTGTTTTGGCATAGAGATATTTGTTACGCAATAGCTGAGCCCAAACTCCGTCACTTTCTGTGCATAACCGGTACAACCATTTGCTGAGTAAGCACCTATTTTTCACCTCCAAGTTTTCAATTCCCAAGCCTCCCTGGTCCTTTGGTCTACAAATTACATCCCACTTTGCCAAACGATACTTATTTTTGTTCTCATCAATTTGCCAGAAGAATCTAGATCGATAAAAGTCCAATCTTTTCCGTACCCCAACCAGGACTTCAAAGAAAGAGAGGAGGAACATGGGCATACTTGTGAGTACAGAATTAATAAGCACCAATCTTCCTTCATAAGACAAAAGTTTGCCCTTCCAGCAACTTAGCCTCTTTTCAAACCGATCCTCGATACATTTCGATTCTTTATTTGTGAGCTTGCGATGATGAATCGGAATCCCTAGGTACGTGAAGGGTAGTGTGCCTATTTCACAGCCAAATAGTTGCTTGTAGGTTTCTTGTTCTTCTCTGGCGCGTCCAAAGCAAAACAGCTCACTTTTATTAAAATTAACTTTCAACCCTGATAGTTGTTCGAATAGGCAAAGCAATAACTTCATGTTTCTGGCCTTAACAAGGTCATGTTCCATGAAAATGATGGTATCGTCGGCATATTGAAGAATGGACACCACACCCTCAACCAGATGTGGTATGAGCCCCCCTACTTGACCGTCCTGTTTTGCTCTATTAACAAGAACGGCCAACATGTCAACCACGACATTAAAGAGAATTGGCGACATCGGGTCTCCCTGTCTCAATCCTTTTAACGTCTGGAAATACTGGCCAATATCGTCATTTACTTTGATGCCTACACTACCCCCTTGTACAAATGATTCTACCTGCTTCCTCCAGGCCTCATCAAATCCTTTCATACGTAAGGCCTGCTGTAAGAATGACCACTTCACTTTATCATATGCCTTTTCAAAATCCACTTTGAAGACCACTCCATCGAGCTTCTTCGAATGAATTTCGTGTAAAGTCTCATGAAGAACGACCACTCCCTCGAGGATGTGTCGATCTGGCATGAAGGCAGTCTGTGTTGGCTGTACCACCGAATGAGCAATCTGAGTCAGACGGTTTGTACCAACTTTTGTGAAAATCTTGAAGCTTACATTGAGCAAACATATCGGCCTGAATTGCTCAATGTGAATCACTTCCGCCTTCTTTGGTAACAACGTGATAGTCCCAAAGTTAAGCTTAAAAAGTTGAAGGTGGCCATTAAACAGATCATTGAACATTGGCATCAAATCACCTTTAATAATACCCCAACATTTCTTGTAAAACTCAGCTGGGAATCCATTCGGACCAGGTGCTTTGTTATTTTCCATTTGGGATATTGCGTCAAACACCTCCTTCTCAGAGAAAGGTGCAATTATTACTTCGTTCTCTTCATCTTTCAGTTGAGGAATGTCGTCCACCATGCTCTCATCGAGGGCGACATAATTCTCAGCTGGGGCCCCAAATAGTTTTTTATAATAGTTGGTAATATACATTTTAAGGTTTTCATGACCAACAATCGTCCCGTCATCTTGTTCAAGTTGAATGATTCTCTTCTTCCTATGTTTCCCATTGGCAATCATATGGAAAAATTGAGTATTATTATCTCCTTGAACCACCTGGCGCACTTTCGCTCTACGTGCCCATTTCAACTCCTCCTCTCTAAGAAGCTTCGCTAGCAAAACCTCGGCTTCTCTTTTAGACACTCGCTGATCCATATCCAGCGCAGTACTTTCAGCTTTTATGTCTAGGTCATTAAGGATCTTTAACAGTCTTTCTTTCTCCTTTCTATAAACCCCACTATTGTTCTTAGCCCATCCTCTCAAGAACTGTCTAAGATGTCGAATCTTATTCTGCCACCGATCAATATTTGTCTCTCCCCTTTGTTCCGCCGCCCATTCCCTTGCTATCAACGCAAGGAAATCTTCTCTCTCGAACCACGCAGTTTCGAAAGAGAAGACATTTTTGTTGCCTTGGTGAGCCGCCTCACCAGAGTCTACAAGAAGGGGTGTATGATCAGATATTCCCCTCTGTAACGCTTGCACCATCACAAGAGGGAATTTTTGTTCCCATTCTATACTTGTGAGAACTCTATCAAGTTTTTCATACGCCGGATTTGGAAGATTATTTTCCCAAGTAAATTGCCTGCCTGTGAGATCAATCTCTCGTAGGTCCAGGCTTTCAATAATCGCATTAAACATGAATGACCATCTGCCATCAAAATTGTCATTATTTTTCTCTTCTCGTCTTCTAATAATGTTAAATTCACCACCAACAAGAACAGGTAAGGTATCATCCCCACAAATCCTAACTAAATCTGCGAGGAAGTCCGACTTAAGCTCAGGCTGTGCCGCTCCATACACAGCCACTAAAGCCCACCTGAACCCGTCAGCTTTCGACCGCACATGGAACTTAACTGCAAATTCCCCCCAGAAAACATCAAGCACCTCCAGCTGAAAGAACATGCGGTGCCCCCATGTTTGGTTTTGGAAATTGATGACAATCTCTATGGACTAATGGTTGCCTTGAGTTATATTTGAAGGTTTTGTCCATAGGCTTTTCTTGGAGTACATGTGTTGGTTTCAAGAAGAGTTTGTGTCGACCAAGGTGCTATTCAAGGAATTATCCAAAGATTGGTCATTTGAGAGTTGAGCTTATTGCAAGCATGTCTTGAAGAAGAAGATTGTGTGATCATTCATGTTTACCTTCAAGACATCATCCAAATGCAGAGAGTTGGAAAGATTCAAGGTTGATCAAGACTAAGTCAAGAGTGAATCAAGTTGATCAACTCAGAAAGCATAGAAGATGTACCGAGAGGGATCAAGTGATCCCATGGTTTGGTAAGCATTGTCCATTGTGCTTTGTATACTAACCCATGGTCTATGTGAGAGTTCTACGTGGGGTTAGGTACATGTTCATGGGCTTGTGTCAAGAGGAAGATATCTCTCAACCCATGGAGAGGATGACATCAAGTGGTGATCGTCATCAAGATTGCCGTGTGCGAGTTCAAGTGGAGCATCACGAAGAGATCAAATGCTTGAAGCTTGCCGTCCTTTGTGGTGACAATGAACTTGTGAAGATGTGCGGAAGAGTGGCTCACCCATAGTGGAGTATGGGGGAGTAATCAACTAGTCTTCATCAAGTCAACCCAATCAAGAAAGGTGGTCCAACTTGAGGGAGTCAAGATCGTCATCATCTAGCTCAAATGGACCATGTGCAAGGCAAAGGTTCGCCCTTGGTAGGTTTTCTATTTTACCGGTCTCATGATGGTAGTTGGGAGACCGGGTTATGGGATCGATTGCCGTACTATCAAGGGGGGCTCTCAATGAGTAGCTTGATCGTATCGTTCATAGAGAGCTCAAACCATTGCATCCTTGCATCATCTTTCTTGGTTCTTGTTTGGTTCTCTTTGTGAGTCTTAGAGCTTATGGTCATCTTGATGACAAGCTTGAGTTCATCGAAAACGGAGTTCGCATGCATCTTCTATGATGTTTTCGATGTTGGAGGTTTTGCCGGTTCTTCTCGGTTGGAGGTTTCTCTCCTCTATTTGTTGGCATACCTCCCCTGCCTCTTCTTACTATAACCAGACGTTGGAGGTTTGTCTCCTCTATCGCCGCTGTTTTGATGCTACTCGTCGTCTTGTTTCCAACAAGCTTGAGTTTGCTCAATTCGGAGCTCATATGCAGAAGTTATGGCAGTTCTGATTTTCTTGAGTGTGGTTTTTGTCAGGGTCCCAGCGGTAGTACCGTGGTACCCAGCGGTAGTACCGCTGAGGAGTCACAAGCGGCAGTACCGCTCCGCAGCGGTAGTACCGCGGGCCACAGCGGTAGTACCGCTCCTCGGAGCGGTAGTACCGCTTGATGGTCTCAGCAGTAGTACCGCTGCGGCTCCGTGCTCCTACCGCCTCGACTCGAGTGCGCTTTTTCTCGTGTCGGGTTTTGCGGCACTTGTTGGGGAACGTAGCAATAATTCAAAATTTTCCTACGTGTCACCAAGATCAATCTATGAAGTCATCTAGCAACGAGGGAGGAGTGGATCTACATACCCTTGTAGATCGCGCGCGGAAGCGTTCAAGAGAACGGGGTTGATGGAGTCGTACTCGCCGTGATCCAAATCAGCGATGATCCTAGCGCCGAACGAACGGCACCTCCGCGTTCAACACACGTACGGAGCAGCGATGTCTCCTCCTTCTTGATCCAGCAAGGGGGGAGGGGAGGTTGATGGAGATCCAGCAGCACGACGGCGTGGTGGAAGTAGCGGGATTCCAACAGGGCTTCGCTAAGCGCTGCGGGAGGAGGGAGATGTGTCACGGGAGGGAGAGGGAGGCGCCAGGCCTTAGGTATGGTTGCTCCTCCTTTTCCCCACTATATATAGGGCCAAGGGAGAGTGGGAGGCGCAGCCCTTGCCCCTTCCTCCAAGGAAGGGTGCGGCCAAGGGGGGGAGGAGTCCATCCTCCCCAAGGCACCTCGGAGGTGCCTTCCCCTTTTAGGACTCTCCCCTTTTTCTCTTCTCTTGGCGCATGGGCCTCTTGGGGCTAGTGCCCTTGGCCCATGTAGGCCAAGGCGCACCCCCCACAGCCCATGTGGCCCCCCGGGGCAGGTGGCCCCACCCGGTGGACCCCCGGGACCCTTCCGGTGGTCCCGGTACAATACCGGTGACCCCGAAACTTGTCCCGATGGCCGAAATAGCACTTCCTATATATAATTCTTTACCTCCGAACCATTCCGGAACTCCTCGTGACGTCCGGGATCTCATCCGGGACTCCGAACAACTTTCGGGTTACCGCATACTAATATCTCTATAACCCTAGCGTCACCGAACCTTAAGTGTGTAGACCCTACGGGTTCGGGAGACATGCAGACATGACCGAGACGTTCTCCGGTCAATAACCAACAGTGGGATCTGGATACCCATGTTGGCTCCTGCATGTTCCACGATGATCTCATCGGATGAACCACGATGTCAACGACTTAATCAATCCCGTATTCAATTCCCTTTGTCTAGCGGTACGATACTTGCCCGAGATTCGATCGTCGGTATCCCGATACCTTGTTCAATCTCGTTACCGGCAAGTCTCTTTACTCGTTCCGTAACACATCATCCCGTGATCAACTCCTTGATCACATTGTGCACATTATGATGATGTCCTACCGAGTGGGCCCAGAGATACCTCTCCGTTTACACGGAGTGACAAATCCCAGTCTCAATTCGTGCCAACCCAACAGACACTTTCAGAGATACCTGTAGTGCACCTTTATAGTCACCCAGTTACGTTGTGACATTTGGTACACCCAAAGCATTCCTACGGTATCCGGGAGTTGCACAATCTCATGGTCTAAGGAAATGATACTTGACATTAGAAAAGCTTTAGCATACGAACTACACGATCTTTGTGCTAGGCTTAGGATTGGGTCTTGTCCATCACATCATTCTCCTAATGATGTGATCCCGTTATCAATGACATCCAATGTCCATGGTTAGGAAACCGTAACCATCTATTGATCAACGAGCTAGTCAACTAGAGGCTTACTAGGGACATGGTGTTGTCTATGTATCCACACATGTATCTGAGTTTCCTATCAATACAATTATAGCATGGATAATAAACGATTATCATGAACAAGGAAATATAATAATAACTAATTTATTATTGCCTCTAGGGCATATTTCCAACAGTCTCCCACTTGCACTAGAGTCAATCATCTAGTTCACATGGCCATGTGATTAACACTCACAGGTCACATCGCCGTGTAACCAACATCCAAAGAGTTTACTAGAGTCAATAATCTAGTTCACATCACTATGTGATTAACACTCAATGAGTTCTGGGTTTGATCATGTTGCTTGTGAGAGAGGTTTTAGTCAACGGGTCTGAACCTTTCAGATCCGTGTGTGCTTTACAAATCTTTATGTCATCTCCTAGATGCAGCTACCACGTTCTATTTGGAGCTAATCCAAATAACTGTTCTACTTGGAGCTTATTCTAAATTGTTGCTCCATTATACGTATCCGGTATCTCTACTCAGAGCTATCCGGATAGGTGTTAAGCTTGCATCGTCGTAACTCTTTACGACGAACTCTTTTGCCACCTCCATAATCGAGAAAATTTCTTAGTCCACTAGTTACTAAGGATAACTTTGACCGCTGTCCTGTGATCCATTCTTGGATCACTCTTGTACCCCTTGACCGACTCATGGCAAGGCACACTTCAGGTGCGGTACACAGCATAGCATACTGTAGAGCCTACGTCTTAAGCATAGGGGACGACCTTCGTCCTTTCTCTCTATTCTGCCGTGGTCGAGCTTTAAGTCTTAACTTCATACCTTACAACTCAGGCAAGAACTCCTTCTTTGACTGATCCATCTTGAACACCTTCAAGATCATGTCAAGGTATGTGCTCATTTGAAAGTACCATTTAAGTGTTTTGATCTATCCTTATAGATCTTGATGCTCAATGCTCAAGTAGCTTAATCCAGGCTTTCCATTGAAAAACACTTTCCAAATAACCCTATATGCTTTCCAGAAATTCTATGTCATTTCTGATCAACAATATGTCAACATATACTTATCAGAAATTCTATAGTGCTCCCACTCACTTCTTTGGAAATACAAGTTTCTCATAAACTTTGTATAAACCCAAAATCTTTGATCATCATCAAAGCATACATTCCAACTCCGAGATGCTTACTCGAGTCCTTAGAAGGATTGCTGGAGCTTTGCATACTTATTAGCATCTTTCAGGATTGACAAAAACCTTCCGGTTGTATCATATACAACCTTTCCTCAAGAAAATCGTCGAGGAAACAATGTTTTGACATCCTATCTGCAAGATTTCATAAATAATGCAGTAATCGCTAATATAATTCCAACAGACTCTTAGCATCGCTACGAGTGAGAAAGTCTCATCGTAGTCAACTCCTTGAACTTGTCGGAAAACATCTTAACGACAAGTTGAGCTTTCTTAATGGTGACATTTACCATCATTGTCCGTCTTCCTTTTAAAATCCATCTGCACTCAATAGCATTACGACCATCGAGCCGTTCTGCCAAAGTCTACACTTTTTTTTCATACATGGATCCTCTCTCGGATTATATGGCCTCGAGCCATTTATCGAAATCCGGACCCACCATCGCTTCTCCATAGCTCGTAGGTTCATTGTTGTCTAGCAACATGACTTCCAAGACAGGATTACGTACCACTCTGAAGTAGTGCGCATCCTTGTCATCCCACGAGGTTTGGTAGTGACTTGATCTGAAGTTTCATGATCACTATCATAAGCTTCCACTTCAATTGGTGTAGGTGCCACAGGAACAACTTCCTGTGCCCTGCCACACACTAGTTGAAGAGACGGTTCAATAACCTCATCAAGTCTCCACCATCCTTCCACTCAATTCTTTCAAGAGAAACTTTTCCTCGAGAAAGGACCCGATTCTAGAAACAATCCCTTATTGCTTTCGAATCTGAGACAGGAGGTATACCCAACTGTTTTGGGTGTCCTATAAAGATGCATTTATCCGCTTTGGGTTCGAGCTTATCAACCTGAAACTTTTTCACATAAGCGTCGCAGCCCCAAACTTTTAAGAAATGACAGCTTAGGTTTCTCTAAACCATAGTTCATACGGTGTCATCTCATCGGAATTACATGGTGCCCTATTTAAAGTGAATGTGGTTGTCTCTAATGCCTAACCCATAAACTATCGTGGTAATTCGATAAGAGACATCATGGTATGCATCATATCCAATAGGGTGCAGTTATGATGTTCGGACACACCATCACACTATGGTGTTCCAGGCTGTATTAGTTTTGAAACAATTTCCACAATGTCTTAATTCTGTGCCAAACTCGTAATTCAGATATTCATCTCTATGATCATATCATAGATATTTTATCCTCTTGTCACGACGATCTTTCAACTTCACCCTGAAATTACTTGAACCTTTCAATAATTCAGACTCGTGATTCATCAAGTAAATATACTCAACATCTACTCAAATCATCTGTGAAGTAAGAACATAACGATATCCAGTACACGCCTCAGCACTCATTGGACTGCACACATCAAAATGTATTACTTCCAACAAGTTGCTTTCTATTTCCATTTTACTGAAAACGAGGCTTTCAGTCATCTTGCCCATGTGGTATGATTTGCATGTCTCAAGTGATTCAAAATCAAGTGAGTCCAAACGATCCATCTGTATAGAGTTTCTTCATGCATATCTACCAACAAACATGGTTCGCATGTCTCAAACTTTTCAAAAATGAGTGAGTCCAAAGATCCATCAACATGGAGCTTCTTCATGCGTTTTATACCGATATGACTTATGTGGCAGTGCCACAAGTAGGTGGTACTATCATTACTATCTTATATCTTTTGGCATGAACATGCGTATCACTACGATCGAGATTCAATAAACCATTCATTTTAGGTGCAAGACCATTGAAGGTATTATTCAAATAAACAGAGTAACCGTTATTCTCCTTAAATGAATAACCGTATTGCGATAGACATAATCCAATCATGTCTATGCTCAACGCAAACACCAATCTCGATGGTAGAGGGAGCGTGCGATGCTTGATCATATCAACATTGGAAACACTTCCAACACATATCGTCAGCTCACCTTTAGCTAGTCTCCGTTTATTCCGTAGCTTTTATTTCGAGTTACTAACCCTTAGCAACCGAACCGGTATCTAATACCCTGGTGCTACTAGGAGTACTAGTAAAGTACACATCAACACAATGTATATCCAATATACTTCTATCGACCTTGCCAGCCTTCTCATCTACCAAGTATCTAGGGTAATTCTGCTCCAGTGGCTGTTCCCCTTATTACAGAAGCACTCAGTCTCGGGTTTGGGTTCAACCTTGGGTTTCTTCACTAGAGCAGCAGCTGAATTGCCGTTTCATGAAGTATCCCTTTATTCCCTTGCCCTTCTTGAAACTGGTGGTTTCACCAACCATCAACAATTGATGCTCCTTCTTGATTTCTACTTTCGCGGTGTCAAACATCGCGAATATCTCAAGGATCATCATATATATCCCTGATATATTATAGTTCAACACGAAGCTCTAGCAGCTTGGTGGTAATGACTTCGGAGAAACATCACTATCTCATCTGGAAGATCAACTCCCACTTGATTCAAATGATTGTTGTACTCAGACAATCTGAGCACAAGCTCAACAATTGAGCTTTTCTCCCTTAGTTTGCAGGCTAAGAAAATCGTCGGAGGTCTTATACCTCTTGACGTGGGCACGAGTCTGAAATCCCAATTTCAGTCCTCGAAACATCTCATATGTTTTCACGACGTTTCAAAAACCGTCTTCAGTGCCTCAACTCTAAACCATTTAGCATTACACACTGAACTATCATGTAGTCATCAAAACGTGTATGTCAGATGTTCGCAACATCCACAGACGACGTTCGAGGTTCAGCACACTGAGCGGTGCATTAAGGACATAAGCCTTCTATGAAGCAATGAGGAAAATCCTCGGTTTACGGACCTAGTCCGCATAATTGCTACTATCAACTTTCAACTAAATTTTCTCTAGGAACATATCTAAACAGTAGAACTGAAGCGCGAGCTACGACATAATTTGCAAAGATCTTTTCACTATGTTCAGGATAATTAAGTTCATCTTATGAACTCCCACTCAGATAGACATCCCTCTAGTCATCTAAGTGATTACATGATCCGAGTCAACTAGGCCGTGTCCGATCATCACGTGAGACGGACTAGCCAACATCGGTGAACATCTTCATGTTGATCGTATCTTCTATACGACTCATGCTCGACCTTTCGGTCTTCTGTGTTCCGAGGCCATGTCTATGCACATGCTAGGCTCGTCAAGTTAACCCTAAGTGTTTTGCATGTGTAAAACTGTCTTACACCCGTTCTATGTGAACGTAAGGATCTATCACACCCGATCATCACGTGGTGCTTCGAAACGACGAACTTTAGCAACGGTGCACAGTTAGGGGAGAACACTTCTTGAAATTTTAGTGAGGGATCATCTTATTTACTACCGTCGTTCTAAGCAAATAAGATGCATAAACATGATAAACATCACATGCAATCAAATAATAGTGACATGATATGGCCAATATCATATAGCTCCTTTGATCTCCATCTTGGGGCTCCATGATCATCTTGTCACCGGCATGACACCATGATCTCCATCATCATGATCTCCATCATCGTGTCTTCTTGAAGTTGTCTCGTCATCGACATGCAAGTCGTGATTCCCTTGACAAGAACATGATCAATCTCATACATCACATATATCATTCATCACATCCTTTTGGCCATATCACATCACATAGCATACCCTGCAAAAACAAGTTAGACGTCCTCTAATTGTTGTTTGCATGTTTTACGTGGCTGCTATGGGTTTCTAGCAAGAACGTTTCTTACCTACGCAAAACCACAACGTGATATGCCAATTGCTATTTACCCTTCATAAGGACCCTTTTCATCGAATCCGATCCGACTAAAGTGGGAGAGACAGACACCCGCTAGCCACCTTATGCAACTAGTGCATGTCAGTCGGTGGAACCTGTCTCACGTAAGAGTACGTGTAAGGTCGGTCCGGGCCGCTTCATCCCACGATGCCGCCGAATCAAGATAAGACTAGTAACGGCAAGCATATTGAACAAAATCAACGCCCACAACTACTTTGTGTTCTACTCGTGCATAGAAACTACGCATAGACCTAGCTCATGATGCCACTGTTGGGGAACGTAGCAATAATTCAAAATTTTCCTACATGTCACCAAGATCAATCTATGAAGTCATCTAGCAACGAGGGAGGAGTGGATCTACATACCCTTGTAGATCGCGCGCGGAAGCGTTCAAGAGAACGGGGTTGATGGAGTCGTACTCGTCGTGATCCAAATCACCGATGATCCTAGCGCCGAACGGACGGCACCTCCGCGTTCAACACACGTACGGAGCAGCGACGTCTCCTCCTTCTTGATCCAGCAAGGGGGGAGGAGAGGTTGATGGAGATCCAGCAGCACGACGGCGTGGTGGAAGTAGCGGGATTCCAACAGGGCTTCGCTAAGCGCTGCGGGAGGAGGGAGATGTGTCACGGGAGGGAGAGGGAGGCGCCAGGTCTTAGGTATGGTTGCTCCTCCTTTTCCCCACTATATATAGGGCCAAGGGAGAGGGGGAGGCGCAGCCCTTGCCCCTTCCTCCAAGGAAGGGTGCGGCCAAGGGGGGGGGGGAGGAGTCCATCCTCCCCAAGGCACCTCGGAGGTGCCTTCCCCTTTTAGGACTCTCCCCTTTTTCTCTTCTCTTGGCGCATGGGCCTCTTGGGGCTGGTGCCCTTGGCCCATGTAGGCCAAGGCGCACCCCCCACAGCCCATGTGGCCCCCCGGGGCAGGTGGCCCCACCCGGTGGACCCCCGGGACCCTTCCGGTGGTCCCGGTACAATACCGGTGACCCCGAAACTTGTCCCGATGGCCGAAATAGCACTTCCTATATATAATTATTTACCTCCGGACCATTCCGGAACTCCTCGTGACGTCCGGGATCTCATCCGGGACTCCGAACAACTTTCGGGTTACCACATACTAATATCTCTATAACCCTAGCGTCACCGAACCTTAAGTGTGTAGACCCTACGGGTTCGGGAGACATGCAGACATGACCGAGACGTTCTCCGGTCAATAACCAACAGCGGGATCTGGATACCCATGTTGGCTCCCACATGTTCCACGATGATCTCATCAGATGAACCACGATGTCAAGGACTTAATCAATCCCGTATTCAATTCCCTTTGTCTAGCGGTACGATACTTGCCCGAGATTCGATCGTCGGTATCCCGATACCTTGTTCAATCTCGTTACCGACAAGTCTCTTTACTCGTTCCGTAACACATCATCCCGTGATCAACTCCTTGATCACATTGTGCACATTATGATGATGTCCTACCGAGTGGGCCCAGAGATACCTCTCCGTTTACACGGAGTGACAAATCCCAGTCTCGATTCGTGCCAACCCAACAGACACTTTCAGAGATACCTATAGTGCACCTTTATAGTCACCCAGTTACGTTGTGACGTTTGGTACACCCAAAGCATTCCTACGGTATCCGGGAGTTGCACAATCTCATGGTCTAAGGAAATGATACTTGACATTAGAAAAGCTTTAGCATACGAACTACACGATCTTTGTGCTAGGCTTAGGATTGGGTCTTGTCCATCACATCATTCTCCTAATGATGTGATCCCGTTATCAATGACATCCAATGTCCATGGTCAGGAAACCGTAACCATCTATTGATCAACGAGCTAGTCAACTAGAGGCTTACTAGGGACATGGTGTTGTCTATGTATCCACACATGTATCTGAGTTTCCTATCAATACAATTATAGCATGGATAATAAACGATTATCATGAACAAGGAAATATAATAATAACTAATTTATTATTGCCTCTAGGGCATATTTCCAACAGCACTTGCTGCGGTAGTAGTGGCGGTAGTACCTCTTATTAGCGGTAGTACCGCCCTGCCTCCACAGTAGTACCGCTCTGGGTCCCAGCCCCAGCCCCTTTTCTTCTGGCGCGGCAGTACCGCTGAGGGGGAGCGGTAGTACCGCTTATGAGCGGTAGTACCGCCCTGCCTCCGCGGTAGTACCGCTCTCTGCGGGGCTGAGTGGGGGATAACGGTTGGATTTTCCCCCTCCTATAAAAAGGGGGTCTTCTTCCCTTTGAACCTTATCCTTTGAGCTCGTGTTCTTCCCCCATTGTTGACCTTCTTCGAGCTTGCTAAACTCTCAATCCCTCCATGGATTCTTGCTAGTTTTTGAGGGAAAAGAGAGAGGAGATCTAGATCCACATTTTCACCTATCACTTTCTCCTCTATGTGAGGGGAACCCCTTGGATCTAGATCTTGGAGTTCTTGGTGTTCTCTCTCTTGTTCTTCCTCTCATTTTCCTCCCTAGCATTAGTTGCTTCGGTGGGATTTGAGAGAGAAGGACTTGGGCACTCCGTGTGCCCTTGCCATTGCATTTGGTGCATCGGTTTGAGTTCTCCACGTGATACGTGGAAGTTACAAGTTGAGAAGCTTATTACTCTTGGGTGCTTGGTACCCTTGAGCTTGTTCCTCTTGGGTGCTTGGGCTCCCTAGACGGTTGTTGGTGTTCGGAGCTCAATCATTGTGGTGCAAAGCTCCGGGCAAGCGTCGGGGTCTCCAATTAGGTTGTGGAGATCGCCCCGAGCAATTTGACGGGTACCGGTGACCGCCCCCAAGGGTTGCCAAAGTGTACGGGTTCGGTGACCGCCCCCAAGGGTTGCCATTTGTACGGGTTCGGTGACCGCCCTCAAGGGTCCCTTAGTGGAATCACGGCATCTTGCATTGTGCGAGAGCGTGAGGAGATTACGGTGGCCCTAGTGACTTCTTGGGGAGCATTGTGCCTCCACACCGCTCCAAACGGAGATTAGCATCCGCAAGGGTGTGAACTTCGGGATACATCGTCGTCTCCTCGTGCCTCGGTTATCTCTTACCCGAGCCCTTTACTTATGCACTTTACTTTGTGATAGCCATATTGTTTCTTGTCATATATCTTGCTATCACATAGTTGCTTATCTTTCTTAGCATAAGTTGTTGGTGCACATAGGTGAGCCTAGTTGTTTTAGGCTTTGTTCTTGGCAAATTAACCCCTAGGTTTATTCCGCATTTGTTCAAGCCTAAACCGTAATTATTTTAAAACGCCTATTCACCCCCCCCCCCTCTAGGCGACATCCACGATCTTTCACCAGCGACTCGCAATTGACACCTAGGAGGATCCCGCCACATCTTCCCCGAGGTGGCAAACAATGCCAATCAAAATCAAGACCTCCTGAGATCGTTCCAAGAAACTGCGAAGTAAAATCCGCCCTACCAGTCTCTAGCAACGCAATAAAATCAAGTTTGTAATCCCGAGATGCATCCGCCAAAAACCTACGTTTAGCCAAGTCCCTTAGAACTCTGCTATTCCAAAAAATGCCGTTCATGAATCATCGTGAAATTTCTTCTTAAACTTAATCCTAGCACTTCGACGCGCCGCAGAAAGGCCATACACCTTTTTTTGCCGTTTACGCGTTGGAGGCTGAGGGAGGATCAAAGAGTCCGCATGACTAATGTCCTCGGCAGGACCTACAGGTGAAGACAGAGAGGCCGCATGCCCCTCCTCTTCCAAAGTCTCCTCATGTAGAAGGTTTGCAGGAACTAAACCCTCGCATAAACCCTCCAACTCACACATACCCAACTCATTTATCTCACTTTCTTGCATTGGTTGGACTGCCGCTAAATTATTAAGCATCGCCATTGCTCTATCAGTTTCTAAATCAAGAAGCTCATTGATAGAAGTAACTACTTCGCGATTGTTGGCACCTAAACAAATACCCAATTTATCCGCTCTATGCAAGATATCATCTTCAGAAAAATGTAAAACTGAAATATCGGTATTTAAAGACAAACCTGTAGAAGCCTCTGTGTCGCGGATTTTGGCCATCCGCATGGCGCGGCCAAGCTGAAACTCATCCGCATCCGGCTGCTCCTGGATGCGCCGGCTGGAGCGCCTCCCTCCCGACGTCGGATCTGGAATACCCCCAAAGGCCACCACCTCTGGGATAAAAGAGTCCGTCCCCCGTCCAGTGTGAGGTGCGGAAGGTAGCACCGGAAAGCCCACCATCGGCTCCGGTTCTGGACCCGTACCCAAAGCCGGCACCTCCACCGTCGTCGCCTCCTGCGACACCTGTGTAGAAGTCGCATCCTCCATCGGAGTTAGAGCAGAAGAAAGCCCATACCCCTCCACGACCACATCCGCCTCGTGTGGTCGTGTAGGTGAAGGAGTAGCCCGCCGAGGTGTGACGTCCGCCGAAGAAGGAAGAACTGGGGCCGCCTGCCTCGAGTTGCTTCCCTTAGATGACATCGGTTCTGCCATAGCATCACCACCCTCGAACGAAAACCGGACAGGAGATAACGGAGGTAAAACATGCTCAACAGGGTCATCTCGCTCCATCCGATCTCCCCACAGACGCCCAGGTGCCGAAACAGCTCCAAAAGACCCAAAACGAAGTCCTGACTTGGACTGAGATATGGGGGCAGGGGTCGTGCATCTCGCATCCGTAGGAGTGTGGTCATCATCCTTCAATGTTGTGAGAATCCGAGATGGTGGCACTATCGCATCCAGCACCTCTTGGCGAAGACCTGCTATGGGCGCCGAACCAGAGGCCTTGCCCACTGGGGCCTTGGGCTCCTTACCCTGCCCCCCGGGAGTAAGTGAATTGTTTGCAGGCTGGTCATGGTCCATAAGATCGTCCTGCCTGCCGTCACCACCATCAGTCCCACTATCAGTACTCATGCTTTTGTCTGCATCTTGGATCATCGGAACTCCCTCAATCTCAATTCTTAGATCATAACTCATGCCATCATAAACCCAATCTAAAAAGCACGGGACCGCATTCACATCCCGAACTCCCACCCGCATACGTGCAATGCCATGCATACGCGTAAAAGGCATATCGACCTCCAGAGTCTTTCCAATAAGAGACCCTTGGCTCCAAGTCTCCAAATAGTCATTAAGTGGTTCCGGGGGTAGGCCAAAAAATCTGACCCAAATCTGAACAAGTGGCACTCCCACCGGATCATTGCGCTTCCACTCATCAAACTCTAGAATACATGCACTACCAGAAACTTTGCACATGCCAAACTCATTAATCTTGTCAAGATCATATTTCGTGGGATAGTCAACCTTAAACGTCATCTCATCAATCCGAACGAGAACCCACTGAAACGAGCTAGAGACTAATCTCTTGAGTTGTAAAATAATCTGATCCTCAGAAAGAGTGCCCTTAGTCACTTGAATGATGCCAGTTCTAGCATTCTCCAACCGTGGTCTACAAGATCTCATAGTTGGAGTCTCAAAGAACATAAGTTTTTCGTCACACACACCATATAAGTTCACCACCGGCTTAGGAGCTGACAAAAGAGAACAGGCTTCATCATGTTTCGGTCGCAAACAAATGTCACAAAGCTCCGTCGTACAACCCACCGCATAGTGCCCAGGTTCTCCACAACGATAACAATATGTCTTTTCCCTCTTACGCTGACCTTTGCTCATCTTATCAGTATCATCCTTGTCCGACGCATTCTCCACCGGCGTCTCGGTGCTTACGTAAGGATGCAACTTTTATCCAGGCTAAAGCTAACTGGTGTTAGGTGGAAGTTGAAAACAGTCTCACAGACAAAAATGACACAACCTTGTGACCCTGAGCTTGAGTTTTGTCCTCCATTTGATTGTACCCCTCATAGTTGATGTTGCTCTAAAGGGCCAGTTTTTTGGCAGCTTAAAAAACAAGCCGCCTCTCCCCAACTTATCCCATAAGCCGTCTTTCTTATTCATCGGGGCTTCTAAACTAGTTGTGGGATAGCTAATTTAGAAGTCTCAACGAACTTAAGAAGCGGCTTATTTTTTAAGCCGAGGAGAGGCAGCTTATTTCTTAAGCTGTCCAAAAGAACTAGCCCTTATCTCGCCTGCAAAGCTCATATGATATGAGCAATCATCTAGA
This sequence comes from Triticum urartu, assembly GCF_056163025.1. NCBI lineage: Eukaryota > Viridiplantae > Streptophyta > Magnoliopsida > Poales > Poaceae > Triticum > Triticum urartu. The sequence goes on from NC_141877.1 coordinate 117,347,070, forward strand.
TATCACCCTGGAAGAGTGGTTAGCAATCTCAGACAACTAACAAGGTTCTACAACCGCAAAAAAAAAAACAAGGTTCTAAACATTATCACCTTTCTAGAACATGGTTTATTATCACAACTCCCTAATCCCAGCAGACACTAACACGCAGTTCCGCTTGAAATGCGGTCAAACTGACGGCTGGCCATTGACCCCACAGCTAAAGATTATATCACTATATAAATTGTTGTTGCACTTCATTCCTGAATGAACTGCCAAGTAGCATGATCGACACTGGCCTTCTCTGCTACCAAACCAAATGCAACATTTTAGGTCGATCATGAGTCAATTCTGCAAAATCTATAGGTGTCAAACCAGAGTCTGGAGTTTAAGACACACCAGTTGCAATTTCTGCCGATTTTCTCACACCGGATTCCGCTTCTTGCCAACAATAACAGGTACCCATTTGACTCCTATGACCGCATCTGGCAGTCTTACGGCGACGTCGCTGCGTGGACCAACATAATGACGACGGCCGACGTGGACGTCTCCAAGGCCAGCAGCTTCGACGCGCCGCCTGTGGTGCTGCGGAGTGCCGCCACTCCGGTGAACGGAACCCGGCTCGACTTCTCATGGAGCCCGGACACCTCCCAGAACAACGACAGCAGCACCGCAGCCTACCTCCTGCTGCTCTACTTCGCTGAGCTACAGCAGCTGCCAGGCAACGCGCTGAGGCGGTTCGACATCCTCGTCGACGCCGCCTCATGGAACGGCAGCCGGAGTTACACCCCGAAGTACCTCTCCGCAGAGGTTGTGGAACAGGTGGTGGTGCAGGGGTCAGGCCAGCACACCGTCTCGCTTGTCGCCACGCCGGATGCCACACTCCCGCCCATCCTGAACGCGTTCGAGATATACTCACTGCGGCAGATGACTGAGCTTGCAACGAACAATGGAGACGGTACCTTGCGCTTTGATCCATGTGTTCCATTGTCAAGGATCCTAATTTGGACTGAAATTTGCTAGTCCAGTAGCTTTGAATTATTTGTTTCTGGATAGCGTAAAGCAGAACCTCAGAAACAGCTTCTCCGTTTTTCCATATTAACAGCCAAGGCCATGATGGGAATTCGCAAGACGTACATGCTGAAGAAAAACTGGATGGGTGATCCTTGTGCGCCGAAAGCATTTGCCTGGAATGGCCTGAACTGCAGTTATTCTTCATCTGGTCCTGCATGGATAACAGCTCTGTAAGTTGTCAAGTGCAAAAGAACTGCACATTCATGCTTGTACTTGAAAGTTGAAAGGTTAAAAAAGAAAGCTTTTCCATGGCATGATACTAATCTACTATGGGATTTGCAACAGAGTATTGTCATCTAGTGTGTTGACCGGTGCAGTTGATCCTTCTTTCGGTGATCTAAAATCTCTTCAATACCTGTAAGTGCCCGATATGATCATCGTACGACATATTCTGACTCTAAGAACACCTTCAGGTTCCCATAATCTTCTAGTATTTAGCAGCTATTTAATATCTGACACAATATAAGAATATTGCTTGTATTTTATTTTTTATTATACGTACTCAAGCATTTTCTCATAAGAATTTTAATTCCAGGGACTTGTCCAATAACAGCCTGTCTGGTCCAATACCTGATTTTCTGGCACAAATGCCATCACTTAAATTCCTGTAAGTATACTTGTTTGCTTCAGTTCACTTCAATATGTGCATCAGCATATTTCAAAATATTTGTGCTCTACAGTGATTTGTCAAGCAACAAACTCAGTGGATCAATTCCTGCAGCTCTAGTACGAAAGCGTCAAAATGGATCCCTTGTATTAAGGTTTGCATAGCTAACTTACACCTTCACTCTTTCTTTTTTTAACGTCAAAATGGATCAATTTCTTCGCATTTTCTTGCTCCAAATTTAGCTAATTCAGACATTGTTGTTTTAATTCTAGGATTGGTAATAATGCAAATATCTGTGACAATGGTGCTTCTACATGTGCTCCAAACGACAAGAAAAATAACAGACAACTCATCATTGCGATAGCCGTTCCAATAGCTGTAGCTACTCTACTGTTTGTGGCAGCAATTATCATCCTTCATAGAAGGAGAATTAAACAAGGTAATATTTCACCGAGGAAACCAGCAAATTTATACGTAGTAAGTAAAGATCACCCATATAAAGTCAGGTTTGATTCCAGATACATGGATGGCAAATAGCGCAAGGCTTAATAGCCCCAGGGACAGGGAGAGGTCGAACCTGTTTGAGAATAGACAGTTCAGCTACAAAGAGCTGAAGCTCATCACAGCTAACTTCAAGGAAGAAGTAGGGCGAGGAGGATTTGGTGCTGTGTTTCTAGGCTATTTGGAGAATGGAAGCCCAGTTGCTGTGAAGATCCGTTCAAAAGCATCATCTCAAGGGGACAGGGAGTTTCTATCTGAGGTAGGCTTTTAACTACTTTGAAATTTATTGTTTGTATCCTTGAACCAAATGTTCTTACTGCAAATCGCAGGCCCAACACTTAAGTCGAGTTCACCACAGGAACCTGGTTTCCTTGATTGGTTATTGCAAGGACAAGAAACAACTGGCCCTTGTCTATGAATATATGCATGGTGGAGACCTAGAGGATCGTCTAAGAGGTAAGTCAGTATCTCCATGAAAAAAATCACCTCACTAGTTCCACATAGCCTTTCCTTTGTTACAAAGTTTAGTGCCCATTGTTCCAACTTATTCAATTACATTATTGGCATAAAAAAAGGGACAATTTTACACAAGCACATACTTTCTATAGGATGTGATGACTTTGAACAAACTCAAAAGTGTGGCATGCAAAACTATACTTATTTATCCACTTGTCAATTGTGAATGCTAAACTCATGTGTCCAGTACAGTATTAACAGATTAGTGGACAGAGCGGCCAAGATTTTACTAAATGGCACACCTATTCCATGATACAAATTGGGGCCAAATTACACTGATAAATTACATACCTTTTCTTGTCAGAATTTTACTGATCTGCAAACCTTCTTATAAGCCATGTTTTTGGATGCTCTGTCACAGGAGAGGTCTCTATTGCTACGCCCCTCAGTTGGCACCGGCGTCTCAAGATTGCTCTCGACTCTGCCCATGGTTCGTATGACTATACACACCTGAAACTGTAATATAGTAGCATGATTGCACCAGGACTTGTACTTATACCAGCTAAACCGACCAAAACCTCATCCATCTGGCCAATTGTAGCTAATTTTTACCTACATCCTTAACTCATCGCTATCTGCTAACTGGACGCTGGTCGTGGTCCTCATGGATACAGGATTGGAGTATCTACATAAGTCCTGCCAACCGCCACTGATCCATAGGGATGTGAAAACAAAGAACATCCTGCTATCTGCTGACCTAGATGCAAAGATATCTGACTTTGGCCTGACCAAGGTGTTCGCAGATGAGTTCATGACCCATATTACTACCCAACCAGCAGGCACCCTGGGGTATCTTGACCCTGAATACTATAATACATCCCGGCTCAGTGAGAAGAGTGACGTGTATAGTTTTGGAGTTGTACTACTGGAGCTTATAACCGGTCAGTCGCCGGCGGTCGCCATTACTGACACTGAGAGTATCCATATAGCACAGTGGGTGCGCCAAAAGCTCTCCGAGGGTAACATCGAGAGCATTGCAGACTCAAAGATGGGGAGGGAGTATGATGTCAACTCAGTCTGGAAGGTTACAGAGCTGGCACTGCACTGCAAAGAACAACCATCACGGGAACGACCAACGATGACAGATGTTGTGGCTGAGCTCAAGGAATGCTTGGAGCTGGAGGTGTCTCGTGGAATGGGCAATTACAACTCAGTCACTAGCGGCACAAGTAATCTCAGTGCAACAAGCGCTGACTCGCACAACGATGCTCAAGCAAATGATCTGAAACAGCAAAGTGTGCTTGAGTTGGGGCAGGTTGGCGATACATCGTCGACTCACATAGGTCCGGCACCAAGATGAGACCAACAGTCTAATTTTGTATGGTTTTAGAGTCTCGGGTTTGTATATAAGTTTGGTATGCATCAGAAACTTTAGTCCTGTATTTGTAGCAAGTAACTGATGAGGAACTAAAGTTGGATCTCTGTGGACTATATAATTAGGATGTGAGCTTGGTGTGAGAACTGAATGGAAGGTATTTCAAATGGGGCTGCACATATGGTAATTCCATCAATAGTTTCTCAAACTAAAGCAAGAAAAAAATATCAAGAATACACAACCTGGTTCAGGTTGCCATACTTTTCCTCTTTTTTTTGAGCTGGGGAGAAGCCTGCGGCATTTAATTATGAAGATGTTAGACACTTACTACACTCACGAGTGGTTAATTCCACCTAAAGCATCCGGAAGCTCGGTCGGCACGGAAATACCACTGGGCCAAGATGCCCGTCAAACTTGCCGTGGTGCTCTCCTTGGTGCTGTCCCCCAGCGTCGTGACTCCCATGGCCTCTGGGAGCTTGCTGGCTTCACCTTCCATCCGCTGCCACCGCCGTCAGTTACTCTGCCTCTGTTGCCTTGTCTATCAACTCTTTGCAGCAGTGGCATCATTGCCTTGAGAGAGATTGAAGTAGTTTGCATTTTACGAAGAAGATGAAGCAGAGAAGTTGTAGTGGTTTCCATTTTAATAGAGAGATTGAAGCAGTTTGCATTTTATGGAGAACATGAAGCAGAGAAGATGTAGCAAATTCCATTATAACAAAGAAGTTGAGGGACTTTGCATTTTACAGAGAAGATGAAGCAGTTGCAGTGTGGACAAAACTTGAAGCAGCGGGAGCACCACCGACGTGGTGGCGGAAGACCGCACCATCGCCGGATTGATCGGCGACGAGCGCGAGGTCGCTGCCAACCGCGTCCTGTTGGCCGATGCGAGGGGCAAGTTGGAGGAGATGTTTATCGGCCTCGGCAACACCGAAGACGGCAACCACCCGTTTGGCGGGATGCTGGCCGGCACCCACGACGATGAGGCCTCTGGCTCCGGCGTCATCTGCATCTCCTCCAACAAGTAGTAGTTTATCTAGCTAATCTAATACTATGTCTAGTAGTGGTAATACTAATTAAGCACTAGATGCAGTACTAAGGAATGCTATCTACCTATTGTATAATTAAGCACTGCAATCTAGTTAAGTTAAAATTTCTGTGTGGGGGGTTTGGGCTTTAGGAGATATAGGGCTTCTGAGCCCCAAACCTTAGTCGTTTGGAGCTTGGGGGTGGCCACAGCCACTACCATACGCAGCAGGGCGACGAGAACGGCCACGCACAACACGGCTACGAGAATGGCCACACGCAGCAAGGGAACGAGACTCGACACGGCCACACAACACGATGACGAGCATTGCCACAGCACGGGAACACGCAGCACGGAGAGCACTCGAGGCTTGGTAGTGTGAGGAATGAGGCAGAGGAAATATATAGGGTAGGTGTTAGAACAACACAAGTGGTTGCAAATCAAAAGCCACCACAAATACTTACGAACTGGAGGCGGTTCCAATTTTCTAACCGTCTCCTTCTCTTAATACAGGTGGTTTTTGTTGGAAATATGAGCAATTTATCGAATGATTTTATTAACAGAAATACTAGATAAAGCATGACTAATATAGTAGAGATAAAATAAGTCATGCGTTCGGACAGAGAGAAGGTAAAGAGCATCTGCATATATGAACTTGAACTAAACACATCTAGAACAGACACCAGATGAAGTTGCATATATGAAGTAGAACCTAACACATGTAGGACGGAAAGTAGAGCAAATAACTGTGTCATGATATCTAACAGAAAGAGCAAGAACACGTACGGGACAACAACAGTGGAAGTGCTGGACTTGGGGTTGATGTCCTCGCCTGTCATGTCGTCGAGGAGATCGTGGACGTCGGGGAAGTAGTCGTCAGTGACCGGACCGTCCGTGATGAAGCAGCCAGTAGTCGCGCTGAGCGCTCCCCAAAAACCTTATCACCCTTCTCCCGTACATGACTCAAAAGGTGCGGTTTTGGAGGCCTGTTGTCCCGACCTGCGGTGCACGCCGCAAGACGGGATGGGGAAGATCGTAGCAGCAGCGCAGTGCTCAGGAACTTGTGGCGAGAGGAGGAAGAGGTTCTGATGCGTCTCTCTGGGAGGAGCGACCTCCCTTTTATAGGCGCAAGAGAAGGAGGCGAGAGGGCAGCGACGGAAGGTGAAACGAACAGCCAGCAGCCGAAGGGCTGCACCGTTCGCATTCGAACTCCACTTTCGCAAAAATATTTTCAACTTCCGTGTGACCTTTCGTATACCCGTAATGCGTGGCAAAAATTTAGATATCGGCTCGGCCCATTCCCGCAACCCGCAACCCGCAGCGCGTCGTGACGAGGCGTGGCGTGGCGAGGCGGGCAGCGGAGGAGGAGCGCGCGTGGATATCCCTCTTGTTCTCATGCTCGTACAAGTGGGGAAAAAACCTCCCTTATAAGGAGGTCCAACTCCCACTAAGCTAGCAATGTGGGACTAAACTTTAGTAGTATCCCTTACCTTGCACAAATGGGCTAAGTGGGCCTCTAGGATTTATTAGGAATTTTTGAAATAGTTATTGGGCTGCCCAAAATAGACTAAATTTTAGCAATCCCCGACCAGATCCCAGAGGCACACAGAAATTTGTCTTTGGTTCCAAAACACTGTTTTATATACCGGTACTGCAGTGGAGACTGTTAAGTTGAACTTCCACCTAGAACTCTATGCTACACAGACTGGGCCTTGAACTGCAAGTTTTCTGCGAATCTAGTTTCACATAAAGCCTTGACCGATACGTGGCTACCGTGGGTCTTCCCTGCGGGTGGAGCTTATGCGTCATACTCCGTGACCTTTCATGAGTTTACTAGAGAGAACCCTACTCTCATAGATTGCGACGTTTGACAATCAGACTTATATAGGTGTGTTCTTCAAAATATATTCTGCAGGATAACATCTCTGCTTTAATGAGCCACTTAGAACACATTAAGATATATATCAACCTACCATGCAGATTAGGAGAATATTGCATCTTCATGGAGTGGTATTGTGAATAGTAAGGATACTCTCCTCTCAGTTAACCAACAGCTTGTCTTCCACATCTAATTCACGGGATCTCCGATCACAAAGAATAGGTTACCACTGTGAACAACTCATATTGTGGGTCTCATACCCATCTCCCTCAATGCATTATCTATCACATTACGTGATAAACCCTTAGTAAAAGGATCTGCCAGATTTTTAGACGTTTGGATATAATCCAATGCAATAACTCCGGAGTTTTTCATTTTCCTGACAGACTTTAACCTTCTCTGAACGTGTCTTGATGACTTCATGTTATCCTTTGAGCTGCTCACTTTTGTGATCACAGTTTGATTGTCGCAGTTCATAAGGACACCTGGTACAGGTTTCTCAACAACCGGCAAGTCATTCAAGAGCCGGCGAAGCCAATCTGCTTCAACCATAGTTGTATCTAGTGCTGTGAGTTCTGCTTTCATTGTTGACCTCGTTAAAATGGTCTGCTTGCAAGACTTCCAAGAAACAGCGCCACCTCCATGAGTGAATACATAACCGTTCGTGGCCTTTATCTCATCAGCATCTTAGATCCAGTTTGAGTCACTATACCCTTCAAGCACCTTTGGATGCCCGGTGTAGTGAATTTCATAATTTGCAGTGCCTTTCAAATAACACAAAACTCTCTCTAGAGCTTTCCAATGCACATCTCCTGGTTTTGAGACAAACCGACTCAGTTTGCTAACAGCAAAAGAGATGTCAGGTCTTGTAGCACTTGCTAAGTACATAAGCGAGCCAATAATCTAAGAATATTTCAATTGATCTCTAGCAATTCTTCGATTCTTTCGAAGTAACATACTTGCATCATATGGTGTTGGAGAGGGCTTGCAGTCACTATAGCCAAAGCGACTCAAGATCTTTTCCACATAGTGAGATTGAAGCAATATAATCCCACCATCATAGTCTCTCAACAACTTGATGTTCAGAATGACATCAGCCACTCCTAAATCCTTCATCTTAAAACAACGAGATAGGAAAACCTTGACCTCCTTAATAACATTCAGATTTGTTCCAAAAATCAGTATGTCATCAACATACAAGCACAGGATAACTCCCTCGCCCCCACCATGGCGATAGCACACACATTTGTCAGCTTCGTTCACAACAAAGCCTGCAGCTGTTAAAGTTCTTTCAAACTTCTCATGCCATTGTTTGGGTGCTTGGTTAAGTCCGTACAAAGACTTCAGCAACTTTCACACTTTCCCTTCCTGACCATCTAGTACAAACCCATCTGGTTGTTCCATATAAATTTCCTCGTCCAACTCTCCATTTAGAAAAGCAGACTTAACATCCATTTGATGAACGAGAAGACCATGCGAGGCAGCTAGTGAAAGTAGAACTCGAATAGTGGTCAGTCGAGCCACAGGTGAGTAAGTATCAAAGAATTCTTCACCTTCCTTTTGGGTATAACCCTTAGCCACGAGCCGAGCCTTGTACTTTTCAATAGTACCATCAGGCCTAAACTTCTTCTTGAATACCCATTTGCATCCTATAGGTTTGCACCCATAAGGACGATCAGTTATCTCCCAGGTTTCATTCGCCAAGATGGAATCCATCTCGCTACGAACCGCTTCCTTCCAGTAGTCAGCATCTTCAGATGCATAGGCCTCTGAAATAGAACTGGGAGTGTCATCTATGAGATACACAAGAAAATCATCACCAAAGGACTTTGCAGTCCTTTGTCTCTTGCTCCTAGTAGGAACTTCATTGTTCTCCTCCACAGGACTTTCAAAGTGTTCCATCGAAATGGCAGGTTCGGTAATTGTAACTAGTTCCTAATTCGATGAACTAGGCATCTCCTGATTAGATGAGGTAGCTATATCCTTCATGGGAAACATATCTTCAAAGAAAGTCGCATCATTCGACTCCATGATCGTACCGACATGTATGTCAGGTACCTCAGATTTTACAACCAAGAATCTATAGCCAGTGCTATGAAAAGCATATCCCAGCAAAACACAATCCACAGTCTTTGGTCCAAGCTTCCGCTTCTTTGGAATTGGAACATTGACTTTCGCCAAACAACCCCATGTTCGTAGATAAGAGAGTTTTAACCTTTTCTTCTCCCATTCCTCGAATGGAGTTATCTCTTTGTTCTTTGTGGGAACTCGGTTTAGGACATGACATGCAGTCAATATCACCTCCCCCCACCATGCCTTGGAGAGACCCGAAGTGTCTAACATGGCGTTAACCAAATCTGTTAGAGTACGGTTCTTTCTTTCGGCCACCCCATTTGACTGAGGTGAATAGGGAGGCGTCCTCTCATGGATTATACCATGTTCCGCACAAAAAGCATCAAATTCATTGGAAAATACTCTCCACCACGGTCGGACCTAAGCCTCTTGATTTTTTCGATCAAGTTGGTTTTCCACTTCAGCTTTATAGATCTTGTTGGGGATATAACTATTTATGTAAGCCGCCCAGGAGGGGCCGGGTTACGCAAAGAGAAGCCCATCTGAAGCCCAAGACCAAGACGTGAAGATGGCGGTTCAGTAAAGGGTCTAAAGGCCCACAGGCGATTTATGGCCCATGGTGATAAACCGCCATGAGGGCATGACTTGTATTGTAAGGTAGAAGTAACTAGTCACCGAGCCGGACACTGTTTATGAGCCGGCCAGGACTCTGTAAGCCATAGGGCGTCGACCCGTGTATATAAGGGGACGACCCGCTGGCGGCTTAGGGTAAGAAACAACAAATCGAGAACCGGGCATAGCGTATCTCGCTCCCTGGTCATCGAAACATCAAGCAATTCCAACCCAACTAGACGTAGGCCTTCCTTCACCGTAAGGGGCTGAGCTAGTATAAACCTCGCGTGTCCTTTGTCCCGATTAACCCCTTCAAGCTTCCTAGCTGCGATGGCTCCATGATTAAGTCCTTGCAAGAGGACATCTGCCGTGACAATTCCATGACAGTTGGCGCCCACCGTGGGGCCAGCGCACGGTGGATTTGAGTTCTTGAAGGGCAGCTTAGAAGGGCTCGAGGGATACGCAGTTGGCCGGATGACCAAGAGTCGTCGCGGCAAGATCTACATCGACGACGAAGGCTGGGGCCCCGACGCCAGCTCAATTGAGTACGGATACTGGGTCCCCTTTGGCGGAATTCACGTCTTCATCGGCCAGATTGGTGAGCCGGGCCCTGAGCCGGACAGCTGTACCGACCTCGTCGAGACGGCTCAGCATGCGAAACCCGCCCGAGCTCAACCCGTCGTGAAGCGTGCCTTTGTGGGTTGCATCCACGGAGGTGAACTTCTTGAAGGATCTGAAGGTGATGGTGAGCCGGCCGTCCTCTCTGACGGTGATTCGTCCGCCGGCTCAACAGATTCGCTGTATCAAGTTCAAGATGGTGTGCTTGGGGGCTGTTCCGATGGCAGCACTATTCCGGACCCTTCAGAGTTGCCAAACTAGGCAGGAGTCTTCATGGCTGGTACTCAACCCGGCCAAAATTCTATGGCCTCAGCGGCGATAACGCCCGGGTTAGGAGCAGCCGGGGCAGGAGGCCCTGTGCGCTCACCGGCTCAGGTGCTGATGGATCTCATGGATAAGCTTACGGCTTTGTTAACTGTTACAGTCATCCCTGCGAACCAATCTGAGCATGAGGCAGAGGTGGCACAGGTTCGCGACGAGATCGCCGGGCCAAGGAAACCTTAGCAGCTGAAGATGCTAGATTAGCAACAGAGCGGGCGGCTTTGGACGTGTGGGCGCAGCTACTTCAGGCAGAGGCCTTGCAGCTCACGTTGAGCTTAAACGCATCTAATGAGGTAATGAGGAGGAGACATCAGAAAACTCAGTCCCGTTTACCTCAGATCTATGATCCTCGGAATCTCTTCGCTACACCCGGGGCCGGCCCAAGTAACCCGCCAGGTGCAAATCAGTTTATGACATCCGGAGCGGGAGGCCCAGTCTAGCCTCCGGTGACGGCGCCTCTTCACGGCAATATGGCACCGCCACATTACGTGCCAATACCACAGGGTCACTTCTCCAACCCCATGGAGAACTTAATCGCAGCATCCGCACGTTTGGCGGCTCTCCCAGTAGATGGTGATGATCCGATAGCGGTGGAAACCCGGAAGATCAGGGAACTTGTCCAAACAGCCCTGGCTCAGCAAGAGACCTACTCCTACAGCCGAGACATGATTCACTCAACTCCTCCGCCCTGGTTAGCTCCGCCTCGTCAAAATCGGAGCCCGAGTTACAGTAGACACATGGAGTCAGAGGCCTTGTCAAGTAGCACTCAGCGCCGGAACCAGCTCGGCGGGTATAACCCGGTTCAGGATCGGATACGTCAGGAGGACGAGCGGGCAGCTCAGCTAGCGGCTCAGCTAGCAGCCCAACAGGACTCACCGGCTCACCCGACGACTTTTGTTGAGGCGGGTGTTGCTACTAGAACCGGAGGAGTTCCTTGTCTGATACCGGCTCTACGTAATGTCCGTCTGCCCAAGGATTTCAAGGGACCTCGAAAGGTGCCGAATTATACGGCCGATTTACAGCCTGGGGCGTGGATTGAAAGTTATGAGATGGCCATGGATCTGCTGGAGGTTAGCGATGAAGCGATGGCTAAATACTTCACCATGATGTTGGACGGAACGGCCCATTCTTGGTTAAAGGGTTTGCCACCCAATTCCATTGGTTCATGGGCGGAGCTAAAGGCCCGTTTCATCCAGAACTTCAAGGACACTTGCAAGCAGTCTATGTCGATTGTGGACCTGACAAATTGTAAGCAGGAGGAAGATGAATCTACGACTCATTGGGTACGCCGGGTCAAAGATATAATACATTCGTCTGACAAGATGGATGCCGGCTCAGCAGTTCTCATGCTGGAGAAGAATTGCCGTTTTGAGCCTCTGAGACAGAAACTGGGGCGCCTTAAGCATGATTGCAATGATATGGGGACGCTAATGGCGGCTTTAGTCAAGTATGCCGATTCTGATAGTACCAAGGATCCCGCGTCTGATGAGGAAAAGATAGGGAAGGGAAAGAAGAACGGCAATGGAAAGGGTCAGCAGCATAACCCGGCAAGTCAAGGAGGTAATAAGCGTAAGGAGGACGGTAACCTGGAATTTGTGGCCAATGCACAGGGTAACAATCAGAAGCGCAAAGGAAAGCCACCCCGGTTTGGCAGGTCAGGCCCGTCTCTTGAGCAATTACTCAATGAGCCCTGCCCGAAACACGGCACCCGAGAATGACCAGCGACTCACTTATGGAAGGATTGTGCAATCATGAAGGCCTTCAAGAATCCTAGTATGTTTGATGGCAATCAAGGCCCAGGCGGCGGCTCAGGAGCTGGCGGCTTTCATGGCCCGGGCGGCGGCTCAGGAGCTGGCGGCTTTCATGGCCCGGGCGGCGGCTCAGGATCCGGCTTTCAGGGAAGCCAGGGTCGTTATAATCAACAACAGTCTGGTCAAGGAGGTCAGCAGCAGCAGCAGTCGGGTTATCAGAGTCATCCAAAATAGCTAAACAGTGGGCAGTATCACGTGTTCACCACAAGTTTGTGTAAACGTGATTAGAAAGTTCATAAGAGGGCTGTGAATTCTGTTGAGCCGGCAGTCCCTCATTACTTGAGGTGGTCGGAACAGCCTATTGTCTGGAGCAGGGAGGATCACCCTCCCCGGGTTGATAATCCGGGTCAACTGGCCTTGGTAGTGGCACCACAGGTTGGTGGTTATAAGTTTACTAAGGTGCTCATGGATGGAGGTAGCAGCATCAACATCCTTTATTACGAGACCTTTTGGCGCATGGGCTTAACTGACAAGAATTTAAAGACTTCCAACACCGTCTTCCATGGAGTAGTGCCTGGTAAATCGGCGTATCCTGTGGGTAAGATTGAGCTAGAGGTGGCCTTTGGAGACGAGCATGATTCTAGGGCAGAAAAGTTAACTTTTGACGTGGTAAAAATCAAGAGTCCATATCACGCTTTGTTCGGGCGGCTGGCTTATGCCAAGTTCATGGCGCGGTCGTGTTATGTTTATTTACAGCTCAAGATGCCGGGTTACAAGGGTACCATCACCGTGCATGGAAGCCGAAAGGTGGCCCTGGAATGCGAAGAAGGCGATGCAGCTTATGCCGAGTCTGTCTGTGCAGCAAAGGAGCTCAAATTTTATCAAGATAACGTTGACCTGGTGGATATGACTTCTCTCAAGAAGCCGACTACGGAGCATGACCCAGCCATAAAGTTTAAATCGGCTGCAGAGACTAAGCTTGTTGATTTTACTCCGGGCGATTCAACTAAGCAATTCAGCATCAGTGCCAACTTGGATCCTAAATAGGAAAGCGCGCTCATCGAGTTCATCCGTGAGAACCGGGACATCTTTGCATGGAAACCTTCTGACATTCCAGGTGTACCGAGAGGACTCGCTGAGCACACTCTTAATATTGACCCGAAGTATAAGCCGGTCAGGCAGTTTCTGCGGCGATTCAATGAAGAGCGACGAAAAGCTATAGGAGAAGAGGTCGCCCGGCTCTTGGCGGCTGGGTTCATTGTCGAAGTTTTTCACCCGGAGTGGTTGGCTAACCCGGTGCTCGTACTCAAGAAAAACAGCACCTGGCGGATGTGTGTGGATTACACGGACTTAAATAAGGCTTGTTCGGCTGATCCTTTTGCTCTCCCCCTTATTGATCAAATCATTGATGCTACGGCAGGTTGTGCGCGTTTGAGCTTTTTGGATGCTTATTCTGGTTATCATCAGATCAAGATGGCAGTTAAGGACCAGGAGAAGACGGCTTTCATCACCCCGTTTGGAGCCTTCTGCTATGTGTCTATGCCTTTTGGGCTCAAAAGTGCCCAGGCGACTTATCAATGGTGTGTACAGAATTGTCTCCACAATCAGATTGGGCGCAATGTTCATGCTTATGTGGATGACATAGTGGTGAAATCCAGAGAGGCAGAAACCTTGATATCTGATCTCAGAGAAACCTTTGACAATCTCCGGGTTTACAAAATGATGCTTAACCCGGAGAAGTGTGTATTTGGTGTGCCTGCAGGCAAGCTTTTGGGATTCTTGGTCTCAAACAGGGGTATCGAGGCTAATCCGGAGAAGATTAAGGCAATCACTTCTTTGGCTAAACCGGCATGTATCAATGATGTTCAGTGATTGGCGGGTCGTGTTGCCGCTTTAAGCCAGTTCATAAGCCGGTTAGGGGAGAAGGCCCTACCGCTGTACCAATTGATGAAGAAGGCAGACACCTTTGTCTGGAGTGATGCTGCTAATACTACTTTTGAGGATTTGAAGAGGCAGTTATCTGAGCTGCCGGTTCTTGCGGCTCCCATTGACAAAGAGCCTTTGCTATTATATGTGGCTGCTAATTCACGAGCCGTCAGTGTGGCAATTGTGGTAGAGCGCAAGGAGGCTGGTAAGGAACATCCAGTTCAACAGCCGGTTTATTATGTCAGTGAGGTACTCATCGAGTCAAAACAAAGATATCCTCATTGGCAGAAAATTGTTTACGGGGTGTTCATGGTAGGCCGGAAGCTGAAGCAATACTTCTAGGGTCACCCTATCACTGTGGTAAGTTCTGCCCCCTTGGGAGACATTATTCACAACAGAGAGGCTACAGGACGAGTCGCCAAATGGGCCATCGAGCTCGGGCCTCATGGTCTGAAGTACGTACCGCGCACTGCCATTAAGTCTCAAGCTTTGGTGGATTTCATCAACGACTAGACAGAGCTACAGGCACCTGAAGAGAAGCCCGATAACACTTATTGGATTATTCACTTTGATGGGTCCAGACAGTTGGAAGGCTCGGGGGCTGGAGTGGTATTAACTTCCCCTCGAGGTGACAAATTTTGTTATGTGCTCCGGCTTATGTTTCCTTGTACTAACAATGCAGCTGAGTACGAGGCCCTGCTCCATGGTCTCTGGATGGCCAAAGAGATGAACTTGAGCCGGGTAAGATGCTTAGGAGACTCAGACCTTGTGGCTCAACAGGTGTCAGGCAAGTGGGATTCTAAAGATCCCCTCATGGCGGCTTACTCGTGAAGTCGATGCTGTGGCTGGACATTTTAAGGGTTACGTAGTGGAACACATTGATCGAAGGAAGAATGAGGCGGCTGATGCCTTAAGCCGGCTGGGGTCTCAGCGTAAGCCGGTGCCACCTAACACCTTTCTTGATGTTTTGCATAATCCTTCTGTTAAGTTACCTATAGAGGAAGACCTGGCAATACCAGACCCGGAGGCACAGCTGGTGGCGGCTCTCCACGTTATCCCAGATTGGACAGTGCCTTATTTGGCTTACATGACCCAGGGAGAGTTGCCTGAAGATGAGACCTTGGCAAGACAAATCTCCCGGCGGTCCAAGTCCATGACAATTGTCAATGGTGAGTTACATCATTACAGCGTCACTGGAGCGATTCAACGTTGCGTGTCACCTATAGAGGGTCAGGAGATCCTTCGTGAGATTCATGAAGGCGGTTGTGGTCATCATGCCGGCTCAAAATCTCTTGTGGCTAAAGCTTTCCGTCATGGGTTTTATTGGCTGACGGCTCATGCTGATGCGGAAGACCTGGTCAGTAAATGTGACGGATGTCAGAAATTCTCACGACGAGCCCATGTGCCGGCTCAAGAATTGAGGATGATTCCAATTACCTAGCCATTTGCAGTCTGGGGGCTTGATATGGTCAGGCCTTTCAAAAGGTCTAAAGATAAAAAGACTCACCTCTTGGTGGCGGTTGACAAGTTCACAAAGTGGGTGGAGGTGGAGCCAGTCAGTAAGTGTGATGCAGCCACGGCGGTCCAGTTTATGAAAAAGGTGATTTTTCGCTTTGGTTTTCCACACAACATCATAACTGATAATGGCACTAACCTTTCCAAACGAGCTATGGAAGATTTTTGTCAACGAGAGCATATCCGGCTTGACGTTTCAGCTGTGGCTCACCCTCAATCTAATGGTCAAGCAGAACGAGCTAATCAAGAAATCTTGAGGGGTATCAAGCCCCGGCTCTTGGTCCCCTTGCAGCGGACGCCGGGTTGTTGGGTGGAGGAGTTACCTTCTGTACTCTGGAGCATCAATACTACACCTAACAGATCTACGGGTTACACGCCTTTCTTTATGGTGTATGGAGCAGAGGCGGTCCTGCCAAGTAACATCCGTCATGACTCACCCCGTGTGGCGGCTTATGTTGAGGAAGACAACGAAAAAGCTCGGCAAGACGCACTTGACCGGTTGGATGAAGAGCGAGACTTGGTAATAGCCCGCTCGGCGATTTACCAGCAAGACCTGCGCCGCTACCACAGCCGCCGGGTTAAGTCCAGAACCTTTCAGGAAGGCGACTTAGTGCTCCGACTCATCCAGGATCAATCTGACATGCACAAGCTATCCCCTCCTTGGGAAGGACCCTTTGTGGTCAGCAAGAATATGAACAGCGGATCATACTACCTTATCGACGTTCGGGAACACAAAGACTCACGTAAGTCGGAGGAGGAGACCCGTCGGCCGTGGAATATCGCTCATCTTCGGCCTTATTATACTTGAGCCGTCGGCTCTAATGTGTATATACTTATACTATATATTACATAAAGCAATAAAGCAGGACCTCTGTCCTTTTTTCCACTCCCAAAAAAGGTTTATGTGTTTTCTTTGTCAGGTGGTGGAGATAACCAAGGAGAAGCGGATCATATCTGAATCCGGCTTTCCTTTGGTCTGGTTTATGACCATATCTGAATCTAGCCATGATCACTTGGGGGCTTCCTGTTCAAACATAGGTCGTATTCGAACCAAAGAGAACATAGCTGTCGATACCCACTTGATCAGCATACTGCCAAACCCACTTGGGGGCTTCTTGGTCATATTTGAATCACAGCTTAACCTCTTTTGGGTCTGACGTGGATCGTATTCGAATCAGCGTCATTAAACAACTCTTGTGGTCACTTGGGGGCTTCCTGTTCAAACATAGGTCGTATTCGAACCAAAGAGAACATAGCTGTCGATACCCACTTGATCGGCATCGCCACAGCCACCGGGGGCTAACAGATTGTATCCGAATCTTAGCTCAACCCCTTTGGAATGGTTCACTGATCGTATTCGAATCAAAAACCCTTAAATTTTGTTCATCATATTTTACAAGTGTCAACATTGGATATCTTGTGACCCTCTTGAAAATACAATGGAATACATTACAATCCTCCAGGATTAATATTGGTTACATCAGGTTGTTAAGTACCAGGTGAACTTGTGTGTGCCAAATTTTCAGGAGTTAAACTTACCCTCGGGGGTTGGTTTATATAAGCCGGAAAAGCAGCCGTAAGCATCACGGGGCAATGCAAGGTATTTCTGCAAAGGACATAACAGATTCATATAAACTACAAAGTGCATAGTGACGGCGGCTTATGCAAGTATTAAGGGCCATAAGCATGCGCGAAGGCATAGCAAAACTCAAGGTATTTTTTACTCTATTACAAGACTCCCCGAGTCTAAATGATGCGGCATTGTTTTTCTACAACGACATAAGCAGGTGGCGCCTGACAATCTACTCCTGGGGTTGATTTGAAGCCTCCGGGTTATCCTTCTCCGACTTTCCGCCGGCTTCTTTGTCCTGGAAGGATGATGAGGCCCAGTCAATGCCACTCAAGGCCTCAAACTCAGCTTCATCATCTATTAAACCGGTTGGGTCGACTTCAGGAGAAAAGGTGTGCTTACGGGTTGGAGGGATCAAGCTGACATCGTCATAATGCGGCGTGGGGATTCTCTAATTCTCCTTGTCATAACCCGACTGACACTTGGTGAGGTCAGTGTCGTTCCCAATAAAAGTAGCCACCAGACGTATATCCTTCACACAGGCGGTGAAATCCTTATCATTAAACACGGTGCCATCTTCCTTTAAACTTGGATACCCAAGAGCAATATCAGCGGGGTCTAGTTTTGGAAGCCACGCCTTGGCCCGGCTCAATGCGGCTATAGCTCCGGCTCTTGCAGATGCTCGTCTTAATTCTTGGATTCGATGAGGTAGCACGGCAAGCCACTTCAGCACATCTTGCAGGAGATAGGGAACATCATTTGATAAAGCCACAACGGCCAGAGCACATTGTGACCCGGCGTAGAGCTGTTCCACCAGAGTATAAACCGCCTTCAGCTTGATCACCATGTTCTGCTTGAGATTTGTGCTCCTGGGGCCTGCTTTATTAAGCATAAGGTGAGTCAGAGGAAACAACTGAAATAGTCATTTAAGGTTTGAGTAAGTCACTCACCAAAGATTGATGAGACCATTCGAGATATCTGGCGCTTTAAGTCGGACAGTTCGGCCGTTGCTTCCGCAAGCGATGCCTCTGCTGTCTCGGCCCGGGTCACCAGTGCGGCCTTTTCATCAGCCCAAAGTTTCTTCTCCGATTCAAAAATTTTCTTCAGCTTCTCTTGTTCAGAGACGCTGAATTCAAATTTGGAGTTAGCCTTTTGAGTTTCAATTTCCCGGGCTGCCACGCGGTTCTTTAGGTTAACAATCTCCGATTCAAATTGACTTTGGATGGCCTGCATTGCACCGGATAGTAGTCAAGATTACAGTAAATAATATTAAGTCCCAAGCACTTTGCAAGCAAAGGTACTTGACACTTGGGGGCTAATGTATACTGAAGAACTTTCAATTACTACTCTGGCTCATGGAAATTAAGTCCCAAGCACTTTCCAAGCAAAGATGTTTGGCACTTGGGGGCTAATGTGTATTGCAAGTGCTACAACCGGGTTAAATGTCTTTTTCCTAAGCCGGATAAGCAGTGCTAGGAAATTTTCTAAAGTCTACAACATATTTACTTATAAGCAATAGACTTGGGGGCTGGCACAGTAAGTATGGTTAAAGAAAGCTAGCATAAATCATACCTCAGATTTTTGCTGTATCTGCTTCACCATGTCAATTTCCAGGTCACGGCTGCTATGTACTTGATTGATATAGCCGGAGACGATCTCTCCAATACTCACATGAGTATAGTCAGTGACGTCCAGCTTGGCCTTTCGGCATTCTACCAATTCGTCTTTAGAATACTTGGCAAGTACAGTTGGCTGTGCCGGCTCAACAAACTGAGTCTTGAGAATCTCAACTTCTGGATCATTTGCCTTGGCGGGGCTAGGAGCCTCCGGGTTACCAGAATCGTTGAGGGTTTGCTCAGTAGGCGGGTCAGAGGAAGATATAGGAACATCATGAGATGGTTGAGGTGGCGGCTCGTGAGCAGAGGCGTCAGGAGCAGCTGTGCCCAGCTCTGGTTCAGTCACAACCGGCTCTTGGGGCGGCTTATTCTTTTTTGCCCTTTTGCTGGGTTTTACTTGCACACTGTGGAAAAGGTAGACAGGTTAAATACAAAAAATATGAGTAAAATAAGGCATAAGGTACAACAAGTTCATATTACCCGGTAGCATTTTTGAAGGCTGTCATGTTGGACTACATAGACTCACCGGAGGAAGGTGAAATATCCTGATAATTGGAGTCAGAAGAATTGAGAGGCTGATGAATGAAACCCGCCAAAGGAAAAAAGGCGTAAATCGGAAGATCACCTCAGCCTGGCGTTTCCTGGTCACATCAGGTAAGCCAGAGGAGAGTTCCGCGCCTTGGCTGGTCCGGGTCTGCCTCCGGCTCTCATAAATCTGTCGCTTCAAAAGAAATTGAGGGTCTTGGTAAGCTAAAGGATGTGAAAATCTTACTTTCCGGGTCACTCTTCGGATTTTCAACCTCGGTAAAGCCTCTGAGTCGGAGGAGATTATAGTTACCTCTTCAATAGCTTGGCTGTTGCCTATATCCCCCTGAAAGGAATTAATGTCAATAACATGATGATAAAAGAGTCAGAGGAATTAGGAGTTACCTCTTCTTCATCATCCTCAGTATCATCCAGTTTCATCATATCTGAGGCGCTGGGTTTCCTCTTCTTTGAAGTTCCAGTCTTAGCGGTTCTTCTTTCGGCTCTTTTTGCTGCTCTAGCTTGTTTGGCAGCCTCATGGTCATACTTGACCTTCCAAAAGTCGCTATTTGCCTATGAATAAGGATAAAGGGTTATGAGTAAAGGTAAGGTATAACATAATAAAGATAATTGTGGAGGATAATAACTCACTGGAGGGGCCGGGTTCTTCTTGTAGAAAGGAAGTAAGCCAAAGGCATTACTAGTCACCGTGCCCTCTTTCAGCAAAGACTGGGTTGTAGCTTCCACCGCATCATCTGGTAAGTCGTCAGGACTATGACGCAGTGGGTCATCCTTTTCGCTTGAGTAAGTACACATTAAGCCGGCGCGGCGGCTTAACGGAATCACTCGCCAAGCAACCCAGACTCGGACCAGGTCGATGCCATCTAAACCATTCCCCAAAAGAGCTTTGATTTTCTTAATGGTGGGGGTGAGTGACAGACGCTCGATAGCAGTCAACTTGTCTGGCAGCGGGTGGTTGGATTCAAGGCGCAAGGCGCGGAAGCCGGGCAGCGAGTTTTCACTAGCCGAAGAAGTGTCCTGGCAGTAGAACCACGTTTGGTTCCAATCTTTTGGATGACTTGGCAGTTCAACATAAGGGAAAAGGCAGTCTCTCCATCGCTGAATCGAGATGCCACCAAGTTCTAGACTGGGTCCATTGGCGCGCTCATTCTGCCGGTTCAAATAGAACAACTCCCTGAACAAAAGTAGGCTGGGTTCTTCTCCAAGGTAGACCTCACAGAAAACTTGGAAGTTGCAGATACTTGACACGGAATTGGGCCCGATGTCTTGAGGTCTTAACTCAAAGAAATGCAGAACGTCTCTAAAGAATTTTGAACCGGGAGGAGCAAATCCCCGGCTCATGTGATCGGTAAAAATGATCACCTCCCCTTCCTTGGGTTGAGGTTTCTCTTCAAACGGTTCAGGAGCACGATAAGACATGACATCCTTCTTGGGCAGATGGCCAGACTTTACAAACTCGGACAGTTTGTTCTCTGTAACAATGGATGGGACCCAGTTGCAGGTAACCGGAGGTTTAACAGCTTTGGGTGCCATTGGGTAAATTGAAGCCTAGAATAAGATAAAGGAAAATTTTTCGGTTCATTATAACCCAGAGAATAAACTTTATTGGGTTATTTAAGATGGCGGCTTAAGAAGGGGCCTAATGACATGCAGGTAACTATGTGATAATGTTTAACAGCTGCAGGTATTAAAGATGATTAAGGTTTTCTTAAGTCGCCAGAGGCAAGCGGTGCTGACAGCCGGTATTATCTTAAACCGGCTACGCGGACTACTATGGCTGAAACAGAGTCAACAGACGCAGTTTTTTGGCTAAATGTGGAACAAACAGGTTTCACAAGTTGCCATCATTATTTTGGATCAAACGATGCTTTGGAAAGGAAAATATTTCTAGATCTAAAACAGTACAGAGAAGTTCATATACTCACAGAAGGCTTCCAAAACAAGGGAAATGAGATCTGTTCTCATACAGGATAAGCACAAACATTTTCCGCGACAGTTCTAAGTTGTTTGTATAATCTAAACAAGGCATTGGAGGTGAGAGCTAATGGAGGTTTTGCGTCGGGCGGCGATGAACGACGACGAACTCAAGACGGTTTCAATGCATATCTGAGAAGGGGGAAAAGAGGAACTCACAGATGCGGAAGAACTGCGGAGGGTCGCCGTCATTTTCTGGTCAAGTTCAGGGTGATGCAGCGGCCTGAGTCGGTGAAGACGAGGGGGTCGACGGCGGCGGCGGCGGCGGAGCTTGAGCAGCAAAGAAGGAGGTGCGAGGAGGAAGACGACTGAAGGAAATGAAAAACCTAGGTCGCATCTATTTATAAGGAGGGGCCGACCAAGACGGCGCGAGAAACAAGGAGACGGAATATCATTTTACAACAAACCCGACGCCTCTGTTTTCGGGATGGTCAGTAAAGGCAAAGATCCGTTGGAGGATATGACAGAATAAAATATGAGTTTTATTGAAGATGACGTCACGGAGATTTAACCCGGATCCAGATGATGACGTCACGGCGGGTTAAAGTTTCCGCAAAAAACAGAAGACTGAAGGCCAGTTCATAAGGTTTTTAAAGATTGACATGAACCGGTTCAAATCAATCTGGGGCCTAATGTTGGGGATATAACTATTTATGTAAGCCGCCCAGGAGGGGCCGGGTTACGCAAAGAGAAGCCCATCTGAAGCCCAAGACCAAGACGTGAAGATGCGGCTCAGTAAAGGGTCTAAAGGCCCATAGGCGATTTATGGCCCATGGTGATAAACCGCCATGAGGGCGTGACTTGTATTGTAAGGTAGAAGTAACTAGTCACCGAGCCAGACACTGTTTATGAGCCGGCCAGGACTCTATAAGCCATAGGGCGTCGACCCGTGTATATAAGGGGACGACCCGCTGGCGGCTTAGGGTAAGAAACAACAAATCGAGAACCGGGCATAGCGTATCTCGCTCCTTGGTCATCGAAACATCAAGCAATTCCAACCCAACTAGACGTAGGCCTTCCTTCACCATAAGGGGTTGAACTAGTATAAACCTCGCATGTCCTTTGTCCCGGTTAACCCCTTCAAGCTTCCTAGCTACGATGGCTCCATGATTAAGTCCTTGCAAGAGGACATCTGCCGTGACAATTCCACGACAGATCTTGAAAAAGTTCAAAGCCTCATCCTTAGATTTCAGAAGATACACATGGCAGTATCTAGTGGAGTCATCAATTAACGTCATGAAATATTTCTTTCCACCTTTTGTCAAAACACCATTCATTTCACATAGATCTGAATGTATGAGCTCTAGTGGTGCAAGATTTCTCGTTTCCGCAGTCGTGTGAGACTTACGAGGTTGCTTAGCTTGCACACACACTTGACACTTAGATCCCTTGACAGTGGTGAAACTAGGGATTAAGTTCAACTTCGCTAGTCGCGACATGCAACCAAAGTTAACATGACAAAGACGTGAATGCCACACATTTGATTCACTATTGTTGCAAATATGAGTAACAAATTTATTGCAAATGTCTGATAAGGATAAATGAAACAGGCCTCCTGACTCATAGCCTTTGCCAACAAAGGTTCCATACTTGGATATTACAAATTTATTCGACTCAAAGACAAGCTTGTAGCCATCTCTACACAGAAGAGATCCGCTAACAAGATTTTTATTGACGGAGGGGACATAATGCACGTTCTTCAGCCGCACGATCTTCCCCGAAGTAAACTTCAGATCGACTGTGCCAACACCACGAACAGAAGCACTTGAACCATTGCCCATCAGCACGGTTGAAGTCCCTGCGGTCTGATAAGACGAAAACATGGAAATATCACCACATACATGCACATTAGCACCCGTGTCAATCAACCAGTCAGGAGAATGATTGTGATGCCCGGATAATTAAGCTATAGTAAATGTCTGCTAATGATGCCACATCACCTTGATTACTGTTGTTAATCTCACGTTAGTTTAGAACAGATCAAATTTCAAATTCAAATCGAGTCAAACAATTAAAGTTTCCAAAAGTCAAAACTAAAATGTTCTTAATGTGACAAATAAATTGTGGATGATATTGGTGGAGAAACAACATCTTTATAGAATATTTAAATACCCTAATGGGATTAAAACAGCAGCATAACCAATTTAATAAATGCCTTTTATTAATTATAAAAAGTTAAACTATTTTATTTTGGGATATAACTTTTGACGCATTGTCTAATTTCGGAATGTGAATTACGGGGACAACTTTCCTATTTTACTAAACCTAATTGCTATTAAAGATAAGTACAAAACATAACAAATAAAAAGAAACATAAAAGGAAAAAGGAAAACAAAAAAAAGAGAAACAACAGGCCCCCTATGGCCAACTGGACCTTGGCCCAGCCGGCCGGCCCAGCTGGCCAGCCGGCCCATCCCGCGCCTGGCCTACATGGCCCCCCACTCCCTCCCGAAACCCTAACCGTTCGCCCCACTCCCTCCCGAAACCCTAACCGTTCGCCCCACTTCCCCCCACTCCCTCGATCCACCTCTCCCCTCGTCTGACCCCGATTGGATCGGGGGGATCGAACTGCCGCCGCCGCCGGAATCACGTCTCCTCCGCCCCATCGCCGTCTTCCGCGCTTCGTCGAGGCAGCCACCCGCCAGCACCAAAGGCCGCCCCACCCCACAGCCTCCTCCTCACGGCTCCTCTTCGTCCGCACCTCTGCTTCGCCCTCGCGCTTGCCGGCCAGTCTGGCCGCCGGACCTCGCCGGCAGGGTCCCGCTGGCCTCCCCGAGCGCTTCCCCGACACGCCCTGAGCTCGCCCCTGCGCTCCATGTGAGCAACCACCATGATTCCCCTTCTTCCCCCTGCTTTCCCTTCTTCTCAGACGCCGGTGTCGTGCACGCCTTCCGCGTGCTCACGCCGCTCGCGCCCGCCGCACGCACGAGCTCTGCCCTGCCACCCCTGCTCGCCTAGCCTTGACCTGGCGCGCGCCAACGCGCGCCCGACCACCCACAGCACGCTCGCTCGCCCACGCGCGACCACGTCGCCGCCCGGCCGTCGACGTTGCCGTAGTTCCTGGCCATCCCCGGCCACACCGACACCGTAGATTGATCCACCGCTCCGCCCGCATCGCGGGGAGCCTCACGACCGTCAAGTTAGTCATCGGAGACGTCGCCGGCGTACCTCCGTTGCGCTCTGTGGCCGCCGTCGTTTGAACCACCGTATCTGGCACCGATGCGTGGGCCCATGCTGAAGTGTCGCGTATTAGTTTGGGCCTAATCTTGTTTAGTGCTAAACCATAACATTAAGCACTCACTGACCTCTGGGTCTGCAAGTTAACTAATTTAACTAAAACTATAAAAAAACCCTGTTAAAAGGTGTACCTATGACACATGGGTCCCACTTGCCCCATTGACCAGTCAAACCACTGACTGGGATAACCCAGTCAATGACATGCGGGTCCCACAAACACTATTCACTATTTGACCAAGTCAACAGTTAATGTTGAGTCAGCGGTTGACCAGGCCCACTGTCACCCTTATTAGAACATCCCTGGGTACACTTCTCTATGTACCCATAGCAATTAAGTATTTATTATTTTTCGAATTAAATTAAGTCCAGTAAATTTCGAAATTTAATAAAACTTTGAAAATTAATATAAAATAATCCGTAATTTGGATGAAAATACTTTGTACATGAAAGTTTCTCAGAACGACGAGACGAATCCGGATACGTAGCCCGTTCGTCCGCCACACGTCCCTAGCATAGCGAACATGCAACTTTCCCTATCCGGTTCATCTGTCCGAAAACGCGAAACACCGGGGATATTTTCCCGGATGTTTCCCCCCTTCATCGGTATCACCTCGCACCGCGTCAGGTCACCCCTAGCACAACGTAATGCCACATCTTGCTTTTTGTTTCACTGATTGCTCTGTTATTTATTGTGTTCCTCCTCCATTACTTCTTTCCGGTAGACCCCGAGACTGCCGGAGACCCCCAGTACGACTACGGAGTTGACGACCCCTCTCTCTTGCCAGAGCAACCAGGCAATCCCCCCCCCCCCCCCTTGATCACCAGATATCGCCTACTCTTCTCTATACTTCTTGCATTAGAGTAGTGTAGCATGTTACTGCTTTTCGTTAATCCTATCCTGATGCATAGCCTATCCTTGCTATTACTGTTGTTACCTTTACCTGCAATCCTAATGCTTAGTATAGGATGCTAGATTATCATCAGTGGCCCTACACTCTTGTCCGTCTGCCATGCTATACTACTGAGCCGTGATCACTTCGGGAGGTGATCATGGGCATATACTATATACTTTGCACTGTTACATTACTTGTGGTTCTGTTCGGAGTTGGGGGCTGAAGGGGCAGGTGGCTCCATCCCGGTAGAGGTGGGCCTCCGAAGCTGGAGTGCTTTAGCCCTTTTTTAAGCAAGAATCACCGTCTTGAGCGCCTTGCGCGCCGTGCTTCAAGTTCTGCCCCGGCTCACTCCTCTTTCCAGCAATCTATGTGGGAAGCACTCGTTCAAAGTAAGTTGAGATGAGAGGTCTGAGTCCACAGCTGGGGAAGAGTCGTCAGATGACAATTGAGGTTTTCTTTTTATCCCCCCTAACCTTATTTTTATGTCTTCTTCGTTCTCGGGTTCCCGACGGCCCTCGACTGTTACTTTGCGGCGGAGCGACAGGGCAGGTTGAGGCCACCTAGGAGAGAGGTGGGCCTGGCCCTGGTCGGCGTTCGCGGATACTTAACACGTTTAACAAGATCTTGGTATTTGATCTGAGTCTGGCCACTGGCCTATACGCACTAACCATCTACAAGGGGACAGTTATGGGCACTCGACGTCGTGGTATCAGCCGAAGCCTTCGTGACGTCAGCGACTGAGCGGCGCGCGCCGGATTGGACTGGAACGCCTGCTAGGCTAGGTCTGCTTCCGGCCGCCCTCGCAACGTGCAGGTGTGCAATGGGCGATGGGCCCAGACCCCTGCACCATAGGATTTAGACCGGCGTGCTGACCTCTCTGTTGTGCCTAGGTAGGGCTGCGACGTGTTGATCTTCCGAGGCCGGGCATGACCCAGGAAAGTGTGTCCGACCAAATGGGATCGAGCATGTTGGGTTATGTGGTGCACCCCTGCAGGGAAGTTAATCTATTCGAATAGTCGTGATCTTCGGTAATAGGACGACTTGGAGTTGTACCTTGACCTTATGACAACTAGAACCGGATACTTAATAAAACACACCCTTCCAAGTGCCAGATACAACCGGTGATCACTCTCTAATAGGGCGACGAGGAGAGGATCGCCGGGTAGGATTATGCTATGCGATGCTACTTGGAGGACTTCAGTCTACTCTCTTCTACATGCTGCAAGACAGAGGCTGCCAGAAGCGTAGTCTTCGACAGGACTAGCTATCCCCCTCTTATTCCGGCATTCTGCAGTTCAGTCCACATATGATACCCTTATTCCATTTGATACCAATGCATACCTATGTAGTGTAGCTCCTTGCTTGCGAGTACTTTGGATGAGTACTCATGGTTGCTTTTCTCCCCCTTTTCCCCTTTCCTATATCCGATTGCTGCAACCAGACGTTGGAGTCCAGGAGCCAGACGCCACCGTTGATGACGACTACTACTACTCGGGAGGTGCCTACTACTACGTGCAGCCCGCTGACGACGACCAGGAGTAGTTTAGGAGGATCCCAGGCAGGAGGCCTGCGCCTCTTTCGATCTGTATCCCAGTTTGTGCTAGCCTTCCTAAGGCAAACTTGTTTAACTTATGTCTGTACTCAGATATTGTTGCTTCCGCTGACTCGTCTATGATCGAGCTCTTGTATTCGAGCCCTCTGGCTTGTAATATGATGCTTGTATGACTTATTTTATTTGTAGAGTTGTGTTGTGATATCTTCCCGTGATTCCCTGATCTTGATTGTACATGTTTGCGTGTATGATTAGTGTACGATTAAATCGGGGGCGTCACAATGACATACTAAAAGAATAGTGGGAAATATACCATACCCAGCATCCTTCATGTTAGTGTCTCCAATGACAACATTAGCGGTCTTGCCGCCTTTCCCAAGATGGCGCTTGTCATAGCAATTAGGGCAACTAGGAGCCCAATGATCAGGATCCCCACACACATGACAAGCACCTTTCTTCTCGCCATTCTTCTTCTTGAAGTTCGTGTGTTGCACAACCTTGTTCTTCCCATCAAACTTTGCTTTACCATCAAACTTGCCCTTGTTCTTGAACTTGTTGGGCTGGAAGTTCTGCTTCTGTACCACATTGGCACTAGATCCTCCCTCAATACCTCGAGCACGTGTGTCTTTTGCTCTCGCCTTTTCTTCCACATCAAGAGTGTCAATGAGATCCGGAACGGAAAACTCCTGCCTCTTATGCTTCAGTAAGGTAGCAAAGTTCCTCCACGAAGGAGGAAGCTTAGTGATGATACCTCCGGCAACAAACTTGTCCGGTAGCATACAATTGAAGTGCTCAAGTTCTCTAGCAAATGACTGTATCTCATGAGCTTGCTCAACCATGGAGCGCTCTTCAGTCATCCTGTAATCATAGAATTGCTCCATGATGTACAGCTCAGTGCCTGCATCCGAGACCCCAAACTTGGCCTCGAGTGCGTCCCACATATCTTTTCCATTATCAATTGACGCATAAGCATCAACTATGTTCTCACCAAGAACACTCAAGAGAGCAGCCTTAAACAGAGTATCCATTTTCTGAAACGCTTGTTTCTGTTGGGCATCAAGCTCCCCTTCAGGCTTGCCAAGCGTGGCGTCATAGCTACTCATGGTTTGAAACCACAAGACTGCTCTCACGCGCCACCTCTTATAGTGGATACCCTCAAACATAAGAGGTCTCATGGAAGCAGCAAAACCACTTGGGCTAAATTGCCTATAATAAGGTTTTTGGATTGTTGGAAATATGAGCAATTTACCGAATGATTTTATTAACAGAAATACTAGATAAAGCATGACTAATATAGTAGAGATAAAACAAGTCATGCGTTCGGACAGAGAGAAGGTAAAGAGCATCTGCATATATGAACTTGAACTAAACACATCTGGAACAGACACTAGATGAAGTTGCATATATGAAGTAGAACCTAACACATGTAGGACGGAAAGTAGAGCAAAGAACTGTGTCATGACATCTAACAGAAAGAGCAAGAACACTTACGGGACAACAACAGTGGAAGTGCTAGACTTGGGGTTGATGTCCTCGCTTGCCATGTCGTCGAGGAGATCGTGGACGTCGGGGAAGTAGTCGTCGTCGGGGAAGTAGTCGTCGGTGACCGGACCGTCCGTGATGAAGCAGCCAGTAGTTGCGCTGAGCGCTCCCCAAAAACCTTATCACCCTTCTCCCGTACAGGACTCAAAAGGTGCGGTTTCGGAGGCCTACTGTCCCGACCTGCGGTGCACGCCACAAGACGAGATGGGGAAGATCGTAGCAGCAGTGCAATGCTCAGGAACTTGTGGCGAGAGGAGGAAGAGGTTCTGGTGCGTCTCACTGGGAGGAGCGACCTCCCTTTTATAGGCGCAAGAGAAGGAGGCGAGAGGGCAGCGACGGAAGGCGAAACGAACAGCCAGCAGCCGAAGGGCTGCACCGTTCGCATTTGAACTCCACTTTCGCAAAAATATTTTCAACTTTCGTGTGACCTTTCGTATACCCGTAGTGCATGGTAAAAATTTAGATATCGGCTCGGCTCATTCCCGCAACACGCGGCGCGGCGTGACGAGGCGTGGCGTGGCGAGGCGGACGGCGGAGGAGGAGTGCGCGTGGATATCCCTCTTGTTCTCATGCTCGTACAAATAGGGAAAGAACCTCCCTTATAAGGAGGTCCAACTCCCACTAAACTAGCAATGTGGGACTAAACTTTAGTAGTATCCCTTGCCTTGCACAAATGGGCTAAGTGGGCCTCTAGGATTTATTAGGAATTTCTGAAATAGTTATTGGGCTGCCCAAAATAGACTAAATTCCAGCAGTACTAAATTTCTAACCGCCTCGATCACAGAAATAACCATCTCTGCTAGATTATTACAGGTGGCTTCATAACATGGAGACATAACTGCCTCCGGGGCCTGCTTCTAATGCTTGTTTTCTACTAGTGTATGTGACTCATCGAAACGATGAAATCTCAACTTATCGCCACCAGATTCATGGCCAACTCTCGATCCAGGGTTCCCGCCCCGTCTCCCACTACGTCGGGCTTCCAGCAACCGCCGTGCGTACTCCATTGTCGCCTCCAAGAGGCCACCGAACTAAGGAGACTGCATTGGTGCTAGTCTGCTCGCCCCACATCACTTGAATCTTAGACTCATTTCTCTACATTTTTAAAATGTAAATGCTATATATTTGACCTATTGGATACCCATTGGGTATAGGATACCTGATGGGTATGAACATGGGTCAATTTGTGCCCATGGGTATTGAAGTGGGTGGGGATAAAAGATTTCTGTGGGTATGGGTTTGGGAAGAGGAGGTTGTACCCACCATACCCTACCCTTGAGTGAGAGTTCCACTCATGGGTGTGTAGTAAGGTCACTTATCTATCTTTACTAGAACATGACCATATTGATGAAAAAATGACAAAAATATTTTAAAAAATATATAATGTATCAATATGGGTGGATCATATTTGATTGAATTTCTAGTTTCATTTTCTCACATAGATCACCACACGCACTTTGGGAACGAACTGGCAGATATTTTGTATCATGATTTAGGATAGCATACACATATCTGTGCAAAAAGTACTGACGCACTAACAACTGTAATGCTGTAACTGTGAATAACTTAATATTCACTTAATTAGCTTATCTAGTGTTTTCCCCTCTTTAGGCAAAACGGCCCACTCACGGGCAATTCATTGATTACATAAACATGTTCGAGTACAAGGACTGAGCCCATAATTGTCATTACAAAGCATGTGCATGGAATATGTTCAGATTTTTTTAGGGTGAATATGTTTAGAAATTACTGCTCCCTCTGTCCGAAAAACTTGTCCCAAGCTTGTCCCTCAAATGGATGTATCTAGAACTAACTTGATGCTAGATACATCCATTTGAGGGACAAGCTTTTTCGGACGGAGGAAGTACTTAATACTCATTCTAGCACTTGAAGCTAACCTTCAATTTCCAATGTCCTTTAAACCATAAACCAACATTTCAGGAGTAATTTAAATTGAAGATGGTAGAGGAGCATGATCATCATTCTTGCTACATCCAAAATTAGGCAACCGGATGAAATGCCGATGATGCAATGGAGTACACAACTACAAATACCAAAAAAAAAACCTACTGACCATGCATATGTTTTGTTACCGATTATATAAGAGGTAAGAGGTGAAGAAGTAAGAGTTGTTCTCCTTCTCTGGGATACTACTATTCCTGGATTGGCGATGGAAATTTGGGGAGGGCGGAGGCGTCTTGGAGCATCACGAAGAAGTACTCACTTAAACACTGCCAAACAAGCAAAAAAAGTCAATTACCTTGTAAATAGGGAAAACTTGTAGACAATCAATACTTGCTCAGCTGCACCAACGATGCTCTGTTGGCCTCGACGCTGATTTGCTGGCGAAGGCGTGTGGAACAGGCGACATGGTGGCATACCTTCACGAATACGCCGCCCGGGATCTTGCACTCGGTGAATATGATGATGACCTACAACCTCCTCCGTGGTCAACCCAAGCCCGCGAAATCTAGGGCCCCCTCCAGGGTTCGCAAGGAGCCCATGGCCCAGACCATAAGGAGGCATCGACCTAAACGCACACGCATGGAGAAATCCCTGTTTTCCTTCTTCCTATTGCGAGTTTGCCGCTTCGTGACAATCCGATTCCCGCGAGGGCTCCAATTGCGAGTCTCGATGCCAATGTGGATTGCTCTCCATCATGCGGCCGACTGGTCTTCCTCCAGGTCCCCGGTTCCGTTGTGTTATCCTCCGTTTGTGAGATGCCTCTCATGTGCAAGACGAAGCCACCCCACTTATAAGGTCATCCCTAACCTCCTCTTTCTAGTTGGTCATGTTCATATAGTGCAGCAGCAGTCAGATCTTAGAAGGTCTCGCATATGATGCAGTACAAAATTTTAATTTCGTGTGTCCGTTGCTCTATTTCTTACTTCAATCTGGACTTTGTCGACACAACACCAATCGCCTTATCTATTGAAAAAGTTGCCTGCTATGTGTTTGATTGTCGTTCTTTGCATTCTCTCTCCAAATCATATGACTGCAAATTTAACTTAAAATTGGAAGAAGGTCTCAGCTATACACACAACTTCAATCCAAACATGGTTATATAATAAAGCCACTCAGACTCCCGTAGCCGTCGGATAGGTAAATGAGCTTTTATTGTTGCAAATGGAGCTTTTAAACTTTAAACCTTTCATCTTGATGTTTACCCTCTATCAGGTATTCGATTTGTCTAATTAAGTAAAGGAATACACTATTTACAATTCTCGTTTTATTTTGAAATAATAGACAATAATAAGTTAGGTAAAGGAATGAATCTAAAAAAAATGAGATTATTAGTATGATCTTTATAGTCGGGGCCCCGGGTTAGAACATCTCCAACAAATTAATAGAAATGTTTGTTAATTAATATGGATATGAGGGAGTATATAAAAAAAGAGTAGATGTTTTTTTAATGTAAAAGGGAGTTGATGTTTGTACGTACGATGTAGTCATTTTTCTTTTCATCCCCTTCCGCGTACCACTCTGACAAAACAAAGAAAACCTTCGGTAAAAAAATCGCAAACACAAACAAAAACCCATCATCCCACGCGCCTTAATCCTTCACCTTTCCTACCCTACCGCTCGAAGCGCCCAAGCGCCGCCGCCTCTACCCCGTAGCTTCTTCCTTCTCCCTCTCTGACCTAGTCGTTCTCGCTTTCACCTCCGTAGCCTCCGCTGCCAACCTTCCACATCCCTTGTTTCTTTTTGTCCCTCTCTTCCGAGTATACCCACACATGGGTAGGGCAGCAAGGATGCCCCCATCATCCCCGCGTCGTGCCATACCGCATACGCTAGGTATCGAGGACTCCAAGAACTTGGTTGGATCCTCCACCATCCAGTTCGGCGTCTCAGAGCCTGTAGCGTCGGTTGTCGCCTCCATTGCAGCGGGCGTCTCTACCCTGTCATCGCGCAGATCATGTGGATTTTGTCGATGTCATCATCCGGTGACCATAGTCTTGAACTCCACCGCATGCCGCTACATCGGCGACACCGAGTCCATCAAGAAGATCCTCCTTGCTAACGGTGTCCACGACATGTACCACGACTGCGGCCTATCCATCATCGCCTATGTTGTCCAATCGCGCTATGGTGGGTGTCCTGCGACATGGCGCATCACGAGCCGCGTCTGTTCCGAGAGCTCATTCCCTCATGGTCATGCCGAAGCATGTCGGTGCGGCCATGATTGTGACTATAACCTTGGACACTATCAAGACACACCTCCAGTTCATGGAAACCGATGCAACTACGGCGCAGCTCACTGCTACACGTGCAGACAACACTGGCCCTCATCACTGACACGCCACTGGCCAGGCATCAAGCATTCTCGGGCGCGTCAGTTATGAGCTCTTTGGGGCTTGGCAGCATGCTTATCAGAGACCGGTGTAAAAATGACTGCTCTGTGATATTGTGTTCCCGTGGAAAAAATAGGCCAATATTTGTCATTGACCAGTTGCTTTATTTGACCGATCTGAGTTCATCTATTAAATCCGACCCTTCCCGTTTCCCACCATGGGTGTTGTTGTGTACTTGGGTTGTTATATCCATCGCATACTACCCATCTCCAATGCAAACGCTCCTCGCCGCTGCCAGTAGCAGAGGATGAAAATAAATTAAGTTGGAGCGAACTATAAAACACAAAAAAGTTTGAAGCAAAATCAAACTAGTTCTATACATATTAACAACAATAACAACAACAAAGCCTTTAGTCCCAAACAAGTTGGGGTAGGCTAGAGGTGAAACTCATAAAATCTCGCAATCAACTCCTGGCTCTGGCACATGGATAGCAAGCTTCCACGCACCCCTGTCCATAGCTAGCTCTTTGGTGATACTCCAATCCTTCAGGTCTCTCTTAACGGACTCCTCCTATGTCAAATTCGATCTACCCCGCCCTCTCTTGACATTCTCCGCACGCTTTAGCCATCCACTATGCACTAGAGTTTCTGGAGGCATGCGCTGAATATGCCCAAACCATTTTAGACGATGTTGGACAAGCTTCTTTTAAATTGGTGCTACCCCAACAAATCTTTTGGGTTTCATCTCCATAAGAGTGGATGATTTTTTACGTCGGCTCGCCAGGCCTATCACAACCCTCCTTCTTTACCCGGGCTTGGGACCTGCTATGTTGAGACAATATAGGCGGAGTTAAACTAGTTCTATACATATTAACAATGAACATAATTACTTCTATGTGATGTAAATGGAAAGAACCAAATATAATGGAAGTGCAAACATATTTACATAGAAACAACCTTTTTTTCAAACGCTCAACGGGGGGGGGGGGGGAGACAGTCATGGATGCTTTAGCGAGTGAACTAGGTTTTTATTTGAGAGCGAACTATATTGTTGAAAAATCTTGTAGTGGCATGGGATGATCTCCGTGTCGGGGAACGCGGTATTTCAAAAAAATCCTACGATAACGCAAGATCTATCTAGGAGATGCATAGCAACGAGACGGGAGAGTGTGTCTACGTACCCTCGTAGACCAAAAGCGGAAGCGTTAAGTAACGCGGTTGATGTAGTCGAGCGTCTTCACGATCCAACCGATCAAGTACCGAACGCACGGCACCTCCGCGATCTGCACACGTTCAGCTCGGTGACATCCCTCGAACTCTAGATCCAGCTGAGGCCGAGGGAGAGTTTCGTCAGCACGACGGTGTGTTGACGGTGATGATGAAGTTACCGACGCAGGGCTTCGCCTAAGCACTGCGACAACATGACCGAGGTGGAAATCTGTGGAGGGGGGCACCGCACACGGCTAAGAAATCAACTTGTGTGTCTAAGGGGTGCCCCCCTCCCGCATATATAAAGGAGTGGAGGAGGGGGCCAGCCGGCCTCATAGGGCACGCCCCAAGGGGGGAATCCTACTCCTACTAGGAGTAGGTTCCCCCTTTCCTAGTCCAACTAGGAGGGGGAAGGAAAGGGAAGAGGGGAAGAAGGAAAGGGGGCCCGGGCCCCCTCCCCAATTCGGATTGGGCTTGGGGGGGGGCGCCCCTCCTCTTGGCCGCCTCCTCTCTCTTCCACTAAAGCCCATGAAGGCCCATTAACCCCCCACGGGGTTTCGGTAACCCGTCGGTACTCCGTAAAATGCCCGAACCTATCCGAAACCTTTCCGGTGTCCAAGCATAACCTTCCAATATATCAATCTTCATGTCTCGACCATTTTGAGACTCCTCGTCATGTCCGTGATCACATCCGGGACTCCGAACAACCTTCGGTACATCAAATCACATAACTCACAATACATATCGTCATCTAACGTTAAGCGTGCGGACCCTACGGGTTCGAGAACTATGTAGACATGACTGAGACTCATCTCCGGTCAATAACCAATAGCGGAACCTGGATGCTCATATTGGTTCCTACATATTCTACGAAGATCTTTATCAGCCAAACCGCATAACAACATACGTTGTTCCCTTTGTCATCGGTATGTTACTTGCCCGAGATTCGATCATCGGTATCATCATACCTAGTTCAATCTCGTTACCGGCAAGTCTCTTTACTCGTTTCGTAATGCAACATCTTGTAACTAACTCATTAGTCACAAGGCTTGCAAGGCTTCACTACTAGGGAAAAGCTTATAGGCAGACGCTTACTAGTAGCGAGGGTTTATACCCCTCACTACTGCTACTTACTAGTAGCGCGGGTTTTTACCCCTCGCTACTACTAAGTTGATAGTAGTAGCGCGGGTTTTTAACCCTCGCTACTACTAAGCGGTCTCTACCGTGCCCCCTGAGACATGCCATAGTAGTAGCGAGGGGTATAAACCCGCGCTACAACTAAGTTGATAGTAGTAGCATGGTTTTATACCCCTCGCTACAACTAAGTACGAGGTAGGTGAAGTCGCCATATCCTCGGCCCAATCCCCATCTCCTCCCCCAAATCCCTCCTCTCTTCCGCCACTCTCTCCTCTCACTTTCCATACGCTCTCACATGGACCTCTTGCCCATGCGCCCCTCCTCCGTGGCGCCGAAAGAGGCCGCCGCCTCGCGCCATCGGCGTCTAGGAGCTCGCCGAGCTTCCACCGACGTCTAGGAGGCCGCCGCCCCGCGCCACCACATCGGAGCACCTCACCACCGGTGACTAGCTCCGCTGCTCCCGCCATCACCTTCCTCTCTCCCTCGGTTTTCCTTTTCTCTCTCTCCCTGTGGTTTGACTCACCCTCCCATGTCCATGCCCGTGCAAGTCGTCGCCATCGATGACCCAGAGCTATCTGGCATGGTCGGGAAGAGGAGCCCCACGCTGCAGCCTGGCTCTGCCATAGAAAAGGAAAACCGAGGGAGAGAGGAAGGTGATGGCGGGAGCAGCGGAGCTAGTCACCGGTGGTGCGCCACAACATCGGAGCACCTCACCACCGGTGACTAGCTCCGCTGCTCCCGCCATCACCTTCCTCTCTCCCTCGGTTTTCCTTTTCTCTCTCTCCCTGTGGTTTGACTCACCCTCCCATGTACATGCCCGTGCAAGTCGTCGCCATCGATGACCCAGAGCTATCTGGCATGGTCGGGAAGAGGAGCCCCACGCTGCAGCCTGGCTCTGCCATAGAAACGGGCCCTCCCCAACAGCCACCACCGGATCTGGTCTTCTGTTGTCCATTCATGCCTCCGGCGATGCCAACCGTCGCTAGATCGAACCAGTGCTGCCATTGACAACACGCACGGGATCGAGATTTTTTTTGAAAGTAATAGCAGTAGCGCGGGGTATAAGACCCGCTACAGATAATTAGCAGTAGCACTGTCTACAACGCACGCTACAGCTAACCATGTATAGCAGTAGAGTGTGTCAACACTGAAAGATCTTGGATGTCGCCTATAGGGGGTGAATAGGCGCTTTAAAATATTTACGGTTTAGGCTTGAACAAATGTGGAATAAACCTAGCGGTTAATTTGACAAGCACAAAACCTACAACAACTAGGCTCACCTATGTGCACCAACAACTTATGCTAAGCAAGATAAACAACTAAGTGATAGCAAGATATATGACAAGAAACAATATGGCTATCACAAAGTAAAGTGCATAAGTAAAGGGATCGGGTAAGAGATAACCGAGGCACACATATACGACGATTTATCCCGAAGTTCACACCCTTCCGGATGCTAATATCCGTTTGGAGCGGTGTGGAGGCACAATGCTCCCCAAGAAGCCACTAGGGCCACCGTAATCTCCTCACGCCCTCGCACAATGCAAGATGCCGTGATTCCACTAAGGGACCCTTGAGGGCGGTCACCGAACCCGTACAAATGGCAACCCTTGAGGGCGGTCACCGAACCCGTACACTTTGGCAACCCTTGGGGGCGGTCACTGGAACCCGTCAAATTGCTCGGGGCGATGTCCACAACCTAATTGGAGACCCCGATGCTTGCCCGGAGCTTTACACCATAATGATTGAGCTCCGAACACCAACAACCGTCTAGGGCGCCCAAGCACCCAAGAGGAACAAGCTCAAGGGTACCAAGCACCCAAGAGTAATAAGCTTCTCAACTTGTAACTTCCACGTATCACCGTGGAGAACTCAAACCGATGCACCAAATGCAATGGCAAGGGCACACGAAGTGCCCAAGTCCTTCTCTCTCAAATCCCACCGAAGCAACTAATGCTAGGGAGGAAAATGAGAGGAAGAACAAGAAAGAGAACACCAAGAACTCCAAGATCTAGATCCAAGGGGTTCCCCTCACATAGAGGAGAAAGTGATTGGTGGAAATGTGGATCTAGATCTCCTCTCTCTTTTCCCTCAAAAACTAGCAAGAATCCATGGAGGGATTGAGAGTTAGCAAGCTCGAAGAAGGTCAACAATGGGGGAAGAACACGAGCTCAAAGGATACAGTTGAATGGGGAAGAAGACCCCCTTTTATAGGAGCTCCCAAATCCAACCATTATGTGCTCAGTCCGCGCACGAGCGGTACTACCGCTCAGGGGAGCGGTACTACCGCCCGGGCGGTAGAACACGGAGAGCGGAGCAAAAACGGAGGGCGAGGCAGAGCCGTATGAGCGGCACTACCGCTGGAGCCAGCGGTACTGCCGTTGGCCGCAGCGGTACTGCCACTTGGCCTAGCGGTACTACCGCTGGGACAGCGCACAACGCCTACCACGAGCACAGGGAGAAGGAACAGGGAGGAGGGCCATTGAGCGGCACTAGGGGCGGTGGTAGCCGCGGTAGTACCGCACATGAGCGGTACTATCGCTCCTACTGCCGCTGAACCCGACACGAGAAAACCACGTCTCGAGGTACTGCCGCTCCGGCCCAGCGGTACTACCGCTGGCGCCATCCTTATGCCACTTCCATGAAAGCAAGTATACTCCACGGAAAACCAGAACTGCCATAACTTCTGCATATGAGCTCTGAATTGAGAAAACTCAAGCTTGTTGGATACACGACGACTGGTTATAGTAAGAAGAGGCAGGGGAGGTATGCCTAACAAATAGAGGAGTGAAACCTCCAACCGAGAAGAACCGGCAAAACGTCCAACATCGAAAAAATCATAGAAGATGCATGTGAACTCCGTTTTTGATGAACTCGAGCTTGTCATTAAGATGACCATAAGCTCTAAGACTCACAAAGAGAACCAAACAAGAACCAAGAAAGATGATGCAAGGATCCAATGGTTGAGCTCTTTATGAATGATACGATGAAACTACTCATCGAGAGCCCCCCTTGATAGTACGGCAATCGATCCTATAACCCGGTCTCCCAACTACCATCATGAGACCGGTAAAATAGAAAACCTATCAAGGGCAAAACTTTGCCTTGCACATGGTCCACTTGAGCTAGATGATGACGATCTTGACTTGGTCAAGTTGGACCACCTTTCTTGATTGTGTTGGCTCGATGAAGACTAGTTGATTGCTCCCCCATACTCCACTATGGGTGAGCCACTCTTCCGCACATCTTCACAAGTCCATTGTCACCACAATGGACGGCAAGCTTCAAGCATTTGATCTCTTCGTGATGCTCCACTTGAACTTGCACATCGCAACCTAACCCCACAAAGAACTCTCACGAAAACCATGGGTTAGAAAACAAAGCGTAATGGACAATGCTTACCATACCATGGGATCACTTGATCCCTCAGTACATCTTGTATGCTTTGTGTGTTAATCAACTTGATTCTTGACTTAATCTTGATCAACCTTGAATCTTTCCAATTCTCTTCATTTGGATGATGTCTTGAAGGTAGACATGAATGATCACACAATCTTCTTCTTCAAGACATTCTTGCAATAAGCTCAACACTCACATGACCAATCTTTGGATAATTCCTTGAATAGCACCTTGGTCGACACCAACTCTCCTTGAAACCAACACATGTACTCCAAGAAAAGCCTATGGACAAAACCTTCAAATATAACTCAAGGCAACCATTAGTCCATAGAGATTGTCATCAATTACCAAAACCAAACATGGGGGCACCGCATGTTCTTTCAAACACGTGCTACTGCAACAAGTTAGATGTGGCGCCATATCGCACCCGCGCTACTGATACACCCAAAACCCGCGCTGCTGCTAGGCTTTTCCCTAGTAGTGCTTATAGTGATGTGCATTACCGAGAGGGCCCAGAGATACCTCTCTGACAATCAGAGTGACAAATCCTAATATCAATCTATGCCAACTCAACAAACACCATCGGAGACACCTGTAGAGCATCTTTATAATCACCCAGTTACATTGTGACGTTTGATAGCATACGAAGTGTTTCTCCGGTATTCGGGAGTTGCATAATCTCATAGTCATAGGAACATGTATAAGTTATGAAGAAAGCAATAGCAATAAACTAAATGATCATAGTGCTAAGCTAACGGATGGGTCATGTCAATCACATCATTCTCTAATGATGTGATCCCGTTCATCAAATGACAACTTATGTCTATGGCCAGGAGACTTTACCATCTTTGATTAACGAGCTAGTCAAGTAGAGGCATACTAGTGACACTCTGTTTTTCTATGTATTCACACATGTACTAAGTTTCCAGTTAATACAATTCTAGCATGAATAATAAACATTTAGCATGATATAAGGAAATATAAATAACAACTTTATTATTGCCTCTAGGGCATATTTCCTTCAGTCTCCCACTTGCACTAGAATCAACAATCTAGATTGCATTGTAATGATTTTAACACCCATGGAGTCTTGGTGTTGATCATGTTTTTCTCATGAGAGAGGCTTAGTCAACGGGTCTACAACATTCAGATCTGTAGTTATCTTGCAAATCTCTATGTCTCCCTCCTTAACTTGATCGCGGATGGAATTGAAGCGTCTCTTGATGTGCTTGGTTCTCTTGTGAAATCTGGATTTCTTTGCCAAGGCAATTGCACCAGTATTGTCACAAAAGATTTTCATTGGTCCCGATGCACTAGGTATGACACCTAGATCGGATATGAACTCCTTCATCCAGACTCCTTCATTTGCTGCTTTCAAAGCAGCTATGTACTCCGCTTCGCACGTCGATCCCGCCACGACGCTTTGCTTAGAAATGCACCAACTGACAGCTCCACCATTCAATAAAAATACGTATCCGGTTTGTGACTTAGAGTCATCCGGATCAGTGTCAAAGCTTGCATCGACGTAACCGTTTACGATGAGCTCTTTGTCACCTCATAAACGAGAAACATATCCTTAGTCCTTTTCAGGTATTTCAAGATGTTCTTGACCGCTGTCCAGTGATCCACTCCTGGATTACTTTGGTACCTCCCTGCTAAACTAATAGCAAGGCACACATCAGGTCTGGTACACAGCATTGCATACATGATAGAACCTATGGCCGAAGCATAGGGAATGACTTTCATTTTCTCTCTATCTTCTGCAGTGGTCGGGCATTCAGTCTGACTCAACTTCACACCTTGTAACATAGGCAAGAACCCTTTCTTTGCTTGATCCATTTTGAACTTCTCCAAAACTTTATCAAGGTATGTGCTTTGTGAAAGTCCAATTAAGCGTCTTGATCTAGTTCTATAGATCTTGATGCCCAATATATAAGCAGCTTCACTGAGATCTTTCATCGAAAAATTCTTATTCAAGTATCCTTTTATGTTATTCAGAAATTTAGTATCATTTCCAATCAACAATATGTCATCCACATATAATATCAGAAATGCTACAGAGCTCCCACTCACTTTCTTGTAAATACAGGCTTCTCCAAAAGTCTGTATAAAACCATATGCTTCGGCCACACTATCAAAGCGTATATTCCAACTCCGAGATGCTTGCACCAGTCCATAAATGGATCGCTGGAGCTTACACACTTTGTACACCTTTTGGATCGACAAAACCTTCTGGTTGCATCATATACAACTCTTCTTTAAGATATCCATTAAGGAATGCAGTTTTGACATCCATTTGCCAAATTTCATAA
This sequence comes from Triticum urartu, assembly GCF_056163025.1. Taxonomy (NCBI): domain Eukaryota; kingdom Viridiplantae; phylum Streptophyta; class Magnoliopsida; order Poales; family Poaceae; genus Triticum; species Triticum urartu. The sequence goes on from NC_141877.1 coordinate 117,388,057, forward strand.
TCATAAAATGCGGCAATTGCTAACATGATTCGGACGGACTTAAGCATTGCTACGGGTGAGAAGGTCTCATCGTAGTCCACTCCTTGGACTTGTCGAAAACCTTTCGCGACAAGTCGAGCTTTGTAGACAGTAACATTACCGTCAGCGTTAATCTTCTTCTTGAAGATCCATTTATTCTCTATGGCTTGCCGATCATCGGGAAAGTCAACCAAAGTCCACACTTTGTTCTCATACATGGATCCAATCTCAAATTTCATGGCCTCAAGCCATTTTGCGGAATCTGGGCTCATCATCGCTTCCTCATAGTTCGTACGTTCGTCATGGTCAAGTAACATAACTTCCAGAACAGGATTACCGTACCACTCTGGTGTGCATCTTACTCTGGTTGACCTACGAGGTTTGGTAGTAACTAGTCAGAAGTTTCATGATCATCATCATTAGCTTCCTCACTAATTGGTGTAGGAATCACTGGAACTGATTTCTGTGATGAACTACTTTCCAATGAGGGAGTAGGTACAGTTACCTCATCAAGTTCTACTTTCCTCCCACTCACTTCTTTCGAGAGAAACTCCTTCTCTAGAAAGGATCCATTCTTAGCAACGAATATCTTGCCTTCGGATCTGTGATAGAAGGTGTACCCAACAGTCTCCTTTGGGTATCCTATGAAGACACATTTCTCCAATTTGGGTTCGAGCTTATCAGGTTGAAGCTTCTTCACATAAGCATCACAACCCCAAACTTTAAGAAACGACAACTTGGGTTTCTTGCCAAACCACGGTTCATATGGTGTCATCTCAACGGATTTCGATGGTACCCTATTTAACGTGAATGCAGCCGTCTCTAAAGCATAACCCCAAAATGATAATAGTAAATCAGTAAGAGACATCATAGATCGCACCATATCTAATAAAGTGTGGTTACGACGTTCGGACACACAATTACGCTGTGGTGTTCCAGGTGACGTGAGTTGCGAAACTATTCTGCATTGTTTCAAACGAAGACCAAACTCATAACTCAAAAATTCACCTCCACGATCAGATCGTAGAAACTTAATTTTCTTGTTACGATGATTTTCCACTTCACTCTGAAATTCTTTGAACTTTTCAAATGTTTCAGACTTAAGTTTCATCAAGTAGACATACCCATATCTGCTCAAATCATCTGTGAAGGTCAAAAAATAACGATACCCGCCACGAGCATCAACACTCATCGGACCGCATACATCAGTATTATTATTTCCAATAAGTCTGTTGCTCGTTCCATTGTTCCGGAGAACGAAGTCTTAGTCATCTTGCCCATGAGGCATGGTTCGCAAGCATCAAGTGATTCCAAAAGCCCATTGACATGGAGTTTTTTCCTGCGCTTTACACCAATATGACCTAAACGGCAGTACCACAAATAAGTTGCATTGTCATTATTAAACTTATATCTTTAGGCTTCAATACTATGAATATGTGTATCACTACTATCAAGATTTAGTAAAAATAGACCACTCATCAAGGGTGCATGACCATAAAAGATATTACTCATATAAATAGAAGAACCATTATGCTCTGATTTAAATGAATAATCATCTCGCGTCAAACAAGATCCAGATATAATGTTCATGCTTAACGCTGGCACCAAATAACAACTATTCAGGTCTAAAACTAATCCCGAAGGTAGATGTAGAGGTAGTGTGCTGACGACGATCACATCGACTTTGGAACCATTTCTCACGCGCATCGTCACCTCGTCCTTAGCCAATCTTCGCTTAATCCATAGCCCCTGTTTTGAGTTGCAAATATTAGCAACAAAACCAGTATCAAATACCCAGGCGCTACTATGAGCATTAGTAAGGTACACGTCAATAACATGTATATCAAATATACCTTTCACTTTGCCATCCTTCTTATCCGCCAAATATTTTGGGCAGTTCCGCTTCCAGTGACCAGTCCCGTTGCAGTAGAAGCACTCAGTCTCCGGCTTAGGTCCAGACTAGGGCTTCTTCACTTGAGCAGCAACTTTCTTGCTGTTCTTCTTGAAGTTCCCCTTCTTTCCTTTGCCCTTCTTCTTGAAACTGGTGGTCTTGTTGACCATCAACACTTGATGCTCCTTCTTGATTTCTACCTCCGCAGCCTTTAGCATCGCGATGAGCTCAAGAATTTTCTTATCATCCCAAAGCTTTTGTAGCTTGGTGGCAGTGATTGAAGAACTCTGTCAATGACACTATCAGCCGGAAGATTAACTCCCAGCTGAGTCAAGTGATTGTGGTACCCAGACATTCTGAGTATGTGTTAACTAACAGAACTATTCTCCTCCACTTTGCAGTTGTAGAACTTATTGGAGACTTCATATCTCTCAGTCTGGGAATTTGCTTTAAATATTAACTTCAACTCCTGGAACATCTCATATGCTCCATGACGTTCAAAATGTCATTGAAGTCCCGGTTCTAAGCCGTAAAGCATGGCACACTGAACTATCGAGTAGTCATCACCTTTGCTCTGCCAGGTATTCATAACATCTGGAGTTGCTCCTGCAGCGGGTTTGGCACCCAGCGGTGCTTCCAGGACGTAATTCTTCTGTGCAGCAATGAGGATAATCGTCAATTTACAGACCCAGTCTGTGTAGTTGCTACCATCATCTTTCAACTTAGCTTTCTCTAGGAACGCATTAAAATTCAACGGAACAACACCACATGCCATTTATCTACAATAACATAGGCATGCAAAATACTATCAGGTACTAAGTTCATGATAAATTAAAGTTCAATTAATCATATTACTTAAGAACTCCCACTTAGATTCACATCCCTCTAATCATCTAAGTGATCACGTGATCCATATCAACTAAACCATGTCCGATCATCACGTGAGATGGAGTAGTTTTCAATGGTGAACTGATAACCCACAAGTATAGGGGATTGCAACAGTTTTCGAGGGTAGAGTATTCAACCCAAATTTATTTATTCGATACAAGGGGAGCCAAAGAATATTCTCAAGTATTAGCAGTTGAGTTGTCAATTCAACCACACCTGAAAGACTTAATATCTGCAGCAAAGTAGTATGGAAGTAACGATAACGGTGGAAAAAGTAACAGTAGTAGTTTTTGTAGCAATCATAACAGTGGAAATGGAAAAGTAACTAAGCAAAGATCAATATGTTAAAAACTCATAGGCAATGGATGAATGATTGATAATTATGTCAGAAGCGATTCCTCATGCAACAGTTATAACATAGGGTGACATAGAACTAGCTCCAGTTCATCAACGTAATGTAGGCATGTATTCCGAATATAGTCATACGTTCTTATGGAAAAGAACTTGCATGACATGCTACTGCTGTTTTGCCAGTCTGTCTGTCCCCAATAATGAACTCTCGCTGACTGCGCCCTATAGGGATCCATTTCAGAACGACCAGCATACTGTGTGACTTCTGTGTGACAGTTCTTGCATTTCGTTTGTTGCTTTGCAACCGGAATATGATGCTTTCTACTTCAGCAGTAGGGTTGGCCTGAAGCCGGCGAACATCCTAAAAAATGGTACTTTTGTCTCAATCCGATCAAAAACAAACATATTCTATTGTGTGTTGACCACCGGGAAACGAATGGATTAAGATGAAGACGGACGGTTCAATTAACGAGCATCTTTTGTCCTACCCTCCCGTGGTAGCGGGGTCCTGTTGGAAACTAAGAGATATTAAGGCCTCCTTTTAATAGAGTACCAGACCAAAGAATTAACCCTTAGTGAATACATGAACTCCTCAAACTACGATCATCATCGGGAGTGGTCCTGATTGTTGTCACTTTGGGGTTACCGGATCATAACACATAGTAGGTGACTATTGACTTGCAAGATAGGATCAAGAACTCGCATATATTCATGAAAACATAATAGGTTCAGATCTAAAATCATGGCACTCGGGCCCTAGTGACAAGCATTAAGCATAGCAAAGTCATAGCAACATCAATCTTAGAACATAATGGATACTAGGGATCAAACCCAAAACTAACTCGATTACATGGCAAATCTCATCCAACCCATCACCGTCCAGCAAGCCTACAATGGAATTACTCACGCATGGCGGTGAGCATCATGAAATTGGTGATGGAGGAAGGTTGATGATGACGATGGCGACGAATTCCCCTCTCCGGAGCCCCGAACGGACTCCAGATCAGCCCTCCCGATGAAGATTAGGCCTTGGCGGCGGCTCCGTATCGTAAAACACAATGAATCCTTCTCTCTGATTTTTTTCTCCCCGAACGTGAATATATAGAGTTGGAGTTGACGTCGGTGGATCCTCAGGGGGACCACGAGGCAGGGGGCACGCCCCAGGGGGGGGGGCCTACACCCTCGTGGACAGGGTGTGGGCCCCCTTATGCTGATTCTTTCGCTAGTATGTTATAAATTCCAAAACGTGTCTCTGTGAATTTTCAGGTCATTCCGAGAACTTTTATTTTTGCACAAAAATAACACCATGGCAATTCTGCTGAAAACAGCATCAGTCCAGGTTAGTTCCATTCAAATCATGCAAGTTAGAGTCCAAAACAAGGGCAAAAGTGTTTGGAAAAGTAGATGCGTTGGAGACGTATCATGAACATCACTATGTTGATCATATCTACTATATGATTCATGCTCGACCTTTCGGTCTCAGTGTTTCGAGGCCATATCTGCATATGCTAGGCTAGTCAAGTTTAACCCGAGCATTCTGCGTGTGCAAAACTGGCTTGCACCCGTTGTATGTGAACATAGAGCTTATCACACCCGATCATCACGTGGTGTCTCGGCATGACGAACTATAGCAACGGTGCATACTCAGGGAGAACACTTATACCCTGAAATTTAGTGAGATATCATCTTATAATGCTACCGCCATACTGAGCAGAATAAGATGTATAAAGGATAAACATCACATTAAATCAATATAAGTGATACGATATGGCCATCATCATCTTGTGCCTTTGATCTCCATCATCACCATAGTCACCGGCTTGACACCTTGATCTCCATCGTAGCATCGTTGTCGTCTCGCTAACTATTGTTTCCACGACTATCGCTACCGCTTAGTGATAAAGTAAAGCAATTACATGGCGATTGCATTTCATACAATAAAGCGACAACCGTATGGCTCCTGCCAGTTGCCAATAAATGTGTTACAAAACATGAACATCTCATACAACAATTTATATAATCACATCTTGACCATATCACATCACAACATGCCCTGCAAAAACAAGTTAGACGTCCTCTAGTTTATTGTTGCAAGTTTTACGTGGCTGCTACGGGCTTCTAGCAAGAACCTTTCTTACCTACGCATCAAAACCACAACGTGGTATAGTGATTGCTTTTTAATCTTCAGAAAGAACCCTGTTCATTGAATCTGGTTCAACTAAAGTTGGAGAAACTGACACCCTCCAGCCACTTGTGTGCAAAGCATGTCGGTAGAACCAGTCTCATGAACACGGTCATGTAATGTCGGTCCGGGCCGCTTCATCCAACAATACCGCCGAATCAAGAAACAACTAGTGACGGCAAGCAATATGTATATACCCACGCCCACAACACCTTTGTGTTCTACTCGTGCATATAACATCTATGCATAGACCTGGCTCGGATGCCACTGTTGGGAACGCATTATTTCAAAAAAAAAATCCTACGATCACGCAAGATCTATCTAGGAGATGCATAGCAATGAGAGGGGAGAGTGTGTCTACGTACCCTCGTAGACCGAAAGCGGAAGCATTGAGTAACGCGGTTGATGTAGTCAAACGTCTTTGCGATCCAACCGATCAAGTACCGAACGCACGACACCTCCGCGATCTGCACATGTTTAGCTCGGTGACATCCCTCGAACTCTAGATCCAGCTGAGGCCGAGGGAGTGTTTCGTCAGCACGACGACATGTTGACGGTGATGATGAAGTTACCGATGCAGGGCTATGAAGGAAATATGCCCTAGAGGCAATAATAAAGTTTTTATTTATATTTCCTTATATCATGGTAAATGTTTTTTATTCATGCTAGAATTGTATTAACCAGAAACTTAGTACATGTGTGAATACATAGACAAACAGAGTGTCACTAGCTTGCCTCTACTTGACTAGCTCGTTGAATCAATGATGGTTATGTTTCCTAACCATAGACATGAGTTGTCATTTGATTAATGGGATCACATCATTAGAGAATGATGTGATTGACTTGACCCATTCGTTAGCTTGGCACGATGATCATTTAGTTTGTTGCTATTGCTCTCTCCATAACTATACATGTTCCTATGACTATGAGATCATGCAACTCCCGAATACCGGAGGAACACTTTGTGTGCTACCAAACGTCACAACGTAACTGGGTGATTATAAAGGTGCTCTACAGGTGTCTTCGATGGTGTTTGTTGAGTTGGCATGGATCAACATTAGGATTTGTCACTCTGATTGTCGGAGAGGTATTTATGTGCCCTCTCGGTAATGTACATCACTACAAGCCCTGCAAGCAATGTAGCTAATGAGTTAGTTACGGTATGTAGCATTACGGAACGAGTAAAGAGACTTGCCAGTAACGAGATTGAACTAGGTATAGAGACACCTACGATCGAATCTCGGGCAAGTAACATACCGATGACAAAGGGAACAACGTATGTTGTTATGCGGTTTGACCGATAAAGATCTTCGTAGAATATGTGGGAGTCAATATGAGCATCTAGGTTCCGCTATTGGTTATTGATCAGATATGAGTCTCGGTCATGTCTACATAGTTCTCGAACCCGTAGGGTCTGCATGCTTAACATTCGGTGATGATCAGTAATATGAGTTTATGTTTTGTTGTACAGAAGGTAGTTCGGAGTCCCGGATGAGATCGGGGACATGAAGAGGAGTCTCGAAATGGTCGAGACGTAAAGATCGATATATTGGACGACTATATTCGGACATTGGAAAGGTTCTGAGTGATTTGGGTATTTTTCGGAGTACCGGAGAGTTACGGGAATTCGCCGGGGAGTATATGGGCCTTATTGGGCTTTAGGGGAAAGAGAGAGGGGAGGCTGCGCGGCCCCAAGGCTTAGTCTGAATTGGACTAGGGGAGGGGCGGCGCCCCCTCCTTCCTTCTCTTCTCTTTTCCCTTTCCTTCTCTCCTACTCCTACTACATGGAAGGGGGAATCCTACTACCGGTGGGATTAGGACTCCCCTTGGGGCGTGCCTAGGAGGGCCGGCCTCTCCCCCTCCTCCACTCCTTTATATACGTGGCCAGGGACACCCCATAGACACACAAGTTGATCAGTTGATCTTTTACCCGTGTGCAGTGCCCCCCTCCACCATAATCCACCTCGGTCATATCGTAGCGGTGCTTAGGCGAAGCCCTGCATCGGTAGCATCATCATCACCGTCATCACGCCGTCGTGCTAACAAAGCTCTCCCTCGAAGCTCTGCTGGATCGGAGTTCGTGGGATGTCACCAAGCTGAACGTGTGCTGAACTCAGAGGTGCCGTACGTTCGGTACTTGGATCGATCGGATCATGAAGACGTACGACTACATCAACCGCGTTCTCATAACGCTTCCGCTTATGGTCTACGAGGGTACGTACACGATACTCTTCCCTCTCGTTGCTATGCATCACCATGATCTTGCATGTGCGTAGGAAATTTTTGAAATTACTATGTTCCCCAACAGTGGCATCCGAGCCAGGTTTATGCGTAGATGTTATATGCACGAGTAGAACACAAGTGAGTTGTTGGCGATACAAGTCATACTGCTTACCAGCATGTCATACTTTGATTCGGCGGTATTGTTGGATGAAGCAGCCCGGACCGACATTACGCGTACGCTAACGCAAGACTGGTTCTACTGACGTACTTCGCACACAGGTGGCTGGCAGGTGTTAGTTTCTCCAACTTTAGCTGAATCGAGTGTGGCTACGCCCAGTCCTTGTGAAGGTTAAAACAACACATACTTGACAAAATATCGTTGTGGTTTTGATGCATAGATAAGAATGGTTCTTGCTTAGCCCGTAGCAGCCAAGTAAAACTTGCAACAACAAAGTAGAGGACGTCTAACTTGTTTTTGCAGGGCATGTTCTGATGTGATATGGTCAAGACGTGATGAGATATAAATTGTTGTATGATATGATCATGTTTTGTTTAAGTTATCGGCAATTGGCAGGAGCCTTATGGTTGTCTCTTTATTGCATAAGATGCAAGCGCCATACAATTGCTTTACTTTATCGCTATGCGATAGCAATAGTTGCAAAGAGCAATAGTTGGCGAGACGACCATGTGATGACACGTTGATAGAGATCAAGATGATGGAGCTCATGGTGTCATGCCGGTGACGATAGAGAGCATGACGGTACTTTGGAGATGGAGATCAAAGGCACAAGATGATCATGGCCATATCATGTCACATATTTTGATTGCATGTGATGTTTATCCTTTATGCATCTTATTTTTCTTAGATCGACGGTAGCATTATAAGTTGATCTCTCACTAAATTTCAAGGTACAAGTGTTCTCCCTGAGTATGCACCGTTGCCAAAGTTCGTCGTGCCGAGACACCACGTGATGATCGGGTGTGATAAGCTCTACGTTCACATACAACGGGTGCAAGCCAGTTTTGCACACGCGAAATACTCGCGGTAAACTTGACGAGCCTAGCATATGCAGATATGGCCTCAGAACACTGGAGACCGAAAGGTCGAGCGTGAATCATATAGTAGATATGATTAACATAGTGATGTTCACCATTGAAAACTACTCCATCTCATGTGATGATCGGACATAGTTTAGTTGATTTGGATCACGTGATCATTTAGATGACTAGAGGGATGTCTATCTAAGTGGGAGTTTTTAAGAAATTTGATTAATTGAACTTTAATTTATCATGAACTTAGTCCTGATAGTATTTGCATATCTATGTTGTAGATCAATAGCTTGCGATGTAGCTCCCCGTTTATTTTTTGATATGTTCCTAGAGAAAAATAAGTTGAAAGAAGTTAGTAGCAATGATGCGGACTAGCTCCGTGATCTGAGGATTATCCTCAATGCTGCATAGAAGAATTATGTCCTTGATGCACCGCTAGGTGACAAACCTATTGCAAAAGTAGATACAGACGTTATGAACATTTGGCAAAGCTCGGTATGATGACTACTTGATAGTTTAGTGCACCATGCTTTACGGCTTAGAACCAGGACTTCAAAAATGTTTTGAACACCACAGAGCATATAAGATGTTCCAAGAGCTGAAATTTGTATTTCAGACTCATGCCCGAGTCGAGAGGTATGAGACCTCTGACAAAGCACTTTGCCTACAAGATGGAGGAGAATAGCTCAGCTTGTGAGCATGTTCTCAGAATGTCCGAGTACTACAATCACTTGAATCAAGTGGGAGTTAATCTTCCAGATAAGATAGTTGTTGACAGAGTTCTCTAGTCACTATCACCAAGTTACTGGAACTTCGTGATGAACTATAATATGCAAGGGATAACGGAAACGATTCCCAAGCTCTTCGTGATGCTGAAATCGACGAAGGTAGAAATCAAGAAAAGCATTAAGTGTTGATGGTTGACAAGACCACTAGTTTCAAGAAAAGGGCAAAGGGAAGAAGGGGAACTTCAAGAAGAATGGCAAGCAAGTTGCTGCTCAAGTGAAGAAGCCCAAGTCTAGACCTAAGCCTACGACTAAGTGCTTCTACTACAAAGGGACTGGTCACTGTAAGCAGAACTGCCCCAAGTATTTGGCGGATAAGAAGGATGGCAAAGTGAACAAAGGTATATTTGATATACATGTTATTGATGTGTACTTTACTAGTGTTTATAGCAACCAGTCAGTATTTGATACTAGTTCAGTTGCTGAGATTAGTAACTCGAAACGGGAGTTGCAGAATGAACAGAGACTAGTTAAGGGTAAAGTGATGATGCGTGTTGGAAGTGGTTCCAAGATTGATATGATCACCATCGCACACTCCCTATACTTTCGGGATTAGTGTTGAACCTAAATAAATGTTATTTGGTGTTTGTGTTAAGCATGAATATGATTTGATCATGTTTATTGCAGTACGGTTATTCATTTAAAGTCAGAGAATAATTGTTGTTCTGTTACATGAATAAAAACTTCAATGGTCATACACGCAAGGTGAATGGTTTATTGAATCTCAATCGTAGTGATACACATATTCATAATATTGAAGCCAAAAGATGCAAAGTTAATAATGATAGTGCAACTTATTTGTGGCACTGCCGTTTAGTGAAGGAAATATGCCCTAGAGGTAATAATAAAGTTATTATTTATTTCCTTATATCACGATAAATGTTTATTATTCATGCTAGAATTGTATTAACCGGAAACATAATACATGTGTGAATACATAGACAAACAGATTGTCACTAGTATGCCTCTACTTGACTAGCTCGTTGATCAAAGATGGTTATGTTTCCTAACCATAGACATGAGTTGTCATTTGATTAACGGGGTCACATCATTAGGAGAATGATGTGATTGACTTGACCCATTCCGTTAGCTTAGCACACGATCGTTTAGTATTCTGGTATTTCTTTCTTCATGACTTATACATGTTCCTATGACTATGAGATTATGCAACTCCCGTTTACCGGAGGAACACTTTGTGTGCTACCAAACGTCACAACGTAACTGGGTGATTATAAAGGTGCTCTACAGGTGTCTCCGAAGGTACTTGTTGGGTTGGCATATTTCGAGATTAGGATTTGTCACTCCGAATATCGGAGAGGTATCTCTAGGCCGTCTCGGTAATGCACATCACTTAAGCCTTGCAAGCATTACTACTAATGAGTTAGTTGCGGGATGATGTATTACAGAACGAGTAAAGAAACTTGCCGGTAACGAGATTGAACTAGGTATTGAGATACTGACGATCGAATCTTGGGCAAGTAACATACCGATGACAAAGGGAACAACATATGTTGTTATGCGGTTTGACCAATAAAGATCTTCATCGAATATGTGGGAGCCAATATGAACATCCAGGTTCCGCTATTGGTTATTGACCGGAGACATGTCTCGGTCATGTCTACATAGTTCTCGAACTCGTAGGGTCCGCATGCTTAACGTTTCGATGACAGTTATATTATGAGTTTATATGTTTTGATGTACCGAAGGTTGTTCGGAGTCCCGGATGTGACCACGGATATGACGAGGAGTCTCGAAATGGTCGAGACATGAATATTGATATATTGGAAGCCTATGTTTGGATATCGGAAGTGTTCCGGGTGAAATCGGGATTTTACCAGAGTACCGGGAGGTTACCGGAACCCCCCGGGAACTTAATGGGCCTTAGTGGGCCTAGGTGGAAGAGAGGAGAGGCGGCTTTGCCTCTATCACTTGGGCTGGGCCACGCGCCCCTCCCCCCAGTCTGAATAGGACAAGGAGAGGGGGGCAGCGCCCCCCTTCCTTCTTCTCCTCCACTCTTTCCCCCTCCCAAGTCCTAATCCAACTAGGAAAAGGGGGGAGTCCTACACCCGGTGGGAGTAGGACTCCTCCTGGCGCGTCTCCTCCCTGGCCGACAGCACCCCCCTTGCTCCTTTATATATAGGGGCAGGGGGCACCCCATAGACACAACAATTGATCGTTTGATCTTTTAGCCGTGTGCGGTGCCCCCCTCCACCATAGTCCACCTCGATATTGCTGTAGCGGTGCTTAAGCGAAGCCCTGCGTCGGTAGAACATCAACATCGTCACCACGCCGTCGTGCTGACGAAACTCTCCCTCAACACTCGGCTGGATCGGAGTTCGAGGGACGTCATCGGGCTGAACGTGTGTTGAACTCGGAGGTGCCGTACGTTCGGTACTTGATCGGTCGGATCGTGAAGACGTACGACTACATCAACCGCGTTATACTAACGCTTCCGCTTTCGGTCTACGAGGGTACGTGGACAACACTCTCCCCTCTCGTTGCTATGCATCACCATGATCTTGCGTGTGCGTAGGATTTTTTTTGAAATTACTACGTTCCCCAACAGTGGCATCAGAGCCAAGTTTTATGCGTAGATGTCATTTGCACGAGTAGAACACAAGTGAGCTGTGGGCGATATAAGTCATACTGCTTACCAGCATGTCATACTTTGGTTCGGCGGTATTGTTGATGAAGCGGCCCGGACCGACATTACGCGTACGCTTATGCGAGACTGGTTCTACCGACATGCTTTGCACAAAGGTGGCTGGCGGGTGTCAGTTTCTCCAACTTTAGTTGAACCGAGTATGGCTACGCCCGGCCCTTGTGAAAGTTAAAACAACACCAACTTGACAAACTATCATTGTGGTTTTGATTCGTATGTAAGAACGGTTCTTGCTAAGCCCGTAGCAGCCACGTAGAACCTGCAACAACAAAGTAGAGGACGTCTAACTTGTTTTTGCAGGGCATGTTGTGATGTGATATGGTCAAGACATGATGCTAAATTTTATTGTATGAGATGATCATATTTTGTAACCGAGTTATCGGCAACTGGCAGGAGCCATATGGTTGTCGCTTTATTGTATGCAATGCAATCGCCCTGTAATGATTTACTTTATCACTAAGCGGTAGAGATAGTCGTAGAAGCATAAGATTGGCAAGACGACAACGATGCTATGATGGAGATCAAGGTGTCGCCGGTGACGATGGTGATCATGACGGTGCTTCGGAGATGGAGATCACAAGCACAAGATGATGATGGTCATATCATATCACTTATATTGATTGCATGTGATGTTTATCTTTTATGCATCTTATCTTGCTTTGATTGATGGTAGCATTATAAGATGATCTCTCACTAAATTTCAAGATAAAAAGTGTTCTCCCTGAGTATGCACCGTTGCCAAAGTTCGTCGTGCCCAGACACCACGTGTTGATCGGGTGTGATAAGCTCTACGTCCATCTACAACAGGTGCAAGCCAGTTTTGCACATGCAGAATACTCAGGTTAAACTTGACGAGCCTAGCATATGCAGATATGGCCTCGGAACACTGAGACCAAAAGGTCGAGCATGAATCATATAGTAGATATGGTCAACATAGTGATGTTCACCATTGAAAACTACTTCATTTCACGTGATGGTCGGTTATGGTTTAGTTGATGTGGGTCACGCGATCACTTAGAAGATTAGTGGGATGTCTTTCTAAGTGGGAGTTCTTAAGTAATATGATTAATTGAACTTAAATTTATCATGAACTTAGTACCTGATAGTATCTTGCTTGTCTATGTTTGATTGTAGATAGATGGCCCGTGCTGTTGTTTCGTTGAATTTTAATGCGTTCCTTGAGAAAGGAAAGTTGAAAGATGATGGTAGCAATTACACAGACTGGGTCTGTAACTTGAGCATTATCCTAATTGTTGCTCAGAAGAATTATGTCCTGGAAGCACCGCTGAGTGCCAGGCCTGCTGCTGATGCAACTAACGATGTTAAGAATGTATGGCAGAGCAAAGCTGATGACTACTCGATAGTTCAGTGTGTCATGCTTTACGGCTTAGAACCGGGACTTCAACGACGTTTTGAACGTCATGGAGCATATGAGATGTTCCAAGAAATGAAGTTAATATTTCAAGCAAATGCCCGAATTGAGAGATATGAAGTCTCCAATAAGTTCTACAGCTGCAAGATGGAGGAGAATAGTTCTGTCAGTGAACATATACTCAGAATGTCTGGGTACCATAATCACTTGACTCAGCTGGGAGTTAATCTTCCGGTTGATAGTGTCATTGGCAGAGTTCTACAATCACTTCCACCAAGCTACAAGAGCTTCGTGATGAACTGTAAAGGGATGGCTAAGACAATTCCCGAGCTCTTCGCAATGCTAAAAGCTGTGGAGGTAGAAATAAAGAAGGAGCATCAAGTGTTGATGGTCAGTAAGACCACTAGTTTCAAGAAGGGCAAAGGGAAGAAGAAGGGGAACTTCAAGAAGAACAGCAAGCAAGTTGCTGCTCAGGAGATGAAACCCAAGTCTGGACCTAAGCCTGAGACTGAGTGCTTCTACTGCAAGCAGACTGGTCACTGGAAGCGGAACTGCCCCAAGTATTTGGCGGATAAGAAGGATGGCAAGGTGAACAAAGGTATATGTGATGTACATGTTATTGATGTGTACCTTACTAGAGCTCGCAGTAGCACTTGGGTATTGGATACTGGTTCTGTTGCTAATATTTGCAACTCAAAACAGGGACTACGGATTAAGCGAACACTGGCAAAGGACGAGGTGATGATGCGCGTGGGAAATGGTTCCAAAGTCGATGTGATCGCGGTCGGCACGCTACCTCTACATCTACCTTCGGGATTAGTATTAGACCTAAATAATTGTTATTTGGTGCCAGCGTTGAGCATGAACATTATATCTGGATCTTGTTTGATGCGAGACGGTTATTCATTTAAATCAGAGAATAATGGTTGTTCTATTTATATGAGTAATATCTTTTATGGTCATTCACCCTTGAAGAGTGTTCTATTTTTGATGAATCTTGATAGTAGTGATACACATATTCATAATGTTGAAACCAAAAGATGCAGAGTTGATAATGATAGTGCAACTTATTTGTGGCACTGCTGTTTAGGTCATATCGGTGTAAAGCGCATGAAGAAACTCCATACTGATGGACTTTTGGAACCACTTGATTATGAATCACTTGGTACTTGCGAACCGTGCCTCATGGGCAAGATGACTAAAACACCATTCTCCGAAACTATGAGAGAGCAACAGATTGGTTGGAAATCATACATACAGATGTATGTGGTCCGATGAATGTTGAGGCTCGTGGCGGATATCATTATTTTCTCACCTTCACAGATGATTTAAGCAGATATGGGTATATCTACTTAATGAAGCATAAGTCTAAAACATTTGAAAAGTTCAAAGAATTTCAGAGTGAAGTTGAAAATCATCGTAACAAGAAAATAAAGTTTCTATGATCTGATCATGGAGGAGAATATTTGAGTTACGAGTTTGGTCTTCATTTGAAACAATGCGGAATAGTTTCGCAACTCACGCCACCCGGAACACCACAGCGTAATGGTGTGTCCGAACGTCGTAATCATACTTTACTAGATATGGTGCGATCTATGATGTCTCTTACAGATTTTACCGCTATCATTTTGGGGTTATGCTTTAGAGACGGCCGCATTCACGTTAAATAGGGCACCATCGAAATCCGTTGAGACGGCGCCTTATGAACTGTGGTTTGGCAAGAAACCAAAGTTGTCGTTTCTGAAAGTTTGGGGCTGCGATGCTTATGTGAAAAAGCTTCAACCTGATAAGCTCGAACCCAAATCGGAGAAATGTGTCTTCATAGGATACCCAAAGGAGACTGTTGGGTACACCTTCTATCACAGATCCGAAGGCAAGACATTCGTTGCTAAGAATGGATCCTTTCTAGAGAACGAGTTTCTCTCGAAAGAAGTGAGTGGGAGGAAAGTGGAACTTGATGAGGTAACTGTACCTGCTCCTCTATTGGAAAGTAGTTCATCACAGAAACCGGTTTCTGTGACGCCTACACCAATTAGTGAGGAAGTTAATGATGATGATCATGGAACTTCAGATCAAGTTACTACTGAACCTCGTAGATCAAGCAGAGTAAGATCCGCCCTAGAATGGTACGGTAATCCTGTTCTGGAAGTCATGCTACTAGATCATGATGAACCTATGAACTATGAAGAAGCGATGGTGGGCCTAGATTTCGCAAAATGGCTTGAGGCCATGAAATCTGAGATGGGATCCATGTATGAGAACAAAGTGTGGACTTTGGTTGACTTGCCCGATGATCGGCAAGCAATTGAGAATAAATGGATCTTCAAGAAGAAGACTGACGCTGACGATAATGTTACTGTCTACAAAGCTCGACTTGTTGCGAAAGGTTTTCGACAAGTTCAAGGGATTGACTACGATGAGACTTTATCACCCATAGCGATGCTTAAGTCTGTCCGAATCATGTTAGCCATTGCCGCATTTTATGATTAGGAAATTTGGCAAATGGATGTCAAAACTGCATTCCTGAATGGATTTTTGGAAGAAGAGTTGCATATGATACAACCAGAAGGTTTTGTCGATCCAAAGGGAGCTAACAAAGTGTGCAAGCTCCAGCGATCTATTTATGGACTGGTGCAAGCCTCTCGGAGTTGGAATAAACGCTTTGATAGTGTGATCAAAGCACTTGGTTTTGTACATACTTTTGGAGAAGCCTGTATTTACAAGAAAGTGAGTGGGAGCTCTGTAGCATTTCTAATATTATATGTGGATGACATATTGTTGACTGGAAATGATATAGAATTTCTGGATAGCATAAAGGGATACTTGAATAAGAGTTTTTCAACGAAAGACCTCAGTGAAGCTGCTTATATATTGGGCATCATGATCTATAGAGATAGATCAAGACGCTTAAGTGGACTTTCACAAAGCACATACCTTGACAAAGTTTTGAAGAAGTTCAAAATGGATCAAGCAAAGAAAGGGTTCTTGCCTATGTTACAAGGTGTGAAGTTGAGTAAGACTCAATTGCCGACCATTGCAGAAGATAGAGAGAAAATGAAAGATGGTCCCTATGCTTCAGCCATAGGCTCTATCATGTATGCAATGCTGTGTACCAGACCTGATGTGTGCCTTGCTATAAGTCTAGCAGGGAGGTACCAAAGTAATACAGGAGTGGATCATTGGACAGCGGTCAAGAACATCCTGAAATGCCTGAAAAGGACTAAGGATATGTTTCTCGTTTATGGAGGTGATAAAGATCTCATCGTAAATGGTTACGTTGATGCAAGCTTTTACACTGATCCAGATGATTCTAAATCGCAAACCGGATACGTGTTTACATTGAACGGTGGAGCTGTCAGTTGGTGCAGTTCTAAACAAACCATTATGGCGGGATCTACATGTGAAGCGGAGTACATAGCTACTTCAGAAGCAGCAAATGAAGGAGTCTGGATGAAGGAGTTCATATCCGATCTAGGTGTCATACCTAGTGCATCGGGTCCAATGAAAATCTTTTGTGACAATACTGGTGCAATTGCCTTGGCGAAGGAATCCAGATTTCACAAGAGAACCAAGCACATCAAGAGACGCTTCAATTCCATCCGAGATTTAGTCCAGGTGGGAGACATAGAAATTTGCAAGATACATGCGGATCTGAATGTTGCAGACCCGCTGACTAAGCCTCTTCCACGAGCAAAACATGATCAGCACCAAGGCTCCATGGGTGTTAGAATCATTACTATGTAATCTAGATTATTGACTCTAGTGCAAGTGGGAGACTGAAGGAAATATGCCCTAGAGGCAATAATAAAGTTATTATTTATTTCCTTATATCATGATAAATGTTTATTATTCATGCTAGAATTGTATTAACCGGAAACATAATACATGTGTGAATACATAGACAAACAGATTGTCACTAGTATGCCTCTACTTGACTAGCTCGTTGATCAAAGATGGTTATGTTTCCTAACCATAGACATGAGTTGTCATTTGATTAACGGGGTCACATCATTAGGAGAATGATGTGATTGACTTGACCCATTCCGTTAGCTTAGCACACGATCGTTTAGTATTCTGCTATTGCTTTCTTCATGACTTATACATGTTCCTATGACTATGAGATTATGCAACTCCCGTTTACCGGAGGAACACTTTGTGTGCTACCAAACGTCACAATGTAACTGGGTGATTATAAAAGGTACTCTACAGGTGTATCCGAAGGTACTTGTTGGGTTGGCATATTTTGAGATTAGGATTTGTCACTCCGAATATCGGAGAGGTATCTCTGGGCCCTCTCGATAATGCACATCACTTAAGCCTTGCAAGCATTGCTACTAATGAGTTAGTTGCGGGATGATGTATTACAGAATGAGTAAAGAGACTTGACGGTAACGAGATTGAACTAGGTATTGAGATACCGACGATCAAATCTCGGGCAAGTAACATACCGATGACAAAGGGAACAACATATGTTGTTATGCGGTTTGACCGATAAAGATCTTCGTAGAATATGTGGGAGCCAATGTGAACATATAGGTTCCGCTATTGGTTATTGACCGGAGACATGTCTCGGTCATGTCTACATAGTTCTCGAACCCGTAGGGTCCGCACGCTTAACGTTTCGATGACAGTTATATTGTGAGTTTATATGTTTTGATGTACCGAAGGTTGTTTGGAGTCCCGGATGTGATCACGGACATGACGAGGAGTCTCGAAATGGTCGAGACATGAAGATTGATATATTAGAAGCCTATATTTGGATATCGGAAGTGTTCCGGGTGAAATCGGGATTTTACCGGAGTACCGGGAGGTTACCAGAACCCCCCGGGAACTTAATGGGCCTTAGTGGGCCTAGGTGGAAGAGAGGAGAGGCGGCTAGGGCTGGGCCGCGTGCCCCTCCCCCATAGTCTGAATAGCACAAGGAGAGGGGGGCGGCGCCCCCCCTTCCTTCTTCTCCTCCACTCTTTCCCCCTCCCAAGTCCTAATCCAACTAGGAAAAGAGGGGGAGTCCTACTCCCGGTGGGAGTAGACTCCTCCTGGCGCGCCTCCTCCCTGGCCGGCCACACCCCCTTGCTCCTTTATATAATGGGGCACGGGGGCACCCCATAGACACAACAATTGATCATTTGATCTTTTAGCCGTGTGCGGTGCCCCCCTCCACCATAGTCCACCTCGATATTGCTGTAGCGGTGCTTAGGCGAAGCCCTGCGTGGGTAGAACATCAACATCATCACCACGCTGTCGTGCTGACAAAACTCTCACTCAACACTCGGCTGGATCGGAGTTCGAGGGACGTCATCGGGCTAAACTTGTGCTGAACTCGGAGGTGCCGTACATTCGGTACTTGATCGGTCGGATCGTGAAGACGTACGACTACATCAACCGCGTTGTGCTAACGCTTCCGCTTTTGGTCTACGAGGGTACGTGAACAACACTCTCCCCTCTTGTTGCTATGCATCACCATGATCTTGCGTGTGCGTAGGATTTTTTTTGAAATTACTACGTTCCCTAACAATTAGGTCATATTGGTGTATAGCGCATGAAGAAAATCCATGCTGACGGTCTTTTGGAATCACTTGATTATGAATAAGTTGATGCTTGCGATCCATGCCTCATGGGCGAGATTATTAAGACTCCGTTCTCCGAAACAATGGAGCGAGCTACAGACTTGTTGGAAATAATACATACTGATGTATGCAGTCCGATGAGTGTTGAGGCTCACGGCAGGTATCGTTATTTTCTGACCTTCAGAGATGATTTGAGTAAGATATGGGTATATCTTCTTGATGAAACATAAATCTGAAACATTTGAAAAGTTCAAATAATTTCAGAGTGAAGTGGAAAATCATCGTAACAAGAAAATAAAGTTTCTACGATCTGATCGTGGAGGAGAATATTTGAGTTACGAGTTTGGTCTTCATTTGAAACAATGTGGAATAGTTTCACAATTCATGCCACCTGGAACACCACGGCGTAATGGTGTGTCCGAACGTCATAACCATACTTTATTAGATCTGGTGTGATCTATGATGTCTCTTACCGATTTATCACTATCGTTTTGGGGTTATGCATTAGAGACAGCTGCATTCACGTTAAATAGGGCACCATCTAAATCCGTTGAGATGACACCATATGAACTGTGGTTTAGCAAGAAACCCAAGTTGTCGTTTCTTAAAGTTTGGGGTTGCGATGCTTATGTGAAAAAGTTTTAGCCTGATAAGCTCAAACCCAAATTGGAAAGGTGCGTATTCATAGGATACCCAAAAGAAACTATTGGGTACACCTTCTATCACATATCCAAAAGGCCAGATATTTGTTGCTAAGAATGGATCCTTTCTAGAGAAGGAGTTTCTCTTGAAAGAAGTGAGTGGGAGGAAAGTACAACTTGATGAGGTAATTGTACCTTCTCCCGAATTGGAAAGTAGTTCATCACAGAAATCAGTTCCAGTGATTTCTACACCAATTAGTGAGGAAGCTAACGATGATGATCATGAAACTTCAGATCAAGTTACTACCGAACCTCGTAGGTCAACCAGAGTGGTACGGTAATCCTGTTCTGGAAGTCATGTTACTAGACCATGATGAACCTACGAACTATGAGGAAGTGATGATGAGCCAAGATTCCGCAAAATGGCTTGAGGCCATGAAATCTGAAATGGGATCCATGTATGAGAACAAAGTATGGACTTTGATTGACTTACCCGATGATCGGTGAGTCATTGAGAATAAATGGATCTTCGAGAGGAAGACGGGCGCTGATAGTAGTGTTACTATCTACAAAGCTCGAATTGTCGCAAAAATGTTTTCGACAAGTTCAAGGTGTTGACTACGATGAGATTTTCTCACTCGTATCGATGCTTAAAAGAATGCACGAATCATGTTAGAAGTTGCCGCATTTTATGAAATCTGGCAAATGGATGTCAAAACTGCATTCCTTAATGGATTTCTTAAAGAAGAGTTGTATATGATGCAACCAGAAGGTTTTGTCAATCCTAAAGGTGCCAACAAAGTGAGCAAGCTCCAACGATCCATCTATGGACTGGTGCAAGCATCTCGGAGTTGGAATATATGTTTTGATAAAGTGATCAAAGCATATGGTTTTATACAGACTTGCGGTGAAGCCTGTATTTACAAGAAAGTGAGTGGGAGAACTACAACATTTTTGATAAGTATATGTGAATGACATATTATTGATTAGAAATAATGTAGAATTTTCTGGAAAGCATAAAGGAATGTTTGAAAGGAATTTTTCAAAGAAAGACCTCAGTGAAGCTACTTACATATTGAGCATCAAGATCTATAGAGATAGATCAAGACGCTTGATATATTTTCAATGAGTACATACCTTGACAAGATTTTGAATTCAAAATGGAACAGTCAAAGAAGGAGTTCTTGCCTGTGTTGCAAGGTGTGAAGTTGAGTAAAGACTCAAAACCCGACCACGGCAGAAAATAGAAAGAGAATGAAAAGTCATTCCCTATGCCTCAGTCATAGGTTCTACAAAGTATGCTATGCTGTGTACCAGACCTATTGTGTACCTCACCATAAGTTTGGCAAGAGGGTACAATAGTGATCTAGGAGTGGATCACTGGACAGCGGTCAAAAAATATCCTTAGTGGAATAAGGAAATGTTTCTCGGTTATGGGGGTGACAAAGAGTTCATCGTAAAGAGTTACGTCGATGCAAGCTTTGACACTGATCTATATGACACTAAGTCTCGATCTAGATACATATTGAAAGTGGGAGCAATTAGCTAGAGTAGCTCCGTGCAAAGCATTGTAGACATAGAAAATTTGCAAAATACATACGGCTGTGAATGTGGCAGCCCCGTTGACTAAATTTCTCTCACAAGCAAAATGTGATCACTCTTTGGATGTTAATCACATAGCAATGTGAACTAGATTATTGACTCTAGTAAACCCTTTGGGTGTTAGTCAGATGGAGATGTGAACTAATCACATAAAGATGTGAACTATTGGTGTTAAATCACATGACGATGTGAACTAGATTATTAACTCTAGTGCAAGTGGGAGACTGAAGGAAATATTCCCTAGAGGCAATAATAAAGTTGTTATTTATATTTCCTTATATCATGATAAATGTTTTTTATTCATGCTAGAATTGTATTAACCGAAAACTTAGTACATGTGTGAATACATAGACAAACAAAGTGTCACTAGTTTGCCTCTACTTGACTAGCTCGTTGAATCAATGATGGTTATGTTTCCTAACCATGGACATGAGTTGTCATTTGATTAATGGGATCACATCATTAGAGAATGATGTGATTGACTTGACCCATCCGTTAGCTTAGCACGATGATCGTTTAGTTTGTTGCTATTGCTTTCTCCATAACTATACATGTTCCTATGACTATGATATCATGCAAATCCCGAATACCGGAGGAACACTTTGTGTGCTACCAAACGTCACAATGTAACTAGGTGATTATAAAGGTGCTCTACAGGTGTCTCCGATGGTGTTTGTTGAGTTAGCATGCATCAACATTAGGATTTGTCACTCTGATTTTCGGAGAGGTATCTTTGGGCCCTCTCGGTAATGTACATCACTATAAGCCCTGCAAGCAATGTAGCTAATGAGTTAGTTACAGGATGTAGAATTACGAAACGAGTAAAGAGACTTGCCGGTAACGAGATTGAACTAGGTATAGAGATACCAATGATCGAATCTCGGGCAAGTAACATACCGATGACAAAGGGAACAACGTATGTTGTTATGCGGTTTGACCGATAAAGATCTTCGTAGAATATGTGGGAGCCAATATGAGCATCCAGGTTCTGCTATTGGTTATTGACCGGAGACGAGTCTCGGTCATGTCTACATAGTTCTCGAACTCGTAGGGTCCGCACACTTAACGTTCAGTGACGATCGGTAATATGAGTTTATGTGTTTTGATGTACCTAAGGTAGTTCGGAGTCCCGGATGAGATCGGGGACATGACGAGGAGTCTCAAAATGGTCGAGACGTAAAGGTCGATATATTGGACCGACTATATTCGGGCATCGGAAAGGTTCCGAGTGATTCGGGTATTTTTCGGAGTACCGGAGAGTTACTGGAATTCGCCGGGGAGTATATGGGCCTTATTGGGCTTTAGGGGAAAGAGAGAGGGGAGGCTGCCCCCCAAGGCTTAGTCCGAATTGGACTAGGGGGAGGGGCGGCGCCCCCTCCTTCCTTCTCTTCTCTTCTCCCTTTCCTTCTCTCCTACTCCTACTACATGGAAGGGGGGAATCCTACTCCTGGTGGGAGTAGGACTCTCCTTGGGGCGCGCCTAGGAGGGCCGGCCTCTCCCCCTCCTCCACTCCTTTATATATGTGGCCAGGGGGCACCCCATAGGCACACAAGTTGATCAGTTGATCTTTTAGCCGTGTGCGGTGCCCCCCTCCACCATAATCCACCTCGGTCATATCGTAGCGGTGCTTACGCGAAGCCCTGCGTCCGTAGCATCATCATCACCGTCATCACGCCGTCGTGCTAACAGAACTCTCCCTTGAAGCTCTGCGGGATCAGAGTTCTTGGGACGTCACCGAGCTGAATGTGTGCTGAACTCGGAGGTGTCGTACGTTTGGTATTTGGATTGGTCGGATCGTGAAGACGTACGACTACATCAACCGCGTTCTCATAACGCTTTCGCTTACGGTCTACGAGGGTACATAGACGATACTCTTCCCTCTCGTTGCTATGCATCACCATGATCTTGCGTGTGCATAGGAAATTTTTGAAATTACTACGTTCCCCAACAGGCTTCGCCTAAGCATTACGACAATATGACTGAGGTGGAAATCCATGGAGGGGGGCACCGCACATGGCTAAGAAATCAACTTGTGTGTCTAAGGGGTGCCCCCTCCCCCATATATAAAGGAGTGGAGGAGTGGGCCGGCCAGCCTCATAGGGCGCTGAGGGAGTCCTGGACTAAGGGGTCCTCGGGCGTCCGGCCTGTTATTGAAAGTGGAACTATCCCTAGGTGGTTTTGGTAATTCCTAACAACATATAGCTCATTGAGCTAATGCTATTTCAAGATTAATATCTCAGGAAAGCTCAATGATTGGCATGGCATGGATGAGAAAAGTGGACCCCTCAAAATGCTAAGGACAAAGGATTGGCTCAAGTTCAAAGCTCAAGACTCTACATTTTCCATTTTAGTGGTCCAAGATCACATTGAGTCTATAGGAAAAGCCAATACTATCAAGGAGGGATGAGGGTTGCTTAATGAGGTTCTTGCTCAAAATGCTTGGTGATATGCTCCAAAACCCTCAACTACTTTCTCACATCCACATATGACCTAAACCAAAAGTCAAACTCGGCCCCACCGATTCTTCCTATCCTGCCACAAACCCAAGGCAAATCGGTCTCACCGATAGGGATCTCGGTCTCACCGAGATGGGGTTGTAATCTCTCTGTTTCCCTTCGTAACAATTCGGTCTCACCGAGATGAGCGATCGATCCCACCGAGATTGCAATGTAAACTCTCTGTTTTCCCTTCGTAACGTTTCGGTCTCACTGAAATGAGCGATCGGTCCCACCGAGTTTACCTGACCAACTCTCTGGTTAGCTTATTACCAAAATCGGTCTCACTGAGTTTGTGTAATCGGTCTCACCGAGATTACATTATGCCCTAACCCTAATCATATCGGTCCTACCGAGTTGCATGTTGGTCCCACCGAAAACCCTAACGGTCACTAGCTTTGCTGAATCGGTCCGACCGAGTTTAACCATTCGGTCCCACCGAGTATGGCAAGTTGTATGTAACGGTTAGATTTTGTGTGGAGGCTATATATACCCCTCCACCACCTCTTCATTCGTGGAGAGAGCCATCAGAACGAACCTACACTTCCAACTTACTTTTTTTGAGAGAGAACCACCTGCACTTGTGTTGAGACCTAGATATTCCATTCCTACCATATGAATCTTGATCTCTAGCCTTCCCCAAGTTGCTTTCCACTCAAATCTTCTTTCCACCAAATCCAAATCCTGTGAGAGAGAGTTGAGTGTTGGGGAGACTATCATTTGAAGCACAAGAGCAAGGAGTTCATCATCAACACACCATTTGTCACTTCTTGGAGAGTGGTGTCTCCTGGATTGGCTAGGTGTCACTTGGGAGCCTCCGACAAGATTGTGGAGTTGAACCAAGGAGTTTGTAAGGGCAAGGAGATCGCCTACTTCATGAAGATCTACCGCTAGTGAGGCAAGTCCTTCGTGGGCGATGGCCATGGTGGGATAGACAAGGTTGCTTCTTCGTGGACCCTTCATAGGTGGAGCCCTCTGTGGACTCGCTCAACCGTTACCCTTCATGGGTTGAAGTCTCCATCAATGTGGATATACGATTGCACCACCTATCGGAACCACGACAAAAACATCCGTGTCTCCAATTGCGCTTGAATCCTCCAAACCCTTCCCTTTACATTCTTGCAAGTTGCATGCTTTACTTTCCGCTGCTCATATACTCTTTGCATGCTTGCTTGAATTGTATTAAGATTGCTTGACTTGTCCAAAGTTGCTAAAATCTACCAAGAACTAAAATTGGGAAAATGCTAGATTTTTATTTGGTCAAGTAGTCTAATCAGTCCCCCTCTAGACATACTTTTGATCCTACAAGTGGTATCAGAGCTTTGGTCTCCATTTGCTTTGATTTCCATAGCTTTTGGAAGTCATATCCTTGGTTTCACAACCTAGGAGAGTATGGCATCTAGCGAGGGAAATTACCACCGTAGAGGTCCTTACTTTGATGACACTAATTTTGCTAGTTGGAAGCATAAGATGAAAATGCATATTCTTGGACATAACCCCGCCGTTTGGGCTATTGTGTGTATTGGCTTGCAAGGTGAATTCTTTGATGGGAGAGAAACGAACGGTGAAGCTACCGCAGAAGAGTTGAAGATGCTACAATATGATGCTCAAGCTTGTGATATCCTCTTCAACGGATTGTGCCCCGAAGAATTGAACAAAATCAGCCGTCTTGAGAATGCAAAGGAAATTTGGGATACTTTGATTGATATGCACGAAGGTACCGACTCCGTCAAGGAATCCAAGTTGGATGTGCTTCAAAGTCAACTTGACAAGTTCAAAATGAAGGATGGTGAAGGTGTCGCTGAAATGTACTCTAGGCTTGCTCTTATCACAAATGAGATTGCCGGCTTAGGAAGTGAAGAGATGACCGATAAATTCATCATCAAGAAGATCCTAAGAGCCTTGGATGGAAAAATATGATACCATATGCACATTGATCCAAATGATGCCAAATTACAAAGATCTCAGGCCAACGGAAGTCATTGGAAGAATTGTTGCTCATGAGATGTCACTCAAGGATAAGGAGGAGCTCCATAACAAGTCAAGTGGTGCTTACAAAGCCTCATGTGAAGCTCCCACATCATCAAGTGAGAAACAAACCTTCAATGAAGAATTGAGCCTAATGGTGAAGAACTTCAACAAGTTCTACAAGAGTAGAAGCAAAGAGAGAAGTTCCAAGTCAAGGTCCTACAATGACAAAAGATCTTCTAGTCGAGAGCGAAACTGCTACAATTGTGGAAGACCCGCACACTATTCCAATGAGTGTACTGCACCCTACAAGAGAAGAGAAGATTCTCCAAAAAGAAGAAGTAGAAGAGAAGAATCACCATCGAGGGAGAGAAGGAGTAGGGATGATCGTTATGAACGAAGACCCTCTCGGAGAAGCAAGGATTCGGAAAGGAAGGACAAGTCATCAAGGTGCTACACAAAATGAAGACATCAAGCTCATGTTGGTGAATGGGTATCCGTCTCCGACTCCGACAATCACTCCGAGAGAAGCTATCACTCCAACTCTGAATATACTCAAGATGAAGGTGTTGCCGGTCTAGCACTTGTGTCAACCAACTCCTACGACATATTTGATTTACCAAATGAAGGAATTGGAAGATGCTTCATGGCCAAAGGTCCAAAGGTATCACACCCCGAGTATGTTGATTTCAATAGTGATGAAGATGACTTGTTAGGTGATGATGATTTACTTATTAATCATTCTAATCGAGATGAAATGAATGACAATGATAAGGAGAAGATTGAGTCTCTAACTAAAGAACTAAACACTCTTAAGTTAGCTCATGAAACTATCTTAGGAGATCATCGAGAACTTTTAAGGACTCGTGATAAATTACGTTTTGAGAAGCTCAACCTTGAGCAAGAGCATGAGTTCTTAAAGGCAATCAATGATGATCTTCGCAAGAAAAGTTCTTCTTACATTGCCAAGCGTTTACTCTTATCCACTTACATGCCTCAAGTCAAGTCTAGTAACAAGAACAAGAAGGATTCTTCCTCTAGTAGTAACAATACTCATGCTAAATCCAATATTGTTGCTTCTAGTAGTTCTCTTGATTCCACTAATGATTCTCTTAGCCAAGTTACACTTGAGCAAGAAAATAGCTTATTGAAGGGAATCATAGAGAAAGGTGTTTACAAGAGCCTTGCCGGGATTAAGCAATTCGAGGAAATTGTATGCAAGCAAGGAAGGCACCGGAAGAACCAAGGTATTGGTTTTGAATGAAAGTTCAATGCCAATGGAGTTGAGTGGGAAGAAGATCAATACCCCAAGACGAAGTTTGTTCCTCAACAAGAGAAGTATGATCCTACTTCTTTCAAAGGGACACAAGCTCAAGATGATCTTCCACCACAAGACCACAAGGAAAAAGGCAAGGACAAGCTTCAAGAGGAAATTGATGCATTTGAAGAAGCTCCTAAGGCCTTGGTCAAGTGGGTTCCCAAGACTACATCAAGTTCCACTTCATCAAGTACAACTACAACTCCGAGGATTCCTATCAAGATGGTGTGGATCCCGAAGAAAAAGAACTAGAGAGTTCTTGAGGGTGACTCCGCCAACATACTTCACTCTTATCATTTTGGCAAGAACAAGTGCAATCAACTTCCACATCTTGCACTAGTTCAAGGAGTCACAAACCCTCTTGTTGGCAAGACAAGGGACAAGGTAACCTACTGCTCTCATAGACATCATCTTGTGTGTGCATCACTCTATGTCTATGGATATCCTTGTTTGTTCCTTGTGGGACTAACCCGTGTAGGTATTGAAAGTGCAACTCACTCCAAAGGATAGCTCCGAATGATCTACATCAACTTAGAGCATCCACATCTTTAACACCTACATGAAGTCATCATCGACAAAATCCAAGGTTAGTTCATCCCTCTTAGAGAGGATCTCACATCTAGGGGGGCTTTACTCTAAGAATTGAGCTAAAGCAACTCTAATGGTGTGAACACAACAATGCTTTATGTAAAAGTGGTAACCCCACTTTTGCTTAAACGATGAGTATGACCTATGATCAAATGTTCTCATTTGACTCCTAAGTCAATATACTCATATATAGATGAGCTAGTCATCGCCAATTGCTTGATAGATGCTAGAATTGTTTGTGCATGCTTTGCCACATATTTCATTTGTCATTTTATTGTGTGAGCATGTTGGTTGCATAATTTACTCATTCGAGGACATCCACTTGTTGTTTTGATTGGTTAGTTTCTTTTTCTCTTGATAAGTGGATGGACAAGAATGCCTAAGAACCTTCTCTAGCTATCTATGCTCTTCTCGTCTCAAACTCTATTCATGCTGCATCACAAAGTTTGATCAAGTTAGATTCGAACCACTCTGTGTGAGGAGCACTCGGAGTCCCCGATTCATCATAGACTTAAACTTCCAAAACTTCTTTGTGCGTTTCGGTCTGACCGATTCATCCATTTCGGTCATACCGAGATCACTAAGTCGATCTAGGTTTTTAATCTTGGTGCAACCGATTTGAACTTTTCGGTCACACCGAGTTGCAGTAACTGCTCGCAGTTATGCATCTCGGTGCCACTGAGTTGTTCCACTCGGTCACACCGACAGGGTCAGGCTATATATACCCACAGGCCTAAATTTGGAAAACTTTCCGAACCTCTTCGCCTGCGCTCAGCCTGCTCTGCCTCCCTTTGTCTCTGGATCGTCCTCCTCATCACCACCCGCCTCCAGTCGCTGGTCTCCGCCGCCATCAACGGGATCGTCTCCGCCGTTGCCGCCGTAGCAAGTCCATCGCCAAACTAGGGTATGGACTTGATCTTTGTGTTTTTCTCACTCCGATTCCCTAGCACATTGTTTTTCCATGTATCTTGCCATGATTGAGATCACTCTATCCAATGAAAACACTCCGTAGTTTAGTTGTGGATTGAAAATTTAGGGTTAGGTTTCCGCCGAAACCATCTTGGACTGACCGAGTTGTTGAAACGGTTCCACCGATTTGGCTCAAGCCATTGCACGATTCTCGGTCTGACCAAGAATAGCAAATTGGTGTGACCGAGTTCGAGTCTTTGTGAAACCCTGGCAGTCTCGGTGCCACCGAACTGTGACTCGGTCTGACTGAGTTCACTAGTTTAGGTTCCAACAACTGCTTCGGTATCACCGAGATTTCAAATCGGTAGATCCGAAATGCTTTCTGTGGAAAACTAAAAGTAAGTTTTTGATTCAGTCTTTTGCAAAAACCTCTGCACTTTGTGATGCTCATCCACTCTACCTCATCTATAATCCATTCACAAGGTCTGCTGTCAGTGTTTGCATCATGTCAGATCAGAGTGACAGTCAGAACAAGTCTGAGGAGCAAGTGAACTTGAGTGAGGGCACTAGTCCCTCTAGCAGCTTTGATGAAGGAAGCAGAAGTACCCCCAGCAACTTGCCTAAGGCAGCCACCAGGACCAGAAAGAAGAAAACCTCAGATTTTGAGGATGAGGACTATGTGGCTGCTGAGGAAGAGGCCACCTCAAATAGGAAAGTCCTGAAAAGGAATATGGCACAGCTGCTGCCACTAAGCCAGGGATGAAGCAAAAGGTTCCTGCCAAGAGAGCTCCCATGTCAAAAGCCAGAAGATCCACTCAAGAGACTTTGGGATCTGTACCCAAAGAGTAGGTTGTGGCAGAAAAGAAAAGAAAGGAAAGGGTCAAGAAGACCACTTCCAGAGTGCTTGGGAGATCTTCAATAATGAAAGACTCTAAAGAAGAGGAAGAGGAAGAGGATGCAGCACCAGCACCCAAAGCTCAAAAGCTTATGGGAGATGCTATAAGGGCAGGGGCTGTTCCATCTAAGCCTAAGACTGCTCCTAAGACTATTGCTCCAGCTCCAAGGCCAAAACCAAAGAGGAGCACCAGGAACATCCCTGCTGAGGAGAAGAACAAGGCCCTAGTGCCTCAAGCTGCTGAAGAAGAAGATGATTCTGTCGTGTTAAGGAAGTTGAAGCCCAAAATTCCAGACCACAATGATGCTCATCCAGTTGCTGAGAACATGAAAATTAGGAAGGATTTCGGTCTAAGGCTTTGGAGAGAGTCTGATCCATATGCCACCAGGAGAAGGATTGCTGTGGACCACAGGTTCCATACAAAGGAACAGCAGGACTTCTATGAGACTATCTTACTTGACAAGAAGCCCATAGTGTGTGACATGAGATGGGTCAATTGGACATTCATTGAGGAAAATGAGGATCACTCCCCTGGTGTATATGATAGTTTCAAGGCTTGTGGAGTCGATGAGTTTGTGGCTCAGAAGCTCACAAAGTGGAATGATGAGCTCATCATGCAGTTCTACTCCACAGCTCATTTCTACCCAGATGGAAGAATTGTCTGGATGTCTGAAGGTACTAGGTACCAGTCAACGGTTGCTGAATGGGCGAAATTGATCAATGCTCCTGAGGAGAGTGAAGATGACTTGGATGTTTATGCCAAGTAGAATAAGGATCACAACACCATGGCACACATGTACAAAGAGATCCTAGATGCTGCTCTTGAGACACACAAGTATGGATCAGTACATTACCTTCTGTCAGGCTTGCCAAGAATCAACTGGATCCTCAGGCACACTCTCTTGCCAAAGTCAGGTGATCACAAGATGATCAGAGGCCATGCAATTAACTTGCTTCACATATTTGATGTGCCTCAAAAGTTCAAAGTCATGAGCCAAATTATGGAAACCATTAAGAGAACAGCTGCAAATCAGAAGAGGTGTTGTGGGTATGCCCCACAGATCCAGGAGCTAATCAACTCCAAGATGGGCACTGGCACATATCTCCTGGACAAGGAACACATGCCCATCTACCCAGACTTTGAGGACAACACCGTGGTGATGGATGAGAATGAACCATCTTCTGTGCATGCACAAAAGCCAAGAAGGAGAAGGCAAGGGCTGAAAAGGCTGCAAAGATGCCAACCACTGAAGAGGCATCTCAGTATCTTCTGAAGAGCAAGCAAGATCAGCTTGGCTACTTGATTGCCTCCACTCTGAGGATTGAGAAGGGATTGGCAACCCTGACTCAAAACCAGGAGAGCTTGGAGAGGATTGTGGAGCGGAAGTTCTATGACTTAGATGTGAAGGTCACTGAGATACAGTCTGTTGTTGAGCAACTTCAGGAGGAAGTGCAGGAGAAGAAGGGCAAGACAACCACTGATGCTTTTGCTAGAGTGCCCAGAGGTCAGAGATCTGCTGCAGTGCCTGTTCCAGACACCAGAGCAACTTCATCTGCACCAGCTACAGCTTCAGTGCCACCAGCTCCAGCACCTACTCCACCATCTCCATCTACATCAACTGACACCTTCGTCCTTGGAGTTCTGTCTACACCAGCACCTGAAGACCAAGCCTGAGTGACGATTTAGCACTATGCATTATTTATGAACTTTTTGGTAACTTGTTGCCAAAGGGGGAGATAATGTATAGATCATAGGCTTCGAGAGAGAGTGTTGCTTTTTTTCTCTCTTGCGTTTCTCCTTGGTGGTTGAACTTTAATATTTGCTTGGTTGAGATACTTTATACTTTGTGCTTGCTTAGATGATCATGTGTTTGATCATATGCTACCTTTATGCTTGTTGGATGACATTATCCTTTTATATTCCATATGATCACTCACTTTGCTTGGTGATGAGTGCATGTATTTTAATTATTATCATTTTGAGTGCTGCACCAAGATGTATGTGACATGGAAGAGTAACCCATGATCCTAACTCTTTGTGAATTTGCAGTCCAAAGCAAATCTTAAACTATGCACAAATTTAGGGGGAGCTCTTGCTTTTCACATACTTCTCAAAGCGACAATGTTTTTCACTCTTATTATCATTTGTCGAAGCTTTGATCTATATGTTGTCATCAATTACCAAAAAGGGGGAGATTGAAAGTGCAACTATCCCTAGGTGGTTTTAGTAATTCCTAACAACATATAGCTCATTGAGCTAATGCTATTTCAAGATTAATATCTCAGGAAAGCTCAATGATTGGCATGGCATGGATGAGAAAAGTGGACCCCTCAAAATGCTAAGGACAAAGGATTGGCTCAAGCTCAAAGCTCAAGACTCTACATTTTCCATTTTAGTGATCCAAGATCACATTGAGCTATAGGAAAAGCCAATACTATTAAGGAGGGATGAGGTGTTGTTTAATGAGGTTCTTGCTCAAAATGCTTAGTGATATGCTCCAAAACCCTCAACTACTTTCTCACATCCACATATGACCTAAACCAAAAGTCAAACTCGGCCCCACTGATTCTTCCTATCCGGCTCCACCGAGTTTCAAATGTCATAGCCACTGCCACAAACCCTAGGCAAATCGGTCTCACCGATAGGGATCTCGGTCTCACCGAGATGGGGTTGTAATCTCTCTCTTTCCCTTCATAACATTTCGGTCTCAGCGAGATGAGCGGTCGGTCCCACCGAGATTGCAATGTAAACTCTCTATTTTCCTTCATAACGTTTCGGTCTCACCGAAATGAGCGATTGGTCCCACCGAGTTTACCTGACCAACTCTCTAGTTAGCTTATTACCAAAATCGGTCTCACCGAGTTTGTGAAATCGGTCTCACCGAGATTATGTTATGCCCTAACCCTAATCATATCGGTCCTACCGAGTTGCATGTCGGTCCCACCCAAAACCCTAACGGTCACTAGCTTTGCTGAATCGGTCCGACCGAGTTTAACCATTCGGTCCCACCGAGTATGGCAAGTTGTGTGTAACGGTTAGATTTTGTGTGGAGGGTATATATACCCCTCCACCACCTCTTCATTCGTTGAGAGAGCCATCAGAACGAACCTACACTTCCAACTTACTTTTTCTGAGAGAGAACCACCTACACTTGTGTTGAGACCAAGATATTGCATTGCTACCATTTGAATCTTGATCTCTAGCCTTCCCCCAAGTTTCTTTCCACTCAAATCTTCTTTCCACAAAATCCAAATCCCGTGAGAGAGAGTTGAGTGTTGGGGAGACTATCAATTGAAGCACAAGAGCAAGGAGTTCATCATCTACACACCATTTGTTACTTCTTGGAGAGTGGTGTCTCCTAGATTGGCTAGGTGTCACTTGGGAGCCTCCGACAAGATTGTGGAGTTGAACCAAGGAGTTTGTAAGGGCAAGGAGATCGCCTACTTCGTGAAGATCTACCGCTAGTGAGGCAAGTCCTTCGTGGGCGATGGCCATGGTGGGATAGACAAGGTTGCTTCTTCGTGGACCCTTCGTGGGTGGAGCCCTCCGTGGACTCACGCAACCGGTACCCTTCGTCGGTTGAAGTCTCCATCAACGTGGATGTACGATAGCACCACCTATCGGAACCATGACAAAAACATCCGTGTCTCCAATTGCGTTTGAATCCTCCAAACCCTTCCCTTTACATTCTTGCAAGTTGCATGCTTTACTTTCCGCTGCTCATATACTCTTTGCATGCTTGCTTGAATTGTATTAAGATTTCTTGACTTGTCCATAGTTGCTAAAATCTGGCAAGAACTAAAATTGGGAAAAGGCTAGATTTTTATTTGGTCAAGTAGTCTAATCACCCCCCTCTAGACATACTTTCGATCCTACAGTTATCCAAGGGCCGGACTGATGGGCTGTGAAGACATGAAGACCGAAGACTGTACCAGTGTCCGGATTGGACTCTCCTTGGCGTGGAAGGCAAGCTTGGCAACCGACTATGAAGATTCCTTCTTATGTAACCGACTCTATGTAAACCCTAGATCCCCCCGGTGTCCATATAAACCGGAGGGGTTAGTCTAGAAAGGGTATACTCATTACCATAGTCATATAGGCTAGGCTTCTAGGGTTTAGCCATCACGATCTCGTGGTAGATCAAATCTTGTAACACTCATATCCATCAATATCAATCAAGCAGGACGTAGGGTATTACCTCCATAGAGAGGGCCCGAACCTGGGTAAACATCGTGTCCCCTGTCTCCTGTTACCATCGATCCTAGACGCACAGTTCAGGACCCCTACCCGAGATCCGCTGGTTTTGACACCGACATTGGTGCTTTCATTGAGAGTTCCACTGTGTCGTCGACGAAAGGTTCGATGGCCTCTTCAATCGTCTATAGCGACGCTATCCAAGGAGAAACCTTCCTCCCCGGACAGATTTTCGGGTTCGCCGGCTTCGTACTGCGGGCCAACTCGCTCGGCCATCTGGAGCAGATCGATAGCTACGCCCCTGGCCACCAGGTCAAATTTGGAAGCTTGAACTTCAACGCGGATATCCGTGGAGACTTGATCTTCAATGGATTTGAGACCGCAGCGATCGCTCCCCCTCGCTCCAAGGAACATGACTTAAATCTGTCATCGGATCACATCCAAGAGATGGTCCTTGTCGCTGCAACGACCTTAGAACCGGAGCAGATCGTGCCATCTGAAGCCACAGAGTCTGCGGCGTTGGAGCCGCACACGGACTCGACACCTCGCAATATCTACGTCAATGGAACTCCGGATCCGTCTCCGGCTATAAGTTTCGGACCATGTACGCCCGCGAACACCGAGCTGGACCGGTTATCGATTTTCGAATTTAGCGCCGCAGACATCTTCCAGCACTCACCTTTGGGTGATGTGCTAAACTCTTTAAAGAACTTGTCCTTGGAAAAGGACTCATAGCCGAACTATGTTCGGTTCGAGCTAGAGGCTGATGATGAGAAAATTTGTTTCCCACCCGCCACCCACTTCATAGCCACTGTCGATGACTTAACCGACGTGCTCGATTACGGCTCCGAAGACATCGACGGTATGGATGACGATGCCGACCAGGAGCAAGGCCAAAACCCGTTACTGGACGTTGGACGGCCACCTCTTCGTACGATGTGTACATGGTCGACACACCTAAAAAAGCTAGCGACGATGACAAAGGAGATCCAGTTGCGAATAAACCTTCTGAGACACAATCCAAGCGACGACGCCCTAAACGCCGCTCCAAGCCTCGTCGCTCAAATGACGGAAATACTAGCACCGGAGAGAATAGTACTCCGGGCGACGCCGAAAACAATGAAGACCCTGTCGGGGCTGCATCCGAACAGGAGGAACAAGACAACGGGCAAGATAACCCTGATAATCAGGCCATGCCCAATGACCCAGACGATGATAGCTATCGTCCAGTCTTCGAGGATGGTGAGAGCCTCGGGAATGAGGACTTAATCATGCCTGAGGCACCCCTCGAGCAGGAGCGCTTCAAGCGCTAGCTAATAGCCACTGCAAGAAGCCTGAAGAAGAAGCAGCAACAACTTCAAGCTAATCAAGACCTACTCATTGATAGGTGGATTGATGTCCTAGCAGCCGAAGAATACGGCCTCAAGCGCCCAACCAAGAGTTACCCAAAGCTTAGACTGCTACCTCAGTTCGACGAGGAGGCACCAAATCCCATACCTCCCTCACGCAATGCGGACAGACCACCACGCGGTCAGGATAGTGCGGTGGAGCAACCACCCCGTGGTCGGGATAAAGCGGCAACTCAGGCCGAACAACAGCCTGCCCCACCACCTCGCAAAAACAGAGACAGAACAACTCGGGACCATACATACGACCTTCGGTAGGAGCTGGACAGTAGAGCAGAACAAACCAGATCAATCTATGGATCGCGAGGACGCTTCCCGACTCGGGATGATGGCTACCTATTCGGCCGTGACAAACCTAGTCACACCCGGGACGATAACCGCAGACGCACTCCATCAGAGGTGCGCCGTGATGCGGCCCGATATAGAGGCGCCGCACACCCTCTCTGCTTCACAGATGAGGTGCTGGATCACGAATTCCCCGAGGGGTTCAAGCTCGTCAATATTGAATCATACGACGGAACAACCGACCCCGTAGTATGGATTGAGGACTTTATTCTCCACATCCACATGGCCCGTGGAGACGACCTCCACGCCATCAAATACCTCCCACTGAAACTCAAAGGACCAGCTAGACACTGGCTGAATAGCCTGCCCGAGAATTCCATCAGCAGCTGGGAGGACTTGGAAGAGGCCTTTATTGACAACTTCCAAGGTACATATGTCCGACCACCCGATGCCGATGACTTAAGCCACATAGTTCAACAACCTAGAGAATTAGCCAGAAAATTCTGGACTAGGTTCCTAACCAAAAAGAACCAGATCGTTGACTGTCCGGATGCCGAAGCCCTAGCGGCCTTTAAGCACAACATTCGTGACGAATGGCTAGAACGCCACCTCGACCAAGAAAAGCCGGAGACCATGGTAGCCCTTACAGCACTCATGACCCGCTTTTGTGCAGGTGAGGACAGCTGGCTGGCTCGTAGCAAAAACACATCCAGCGAGACAGGCCCCTCCGAGGCCAAGAACAGCTCCGAAAAGATCCGGCGCAACAGAAACAAATGCCGAAGCAATGGCGACAACACCGATGGCACCACCGTTAACGCCGGATTCAGCGGCTCTAAGTCCAGACAGCGAAAGAAGCCCTACAAAAGGAACAGCGAGGGACCATCCAGCCTGGATCACATACTCGATCGTCTGTGCCAGATACATGGTACCCCAGACAAACAAGCCAATCACACCAACAGAGACTGTTGGGTTTTCAAACAAGCTGGCAAGTTAAATGCCGAAAACAAAGAAAAGGGATCACAAAGTGAGGACAAGGACGAAGAGCCCCGGTAGCCGAACACCGGAGGGCAGAAGAAATTTCCCCCTCAAGTCAAGACGGTGAACATGATATACACTACACACATCCCCAAAAGGGAGCGCAAGCGAGCACTTAGGGACGTATACACGGTAGAGCCAGTCGCCCCAAAATTCAATCCGTGGTCGTCGTTCCCGATCATCGAGATCACCCCAACTAGTATCCGGCATGGCGGTTCACCCGCACTGGTCCTCGACCCAATCATCGACGGATTTCACCTAACACGAGTCCTAATGGACGGTGGTAGCAGCCTCAACCTCCTCTATCAGGATACAATGCGGAAGATGGCCATTAATCCCTCACGAATCAAACCCACAAAGACTACCTTTAAAGGAGTCATACCACGCGTTGAGGCCCACTGTACGGGCTCAATCACGCTGGAGGTGGTCTTCGGTTCCCCGGATAACTTCTGAAGCAAGGAGTTAACCTTAGATATCGTCCCCTTCTGCAGCGGCTACCACGCACTACTTAGACGAAACGCGTTTGCTAGATTCAACGCGGTGCCACACTATGCTTATCTCAAGCTGAAGATGCCTGGTCCGCGCGGTGTCATAACAGTCAACGGAAACACAGAACGCTCCCTCCGGACAGAGGAGCACACCGCCGCCCTAGCAGCAGAGGTACAAAGTGGCCTTCTCAAGCAGCATCATAGTCTGGTTGCCGAGCCCCTGAATATCATTAAGAGGGTCCAGACTACACTGCAACAGGACAGCGCGGCTCGTCAAGAGCTCGATTAGCAATTCGGCCTCCGTCCCAATCCCGATGAGGTAGTGGCATTCATACCACGCGTCCATAACTACGCACTCAGAATTGCATGGGCATCGACGGAGGCACAAGCTATCCCAGGATCCACGGTTCGGCCAGACCGATCCCGGACACACATATAACTTTACTATCTTCTTTTCCCTTGTTTCAGGTTTCTCCTATGGGGGCCTCCGTCGATGGCCTGATTAACGATCCCGTCAAAGGACAAATACACCGGATTGACACGGAGCACAGGCGTACATGGGAAGCCCTGGAGG
This sequence comes from Triticum urartu, assembly GCF_056163025.1. NCBI lineage: Eukaryota > Viridiplantae > Streptophyta > Magnoliopsida > Poales > Poaceae > Triticum > Triticum urartu. The sequence continues at coordinate 117,425,445 of NC_141877.1, forward strand.
CTAGACCCACACGCGGTCCGCCTTCGGGTATGGTATGTCAAATAGCCGGTTGCTTATTGCATTATTTTGTACCCATGTGCTTGGACGCATTAACCCAACTATAAGGGAAACAATTCATGATCCAAGTTCAAGGGTTTCGGACCCTATCTATGTTCTCCCTCTGTTTTCCTTTATATTACTTAGCGGCCGTACACTCTAGTACGTTTCATATTTGCTAGGGCTCCCCATCGCCCCACGATACGACAACAAAGTCCGAACAATCCCTAAAGATAAGTTCGGCACCCCGAATTTAGCATTATATGCATTGGCTCCGAATCATGTATTCAATCAATAGTTGGGTTGCCCGGCTCCTGTGCTTGCTACCCTATGTTCCGCTAAATCGGCTAGGGTAGTAAAGGGAGAACTACTGCGATTGTGCCCTGGCCTTCACCAGATGAGCACCTTAGTAGAGAAAGCCGAAAACTGATTGTCGTGATACGGCGAGAGCTGGTCAGCTGTTCGAGGTCACAAATCATTGGAGATTTTTTCCGCATTATGCGAAAGATCGGCACTTCCCAATCAGATGCTGACAGTACCCTGGTTCGAACCAGGGACTGCACCTACGCTTTATTATAAAACTCCTATGGCTAAGTGAGGGCGTTTAAGCCGTACAATCCGATTGCCTTGTTTGTTGCACTAAACAACTCCTTCAAGGACCATATAATTGGATCAAGATTGTTTAGATTCCATCCCGAACACCTCCGTACTACCTACATGAGGGCAGAAGCTGACGACTGGCCAACCCTCAGATTACATACAACACGGCCGCACAGGAGGAAACAATTCAAAGCATAACAATATTACATTACAAAACATGCTTTGTTCTTCTAATACAAGGCAAAGGTAGCATGAATACATTTATTCAAATACAATGTCCTGCGAGCATTGTGCTGCCGCAAGGCGAGAACCCTCCAGGACATCCGCAAAATACCGTTCGGGTGTGCGGTGTTCCTTGCCCTCCGGTAGCCCTCTGGTCACCTCGAGGGCGTCCATCTTCGCCCACCACATCTTGCAACGGGCGAAGGCCATGCGCGCACCTTCAATGCAGGCCGAGCGCTTGACGACGTCCTGCCGAGGACAGGCGTTCACCATCCGCCTCACGAGTCCGAAGTAGCTGCTTGGAATAGCTTCGGCTAGCCATAGTCGGATTATGAAATCCTTCATGGCTAGTTCGGCCACCCTATGCAGCTCCACTAGCTGTTTCAGCTGATCGGTGAAGGACACGGGATGCTCTGGCACCGCATACTGCGACCAGAATAGCTTCTCCGTAGAACCCCCTCCTTCGGCTCGGTAGACCTCTGTGGCGTCTGATACACTGCGTGGTAAATCCGCAAGTGCTCCTGGGGAACTCCGAACCCGGGTTAGTAAAAGGCACCACTTCTCTGCATACTTGTTTTGCATCTTAAATGCCTTACCCGCCGTGATTTTCTTGGCCTCATGGATCTCCTGGAGGGCAGCCTGGGCCTCATTGCGTGCGGTCTCGTCGCTCTGACGAGCTTTGGCGAGTTCGGTCCCTTGAACCGACGCATCATGCTCCAAGGCTTCGCACTTCTTGACCGCATCCTAGAGCTCCTGCTGGATCTCTTTGACACGGGCCTTGCAGCCTTCTCCTTGGCCTCGCCCAGGGCCTTCTTCAGGGCCTCGACCTCGGTCGTGGCTCCTGCACATATTACGACGCAGCGGTCAATATACAGCGCCTATCCTTTCTAAAACACATAGTGATGCGGAGCATCCTACAGACATCACCATGTCAAGAGTCCGTTTGGCAAGTGACACGTGCGACATCTACTTCACATACACAAAGGTGAATCATCTCCTTTACACGTGCTCACTTGAACCCTTCGAGGATGGTATACTACTTGACACTCCACTTGTGTGCATGCATAGGTATTGTCGGAACGGTACGGACGACGAGGAGGAGTGCGAGCGCAAGTGTACAACTACACCATCCACGAGGTAAGCGTGGAAGCGAAGACAGAAGAAGACGGAGCTGTAGAATCTACAGCGGCCGGACGTCCGACGTGCCACCGGACATCCGACACTCTACAGCGCCCAGACGACCGATGTTCACCGGACATCCGACAAGTCCCAGGCACCGGAAGTCCGACGCTTACAGGAAATCCGGTGCCACTGATCCCGAAGCAAAACGACGGACGACCAACGCTGACCGGACGTCCGGCATCACCTGTCCCGAGAAGAATCAGCGGACGTCTGACGCGCGCCAGACGTCCTGACCGTCCTGAGCCACCGGACATCCGGTACCCGTCGGACATCCGATGCCTGTCTGTGCACAGTGTATCGGGCCGAGCCCATGTATCCCTTCGCCCTCACTTACCCCTTCATGGCCCTAGACTATATATACTCCTCCACCTCCTCCTTTTGAGGGTTAGCAAAGTAATAGCTCATTTAGAGATAGAGCTTTGCTCATCCATTACGGATCTACTCCATGAGAGAGACCGCGACCCCTCTTCGGAGAAGATCCACCTTGGATTCAAGACCCCCGTGTGGGAAGATCCTTCTAGGATTCAAGCCCTCATCTCCTTTGGATTTGGGATGAACTCTACCATCAAGACCTCCTCATGGAGATGAACCTTACCTTGTATCTTTCCCTTTGTTGTTCATGTACCTTGTGGATCTTGTGTGTTTGATTGTCTAGTGGATGTGTGATTGGACTTATTCTTGAGTGTTTCCCCTTATGATTTCCCTCTGTTCTTCCCCGTGTTATTCGTGTTCTTAGTTGGGATCCGCTCCTTTCGTGAAAGATCGGGCATCTAGGGTTCTACCCTACATCATCTTGGTATCATGAGCCACGTTGATCACGATTTCAGAGCCCCCCTCGTTGTTTTATAGCCTAATTTTGTTGTGTTCTTCCCTAATTTCGAAAATCCTCACCAAAAATAGCCCCAATTTTTTTTGTGATTTGTTGGTTTGACGAAGTTTTGTTGGATTTGATCCATAGATTTGCTTGGTTTCAAGTGGATCTAGCATCTCGCCAAGTTTCCCCATCTTTCATCCATGAAATCCCCTCTATTTTGACCCCAAATCCCCAAATTCCGCCCAAAATTGCGTCCCAAAACTCGCATCTCGCGTTGACCCCGACCCCCGGACGACCGACACTTTACGGACGTCCGGAGCCCCTGGAACGACCGGACGTCCGACCTTTTCCGGACGATCGGAACCCCTAACCCGAGCCGAATTTACGGATTTCCGAGCCCGCCGGGACGTCCAGCCCCCGGACATCCGACCTTGTCCGGACGTCCGTAACCTGTAAAAACTGATTTCGCTCAAATTTTGTTTCGGTCATAACTAATTCGTCCGAACTCCGATTTTCGCGTTCTTTAGCTCGTTGAAAAGCTCTTGACATCCCCCTTCCAACAAAAATACCAACAAAACCATTTGACACCATAATGTTTTTGGAACTTTGGCATCTTTGCCTAGGGCTTCCACCACATCCTCACCGCCGACTTCCACAACCTAACCAATTTTGTTCCCCATCGCATTAGTGGTTGCTTGAGGAATGATTTAAGTCTCCTAAGGTGTCTAGGCTATTTAGGGACGGTTGCTTCTTCATCAACCACCACCACCACCACCATAACTTCCGCATAGTTTTGCCCACCTCACACTCCTGCCACCCCGACTTAACCCAATTTTGTTTGTGTTGTGAGTTGTGTATCCAACTCCGACACCGTGTATAGTCCACCACCTTACCCTCCATTTCCGCATTTCCTACTCGCAAAACCCATCATTGCACTTCCGCAACCACCACCGCATCCCGCTACCACCATTTGACATTTGAGATTTTGAGTTCGCGGTTTTTCCGTTTCCTAAGGTGTTTCTCCTACTTAGGGATGAGTCTCCATCATCTTGGTATCTCCATCAAGATCACCACCACTCATCATCGACACGGACGGTAACCTCCATATCATCTTGGTATCGTGGTATCCCTCCATTGTATATTCCCTTGCCTTTGCATTGATAACTCCTAGCCCATTTTGCGTCACTTGCCTATCGAGACTAGCCATTTGATTATTGCCGGCAACATTACTTGTGCACATTAGTGATCTACACCATACATTGCATACATACCATACCATATCGGTATCATATCATCTCGTGTGCCTCAAGTTTGTTCCCGCATATACCCAATCGCTACCTTGGTTTGTGCATTCTACATTGTGGCCATATACAAAAAAAGAATAAGCTTTTAAGCAAAGAAAAGAGAAAGAGCAAAGAAGCTTGTAAGCAAGTGCCATAGCATCATAACAAATTGCATATAAGATTGTCATATCCAATCATCTTGGATCATACCACCAGAACATCATACATATATAGCATACTTGGGATAGTTGATACATTTTGCATCTTATAGGTTGTGCACAAGTGTCGTATCCGCCTATAGAGCAATCGCGCTAGCGTCTCTCTTGAGTTGTACAACATAAGCGTTTTCCGTGGATTCCACATATTGTGCTCATTCCTTGGTTGCACGACCCCATTTTATCTATACGTGTGTGTGTTTCCGTGTGCCACCCATATTGCTATTGGTCTACTTGTTTCACTTGCAAATTTGTGAATCTCTTTCAACATTATTGACTCTTGCTAACACTTTGCATTAAATTTTTGTGCCACTATCCTCACTGAGCTACTCCATAAGCTTTAGTTTGTAGGTGTGTGTGAACAAGTCCGGTACCAATTCCACTATTCTTTCTTCTCACATTGAGTGAAACGGGATACATCATCAACTTTGGGAAAAGGTAACTTGGTATTGTTTATCTCATTTCCTACTCACCTCTACTCGAGTCTTGTGATGGATAGGCAAGGCATTTCACCTTCGGTCTACAACAACAACGACGAGTTCGATGCCACGAAAAACTCCACCGACGCCAAGATGGAAGCTCAAATGGAAGATATCAAAGCCCTCATCAAGTCCTACAAGATATGTTCATCATCTTCGAGAAGACGCTCAAGTACACATGCTTCCAAGCTACCATCTACGGCAAGGTCACATCAGCATCGACACCATCACCACCACGAACATGAAGGTCAAGAGCTCAACACCAACAACCGCTCAACGACTTCACCATCTCCCTTGGCATCTTCTCCAAGTGACTTCAAGGCATCTTCACCTTCGGATATACGACATCTTCACCAACAAGCACCTCAAGACTACGCTCAAGAGAAGCTCCCCAAGCTCAAGTCCACGACTTCCACGAGCTACTACAACCTCGACACCGACCACAAGATTCCTTTCTATGGGACTCTAGAACCCGAGGAGTATCTCGAGTGGGAGCGTTTGATGGATGACTACCTCAAGCTACATCAAGTTCCTCCCAAAGATCAAGTGAAGTGCGCCACAAGGAACTTCCAGGACTACGCGTCCACATGGTGGCTTCACGCACCTTTGGAGACCTACAACATGAGTTGGCCCAAGACGAAGAGAGCTTTGCGGCGAGAGTTTGTGCCTCCAACCTACACGGAACAACTTCTACGCCAATTGGAGAACACCACCCAAGGATCCAAGTCCATCGACGAGTACTTCAAGGAGATGAAGAAAGCCTCGCGACGAGCCGGCGTGGACGACCCCATTTCGATGAAGTTCCACTTCATGATGGGATTGCACAACGACATCTCCAAGACTCTCTTCCTTGAGAACTTCAAGTCCCTCGATGACTACTACATTGGTGCTCTCAAGGAAGAACAAGAACTCATGAAGGCCAAGGCTTCTCCACCCCAAGCACACTTCTCAAAGACCAAGCTCCAAGAAGGCAAGCATGAGGATAGTACCACCAAGATTTCCAAGCCTGAAGAGCTCCAAGACGATGCTCCCAAGTTCGACTTCACCGCCATCCCTCTTTGTGGCATTGATGATGCCGAGTCTACTTTGACTCTTTTTCAAGATGGTGCAGAGACGACTACGACTACAGAGACCATCAAGGACAAAGATTTGGAGGCGAGCGACATGGTGACAAGCAAGGATGATGCTTCCATCTTAGGAGGCGAGAGTGATGATCTGCCATCTTCGGCCTTCATCCATGGCGACAGCGATGAGATGGTTGAGCATGGGATTTTCCCTTCGACCACGGCGACGTATGATGACTTGAGTGACTTTTGCCACCATATTGAGAGTGAGAGTGACTTCACCACTAGCCCCATATATGATGTGTTACCCCAATTCTCGTGTCAGGAGAGCCACAAACCCCACCACTTGAGTGAGATGAGTGACTCCACCATACGTGAGATTGAGTGCACCTATTTTGTGGGAGTGAGTGAACCACCACATAGAGAGAGTGAGATAGTTAATAGGTCATGTGAGGCCACTTTCAACACTAACGACTTAGCCTCTACCTCTATTGTGTCTTCTCATTTGGTGCTAGGTCCCAAATATGATGACGCGCCGATTCGCGACGACTACGTCCTACCTTTGGACAAGACGATGGCCATGGTGGAATATGATGCACCCCCCACATGGTTCCATCAAGATGAAGATGACCACCATTTGGTCTTTCCCACCTCACCTACACCATTTGAGTGGAATGAAAACGGTAACATAGGTGACGGTGATGCTCTAGTCCCACTAGTGGACATTCTTGACATTGATTGCTTTCATGATGTTGATCCCCCTATTGACATGCTTCATGCTAGTATGATTTCCCCATGCAATGATTTACCCATTTATGATGAGTATGATGATTGCCATGTGGAGTCTCTTAGTTGTGATGCCATGTTACATAGGATTTCTTGTGACAATTCTCTAGGTCACATCATGTTTGACAATCCGCTTGCCATGTCATATTCTATGCATGAGATCAATCATATGTCATATTTGCAATCTCTTCATAGTGACTATGCATATGCCCTTAAAATTAACCCAATTTGCACATATGGCATAGATGACAAGCCTATGGTTATTGGCATTTGTTTCTCTTGTGATGATATTGATATGCTCCCTTTGCATCATTTATCTCATATGCCATGCCATGACCACCTAGCTTTGGATATGCATTGCTTTGGATGTTGTCCATTTTCTCCATATGATGTTTCCAAAATTGCTCATGAGGAGACCCCCATAGTTTCCTCATACATTTTAGGAGATTTTGATTAATCCCATTCATTGCATGGTCCCAATACTTGTGTGCACAATATACTCCCCATGAATAAAAATGCTATTGTTGTGCCTTATACTTGTATGCTCAATTTGCATCCCCATAGTGGCATACACAATAACTATTCTTTCATGATGGATGACATGTTCTTATACCATGCATAAAATTTCTTTGAGCAATGCTTATCTTGTAATAACCCACACGTGTGCATACACATCATGATGGATGATGTGTACAATTACCACACACACAATTTCTTTAGTTTGTGTCCCTTTTGTGTAGGTACCTGATACGTCTCCGTCGTATCTACTTTTCCAAACACTTTTGCCCTTTTTTGGACTCTAACTTGCATGATTTGAATGGAACTAACCCGGACTGACGCTGTTTTCAGCAGAATTGCTATGGTGTTATTTATGTGCAGAAACAAAAGTTCTCGGAATGACCTGAAACTTCACGGAACATCTATTCGGAAATAATAAAAAATCCTTGCAAAAGATGAAGACCAGGGGGCCCACCACCTGTCCACGAGGGTGGGGGCGCGCCTGCCCCCCTAGGGCGTGCCCCCCACCTCGTGGGCCCCCTGGAGCTCCTCCGACCTCAACTCCAACTCTATATATTTGCTTTCGGGGAGAAAAAAATCAGAGAGAAGAATTCATCGCGTTTTACAATACGGAGCCGCCGCCAAGCCCTAAAACCTCTCGGGAGGGCTGATCTGGAGTCCGTTCGGGGCTCCGGAGAGGGGAATCCGTCGCCATCGTCATCATCAACCATCCTCCATCACCAATTTCATGATGCTCACCGTCGTGCGTGAGTAATTGCATCGTAGGCTTGCTGGACGGTGATGGGTTGGATGAGATCTATCATGTAATTAGTTTTGTTAGGGTTTGATCCCTAGTATCCACTATGTTCTGAGATTGATGTTGCTATGACTTTGCTATGCTTAATGCTTGTCACTAGGGCCCGAGTGCCATGATTTCAGATCTGAACCTATCATGTTTTCATCAATACATGAGAGTTCTTGATCCTATCTTGCAAGTCTATAGTCACCTATTATGTGTTATGATCCGTTAACCCCGAAGTGACAATAATCGGGATACTTACCGGTGATGACCGTAGTTTGAGGAGTTCATGTATTCACTATGTGTTAATGCTTTGGTCCGGCACTCTATTAAAAGGAGGCCTTAATATCCCTTAATTTCCGTTAGGACCCCGCTGCCACGGGAGGGTAGGACAAAAGATGTCATGCAAGTTCTTTTCCATAAGCACGTATGACTATATTCGGAATACATGCCTACATTACATTGATGAACTGGAGCTAGTTCTGTGTCACCCTATGTTATGATTGTTACATGATGAACCGCATCCGGCATAATTCTCCATCACTGATCCATTGCCTACGAGCTTTCCATATATTGTTCTTCACTTATTTACTTTTCCGTTGCTATTGCTATCATCACTACAAAATACCAAAAACATTACTTTTCCTACCGTTACCACTACTATCATATTACTTTGCTACTAAACACTTTGCTGCAGATATTAAGTTTCCAGGTGTGGTTGAATTGACAACTCAGCTGCTAATACTTGAGAATATTCTTTGGCTCCCCTTGTGTCAAATCAATAAATTTGGGTTGAATACTCTACCCTCAAAAACTGTTGAGATCCCCTATACTTGTGGGTTATCAAGACTATTTTCTAGCGCCGTTGCTGTGGAGCATAGCTCTATTCTTTGAGTCACTTGGGATTTATATCTTCTTATCATTATGAATAACTTGAAAGATCCAAGAACCAAGATTTATCCCTCCACTACGAGGGGAGGTAAGGAACTGCCATCTAGCTCTGCACTTGATTCACCTTCTGTTTTGAGTAAGCTTGCGACACCTAAACCTGCTTCTGCTATTCGTTCTGATATGTCGGATGTTATTGATGATGCCACTTCTACTATGCATGATACTTATGATGAAACTACTTCTATGCTTGATACTACTGTGCCACTTGGTGAATTTCTTGATGAACAACTTGCTAGGGTCAGAGAGAATGAAAATATTGAATCTGATAATATTGATGAAAGTGATGATGAAGACTCACCTGTTATTCCTGAGGGTTATGTTTTTGAAAAAGAAGCTACTTTAGCTATTTTAGCTTGCAAAGATATATACGAACTCTAGAGATTATTAGCTAAATGGAAGCAACAACCTCTTAATGCTAGAATGAAACCTGAACCCGCTTTTGCTACTTCACCTATCTATGTTACTGATAAGGATTATGAATTCCCTCTTGATCTTGATATAATTACTTTGGTTGAATCTGATCCTTTTCATGGCTATGAATCTGAAACTGTTGTGGCACATATTACTAAATTAAATGATATAGCCACCCTATTCACTAATGATGAGAGAACTCATTACTTTTATATCCTTAAAATATTTCCGTTCTCATTAAAGGGTGATGCTAAGATATGGTTTAATTCTCTTGATCCTGCTTGTGTGCGTAGTCCCCACGATATGATTTATTACTTCTCTACTGAATATTTCCCTGCTCATAAGAATCAAGCTGCTTTAAGGGATATATATAATTTTGTGTAAATTGAAGAAGAGAGTCTCCCACAAGCTTGGGGGAGGCTTCTGAAGTTACTTAATGCTTTGCCTGATCATCCTCTTAAGAAAAATGAAATACTTGATATCTTTTATAATGGACTAACCGATGCCTCCAGAGATTACCTGGATAGTTATGCTGGTTCTGTTTTCAGGGAAAGAACACCGGATGAAGCTGAAATTCTATTGAATAATATGTTGACAAATGAAAATAATTGGACACTTCCTGATCCAACTCCTGAGCCTATTCCTAAACCAACTCCGAAGAAGAGGGGCATTCTATTTCTTAGTCCTGAAGATATGCAAGAGGCAAAGAAATCTATGAAAGAAAAAGGTATTAAAGCTAAAGATGTTAAGAATTTACCTCCTATTGAAGAAATAAACGGTCTTAATTTACCGCCTGCTGAAGAAACATATGATCTTAATCCTTCACCTATTGAAGAAACTCATGGTCTTGATAACCCGACACAGGTAGTAAAGGTAAATTCTCTCTATAGATATGATAAAGTTGAAATCCTATTTACTAAGTTTGCTAGCCCATGCTTAGATGAGTTTGATAAATTTATGGATAAGCAAGAAGACTTCAATGCTTATTTTGGTAGACAATTGAAATACAATTCAAATATGCTTGAACACTTGGGTGATTATATGGCTAATGTCAAAGGTGAACTTAAACTTATTAGTAAACATGCTTCTATGGTTACCACCCAAGTAGAACAAGTACTTAAGGCTCAAAATGATTTGCTCAATGAATTGAATAGTAAGAATAATGATAACGCTGTTAGAGTTATGACTAGAGGTGGTAGAATGACTCAGGAACCTTTGTATCCTGAAGGCCATCCTAAGAGAATTGAGAAAGATTCTCAGAGAAATAATATAGATGCACCTTGTCCTTCTAAAAGGAAGAAAAAGAAAAATGATAGGACTTTGCATGCTTCTAGTGAACCTGTTATTGAAACACCTGAGAATCCAAATGATATTTCTATCTCTGATGCTGAAACACAATCTGGTAATGAACCTGAAACTAGTGATAATGTTAATGATAATGTTCATGCTGATTCTCAATCTAGTAATGATAATGATATAGAAATTGAACCTGCTGTTGATCTTGATAACCTACAACGAAAGAATCAACATTATGATAAGAAAGACTTTGTTGCTAGGAAACACGGTAAAGAAAGAGAACCATGGGTTCAGAAACCCATGCCTTTTCCTCACAAACCATCCAAGAAAAAGGATGGTGAGGATTTTGAGCGCTTTTCTGAAATGATTAGACCTATCTTTTTGCGTATGCGATTAACTGGTATGCTCAAAATGAATCCTTATGCTAAGTATATGAAAGATATTGTTACAAATAAAAGAAAGATACCGGAAGCTGAAATTTCCACCATGCTTGCTAATTATACTTTTAAGGTGGAATACCAAAGAAACTTGGAGATCCAGGAGTACCCACTATACCATGCTCCATTAAAAGAAACTATGTTAAAACTGCTTTATGTGATCTTGGAGCCGGTGTTAGTGTTATGTCTCTCTCTTTATATCATAGACTTGATTTGAATAAGTTGACACCTACTGAAGTATCTTTGCAAATGGCTGATAAATCAACTGCTATACATGTCGTTATTTGAGATGATGTGCCTGTTGTAGTTGCAAACGTTACTATTTGTTATTCTTGATATTCCCGAGGACGATAGTATGTTTGTTATTCTTGGAAGACCCTTTTGAATACTGCAGGGGCTGTTATTGATTGCACTAAAGGCAATGTCAATTTTCATGTTAATGGTAATGAGCATACGGCACACTTTCCGAGGAAACAACCTCAAGTTCATAGTATCAACTCTATTGGAAAAATTCCATCGATTATATTTGGAGGTTTTGAATTTCCTCTTCCTACTGTCAAGAAGAAATATGATATTCTTATTATTGGGGATGTGCATACCCCATTGAGGTAACATAGTGTTATTCGAACTCCGGTTCCATGTTATTCGGAATGAGTCCGTTAACAAGACTTGATCAACCTTATTAGTGGATTCCTTTTGATAAGCATGAGATGGATGAAACTAGAAGGCACAATCTTCTGTTCCCTCCTTTTACTTTCTGTTATTTATATTAAATAAAATAAAAATAGTATTTTTCTGTCTGTTATCTGATTTACCCGTGCAATATAAAAATACCCCCAAAATAAAGGTTCTCCAAATGCCCTAAAATTTAAATATGATTTTTTCTGGAATATTTTAGAATATTTGGCACTGAGAACACAGCAGGAGGAGCTGGCACCTGGCCATGAGGGTCAGGGGGGCGCCCTACCCCCTGGGCGCCCCCTGCCTAATGGGCCCATGGTGGCCCTCCTCCACTTATCCTTGCACCCACACACTCCTTCTTCCTCCCACAAACACGAATATCCAGCTCAAACCCGAGTCCAAACTCATTTTGCTGCCATTTTCGATCTCCTTGCTCAAAGCACCTCTCACAAAACTGCTTGGGGAGATTGTTCCTTGGTATGTGACTCCTCCATTGGTCCAATTAGTTTTTGTTCTAGTGCTTTATTCATTGCGAATTTATGCTGCTTAGGTGACCCTGTTCTTGAGCTTGCATGTCAAATTTATATGGTCAAAAGTAGTTTTGATGCATGATATAGGCTCTAGGCACTTGTAGGAGTAGTTGCTATCAATATTATTGAGTTTAGTTCACTTTTATTTTGAAGTTACTAAAAATTTCAGAAATTTTTCAGAGGAAGAAATATGTTTAGGAAAATGTACCAAGGTGGCTCTTCAAGGAAACAAGAGCCCAGGCTTACAATGCGTGATGCTGATGATGAGCCACCATGAAACGCTCCAGTGCGTCCTTGTGAATGGCCTTCAGAAAATTTTATGGATCGAGCGGGAATTAAGGAAGAATTTAACGCATATTTGTGTAACGCTGATCTTGTGAGCTTCAAGGAAGAAAAGTGCAGCCAGTATCACTATCTCACTAGTTCCTTTGTGAGGAGATTTGAATTTTCATCTTCGTGTAATTCTCCAACTGTCATGTTTGATCTTTATGAAAAAATTTACACTATGGACTTAGAGGATTTTACCACTGCTTGCAAACTTCCACAATGGGGTAGTGTCAGGGAACCTCGCAAATCTGAATTTAGAGATTTTCTTGCTAGTATAACTGTGGGGGAATCTAGAGATATAACACAAGCTACTATAGGGAGCATTCACTTTCCTGCTATACATTATTTTTCTCTCTTCATAGGTAGATGCATTAATGGTAAAGATGAGGCATGTCACATGTGTGTCCCCGACCTCAGTATTCTTAGGAGTGTTGTGTTAGGAGATAAATCTTATAATTTGGGAGCCATTGTTGCATGTAGGCTGCATCTTAATAGATTTAATGTAGATTTCTTTGGTGGAATTTATGCAACCCGCATAGCTAATTTTCTTGGTATAGCCATATGCGAAGATGATATTGAGTTGCCTCCTGCTTATTTGGATTATGAGTCTATGGTTCACCACCAGTTTGTCGAGAGGAATGAATCACCTCTCCAGTATTGCTTAATCTTTGACAGACGCCGTGCTATCCGTATTACTCTCCCTGCTCCTTCCTTCTTTGATTATCAGGCAAAAGGAATATATGTTATTACCAGAGAAGAGACAGATGAGTACGAGAGGAGGGCAGAGGCCTCTCGTCGCCACGCTGCAGCTCAGGAGGCGATAGCCGCTGGATCTCAGTACGACCCCAACTATTACTATGGATATCCGCCAGGCCAATCGTGGCCATAGACCAACTTAGGCCAAAAGCCTAAACTTGGGGGAGTACGTATTTCTCATCGACATTACATTCATGTTCACACACTCATTGCTAGATGTCGGTGCTCATACTTTTTCTTTGTATCATCCATGCTAGTTTATTTTTCTTTTCATGCTCTCTTCTTGTGTGTTTGATAAACCTTAAGAAAAACCAAAAAAATAGTTGTAGCTTTTAGCTAGTTTTAGTTTCCATGCTTGTAGTAGTAATAAAAAATAAAACCCAAAAAGATTTCATGTTCTTCTTTTACTTGTTGGGAGCTTTCCCGTGTAAATAGTTTTATTTCTTTTCTTTTCTTTGGGGGTCGACAGGAGAAGACCATAATTAAATTGTTGAAGTAGCTCCTATATGTTGGGGATCATAGCAGAAATTCAAAATTTTCTACGCATCACCAAGATCAATCTATGGAGTAATCTAGCAACGAGGGGAAGGAGAGTGCATCTACATACCCTTGTAGATCGCTAAGCGGAAGCATTCAAGTGAACGGGGTTGATGGAGTCGTACTCGTCGTGATCTAAATCACCGATGATCCTAGCGCCCAACGGACGGCACCTCCGCGTTCAACACACGTACGGTTGGGAGACGTCTCCTCCTTCTTGATCCAGCAAGGTGAGAGGAGAAGTTGAGGGAAAACTCCGACAACACGACGGCGTGGTGGTGATGGAGCTCGTGGTTCTCCGGCAGGGCTTCGCCAAGCACTATGGAGGAGGATGAGGTGTTGGAGGAGGAAGAGGGCTGCGCCAGGGGAAGGGTGCGGCTGCCCTCTCCCTCCCTCACTATATATAGGGGGAAGGGAGGAGGGGGAGGCGCCCTAGGGTTCCCTAGGGGAGGGGCGGCGCCCACAGGGGAAACCCTAGATGGGTTTGGGCGCCCCCACCCCCTAGGAAACTTGCCCCCCAAGCCGGGAGGGGAGGCTGCCCTAGGGGTGGCGCCCCCACCTCTCCTGGTTACGTGAGATGGGGTGGGAGGGGCGCTCAGCCCCTTAGTGGGCTGATGTGCCCTCTCCCCTTGGCCCATAAGGCCCCCCAACGCTTGCCGGGGCCTCCGAAACCCATTTCGGACACGCTAGTCATCACCTGGTACCCCCAGAACAATTCTGGACTCCAATACCCTTCGTCCAATAGACCGATCTTCACCTCCGGACCATTCTGGAGCTCCTCGTCATGTCCGGGATCTCATACGGGACTCCGAACAACCTTCGGTAACCACATACTATTTCCCATAACAACTCTAGCGTCACCGAACCATAAGTGTGTAGACCCTATGGGTTCGGGAACCATGCAGACATGACCGAGACAACTCTCCGGCCAATAACCAACAGCGGGATCTGGATACCCATGTTGGCTCCCACATGTTCCACGATGATCTCATCGGATGAACCACGATGTCGAGGATTCAATCAATTCCATATACAATTCCCTTTGTCCAGCGGTATTGTACTTGCCCGAGATTCGATCGTCGGTATCCTGATACCTTGTTCAATCTCGTTACCGGCAAGTCTCTTTACTCGTTCCGTAACACATCATCCCGTGATCAACTCCTTGGTCACATTGTGCACATTATGATGATGTCCTACCGAGTGGGCCCAGAGATACCTCTCCGTTTACACGGAGTGACAAATCCCAGTCTCGATTCGTGCCAACCCAACAGACACTTTCGGAAATACCTGTAGTGTACCTTTATAGCCACCCAGTTACGTTGTGACGTTTGGCACACCCAAAGCACTCCTACGGTATCCGGGAGTTGCACAATCTCATGGTCTAAGGAAATGATACTTGACATTAGAAAAGCTTTAGCAAACGAACTACACGATCTTGTGCTAGGCTTAGGATTGGGTCTTGTCCATCACATCATTCTCCTAATGATGTGATCCCGTTATCAACGACATCCAATGTCCATGGTCAGGAAACCGTAACCATCTATTGATCAACGAGCTAGTCAACTAGAGGCTTACTAGGGACATGGTGTTATCTATGTATCCACACATGTATCTGAGTTTCCTATCAATACAATTCTAGCATGGATAATAAACGATTATCATGAACAATGAAATATAATATAATAATAACTAATTTATTATTGCCTCTAGGGCATATTTCCAACATTATATGCATTATTGTTGATCTGACAAAAGAGCCCATATTGCCTTGTCTTCTCCTATTTATTGAATGCTTGCAGATTTTAGCTTAGTCCAATGCACGTGCACTATTATTATTATCCACATCGTTCGGCCGTGCAAGTGAAAGGCAGTAATGATGATTATATGATGAGCTTATTGAGATGAGAAAATCTGGTATGAACTCGACCTCTATTGTTTTTGTAAATATGATTAGTTCATCATCCCTGATTCAGCCTATATTGAATAAACATGTTTGCAATGACAACTAGAGATCATAGTTTCTTGTGCTATGCTTGATTAGCTAGGAGCATATAATGGTTTACCTTGCGTGCCAACATGCTATTAAAATGGTTGTGATGTGGTATGATAGGGTGGTATCCTCCTCTGAATGATTTAAGTGACTTGACTTGGCACATGTTCACGCATGTAGTTGAAACAAAATCAACATAGCCTTCACGATATTTATGTTCATGGTGGATTATATCCTACTCATGCTTGCATTCGGTGTTGATTAATTTTAATGCATGTTCATGACTGTTGCCGCTCTCTAGCTGGTCGCTTCCCAGTCTTTTCCTAGTCTTCACCTGTACTAAGCAGGAATACTGCTTGTGCATCCAACTCCATAAACCCCAAAGTTATTCCATACGAGTCCACCATACCTACCTATATAATGTATATACCTGCCATTCCAAGTAAATTTGTATGTGTCAAACTCTAAACATTCAAATAAATATCCTGTTTAGTATGCTCGAATAGCTCATGTATCAACTAGGGCTGTCTGTATCTTCCATGTTAGGCGGGTTACTCTCAAGAGGAGTGGACTCCGCTCCTCACTCACGAGAAAATGGCTGGTCACTGGGATGCCCAGTCCCATGCTTTATGCAAATCAAATCAAAATAATTGCAAACAAAACTCCCCCTGGGACTCTTGTTAGTTGGAGGCACTCGTTGTTTCGAGCAAGCCATGGATTGATGCTTGTTGGTGGAGGGGGAGTATAAACTTTACCATTCTGTTTGGGAACCGCCTATAATGTGTGTAGCATGGAAGATATCGCCATCTCTTGGTTGTTATGTTGACAATGAAAGTATACCGCTCAAAATGTTATTCACCTCTTTTTCAAAACCGAGCTCTGGCACCTCTACAAACCCCTGCTTCCCTCTGCGAAGGGCCTATCTATTTACTTTTATGTTGAGTCATCATCTCTTATTAAAAAGCACCAGTTGGAGAGCACCGCTGTCATTTGCATTCATTACTGTTAGTTTACATTGAGTATGACTTGACTGGATCTCTTTTACCATGAATTACAATGTCTAGTCAGTCCTTGATCTTTAAAGGTGCTCTACATTTATGTTTTGCGGTCTCAGAAAGGGCTAGCGAGATACCATCTTGTTATATCATATTATGATTGTTTTGAGAAAGTGTTGTCATCTGATTTTTATTATTATTTCTCGCTAGTTGATTATGCCATTGATATGAGTAAACTTGAGACCTAAGCGTTATTGTGAATGTGGTTAGTCATAATCTTTGCTGAAAACTTGAATGATGGCTTTACATATTTACAACAACAAGAGCAAACAGAGTTTGTAAAAGTTTTTCTTTATCACTTTCATTTTATCAACTGAATTGCTTGAGGACAAGCAAAGGTTTAAGCTTGGGGGAGTTGATATGTCTCCGTCGTATCTACTTTTCTAAACACTTTTTCTCTTGTCTTGGACTCTAACTTGCATGATTTGAATGGAACTAATCCGGACTGACGCTGTTTTCAGCATAATTGCTATGGTGTTATTTATGTGCAGAAAGAAAAGTTCTCGGAATGACCTGAAACTTCATGGAACATATATTTGGAAAGAATAAAAAAATACTTGCAAAAGATGAAGTCCAGGGGGCCCACCACCTGTCCACGAGGGTGGGGGCGCGCCCCCCTACCTCGTGGGCCCCCTGGAGCTCCTCCGACCTCAACTCCAACTCTATATATTTGCTTTCGGGGAGAAAAAATCAGAGAGAAGAATTCATCTCGTTTTACGATACGGAGCCGCCGCCAAGCCCTAAAACCTCTCGAGAGGGCTGATCTGGAGTCCGTTCGGGGCTTCGGAGAGGGGAATCTTTCGCCATCGTCATCATCAACCATCCTCCATCACCAATTTCATGATGCTCACCGCCGTGCGTGAGTAATTCCATCGTAGGCTTGTTGGACGGTGATGGGTTGGATGAGATCGATCATGTAATCGAGTTAGTTTTGTTAGGGTTTGATCCCTAGTATCCACTATGTTCTGAGATTGATGTTGCTATGACTTTGCTATGCTTAATGCTTGTCACTAGGGCCCGAGTGCCATGATTTCAGATCTGAACCTATTATGTTTTCATCAATATATGATATTTCTTGATCCTATCTTGCAAGTCTATAGTCACCTATTATGTGTTATGATCCATTAATCCCGAAGTGATGATAATCGGGATACTTACCGGTGATGACCATAGTTTGAGGAGTTCGTGTATTCACTATGTGTTAATGCTTTGGTCCAGTACTCTATTAAAAGGAGGCCTTAATATCCCTTAGTTTCCGTTAGGACCCCGCTGCCACGGGAGGGTAGGACAAAAGATGTCATGCAAGTTCTTTTCCATAAGCACGTATGACTATATTCAGAATACATGCCTACATTACATTGATGAACTGGAGCTAGTTCTGTGTCACCCTATGTTATGATTGTTACATGATGAACCGCATCCGGCATAATTCTCCATCACTGATCCATTGCCTACGAGCTTTCCATATATTGTTCTTCGCTTATTTACTTTTCCGTTGCTACTGCTATCATCACTACAAAATACCAAAAACATTACTTTTGCTACCGTTACCACTACTATCATATTAATTTGTTACTAAACACTTTGCTGCAGATATTAAGTTTCCAGTGGTGGTTGAATTGACAACTCAGCTACTAATACTTGAGAATATTCTTTGGCTCCCCTTGTGTCGAATCAATAAATTTGGGTTGAATACTCTACCCTTGAAAACTGTTGCGATCCCCTATACTTGTGGGTTATCAAGACTATTTTCTGGCGCCGTTGTCGGGGAGCATAGCTCTATTCTTTGAGTCACTTGGGATTTATATCTGCTTATCATTATGAAAAACTTGAAAGATCCAATAACCAAGATTTATCCCTCAACTACGAGGGGAGATAAGGAACTGCCATCTAGCTCTGCACTTGATTCACCTTCTGTTTTGAGTAAGCTTGCGACACCTAAACCTGCTTCTGCTATTCGTTCTGATATGCCGCATGCTATTGATGATGCCACTTATGCTATGCATGATACTTATGATGAAACTACTTCTATGCTTGATACTACTGTGCCACTTGGTGAATTTCTTAATGAACAACTTGCTAGGGTTAGAGAGAATGAAAATATCGAATCTGATAATATTGATGAAAGTGATGATGAAGACTCACCTGTTATTCCTGAGGGTTATGTTTTTGAAAAAGAAGCTGCTTTAGCTATTTTAGCTTGCAAAGATAGATACGAACTCAAGAGGTTATTAGCTAAATGGAAGCAGCAATCTCTTAATGCTAGAATGAAACCTGACCCTGCTTTTGCTACTTCACCTATCTGTGTTACTGATAAGGATTATGAATTCTCTGTTGATCCTAATATAATTACTTTGGTTGAATCTGATCCTTTTCATGGCTATGAATCTGAAACTGTTGTGGCACATATTACTAAATTAAATGATATAGCCACCCTGTTCACTAATGATGAGATAACTCGTTACTTTTATATCCTTAAAATATTTCCGTTCTCATTAAAGGGTGATGCTAAGATATGGTTTAATTCTCTTGATCCTGGTTGTGTGCGTAGTCCCCAGGATATGATTTATTGCTTCTCTGCTAAATATTTCCCTACTCATAAGAAACAAGCTGCTTTAAGGGTGAAGCATGCTTTTAACGAAGCATGCTTGTTGTCGGTGTCAAAACCGGAGGATCTCGGGTTGGGGGTCCCGAACTGTGCGTCTAAGGCGGATGGTAACAGGAGGCAGGGGACACGATGTTTTACCCAGGTTCGGGCCCTCTTGATGGAGGTAAATCCCTATGTCCTGCTTGATTAATATTGATGATATGGGTAGTACAAGAGTAGATCTACCACGAGATCAAAGAGGCTAAACCCTAGAAGCTAGCCTATGGTATGATTGTAGGTTGTCCTATGGACTAAAAACCTCCGGTTTATATAGACACCGGAAAGGGCTAGGGTTACACAAGGTTGGTTACAAAGGAGGAGATATATATATATATCCGTATTGCCTAGCTTGCCTTCCACGCAAAGTAGAGTCCCATCCGGACACGAGACGAAGTTTTCAATCTTGTATCTTCATAGTCTAACAGTCCGGCCAAAGGATATAGTCCGGCTGTTCGGAGACCCCCTAATCCAGGACTCCCTCAGCAGCCTCTGAACCAGGCTTCAATGATGATGAGTCCGACGCGCAGTATTGTCTTCGTCATTGCAAGGCGGGTTCCTCCTCCGAATACACCACAGAAAAATTTGAATACAAGGATAATATCCGACCCTGCAAAATAAGTTCCACATTCCACCGTAGAGAGAATAATATTTCCACAAATCTAATCTGCTGACTTGTTTTGGCAACATGACATTATGCATGGCCCGGTGATTATTCGAACTGTTTCCTTTAACTAGCCCCGCCCACAACGCGAGGCAGTTTTTTGACACGTCTTGTCAAAGCAGAGATCGTGTCCCCCTTATCACGGGATTCTCATCAATACGGGTGTGGGTAACCCAACCGCGCCATTGATTAAGGCGCTTGGGGATAAGCGAGTTTTACCAGGCTAGTGGGGGCGCATAGTTTCGGCCACCCATATAAAGGGACAAGGATTCACCTTTTCATCCAAGCCTTCTTCCTCCTTTGCTCATCCATTTTCGCACACCCGAGCTCCAGCGCCCAAGTCCGCATTTCCCACCTCAACCTTCTCCAACCATGTCCGGAGCGGGAGGCAGGTGGATGGTCTCCTCCGTCATGGAGGGACACATCAAGAAGCTGAGGAGAGCCGGATACCTGCCCGACGACATCGCGCACCGGCTCCCAGATGAGGGGCAGCTCATCCCCACCCACAGGCCCCATGAGAGGGTAGTGTTCCTTACCCATTTCCTCCGCGGACTGGGATTCCCTCTCCACCCATTCATCCGGGGGCTCATGTTCTACTACGGCCTGGATTTCCACGATCTGGCCCCGAACTTCATCCTCAACATCTCAGCGTTTATCGTCGTGTGCGAGGACTTCCTCCGCATCAAGCCCCACTTCGGCTTATGGCTGAAGACCTTCAATGTCAAGCCGAAGGTAGTGAGCGGCCGCCAGGCGGAGTGCGGAGGCGCCATGGTGGGCAAGATGCCCAATGTCACATGGCTCGAGGGCTCCTTCGTGGAGACCATAAAGGGGTGGCAATCGGGGTGGTTCTACATCACCGAGCTGTGTGACCCTAAATGGGCAGCGGCCCTCGAGTTCCGATCTGGCATCCCCACGCGGCTCACCTCCTGGCAAGAGAAGGGCCTGTCCTGGGGTAGTTCGGGAGAGCTGACCGGACTCCAAACATGTATTCAAAACATGGTGAACAAAAAGCTCAAACTCGTCAACGTAGTCCAGGTCATGCTCATCCGCCGGATCCTCCCATGCCAACAACGGGCTTTCAACTTGTGGGAGTTTGACCCGGCCCAGCACCGAACTCTGAACAGGCTCTTCGACACAACACACGAGGATGCCTGGAAGGTGCTATTCAAGGGTGCCGAGTTTCCCCCTCCCACTACCGAGGATCGTGGATTCAGCGTGAAGCGCCAAGCCAGTGCGGTAAGCTATTTTACCTCTTACAGGATACTTGTTTTTCATAGTTTGACTCTATGCGAGATCGAAGCTCCCGTACCTTTGACAGGACTGGCAGGAGACGGCCGGACAGATCGATTGTCTGGCTCCTTTGCCCGAAGGCCCAGCAGATGCTCTCCTGACGAAGATGCTGACTCCGGCTCCTTACAAGGTTCTAGAGAAGACCAAGAAGGCCAAGGAAACCCGAAAGAGTTCCCGGCGCCAGGCGGTATCGGACTCATCGCTCGATAACTCCGCGCCGCACTCCTCCCCTGAAGACGAGGAGGAAGATGAAGATGCTCCCCCTCTAGCCGGGGGAGACAAGAAAAGGAAGGCCGCCCCAACTGGGGAGGCCGAAGGGTCCAAGAAGGGGAGCACTCTCCTTCCGGACTACTCCACCACCGCCGCCGTAGGCGGAGACGAGTGGCTGCTCAGGGACAAGCCCCTGGCGAAGTCGTAAGTATTCGGATGCTAGAGAAACTCATAGCATACCTTTGTCGCACTGCCTTTCCTAACGCCGAACTATGACTATGCAGACCGCCACGAGCCCGTATCGACGTATCGTCGGACGGCTCGCTGGGTTCGTCGGATATGGATAGCGATCCACTTCTGACCGCCACCTCCCCTGGCCCTACGGAGAATGCCGAGGTATTCTCTCGAGAAGCACCAGGTCAAGGGGAGACAGTCCCGGAGGCGCCTCAAGGCGACCTTCCGGACTCCGGGAGCAGAGGGAGCAAAGCCCCCGAGGGCTCCGATTTCGGCCCTCAACCGAACACCGCGCCGGAACCTCCAGTGGTTCCGGACTCGAGCAGGCGGCCTCCTTCCAAGAGGGGTAAGACGCCTATGCCGGTGACCTCTGTCCATCCAGAGGCACCGGACAATCTGCTGGGAGCACTTCGCAGCGCTTCCATCGACGAAGAGCACTGCACTATTATGAGTGTGGTGATCGAGAAGGTTCAGTCCGCCAAAAGCGGACTGACTGAAGCCTGTGCCAGCCTTCTAACAGGCTTTGAGGTGAGTATTTAAAATATACAAAAATATTACCGCATAGACAGTAGCCCCTGATGCTCTGTTCGGTGTTCACAAAGAAAAGCCGAACAGAGGATCAAACAATATCGCAGGAGTCTAATATAAGTATGTCTATATGCGTATGCAGGCTTCACTGCTGGCCTCTGCCGCACTGACTGCGGAGGTCGCCGTACTGAAGCAGGACCTGAAAGGGTCCAAGGAAGAGCTCGGCCTTGCCAAGAGGCAGCTCAAGGAGAACAAAGGTAAGTAGTACCTGGTCTGTGGATATAAAAAGAATGCGATTGCAAAATGACAGGATTATCATGAATTTGCCAGGGGCCACGACCGAAGTGGCGACCCTAAAGCAAGCGCTGTCCGAGGCCGAAGATAAAGAGGCCAAGGAGCGCACCGAGCGGGAAAGGCAAGAGGCTCGGGTGGGTGAGGTGCAGCAAGAGCTCCAAGCTCTCGTGACGAAGCACGAGGCGTTGGAGCTTGACTCGAAGACGTGAGAGTCTGAGCTTTCCGCGGCCCTCGAGGGCACGAAGAGTGCCAAGGCCGAAGCCCAAAAGGCCCTCCAGGAGATTGACGCGATGAAGAAAATAGTGGTGGGTACAGCATTCTATATGCAAAGCAAGCATGTGAGAGTAAACTACCTATTACTTACCCAAATCCGGAGCTCTCCAGGAGCATTCACAGATTTGCCCCGCAGCGTGTCGGATGCCGCACAGTTTTACCAGGCCGAGGAGGGAAGATCAACGGAGAAGTTGTTCTGGTCTCAGTATACTAGGACCGAACACCCGATGCCTCTAAGAGACCAGCTAAAGCAGCTGGTCGAGCAACACAAGGCGGCCGAACAGGCCATGAAGGGCCTTATAGTCCGGCTGTGGCCTGGCGATGCCCTTCCGAACAGCTACTTCGGCCTAGTGAGGCGGCTTGTGGATTCCTACCCACGGCTGGAAGTCGTCAAGCGGTCCATCTGCATCGAAGGTGCATGCCGGGCTTTCGCCCGTGTGAAGGTGCAATGGGCCAAGCTAGGCTCCATGAAGCTGATCAAGGAAGGACCGCCGTAGGGCAAGGAGCATCGCACCCCCGAAATTTATTATGAGGGTGTCCTAAAGGGTGCCCGTCTTGTAGCGGACAAATGTCCAAAGGATGTAATATTTGAGTAAACTTGCTCGTGTGATCATGTATGATGAAAACTTGTTTCATATGCGCTATGCAACGCTTGTTTGAATTTAAAAGATTACCTTCTGTTTGGCTGTTTATCCAATCTGAGAGATGGCTAGTCCTCAGCTTCTGCCCCCATGCCGCAAGTGCTGGGGTGTTCGGGATAAACCTGAGCACTCTTGTTCCCATTTTTTGGGTCCTTCGAGGGAGGTGCTCGGCACAGCGAACAAGGCAACCGGACTAATAATGCTTTATTACTCTCACTTAGCCATAGAATTCTATAATTTCAAATTTCGGCAAAGCCCTTGGTATTCGGAAGGCCGAATTTGGGGCGCGATACACACCTTTAAGCCAGACAGGACCGGCTCCTCTCTCTAAGCGGCACAAGTCTTTAGGGACTCGAAACCTCGCCGAACAGCGACCAGTCTCTCGCCTTATCATCACAGTCAGTTTTAGCTTTCTCTACTGAGGTGCTTAGCCTAGCAGAACCGGGGCACAATCGTAGTAGTTCTCCTAGTGCTACCTTAGCCGATAGAGCGGAACGTAAGGTACCAAAACATAGGAGCCGGGAAAACCCAACATTTTACCGAAGACATGATTCGGAGCTGGTGCATATAATGCTATAAGTTCGGGGTGCCGCACTTGTGAAAGTGTTCGGGCTTCTCACACCATATTGTGGGGTATTTAAGCCCCTGGTGTATTGGCCGTACCAAAGTGTACGGTTGCAAGGCGTCATTAATGAACATACACATATATATATATAAGAAGAATGCAATAATAGTCTTAATGCTATGCATTGTTTATTCAAAAAAAGGTGCGTTAAAGCAGAATGATACAGATAGTGCGATAAGCAAAAAGTAGGATTATGTCCCTTCCAAGGGCAAGCTGAGGAATAGTATTAAAGAAAATATTTCACTCCTTATCGTAATCCACCTGGGAGTTCCGTGGTGTGACGTAGCTTTCTGCCTCCTTGGTTGCTGCATCATGTGTTCGACAATCATGTTGCCGGACAGGGTTTTCAGAGATTAAAGTCCTGAAAGAGAGAAAAATAACAAAGCGGGAAGCCCCTAGTGTGGTTTAAGCCGCGTCTTAGGGCGTGCTGTAATCGTGCCCCCTCCCTACCTGTGCCCATGGTATTTTTAATGCGTAATTATGTACGCGCGGCACGATTTTCGCCGTGTGGCTTGGGCCGGGGTGGGGCCGCATTGCTATGCGAGCTCGGGACGTGCCAGGCGGTCCTGTTGCCGGTTACTTCGGGTGCGCTTGAAGGTGTCCAGGTCCTTAAACGCCGAACTAGTGGATTGCCTTAAGAGGCTGCTTTGCGCTTCCGCTACGAGGGCCGCAGTGTGCTCCTCCGTTCGGAGAGAGCGCTCTGTGTTTCCATTAACTGTAATGACCCCCCGAGGTCCTGGAATCTTGAGCTTGAGGTATGCATAATGCGGTACCGCATTGAATCTCGCAAATGCGGTTCGCCCGAGTAGTGCATGATAACCACTATGGAAGGGGACTATGTCGAAGATTAACTCTTCGCTTCGGAACTTATCCGGAGATCCGAAGACCACTTCCAGTGTGACTGAGCCTGTGTAGTGGGCCTCTACACCTGGTATGACGCCTTTAAAGGTCGTTTTTGTGGGTTTGATCCTTGAGGGGTCTATACCCATTTTGCGCATTGTGTCCTGGTAAAGCAGGTTCAGGCTGCTGTGGCTATCCATAAGGACTCAAGTGAGGTGAAATCCGTCAATGATTGGGTCTAGGACCAGTGCGGCAAATCCTCCATGACAGATACTAGTGGGGTGGTCCCTGCGATCGAAGGTGATCGGACAGGAGGACCATGGGTTGAACTTTGGGGCGACTGGCTCCAACGCATATACGTCCCTGAGCGCATGCTTCCGCTCCCTCTTGGGGATGTGGGTTGCGTATATCATGTTCACCATCCGCACTTGTGGGGGGGAACCTCTTCTTTCCTCCGGTATTCGGCTGCCGGGGCTCCTCCTCGTCATCGCTATGTGGCCCCTTATTTTTGTTTTAGGCAATTAACTTGTCGTCCTGCTTGAACACCCAACAATCCCTGTTGGCTGGCTTGTCGGGGGTGCCGTGTATTTGACACGAGCGATCGAGTATACGGTCCAAACTGGACGGGCCCGGAGTGCTTTGTTTGAATGGCTTTTTCCGC
Organism: Triticum urartu; assembly: GCF_056163025.1. NCBI lineage: Eukaryota > Viridiplantae > Streptophyta > Magnoliopsida > Poales > Poaceae > Triticum > Triticum urartu. The sequence goes on from NC_141877.1 coordinate 117,451,298, forward strand.
TGACCGGGTTTAGAGCCTTTGATCCGGCATTGACTGCCGTATCCTCAGTATTATCGCTGTTAATGCGGCGCTTATGTTTGTTGCGACGTGACCTGTTATTGCCGTCCTTGGTATCTGAAGTACCATGGTTCTTTGATATGGTATTACTGCGAGCCAGCCAGCTATCTTCTCCCGCACAAAAGCGGGTCATGAGTGTCATGAGGGCTGCCATAGATTTCGGCTTTTCCTGACCAAGGTGCCGGGCTAGCCACTCGTCGCGGATGTTGTGCTTGAAAGCTGCTAGGGCCTCTACATCTGGAAAGTCGACAATTTGATTTTTCTTTGTTAGGAACCGTGTCCAGAATTGCCTGGCCGATTCCTCTGGCTGCTGAGTTATGTGGCTCAAGTCATCGGCATCTGGTGGTCGCACATAAGTGCCCTGAAAGTTGTCGAGGAATGCGGCTGGTCCTTTGAGTTTGAGTGGGAGGTATTTAATGGCGTGTAGATCATCATCGCGTGCCATGTGGATATGGAGGAGGAAATCCTTGATCCATACCGCAGGATCTGTTGTGCCGTCGTATGATTCTATATTTACGGGTTTAAAACCCTCTGGGATTTGATGATCCATTACTTCGTCTGTGAAGCATAAGGGGTGTGCGGCGCCTCTGTACTAGGCAATGTCGCGACGCAGCTCCAATGAGTCTTGCCCGCTGTGCTCGGCCCGGCCGGATTTACTTTTACTGCATCCGGCTGACGGTTATCGTCTTGCGTGGTGGCGCACCCTCGTGGTCCGTAGATCAATCTTGCATGTTTTGATTTGTCCTCCAATACGTCTCACAGGTCTGGCGTATTTCCCCATGCCTTTTTATTTGAATGGCGTCAGGGTGCGGGCTGAGCTTTTGGCTAGAGTGCCTCTCTGTCACGGCCGCGGGGTGGCCGATCAGCCGCATCGTACGCTTCTTCCTCCAGTCGGGGTAGCAACCTGCATTTTGGGTAATTCATGGAGGGGCGTTCGAGTTTATATTCCTCGGCCGCCAGGACTTCAGTCCATCTATCAGCTACAGATCTTGATCAGCTTGAAGCTGCTGCTGCTTTTTCTTAAGGCTATTTGCCGTGGCTATAAGCCGGCGCTTGAAGCGCTCTTGTTCGACGGGGTCCTCTGGCACGATGAATTCGTCATCGTCGAGGCTTGCCTCGTCTTCGGAGGGGGGCGTGTAATTATCATCCAACTCGTCTACCGCTCTCTCAGGAGGGCTGGCCTCTCCATCCTCCTGCCCTAAATCGTGCTGGAGGGGTTTATTGCCATCTTCGGCACTGTCCGGAGTGCTATTATCTCTTGTGCCGGTATCACCACTTTTGCTTTAGCGGGACTTAGAGCGGCGCCGCTGACGTCGGCGCTTGGGTTGCTTCTTGGAGGGGTCATCCTCCGCTGTCTCGTCGCCATTGCCTTCTTTGGGTGTGTCCACCATGTATATATCGTATGATGAGGTGGTTGTCCAGTGCCCTGTGGGCAGTGGTTCCTCTTCGTATCCCGCATCGTCGTCCATACCGTCGATGTCTTCGGAGTCAAAGTCAAGCATGTCGGTTAAGTCGTCGATAGTGGCTACTAAGTGGGTGGTGGGTGGGCAGCGAATTTCTTCGTCGTCCGCATCCCAATCCTGCCGGACATAGTTCGGCCAGGATCCTCCTGACAAGGAGAGAGACCTTAATGAGCTCAGTATGTCGCCAAAGGGCGAGTGCTGAAAAATATCCGTGGAGGTAAACTCCATGATCGGCGCCCAATCGGATTCGCTAGGAACAGGCGCAGGCGGTTCGGAGTCCGTGGCCGGAGAAGGATTCGGCAGTTTGACAACACGGCTCTCGTGCAGGGTAAGGTTGATGTTTGGCTCGATCGCCGCTGAGGATAAGGCCTCTGTGGCGGGGTCCATCCACCCGTCCATGGATGGCGCAACTGGCTCCGAATTGAGGGTCAGAGCGGCTGCCGGTGCGATCTCGTGAACACTGTCCGACGGTAGAGCTAAATCATACTCATCGTGACCGTGTGACGCACAAGGCAGGGGCTTGAATCCGTCGAAGATCAAGTCTCTGCGGATATCGGCCGTGTAGTTTAAGCTTCCAAACCTGACCTGGTGGCCAGGGGCGTAACTTTCGATCTGCTCCAGATGGCCAAGCGAATTGGCCCGCAGTGCAAAGCCGCCGAATACAAAAATCTGTCCGGGGAGAAAAGTCTCACCCTGGACTGCATCGCTATCGATGATCGTAGGAGCCATCAAGCCTAACGGCGACGACACAGAGGAACTCTCAATGAAAGCACCAATGTCGGTGCCAAAACCGGCGGATCTCGGGTAGGGGGTCCCGAACTGTGCGTCTAAGGCGGATGGTAACAGGAGGCAGGGGACACGATGTTTTACCCAGGTTTGGGCCCTCTTGATGGAGGTAAAACCCTACGTCTTGCTTTATTAATATTGATGATATGGGTAGTACAAGAGTAGATCTACCACGAGATCAGAGAGGATAAACCCTAGAAGCTAGCCTATGGTATGATAGTATGTTTTCCTACGGACTAAAACCCTCCGGTTTATATAGACACCGGAAAGGGCTAGGGTTACACAAGGTCGGTTACAAAGGAGGAGATATATATATATATATATATATATATATATATCTGTATTGCCTAGCTTGCCTTCCATGCCAAGTAGAGTCCCATCCGGACACGAGACGAAGTCTTCAATCTTGTATCTTCATAGTCTAACAGTCCTGCCAAAGGATATAGTCCGGCTGTCTGGAGACCCCCTAATCCATGACTCCCTCACTTGTCTTACCTCTTTGCACCATATACCTAGTGCCATGGATATTGCCATTGGTGACATATTTCTTGTGAAGCATGCTTGTCTTACCTCTTTGCACGATATACCTAGTGCCATGAATATTGTCATTGTTGCATCATATTATTCATGCAATTGTGCTTCTAATGGTTATGGGCAAGAGAAGAGAACCATCATGATGGATGATGTGTTTATCTACCATGCGCATATGTTCTTTCTTTTGTTGTGTGCATGTGTAGGATACTTAGACTTCGTGTCAACTTCCACGTCACGTGAGTTGACAATCCGAGCTCTTGAGAGCAAACCACCTCCTACTACGACGATTCTACATCGCACTTGCTTGTACTTCGGCATTGTGAAGGTCACACAAGGACATGCTTTCAAGGTGACATCCTTCTCTTTTGAGACTTGGACCACTTGATTGCATACTTGTTAGAGATCCGTCTTTGACTTGTCATTTTCACCATTCCATGCATCATGATATATATGCCTTGTGTGTTGCATCCAATTCTTGGATTACTTGCTCCTCTCACATGTTTGGTTGCAACAATGTCGTTTATTCACATATGTCATGTCCCATTGATTGCTACATGCTTTCCTTGATTGCCTCACACATGATGAACAATTGCTCTTTCTATTGTGTTGAGTGCCACACGATATTCACTACACCCAATTCACATTATGCTTGGATTGTCTTGCACTTGACCCATGTGTTTAGACACTTCATTTTATTTGGTGTTGTGAATGATTCCTATGCCTACCATAGACCTTTCATTGAGCAATTTGTGAATGCTTGCTATGAACTTGAGGTACATGCTTCTTCTCTTGTTACACATATTTGCATCACTACCTCACATTCACATGTTTGTCCCCATGATATCTTTTCTTGTGCTCAATTTATGTGCTTACATGCCATGTCACAATCCTTTGTCACACCATATGCTTTGCATGATGACGACACTTGTTTGGTGAATCACCTCTTGAATGGTTGGTTTTGCACTAACGCTAACCACATTATTTTTCCAAGTGTTTGTTGTCCTTCCTCATTTTGAAGGAATCACTAGACAGTGCGACATTGGAGAGTGCCCAATTCAAGCTTGAAGATGATGACTACTTGGTGAATGTCCGCTTCTACACGGCGAAGCCATCTCTTTCCCATGGTGATTTGGTTTTCGATCCGAGGTCGGATCTTTCCCAAGGGAGGGGAGATGATGCGGAGCATCCTACGGACATCACCATGTCAAGAGTCCGTTTGGCAAGTGACACGTGCGACATCTACTTCACATACACAAAGGTGAATCATATCCTTTACATGTGCTCACTTCGAGGATGGTATACTACTTGACACTCCAATCGTGTGCATGCATAGGTATTGTCGGAACGGTACGGACGAGGAGGAGGAGTGCGAGTGCAAGTGTACAACTACACCATCCGCGAGGGAAGCGTGGAAGCGAAGATGGAAGAAGACGGAGCTGCAGAATCTACAGCGGCCGGACGTCCGACGTGCCACCGGACGTCCGACACTCTACAGCGCGTGGATGACCGATGTTCACCGGACGTCCGACAAGTCCCAGGCACTGGACGTCCGACGCTTACCGGAAATCTGGTGCCACTGATCCAGAAGCAAAACGACGGACGGCCGACGCCGACCGGATATCTAGCACCACCTGTCCCGAGAAGAATCAGCGGACGTCTGACGCGCGTTGGACGTCCGGACCGTCCTGAGCCACCGGACGTCCGGTACCCATCGGACGTCCAACGCCTACCTGTGCACAGTGTATCAGGCCGAGCCCATGTATCCCTTCGCCCTCACTTACCCCTTCATGGCCCTAGACTATATATACTCCTCCACCTCCTCCTTTTGAGGGTTAGCAAAGTCGTAGCTCATTTAGAGATAGAGCTTTGCTCATCCATTACGGATCTACTCCACGAGAGAGACCGCGGCCCCTCTTCGGAGAAGATCCACCTTGGATTCAAGACCCCCGTGTGGGAAGATCCTTCTAGGATTCAAGCCCTCATCTCCTTTGGATTTGGGATGAACTCTACCATCAAGACCTCCTCATGGAGATGAACCTTACCTTGTATCTTTCCCTTTGTTGTTCATGTACCTTGTGGATCTTGTGTGTTTGATTGTCTAGTGGATGTGTGATTGGACTTGTTCTTGAGTGTTTCCCCTTGTGATTTCCCTCCGTTCTTCCTCGTGTTCTTCGTGTTCTTAGTTGGGGTCCGCTCCTTTCGTGAAAGATCGGGCAAATAGGGTTCTACCCTACATCACATAGCAGGTCGTTACTCACCTTGCTTCTCCTGGAGCCGAACCTCAACCTCGCCGAGCTCGTTCTCGGTCCGCTCTAGCCTCTGCCTCAGCTCAGAGACTTCGGTAGCATGGGAGGTCGCGGCCAACAGCGACGCCTGCTTATTCATTCATATTACGTTAGTCTCCTAAAACAGAAGACTGATCCTTCGTCCGGTTCTTCTTGCCGAACACCGGATAGTGTCTCAGGGGCTACTGGCTACAAGGGGGTTTTTCGCTTTCTTACCTCGAAATCTGTCAACAGGCTGCTGTAGGCTTCATGCAGTCCACTCTTGGCGGGCTGAATCTTCTCGATCACTGCACCCATAAGGACACGGTGCTTGTCCACGACAGAGGCGCCTGGAAGCGCCTCCATCAGGTTATCCGGCGCCCCTGGATGGACAAGGGCCACCGGTGGAAGCGGCGCATCCCACTCCTTCAAAGGGGGCTGCTCGCCCGACTCCGGAGCCGTATGGGCCTCCGGAATCGTATTCGGCTAAGGGCCGAACTGGATGCGGTCCTCTACGCCAATCTCCATGGGGATCGGCTCCCCCATGTGTCTGGCAGTGGAAGTTTCGCCTTGTGGAGCCTCCCGGACAGCGTCCTGGGCTCCTCCCCGGCTCGGAGCGGTCCTTCGGGATAACACTTCGGTGTCGCCCCGGCTCCGGGGGAATAAGCAGGCGGTGGCGACATGCTCGCCATCTCTGATGGAGCCAACGAACCTCCATATGAGGATCGTTGGATGAGGTCACGGGCCGGACTGTAATAGCACCATTAACTATGTCATGATAATGAAGAGAAAGGGCTAGATGTGCGCATGAGCGAGCCATGTCACTTACGATGCGTCATGGGGCTTAGTGCGGGGGCATCTCTCCGGACTGCTATCAACGTCCCACGCGGTGTTGACCACTGGGACGCTCTTCCCCTTCTTGGGCGTTTCCACCTCCGGATGCGCCGAGGCCGCCCTCTTCCTCTCCTCAGGGGGAGGGTTGTTTTCCTCCTCCTCCTCCTCCTCTTCCTCGCCATTGTCCTTAGGGACAGAGGAATGGGCTTCGTCATCTTCGGACATCACGTCCGAAGTTCCCTTGCGATGGGGGCCACTCTTGGCCCCCTTGTCCGTATTCTTGGCCTTCTTCTCCGGCACCTTATAAGGTGTCGGCACCAGCATCTTCGCTAGACACAGGATGACCGGTTCTTCAGGCAGCGGAGCCAGACACTGGATCCGCTTCGCCCTCTCCATCTAGTCCTGGAAATGCAATGATAAGCTCAGACATCATCCTTGAAACAATTAAGTTGGGGATACATCGAAAAATAGCATACCTCACTGGCGAGGTGTTTACAATCGTGACCACGGTCTGAATCCATGGCCGGTGGTTTCTCGTTGCCCTTAAAGAGCAACTTCCAGGCGCCTTCGTGAGTAGTCTTGAAGAGCCTCACCAGGGTATGATCCTTCTTCGGGTTGAATTCCCATAGAGGACGGCTTCGGCGCTGGCACGGAAGGATCCGGCAAACCAGCATCACCTAGATCACATCAACGAGCTTGACTTTCTTGGTTGACATGCTCTGAACGCGCGTCTGCAGCGCTATCACCTCGTCGGGGGAACCCCAGTCCGGACTCTTCTCGACCCAGGAGGTGAGTTGCATGGGAGCGCCAGAGTAGAATTCGGCAGCTACGGCCCAGGTGGTGCCGCGAGGTTCTATGATGTAGAACCACTGCTTCTGCCACTCCTTCACGGTGTCCACAAAAGTGCCTTTGGGTCAGGATACATTGGACAGCTTGCTCACCATAGCTCCTCCGCACTCCGCGTGCTAGCCATCCACCACCTTCAGCTTCACGTTGAAGATTTTGAGCCACAGCCCGAAGTGGGGTTGGATGCGGAGGAAGGCCTCACACACGACGATAAACACCGAGATGTTGAGGAAGAAATTCGGGGACAAATCATGGAAATCTATCCCATAATAATACATCATCCCGTAGACGAAAGGGTGGAGTGGAAACCCTAGCCCGTGGAAGAAATGGGGGAGGAACACTACCCTGTCGGTGGGCTTCGGCGTGGGGACGACTTGTCCCTCGGTCGGCAGGCGGTGAGTGATCTCCTTCGCCAAGTATCCGGCCGCCCGAAGCTCCGTAATGTTCTCCTCCTTGATGGAGGAGACCATCCACTTGCCTTGACCTCCGGATCCGGACATGGTTGCTTGGGTGGAAAGGAGATGAGAACTTGGGCGCTGGAGCTCGATATTGGAAAGGCGGAGACAGAGAGAGGGCGTGAGAGAGGAAGAGGGGATCCTTATCCCCTTATAAAGGCAACGAATATTGAACGCCTCCTCACTCGCCTTAAGATTCGCCTATTCCCAAGGGTTGTATAAACGGCATGGTTAGGTTACCCACACCCGTATTGATGAGAATACCGTAATAAGGGGGCATGATCTCTGCTTCGACAAGACATGCCGATGGCAACCGCGTCTCGAAATATGGGGCGGCAGACAAAAAACGGTTCAAAATTATGACCGGACAGACGTGATGTCATATTGTAAAAGCTGTCAGCAGATTAGACTCGTGTGCAAATATATATTCTCTCTACGGTTATGTATGGTGTGTGTGATAGGTCCGGATACTATTATCGCATCCGAAGACTATCTTGGAAGTTCGGATAGAAGGGAACCCGCCTTGCAATGCCGAAAATAATTTGCGCGCCGGACTCCTCGTCGTTGAAGCCAGGTTCAGGGGCTACTGAGGGAGTCCTGGACTAAGGGGTCCTCGGTCGTCCGTCCTGTTATCCATGGGCTGGACTGATGGGTTGTGAAGACATGAAGACCGAATACTGTACTGGTGTCCGGATTGGACTCTCCTTGGCGTGGAAGGCAAGCTTGGCAACCGACTATGAAGATTCCTTCTTATGTAACCGACTCTATCTAAACCTGTAACACCCACGATGCGGCTATATCTCCCACGTGTCGGGGCACGACTTAGAGGCATAGCCGCATGGTAGGTTTGTCGCAAGAGGGGTAATCTTCACACAATCCCATGTACTGAATAAGAAAGGGATAAAGAGTTGGCTTACAATCGCCACTTCACACAAATACAAGTTAACATACATCATCAAGAATACAATCAAGGTCCGACTACAGAACCAAAATAAAAGAAGACAACCCCTAATGCTAGGTCCCCGATCATCCCAACTGGGCTCCACTACTGATCAACAGGAAATGAAACAACACAACGAACAGGATCTTCATCCAGCTCCCCTTTGAGCTGGGAGTGTCACCTGCACTGGTATCATCGGCACCTGCAACTGTTTGGAAGTATCTGTGAGTCACGAGGACTCAGCAATCTCACACCCGCGAGATCAAGACTATTTAAGCTTATGGGTAGGAAATGGTAGTGAGGTGGAGCTGCAGCAAGCACTAAGCATATATGGTGGCTAACATACGCAAATCAGAGCGAGAAGAGAAGCAACGCACGGTCGAGAAACTAGAAGTGATCCTGAAACTACTTACATTCAACCATAACACAAGGACCGTGTTCACTTCCCGGACTCCGCCGAGAAGAGACCATCACGGCTACACACGCGGTTGATGCATTTTAATTAAGTTAAGTTTCAAGTTCTCTACAACCGGACATTAACAAATTCCCATCTGCCACATAACCGCGGGCACAACTTTCGAAAGTTCAAAACCCTGCAGGGGTGTCCCAACTTAGCCCATCACATGCTCTCACGGTCAACGAAGGATATTCCTTCTCCCGGGAAGACCCGATCAGTCTTGGAATCCCGGTTACAAGACATTTCGACAATGGTAAAACAAGACCAGCAAGACTGCCCGTTGCGCCAACATCCCGATAGGAGCTGCACATATCTCGTTCTCAGGGCAACACCGGATGAACACTACGTACAGCTAAAACCAACCCTCAAGTTTCCCCGAGGTGGCGCTGCAAGTGGCTCTGGTTCGGACCAACACTTAGAGAAGCACTGGCCCGGGGGGTTAAAATAAAGATGACCCTTGAGTCTGCAGAACCAAGGGAAAAGGCTTAGGTGGCAAATGGTAAAACCAAGGTTGGGCCTTGCTGGAGGAGTTCTATTCAAAGCGAACTGTCAAGGGGTTCCCATAACACCCAACCACGTAAGGGATGCAAAATCAAGGAACATAACACTGGTATGACGGAAACTAGGGCGGCAAGAGTGGAACAAAACACCAGGCATAAGGCCGAGCCTTCCATCCTTTACCAAGTATATAGATGCATTAATTAAATAAGAGATATTGTGATACCCCAACATAACCATGTTCCAACATGGAACAAACTTCATCTTCACCTGCAACTAACAACGCTATAAGAGGGGCTGAGCAAAAGCGGTAACATAGCCAAACAATGGTTTGCTAGGAAAGGTGGGTTATAGGCTTGACATGGCAATATGGGAGGCATGATATAGCAAGTGGTAGGTATTGTGGCATAGCAATAGAGCGAGAAACTAGCAAGAAAAGATAGAAGTGATTTCGAGGGTATGGTCATCTTGCCTGAGATCCCGCAAGGAAGAAGAACGAGTCCATGAAGAAGACAAACGGACATAGTCAAAAGAATCCTCACAACTCTGGAACGGAACTGAAGCTAACGAGGGAAGCAACCCGGAAAGAAGCAAGCAACATAGTAAACAACCATCACATAGCATGATGCAAAACCAAGTATGATGCATGTCCGGTTTAAATATGCATGGAATGGCAAAGTGCACAAACAATACTGCAAATTAAGTGGAGCTCAATATGAAACTCCGTTGCATATTGACGAAACACCACATGACTTATTTAGTTCTCTCTTGTTTAGGTACCCATCAATATTAAATGTTGATTAACATGGAAAGAGGTGAAGCATAATTAAACTAACTATCTAGTCAAATTTAAATGAGGCCGGAAATAACGAACAACAATTCCGGTAAATCCCCATATGCATTTAGCAATTTGGTGCAACAACAATTTTAAACATTTAAAAGTTATTATCATGATGCAAATGACATGTGCAAGTTTTATGCAGTATTTGTGAAAATGTTGACATGATAAGATATGAGGCATTTGTCATCGTGGCGGAAACGAAAGGGGTGCCACGGCAACGAATCTGAAAATGATGCCATGGCAACATATCGGTTCCGGTAGCTCCTGGAGATACCGGTGCAAAAGGAAAAGTGACATGACCGTGCCATACAAGATGGTGGGGTGATCCCGGTTACTGGGTTCCCACGAGTCGATGGCATGGAAACGAGAGACACTACGGACACGGTGCAGACAAAGGGTGCATCTCATACAACACAAGCAATCGTTCTCAAACGGTCGTCCCAGCGGTTATACCTTTGAAGCATGCGTTTTCGAGGCGGTTCGAGTTCATAGAGGAAGTAGCCGTTCCTGGGGCGGTCGTAGTGGAAGTAGTGGTACCATCTGTCCTCGGTGATGGTAGTGGTTCACGATGATGGTAGTCGTTCACGTTCTTAGTCGCACAATTTTCCGTAGATGTTCGGGGTCACGGCAAGGAACTTGACGTCCACGGAGGCTTCGAGGGTCGACGGTAGTGGTACTCGTGACGGTAGTGTAACTTGACGTGGTATGGTCCACCGGTCTTCGAGACGGTCGTCGTACATGCTCCGATGGTCGGGGTCGGTAGAGGTACTCACGGCGATAGGGGAAGTAGTGGTACACATCTCGCGTTTGTGCTACATGGATCATCGGCGACGGTAGATGTACACGGCAAAAGTAGTGGTACTATGTGTCAAATGTCATGGTTCTTGGGGTCTTCGGACTTGCCGGTCTCGGTTCTTGCGACGGTAGTGATTCTTGTATCAACGTAGAGTAGTTGTACTTGACGGTTCCACATCGATTGTAGAGGTCCACGTATCGTAGATGTCCGGGGTCAACATTAGTGGAACTTGGCACACCCTAGTGCCATCGGCTTCTTGGCGTTCCGAAACGAAGACTGCAAGGGGCCTCGAGGTGGTGGTGGTGCAGCTCTACACCGCAAAGGAGGAAGATCTTGGGCATGAGGTGTCCATGGTGGCCAGAGCCGAGGTGGATGACGAAGTAGCGGTCCCACGGTTATAGACGAACGGCGACGACGCGGGTAACAGGGGAGGTCAGAGGGCGCGGCGGTGCTGAACTTGACGAATCCTGGTGAGGCCGGCAGGGGCGCAGCGCGGGAGGGGTGGAGGCCAGCTTGCTGATGAGGCGGCCATGCCTCAGCAGGGGCCAGCAGGAGGTGCAGCAGCAAGCACAGCCGCAACTACAGCGAGGCAGCGGCGCCATGGTGGGCTCGCGGTGGAGGCAGGGAAAGAGCCGCGCGAGGGAGAAGGAGCTGGTAGCACTAGAAGAGCAGCAGCAGAGCAGATCGCGAGCGGAGGCTGCTGCTAGCCGGAGTTGATGGCCAGCGTGGCGGCAAAGACTTGCGGGCATCCATGGCGGGGCAAGGCAGGGGTGCTCGTTGGAGGAGCTCAGGACAGGGATCGGGAACGAGGAGGAGAATGAATCGGGCGCGGGGCTCTTGCGGTGCCCTTCCCTCGATGCATGTCTGGCGGCGCCAGGAGGAAGGAGGGGCTCGAGAGGGGGAGGTGCGCGTGGGCATCGGGCTAGGTAGCGCTAGGGTTAGAGCTGGGCCTTGGGAGGCCGGCCCAGTAGAGAAGGGGGTTGCGCCTAGGCCTTGGGAGGTCGGCGGCTAGACCTTAGGCCAATTAGGTGGGGAGAGGAAAAAGGCCAGGAGGCCTGCTGGCTGAACTCCTCTCTCTTATTTCTAAAACAGAAAAAATAACAAAGAAGAGAAGAAAAAGCAAGGAGGTGTTAGGGGAAGAAGTTCGACATGCGGATAATTTTCCCGGACTCACAAAAATGTGCTTGTTCCGAGAAAATAGAAAAAGGCCAGATCGAACGATAAGAATTCAAACTCATTTGAATAAAATTCAAATGGGTTTGAACTCGGACGAGGTTTTAGGAGTGTCCAAAAATGTTGAGGTTTTTGGTGGAACTCCGGAAAGTGAAGAAAGAATTTAGGGCAAAGTTTGGAGACAAGGAATTTAGTAAGAAAAGCATGGAATATTTTGCAAGTGTGTTGTGGTAAATTCCAAAGGATGGAATATTTATTATAGCCCCCTAATATTGGAGGATATGTTATAAAGAGAATCACGATGTGAATATCCCTCGATTTAAATGAATCGAAGATCCATACGATTTGATTGTTGAGAAAAAGATGGCATGATGACATGATGCAATGCAAAAGATGCAAAGAAGAAAGCAACGAACCAAACAAATCACACGACGAAACTCGGAAATCATGGAAGGCACCTGAAGCTCCGGTCTTGGGGCGTCACAAAACCCTAGATCCCTCTCGGTGTCCATATAAACTGGAGGGGTTAGTCCAGAAAGGATATACTCATTACCATAATCATATAGGCTAGGATTCTAGGGTTTAGCCATCACGATCTCGTGGTAGATCAACTCTTGTAACACTCATATCCATCAATATCAATCAAGCAGGACGTAGGGTATTACCTCCATAGAGAGGGCCCGAACCTGGGTAAACATCGTGTCCACTATCTCCTATTACCATCGATCCTAGACGCACAGTTCGGGACCCCCTACCCGAGATCCGCCGGTTTTGACACCGACAGGCGTGCCCCAAGGGGGGAATCCTACTCCTACTAGGAGTAGGTTCCCCCCTTTCCTAGTCCAACTAGGAGGGGGAAGGAAAGGGAAGAGGGGAAGAAGGAAAGGGGGGCCGACCCTCCTCCCCAATTTAGATTGGTCTTGGGGGCGTGCCCCTCCTCTTGGCCGCCTCCTCTCTCTTCCACTAAAGCCCATGAAGGCCCATTAACCCCCGGGGGGTTCCGGTAACCCCCCGGTACTCCGGAAAATGCCCGAACCTACCCGAAACCTTTCCGGTGTCCAAACATAACCTTCCAATATATCAAACTTCATGTATCGACCATTTTGAGACTCCTCGTCATGTCTGTGGTCACATCCGGGACTCCGAACAACCTTCGGTACATCAAATCACATAACTACCAATACATATCGTCATCGAACGTTAAGCGTGCGGACCCTATGAGTTCGAGAACTAGGTAGACATGACCGAGACTCATCTCCGGTCAATAACCAATAGCGGAACCTGGATTCTCATACTGGTTCCTACATATTCTACGAAGATCTTTATCGGTCAAACCGCATAACAACATACGTTGTTCCCTTTGTCATCGGTATGTTACTTGCCCGAGATTCGATCGTCGGTATCATCATACCTAGTTCAATCTCATTACCGAAAAGTCTCTTTACTCGTTCTGTAATGCAACATCCTGTAACTAACTCATTAGTCACATTGCTTGCAAGGCTTATAGTGATGTGCATTACCGAGAGGGCCCAGAGATACCTCTCCGACAATTGGAGTGACAAATCCTAATCTCGATCTATGCCAACTCAACAAACACCATCGGAGAAACCTGTAGAGCACCTTTACAATCACCTAGTTACGTTGTGACGTTTGATAGCACACAAAGTGTTCATCCGGTATTCGGGAGTTGCATAATCTCATAGTCATAGGAACATGTATAAGTTATGAAGAAAGCAACAGCAATAAACTAAACGATCATAGTGCTAAGCTAACGGATGGGTCATGTCAATCACATCATTCTCTAATGATGTGATCCCGTTCATCAAATGGCAACTCATGTCTATGGCCAGGAAACTTAACCATCTTTGATTAACGAGCTAGTCAGGTAGAGGCATACTAGTGACACTCTGTTTGTCTATGTATTCACACATGTACTAAGTTTCCAGTTAATACAATTCTAGCATGAATAATAAACATTTATCATGATATAAGGAAATATAAATAACAACTTTATTATTACCTCTAGGGCATATTTCCTTCACTCCACACCTGAATATATTTCAAAAAGGCAAGTTTACTAGTTGCGAGATGACAGTAACTCACGACACAAACCGGCATGGCCTGTTAACGTCTCAGACTTGAGACAGTGTGACCAAATAATTAAATCATCAAGGATAGCGGCTATAGAACTGTTTGCATCAATATTTAAATCTTGGAAGACTTGACTTTCTTGTTCCTTGCATCCTAAATCTTCCACAAAATAAGAAGTAACATGAAGGGCGGACAGAGTTGGGCAGGACCCGTGACATGGGAGTGGAGAAGAGATCTGCGGAGGGTGTGGAACGCGGGCATAGACCTGTTGTCTGTCAAATCTTGCGAGTAGACGGGCATGAGAAAAATAGGTGGTCTCGGTCCTCCATTTCCTGATTACATCTTTGGCAAACGTCTAAATCCGGAATGGTCTTCTTGTGCATGTTCTTCCTTTGTTCAAATGATCAAGGTGGAAAAGCCAGCCAATGATCATAACTTGTTTTGAAATCTTAATTCCCAGATTTCAGCAACTAGAGTGTCTGTGAGCTAGTCAAAAAGAGTTTTGTAAGCTCCATGAGTGGAGAATACATCCCCATTAAGCAACCGATGAATGTCTGGGACTTGGGAGGGACCAACATCCTACAACAAAGAGTTTAGAGAGGCAAGCTCTGCGACCGTAGTAGAGGTCAACCATTTATGAAGAGCAAGTTCAATTCCATCCTGCAAAATAATGGCTACCAAGGCATTTTGGTTTGTGTGGTGGAAAAAGGGGAAGGAAAAACTAGATCCAGGGGTTCCGGCTTTAGCCAATGATCTAACAACAAAAGTGGAGCGACCATCACTAATGGTGCATTGGGAAATCTCTCTTAAGATCTGCAAGTGTTTAAAAATGGTCCTAGCAAGGAAGGAGTTGTTCTTGCCGAGACCGAGATGGAGGGCGAAAGGTGAAGAACACAATCCTTCCAAAGTAAGTTTGTGGCATGTAAAAATTTGCAAGCAAATTTCAGTAGTAGACACAAATTTTTTCGCGTAAGTTTTTGACACCCAGGCCACCTTCAAATTTAGGAGTAAAAACTTTGTCCCAAGTAACTAGACATTCCCCTTGAAGAAAACCTCATCATTTGAGCAGAAAAAGGTGTGTCTACATTTGTCAATGGCTTCTAGGGCTTGGCTAGGGAGGGGGAAATAGAGCATGTAATAAGTGGGTAGGTTGTTGAGGCCCGAGAGAAGAACCAGCTTGCCACCCCAAGAGACAAGAGCACACCAACCAGAGAGATAGATATCGCAACAATCGATAATGGATGGAAAGCTAACGGGGTAACTTATGAGGGGAGAGAGGTAGTGTGATAATCCACAAGTAGGGGATAAGTTGTAGTCGAAAAGCCTTTTCGATAAGTAAGAGTGTTGAACCCAATGGGGAGCTAAAGGTAGAATTAATATTCTCTCAACTTCTATCAACCACTGATACAACCATACGCACACTAAACGTTTGCTTTACCTAGAAACGAGAAATAAAACTACTTTGCGTGTAAGAAAGATAGCTTTGCAAGGATATAAAGAACCTGAAATAAAAAATAGGTGCTATTCAAATAAAAGGAAAACAAATAAAATTGGATTTGGAAGAAAAAATAATAAAAGGATTGTCCCTAGGCAATCGGTTATGAAACGATAGTGATAATTCTCTATTGCAGTTTTTTATGCGGGAGAGGCCTATGCTAACAAGTAGCAAAATCTATACTACAAGTACTTATAATTGGAACTCTAGCAAGCCTCCGTAAATACCAAATATTCATTAAGGTAAAACCCAACATAGCACTAAGTTCTAACACCCCCTTTAATCCCATATGCAACAACTCACAAACTATGGCATTGGTTCCAGTCAGTCCAGCCACCCACGACCCACCACAAGCAAATCTATCACATATTGGAACACCCAAAATTGTGAATCCCACATGTGTGCGCGAAATGGCGGGCACCATAGGACGACACCATAATAACATACAATTCATATCAACCATAGAATATCACAATCAACCCATAGGACAAAAAGAAACTACTCAGATGTAATAGAGATGCAACACATCATTGGATAATAATATATAGCATCAAAAACATGCCCAAGTAAAGATTACAACGGGGTAGAGAGAGTAGATCGTTGTATAGAGAGGGAGAAGGATGTTGATGAGAATGGCGAAGTTTGATCGTCGTGACAATGGTGAAGGAAATATGCCTTAGAGGCAATAATAAAGTTGTTATTTATATTTCCTTATATCATGATAAATGTTTATTATCCATGCTAGAATTGTATTAACCGGAAACTTGATACATGTGTGAATACATAGACAAAACAGAGTGTCCCTAGTAGTACTCCTGGTAGTACTCCCTCCGGTCCTTTTTTGTCTGCGTCTAAGAAAATTTCGTTTTCCCCGCAATGCTCTGCGCATTGGCATTTTTTCGCTGCTCTTTCCAACCGGGCCCTCCATCCCTTTCCACCGCATGCGTGCATGCAGTAATCCCATCTCTCTTTCCCATGTGCTTCGCATCTTCCCAAGGCAGAGAGAGCTGCTTGCATGCAGAAACAGGAGAGAGAGCGAGAGGCGCATGCGTGTAGAGAGATGGACAGGGAGAGAGAGAGACGACATGCATGCATGCGGAAGTGAGAAGGTTGGTTTGCATGGCGCTACATTAATCAAGCGATGAGGAGTGAGATGGTTAGCTCTTTGGTCTTTGGAGAAAAAAATATGCATTAATTGACACGTGAAACGAGGATTTGTATCGATTAAATCCCGCGAAGGAAACCCCCGCCTTTCTTTTTTAACACTAGTACTCCTAGTACGTTCGTACTTATCCTATTTGGGTCTAGGCCTTGCATTGCCAAACTTCGCCACACATTTTTGCCAAGCTTGCCAAAATTTTCAAAATGAGAAGGAGGTACACTTGTGCACGGCTGTCGCGGTCGCACCGCACCCTCACATGGTCGCTCCTGCACGCTACGGTCGCACCGCACCCTCACACAGTCTCTCCTGCACGCTGCAAACCCAACCAAGGGAACGCACCCTCACTGACACATGTTGTCGCATGTGAACAAACCAAACTCAGCCATCCTATCGCTGACACATAATTTTCTTTCATACAGTATGTTTATCCAACCACATGTTGGGGAGTATCCGTATGGCCCGTGCGGTGGTCTGTTCGGGAAGAAGAGGAGGTGAGGAAGAAGGAAAGAAGGGTTAGGAGATGTAGGATATTCATCCAGCCGCTTGAAATGGTAGACTGACCCAAGTCAGGCGACTTCCATAACAAATATATGTTTTTGCACAGCAAAAGATCCAGAAAAACAACAACATAAAGAAAAACTATCACTGCTCACGAAAAGAGACGGCCTCGTTGTCTTTGGCTGCCAGTGCGAACCAGCCGTCGCTGCCGACGTGTGTCTCCGCACCGTGGTTGTCCTCGGCCTCCAGCTACTCGTTCAAGCGGAGCGTGCGGGCGCTCTGCACGGACGAGAGCACAGCCCGGTTCAAGTCGACGATGTCCGGTTCCGCCTGCAGGAGGGCCTCGATGGCAGCGGCATCCGCGCGCTCCGCGTCGAGTCGAGCCTCCGCCGCCCGGTTCAAGTCCAGGACATCCGGTTCCGCCTGCAGGAGGGCGTCGATGAGAGCGGCATCCGCGTGCTCTGCGTCAAGTCGAGCCTCTGCCGCCCGGTTCAAGTCCAAGACGTCCGGTTCCGCCTGCAGGAGGGCCTCGATGGCGGTGGCATCCGCGCGCTCCACCTCAAGTTGAGCCTCCGCCGCCCGGTTCACATCCACGACATCCGGTTCCGCCTCCAGGAGAGCCTTGATGGCAGCAGCATGCGCGCGCTCCGTGTCGAGTTGAGCCTCTGCCTCCCGGTCCTCCTTTAGTATCGCCATGTTGAACCACTAGTCCGCCTACACCATGGGGGACTCGGACGCCGGCACGAAGTCGACGTCCATCATCTCATACCCATCGGGTGCCTTCTGCGCCGCGACCTCCGCCATGAACATTGGATCGGCTTCCTCCTCCTCGTAGCTTGGCTCAAGAGAACTCGGGGATTGGCCCGCCGCAAAGCGAGCTTGGGAACGGAGGTCTGTGGCGCCGACCGCCGCCGCAATTTCTGCGCGGCGCTCCAGCGTCAGCATATTGTAGTAACTGATCTTGCGACGCACCATGGCTTTTCGGGGAACTAGGGGACGCTTGATGTGGGCTAGGGGATCGAAAGGTGGGGGAACGGGCTGGAGATTTGGTGTGGTTTTAGGGCAGTGGCTGGCGTAGGCCGAGCAGTGAAGGTTCTGGTGTGAATAGTGGTTCCGGTGACGATCGGTTAATCGGTTTTGACTGTACATTGCTCTTGTCGCGTTCGCGTTGCAGCCCGACATACTGGACCCTCCACGTCGCTCACCAAATGGAACGCGCTTCGTTTTGCGTTTTTGCTCGCTTGTGGGAAAGCAGTTGAGAGCAAACCGACGTCCCTCCCCCGCCCGCGTCATTTATTATACCACCACTCCCTCCGTTTTATGCGGAGTAAATAAAAATAGAGGGAGTATACTACGGATGAGGATCCCCTGACGTGGCCGAACCCATTGAGTAACTGACATGCGGGGCCTAGCAAGCATGGGGTCTGCCAGTATGTGTCCGAAAGGGAGGGTAAGGCAGGGATACCTACGTCAGAGGATCCACTTCCACTATACTACTTTGACCAAATGTTAGAGTAATAATATATGACATGCAACTTACACAAAGCATACAGGGTCTAATGCGTTTTTCGAGGCTAACTTTGACCAAATGTTAGAGTAATAATATATGACATGCAACATACACAAAGCATACGGTCAAATTCGTATGTGAAAGGAGTTTCCAATGATATAATTTTCACATTATACATTTCATGTACTATTAATCTTGTCAATAGTCAAATTGGAAACCATCTCGAGTACAAATCTAGGAGTACGTACGAATCTAACAATATTGATTGGGCGTTGTTGAATGTTGATACCTTTTTGATCAAAGTAGAGATACTTTGACTACACATAAAACATATATGTAAACTTGAAAGGATAGGAGGGAGTATATTGTACATTCAAAAACGAAACGAACATCGAATACCCTTTATATATGATTTGCGGATACTATGATCACCGGTTCAAAATTTTGAATCCGCCTTAGGTATCACGTGCCCCCACTCGTTCCCTCTCGATTTCATCTCGGGGTCCGGAGATCTATTGAAAGAGGACTATGGTGGGTACATGCGAATGATACTCGGCGGAATGTTCAAATGAGGCATGCGGGAGGATGGACTCGACTGGAGGGCGACATGATCGATGGAGAAGAGGGTTGGAGAGGAATGAGAAATAAGCAAACGCCACATGATTATACTTGAACGGCTCAAATAAACAATAAGTTGTCTCGCTTGGCCTACATAGTGAAAGGCCTAATGCGCAACGCGGAGCACTGACGCTCGAATATGGCTGGGAAAACAGGGAAACCGACATGTGGGGCAGACTAGTCCAATGGAGGAGCTGGCCCACGACCTCCTCGCCACCGACAACCGTTCATGTGGGTAGTTGGGGCCAACAATGGGGCGCAGCTCCAGCACCGCCTCTGGACACGGCGACCGCGGTGAGCGACATGCTCATATCGTAGCTAGACACAGTCGGTTTCAGTGTGCCGAGGGTGGCGTTAGTGCTGTGGCACGACCAACGGTATGTTTGGTTTGTGCCCAAGGTTGCCCCATCAAAGCATTGGGTAGCCAAAATTTTGGTTGAGGTATTGGTTTCCCATGATTTGGCCGACATTGGCAAGAAAAATGAACTAGAGTTGGCTAGAGTTCATTGGCATGCCAAAGAAATGGCAACCAGCCAAACAAAGACCAATCTTTCGGTCATGACCAAAATTTTGGTTGAGGTATTGGTTGCCCATGATTTGGCCGACATTGGCAAGAAAAATGAACTAGAGTTGGCTAGAGTTCATTGGCATGCCAAAAAAATGGCAACCATCCAAACAAAGACCAATCTTTGGGTCATGACCAAAATTTTGGTAAGGTGCACTTTGGCCACAATCCAAACACACCCCAACACCTGGCTCGTCGAGGATGCACGGGGCGCCGCGACGCGTCCGCGGAGTGGTGTAGCGCGGCCAACTGCATCCTCTGGACATGAGACCATGCCGGGTCATCTTGCTTTTCCAATGACATGCGGGGATCGCATGTGAGCAAAGGGAATCTCCAACGTTGCCACGACCGCAGCTGACTACCCTGGCACACCAAAACCCTCGTCCCTCGTGTCGTCGCGCGGTGCGTTCCCAGCCGGCGCCAGTTGCCCGCATTCATGCCATCCGTTCGTATGTCGTCGTTAAGAGGCTCGGTGCCCAAGGAACCAACTCTGGCGACTTAATGACGCACCCGGAGGCTTGGCCTCACCGGAATGCGCTACTTAAAGCGGCAATGCCCAGCTAACCTCCACACCATAGCGCATCGTCCTCCTACCTGGCACCACATCCGCCATGACCGCAAGTGCGAACGCTCTGCGGGAGAGCTTGTCTTCGGGGATGAATCTCAAGGTCGCTGCCCTCGCTCAAGTTGCCTCTCGCGACGCAATAGCGGCGTAGCCGGACGCGGACGCGACTGCACAAGCGGTGGCCACGCTGGCGGCCGAGGACGGGAGCACCGTCAGCCACGCGTCCTACTTGTCGCCGTCCAATGTCCGACACCGCCGAGGTCGGGGACTCCTCCGAGGATGAGTAGGGCATGGGAGGCGGCAGGGCATGGTGTGCCAACTGGCCGGTCCATATCCCGTGTTCTACTCTTCCTCGCCGGAGACCGCACCTTCACTTCACGGGTCTTGAATCCCGCCCCCGTACATAGAGATCGCAGATGGAGGACGTCAGTCACCGCCGTAGAATAGGTTTAGGGTTGGGTTTCTTTTATTTTTATGTCCTATAAAAGTTCGAAATGTAATGAAAATCTTCCATGTTTGCATTAATCTCGGCCGGTGTATATGAACTTTCACAATAATATACATATTGTAGGAGTACTAGCAAGATGCCTGTGTGTTGCACGGAAGATCAAGATCTTGTGGGAGAAAAGGATGAACGAGGGAAAGCCTTATCTGCAAATGTGGAGAGCAGTGCGGGTAAATTGTCATAGTTTCCTTCCTATCCGTTAGATATAGATCGGACGGCCTATATTGCAGGATGACAGGCACACCATCATCACCAACTCTGCTTTTTATTGAACCGAGACAAATCTAACATGCGAAGTAAAATAAACACATAGGGTCTATACATACACAAATTATCTTAGGCACTCCAATAGTACGTCCACTACACATTCATGCATTTCACATCTTTCTACATCTACGGGAACCTACGAAAGGGTTAACGTAAATTGCCTCTCTCTCTCCTCCCCTGATTTTCATGGTGGTGGGCCCCTCCCTCCCCCCAATCTACAATCAACAGCTCACATGTTTCACATTACGTTAATTACGTAACTGGGATTACGTAGGTGTAGCATTACTCGTCCTAAAAACCCAACTAAGCCAACCTCCCAGCATATTGCGCGGGAAAAGACCCGGTCGGGCAGTTTTAGTCGGGATTACCGGATTACTAGTAGTAGCTAGTATCGATGGATCGCGCAAAGCAACAATTTTTTTTGAGGGGGCAAAGCACCTAGTTTAAAAGGAAAAAGGCGGTACACTCATAGCACTCCTGTCGCGGTCGCATTGCACCACACACACGTTCGGTCCTGCACATGGCTCACGCAAACGGAATGCGCTTCGGCTTGCCTCTTCACTAACACGTGGGACTGCACTTGGAGAAACCGACCATGTGCCAAACTCCCCCCGCCCACCGCGCAAAAATCCTCCCCCCCCCACACCCAAAAATTCCCCCCAAATTCGATTCAACCGCCCATCGGCCAACTAGCCAATAATATTCCCCAAACCCCCCTCCCCCCTGTCCCCCTCCACTCCACTCGCTCCGCCAAAGCCGCCCTCCCCACCGCGCCGATACGTCGGCGATGCGGTTCGGCGATCCTCTCGCTCCCACAGTACGCTCTCGTAGACTGTCGTCCTCTAGCCGCGCCGCCACCTCTAGCTACGTTCTTGTGGAGGCACACGGCGGTCAGCGCCGCCACCGCTGGCAACGTTCGTGTGGAGACGCACGGCGGTCAGCTTCTCCCACTGTACACGCATTCTAGACTGAGGCCCCGTTCATGTCGGTGTAGCGCTGAATGTTAGCTGATAGACACTATTAATCTCACTGTTTGCCGAAGTAGTTTACTGTCAATATGCTCTGCTTAAGAAGCTTCCTTGCCCTGTTCTGCACTCAATCTGCTTAGCTGAGATGGCATGCCAAGGCCGATTAGTTGCTAAAATATCCCGCCATATATTTATTGTGACGTAGATTGCCATGGTCTAGTAGCCAATCTGTTAGGTGAAATAGCTCTACACCATTTTATACTCGATCTTTGTTGCTGCGATGGCCTTTGATAGTTCGATGGTTGTGTGCTCGGCCTCATTGATTGCTGAAACAACCTGCCATAATTTGGCACTCAAATCTATTTGATGAATTAGCTTTACATATATTTCGTTACTTAGATCTGCTCGTCCAAATATCTTGCCATAGCTTTAGACATCGACCTAGGTATTTTTTTCTGGACTTCATAAAAAAGCATATATGTTTTTCCTGTAATATCTAGTAGAAGA
This sequence comes from Triticum urartu, assembly GCF_056163025.1. Classification (NCBI taxonomy): domain Eukaryota; kingdom Viridiplantae; phylum Streptophyta; class Magnoliopsida; order Poales; family Poaceae; genus Triticum; species Triticum urartu. The sequence continues at coordinate 117,473,993 of NC_141877.1, forward strand.
ACTAATTTGTATGTCTAACAGATGGACAGGACTTGGATAACTTCTGCTTGAAGATTCTCCGATGCATATGTCGAGGGGGTTGAAAACTTCATGAACTTTATCAGAGCTGAGTACGGTGGTCCGAAATCAAATGTGCTCTGCCCGTGTAGCAGTTGTATGAATTCAGTTACAAGACCCCAGTCAACTATGCAAAATCATCTACACTTGTATGGGATGTTGATCACATATACTAGGTGGGTTCATCATGGTGAAGCTGTGAACGTCAATGTTATTGACTACGTGGAAGCATCAGATCACCATCTTGATCTGCCTGATGCTCAGGTGGAAGAGGAGGAGGAGGTGGTGGTGGCGGAGCCAGTGAGTTTGACCAACATTGAAACAATGCTACGAAATGCTCGTGCATTCCGTGAACTTTCACCTGCAGAAGAAAAACAGTGGGCCCGCATGTTGGAACAATGCAACGTTGCTGTCACCCCAGGAAATAAGCTGTCAGTATTCTCAGCTATGGTCACCTTTCTTCAGGTGAAGACATCTGAGCGGATGACCAACAAATCATTCGATGCGATGTTGGCTGCTTTCCGCGAATCTTTCCCAGATGCGTCTGAGCTGCCACACACCTACAGTAAAATGAAGAATTTCCTTCGTGCAGTTGGAATTGGATATGATATGATCCATGTTTGTAAGAATAATTGTGTTCTGTTCCGGAAGGATTATGCCAACTTAAGTGAATGCCCGAAATGCAAATCATCAAGATGGAAAGATGGCGATGCTGTGAAGAGGATTCCTCATAATGTTCTGAGACATTTTCCAATTACACCAAGATTGCAGAGGTTGTTCCATGATGCTGAAACAAGAGAGGATGTATTGTGGCATTCTAGGAACCAGGAGTACAGAGATCAGAATGTAATGAGCCATCCATCTCATGGTAGTGAGTGGAAAAGCTTCAATGATAAACACAAAGAGTTTGCTGCTGACTCGAGAAACATTAGACTTGGCTTAGCTTCAGATGGATTTAACCCATTTGGCCACCAGAGCGCCACATATAGCATGTGGCCAACGCTTGTTATCCCTTACAACATGCCTCCGAATGTCTGCACCAAAGAATCAAACTACATGATGGCCTTGCTCATCCCATGTCCAAAAAGTCCTGGAAAGGATTTTGATTTGTTCATGGAGCCTCTTGTGGAGGAACTTCAACAGCTATGGAAGGGTGTTCTCACTCAAGACCTATATAGCAGCCCACCAGCTGATTTCTTTCTGCGTGCTATTATAATTTGGTGCATACATGATTATCCGGCTTTGGGCACTATGTGAGGGCGAACGACACATGGTTACAATGCATGTGTTCGTTGTGACAGGAATCCGCTGTCATACACAATACTTAGCAAGATCTGTTACATTGGACACCACCGTTTCCTTGCCAAGGACAAGCCGCATCCTAGAAAATAGTGAAAACATGTGTTCAATGCAAAGCATGAAAACCGTGATGCGCCAAAGAGGCTCACCGCCGATGAGTTGCAAGTGGAATTAGAGAAGGTCAGGCATATTACACCAGGAAACCATCCTGGTAATGGTAGCAGGAAAAGGAAGTGTGGCAGGGTAGAAGAGAGATTATTGTTTACCCGCAGGTCCACTTTGTGGGACTTGGAGTATTGGAAAGATTTGGATCTGCGGCATAATCTTGATGTGATGCACATCGAGAAAATATATGTGACAGCATTATCGGCACAGTTCTTAATATTGAAGGCAAGACGAAAGATACCTTAAAATCTAGGGTTGATTTGACACACCTGGGTATCAGAAAGGATTTGCAGGTGCAAGATGAAGGTAAACCACGGGATATGGCACCAGCTGTGTACGTCTTGGACAAGGTAAAAAGAAAAGAATTCTGCGAGGTCCTGTCACGTGTGAGATTCCCACATGGATTTGCTTCCAACCCTGAAAGGAGAGTCAGTGCAGATGGAAACAAGGTACAAGGGTTGAAAACTCATGACTGCCACATCCTACTTCAAAGGGTTTTACCTGTTATCCTTAGAGGATTGGGCCGCCTTGACTTATACAGAGCAGTTGCAAAGTTGGGACAATTCTTCAGGGAACTCTGCAGTAGGAATATCAGGATAGATGCTTTGGAGCGTCTTAGAGACAAGATACCAACTATCCTATGCGACCTTGAGAAGATATATCCTCCAGCCTTCTTTGATGTGATGGTGCATTTGGCTGTTCATCTACCTGATGAGGCACTACTTAGAGGTCCAGTATAGTATGGCTGGATGTACCCTATTGAAAGGCAGCTAGGCACTTTCAAGGGCTATGTTAGGAACAGAGCTAGACCTGAGGGTTCCATTGCAGAGGCCTACATTGCTACAGAAGCGTTGACATTCTGCTCAAAATACATTGAAACAGCTGATTAGCTTAGCAAAGAGGTGGGTGAAGACAATCCCAGGCTCAATGTTTTCAATTATTCTGTTCGAGTTACAGGGAAGAGTCGACAAGAGGACAAACCTAAAGATTTGGACAAAATGGTTTGGTATGTGTTGAATAACTGTCCTAAGATACTACCTTATATCAAGTAAGTGCAGTACTGCAACTTATACATCGTAATCTACTAAACTTGCAGCACATTCTTATATATTTAGATGTTTGACGCGATCACTATGTTGTGCAGCATCTACAAAGAGGAGTTACTGCCGCAAAATCCAAGAATCATTGAAAAACCGGTTATTGCAGGATTTGCGAAATGGTTCAAGAACCATGTAAGCTTTTGAAGTGCATTGTTAGTTTTTTTAATATATTGAGTACATAAGATGATCAGCTTGTCTATTTTCTAACCATAGGTTAAGAAGATGCGGGAGGATGGGCAGGCAGTTGATGATGCCCTTTACTCACTAGCAATGGGTCCTGATACTCGGGTAAGACATTATGAATCTTGCGTTGTTGGAGATGTGCGCTACAACACCCTTGCACGAGAAAAAGGAAGGAAGACACAAAACAGTGCCATCATGAGCACGGATACGTATGAAAAAGAGACAACTGAAATGTATGCTAACATAACAGACATTGTTCAGTTGCAGTATATCTCCAGTTTCGAGGATCATCGGTGTGTGGTTCTGTTGTGCTGTCATTGGTATAACCTGTTTTCTAGGATCGCAAAACCCAGAGCTGATGATTATTTCAAATCCATCAATGTCAAGGCGGCGTACCAGACCAACAAGCCTTTTATTTTCGCAAATCAAGCAACACAGATATTTTTCTTGGAAGACACATTTGCACGTAGCGATGACTGGAGAGTATTGCAAAGGTTTGAGCAGAGGAATTCGTTTAATGAAGTTGCACAACAAGATGATGCTTACACTGCTCCTGATGTACAAGATAACACAGAAGTTCCTAATATCTTTGAGAACCATCACGTCAATGATGCCGGCGAAAAGATTGCCTATCGTGTTGTGGACATACAAGAGTTGATCAAGAAGAAGCCAACGTTCGAGGACGTTGAGGACGAAGAAGAAGATGGCACCGTGGGGAATTACGATTCAGACTGATACACATGGCGAATATGTTGACGCTGCTCCTGCAGATGATGATTACATTGCTTTTGTCGTATTTTCCTATCAGAAGACGTTTTTTATCTACTATGTGAAATTGTGTTTGCTATGACAACTGAAACCTGATGAACATGTTGTTTAGTATTTTGCTGTGAGAACATCACTTGTTATGTATGCTGATTTTTGTTTGGTGATTGTATGACAACTAAAACATGATGACATTGTTGTTTAGTTGTACTCATATTTGGCTATGAAACTTGAATTTGATGACATAGTTTGCTGTTGGACTGCAATTTGCGCGATGTCTTCGAATGAGAACAAAGCTGACCCGACAGGGCCTCTGCTATTTATTTATTTATATGAGCAAAAGGGGATACCCCCTGATTTCCGTTAATAGAAATCATTAGATGTTCACAACACTACGCCCAGCCTGCTACACAGGTTTCATTCATTACTAGTTTCAGCAAAGTGCTCATGTCGTAGACACTGAATACATCACGAGTGCTACATACACTGCAAATAAAGAGACAATCATCCTACAGAGCACATCGATTTTGCCCATTATCTTCACAGGCTCTTTCATCTCCTCATTGCTATCAAGGCCGTTCAGCAGCTGTTGCTTGGCCATGATCAAAGGAACTACATCTTTAACCTTCTACTCTGCATCTTCCTCTTTTGTTGTTCCTTCAGTTACTTGTCCAACACCCCAACCTGCTGGTATTGGGATTCCTCGGCTAACCAAATAATCGGCGTAGTTGCATTCCCCCACATCAGCAACTTCCCAGAAATACAAATCACACGAATCTTCCCTTTTCTGCACAAATCAAATTGGAAGATCATCAACCAAACTATTAAAAAATCAGCAACTAAAAGCAGCAGAACAACACTTAAACATATTATTACCCCATGATTCGGGCATTTGTAGAAGACTCATCCAGGGTTGCGGATTGTGGTTGAGACGCGACGGATGACTCTGCGTGATTTGCAGCAGTGGCACCACACCAACGGCAGCGGGTTGCGATGAGCAATCGGCTGCGGTGCGCATGACGGTGGGGGTGTGATGAGACCCACAGGCGATGGTACGGGTGGCGACTTGGCGCATATCTGGTTGTTGCCTGCTGAAGAGCAGGTGGACGAGCTGCCAGCGGACATGGTTGCTGTGGCCAGAGCTTCTGATGCTAGGCAGAGTAAGTAGAGAAGAGGAGAAGCGAACGTTGGATATGTCAGTTTCATTACTGGCAGAGTAGCACAGATAGTCATAGTCTAGGTTTGGATTCGAACCAGCTACAGGAGCACGTCTTTCTTTTTTCTAAAACTCGGCAACGTCTCTTTACTGGTACACTAGCTTGTTCTGTACGCCTTCCCAAGTCTTTGATTTTCTTTCTATATATAAAAAAGTATGCTACTTGGTGTCCGCTTAGTCAACAAACGATTGTGCCAACCTTTACCGTTGGATTGACATTCAACGTCTGTCGCGTTTCTTCAGTCTCTTCTTCCTCGAGCTGCCAAAGCCAAACCAACGCCGGTGGGACCACCTGCTCCCGCCTCCCACGGCTGGATGTGATCTTCCCCGGCTCATGTTCGTTCCCGTCTGAGGCCTCATCATCGTCCTCCGCCTTGGTTCGCTCGCCGCGGCGCCGCCCTCCGGTGTTGTCAACATGGTCAACAACCGAGAGGAATAAGGAGGTGATTGTACATGGTGAGGATGACAGTAGGGACCCAGCAGCGCGCGTAGTAATTTTGTTTTTTCGGGACGGAGAAGGGTATCAACTGGGTTGTGCGGGACCCGTGTCCCGTCTAGCCCAGTCTTTTATTTCATATGTTTAGCACATGACCAGCCCAGTTTGTTTTTTTCCTTTCTGAAAATGGCTAGCTAGCTATTTTGTTTTTTGCAGAATAGCCAACGTAGGCCTACTTGCTTTTCTACACCCTGCTGGGCCAGAAATCTTTCAACACGAGGAGGGATGCATTTTGCTCAGAAAATGGGCTATAAGTAATAATAAATGGGCTATAAGTAATAATAAATGGGCTATAAAATGAAAAAATACAGCAAACAGGCAATTAGTTCCAAAATACTATTTTCTTTCGGATTTTGATATTTTAAATTTCATTGTTTTTGTGCGGGTAAAATTTCATTGAATTTAAATTAAGGTATATTTAGATTTAAAATTAATTTGAATCTGGCTAGAAATTTCGGGATGTATGCTGTTTGGGATAGATTTGGAGGCTGACTTGTGGGTCTACTAGGTTGACGTGTACTTTAGCTTTGTCAACTTAGTCCACAAACGGTTCTAGCAACAGTGACCGTTGGATGTTAATCCAACGGCCGTGCTGCTTCTTCAATATCTGATCTTCTTGCTCCAGCCGCCCAAATCAGCTCCGGTGGGACTGTCTGCTCCCGCCTCCCGTGGCCGGCTATGCTGCCGCAAAGGCCGCACCGCCCACCCTACTTCATTGCTGGTCAGGCCATTCCTCTACTCACCCACACCTCCTGTTATTTTCCGGCGACGGCAGCCGGACCAGTAAACCCTCGTACTCCCCACCGCGTGGGCAACCATTGCCGAGTCTTCCCCGGCTCCGTGTCGTTCCCTTCCTAGGCCTCGCCGTCATCCACCGCCATGGTGCTCTCGGTGCGGCCTGGTCAACGTGGTCAACGAACGACATCCATCGGCCGTGGACTGTACGCGCAAAATAATGATTCCTCCACCTGGCAGCTGGGACCCATCGGAAGGGCCTCTTTATTTTGCGAAAAAACGTTCCCCCGCTGACATGTCGAACCCACCAGCTATATCTTCGCACGCAAGGAAGTGCCTCCTTATTACGCACAAAAAAATGAATACCCCCTGCTAGCTGGGACCCACCATTGTGGGAGGCTGACTTGTGGGCCTACTAAATTAACGGGGACGGAGGGCTTTGTCAACTTAGTCAATATGAACGATTCTAGCTCCAGTGACGTACGATGTCCATCCAACGGCTGTAGTGCTTCTTCAACCTCTGGTCTTCTTGCTCCAGCCGCCCAAAGCAGCGTCGGTCGTGTCGCATGCTCCTGCCTCCCGTGGCCGGCTGTGCTGCCGCGGAGGCCTCACTGCCCCCTACTATTCCCACCGCTGGCCAGGCCCTACGGCGACGGCAGCCTCACAGCGCAGCCGAACCAGTGAACCCTCGTACTCCTCTCCGCGCGGGCTTCCACTGTCGCGTCTTCCCCGGCACCGCGTCGTCCCCTTCCTAGGCCTCACCGCCATCCACCGCCGTGGTGCTCTTCGCGTGGCGTGGTCAACGTGGTCAAGGAACGACTTCCATCGGAAGAGTACTGTACGTGGAGAGGCTGACAGCTGGATCCACGGCCACAGCCCAATTTTTTTGTGATTTGCCAAGTAAGTCGCTTTGTCAGGCATGTTGGGCTGCAAATCTTTCAAGACGAGGAGAGCTTTCATTCGGCTGGCCGAGAAAATGGCCCATCAGTAATGAGAAATGGGTTGTACATTTTTAAAACACATCAAACTGGCAATTAGTTTCAAATATCTTTTTTTTTCATTTCAAGATTTTAAATTACATTAATTTTTATGTGTGGAGAATTTGTTGGATTTTATATTGATATACATTTATTTTTAAAATCAGTTTGAATGTGAGTCGAAATTTCGGGATTAAAAACAGTTCGGACCACACCGAAATATGCAAAATTTCATATAATTTTTTAACCGTGGCCACAATATGGGTTGTAATGCTAACAAAAAGAATATGGGCTCCAAAAAAACCTCAAGAATTAGCAAATGGGCTGTATGCTGTTTTCCACAGATTTGAGGCTTTCCTAAAAAAAGGTTGACGCCCAAGCAGTGACTGTTGGATGTCCATCGAACGGCCGTCGTGCTTCTTCAATCTCTGCTCTTCCTGCTCCAGCCGCTCAAACAAGCACCGGCGGGAGGACTGCCTGCTCCCTCCTCCCCGCGGCCAGCTGTGCTACCGCGCAGGCCTCACCGCCCCACTGTACTCCAATCGCTAGCCTAGCCATCCCTCTACTCACCCACACATGTTGTTATTCTCCGGTGACGGCAGACGAACCAGTAAACCCTCGTACAGTCGTACTCCCCTCCGCGTGGGAAACAACTGCCGAGTCTTCCCTGCCTCCGTGTCGTTCCCTTCCTAGGCCTCGCCGTCGTCCACCACCCTAGTGCTCTCGGCACGGCCTGGTCAACGTGGTCAATGACCGACATGCATCTGAAGTGGACTGTACGTGGAGAGGCCGACAGCTAGGTCCACGACCGCTCGCAAGGAAATGCCTCCTTATTACGCGCGAAATAATGATTCCTCCACCTGACATCAGGGACCCACCGAAAGGGCCTCTGTATTTCGTGAAAAAAATGTTACCGCCACTAACAGCTCGGACCCACCAGCTATATCTTCGCATGCAAGGAAGTGCCTCCTTATTACGCACAAAAAATGAATACTCCCCCTGTTAGCTGGGACCCAGTATAGTGGCAGGCTGACTTGTGGGCCTACTAAGTTGACGGGGACGGAGGGCTTTGTCAACGTAGTCAATATATGCACGATTCTAGCTCCAGTGATCATACGATGTCCATCCGACGGCCGTAGTGCTTCTTCAACCTCTGGTCTTCTTGCTCCAGCCGCCCAAACCAGCGCCGGTCGTGCCTCGTGCTCCTGCCTCCCGTGGCCGGCTGCGATGCGGCGGAGGCCTCACCGCCCCCTACTACTCCCACCACTGGCCAGGCCACCCCTCTACTCACACACACCCCCTGTTATTCTGCGGCGACGGCAGCCTCACACCCCAGCGAACCAGTGAACCCTCGTACTCCTCTACGCGTGGGCATCCACGGCCGCGTCTTCCCCGGCTCCATGTCATCCCCTTCCTAGGCTCGCCGTCTTCCACCGCCCTGGTTCTCTTGGCGTGGCGTGGTCAACGTGGTCAAGGAACGGCTTCCATCATACGTGGACTATACGTGGAGAGGTTGACAGCTAGGTCCACGGCCGTAGCAAGGAAGTGCCTCCTTATTACGTGCAAAATAATTATTCATCCACCTAACAGCGGGGACCCACCGGACGGGCCACTGTATTTCTCGAAAAAAACGTTTCCCCCTGACTGCTAGGACCCACCAGCTACACCTTCGCACGCAAGGAAGTGCGTTCGGGCAAAAAAACAAAATGATTCGCCCCCTGACTGCTGGGACCCACCAGCTACATCTTCGCATGCAAGGAAGTGCCTGACAGTTGGGACCCACCTGGTCGAAGCGTACGTAGCATTGTCATTCTGGTCGCGAATGTGTACGTACATATATACTGGTCGATGTAGAGGCGCGCACGTGTCGTAGTAGAGGCACGTACGTGTCGTAGTAGAGGCGCGCACATAGCATGTACATGTACTTATAGTGGCCAGGGTGCAAGAAAGAAAATACGACCACGTACGTACATACGGGCAGGGTCTCGAACACCTACTCGTGCATACGTATGGCCAGGGCTCGTGTACATGGCTGGGTCGGAATGGAGAAACAGCGCCGTCGTCGTGTTCATGGGGAGGCAACGGAATGCGTCGTGTTCATGGGGAGGCAACGGAATGCGTTGTGTTCATGGGAGGCAACGGAATGCGTTGTGTTCACCGGGAGGCAACGGAACGCGTGGGAGCCGACCGGCTGGGTCGGAACGGAATGCGTGGTCGTGTTCATCGGGATGGCTTGGACGGAACAGGCGATGGAAACGAGGCCTGGCGTACCGCAGAACGAAGGAAACGGACCTCCTATGGTCGAAACAGGGGTCCTGTTGATCGGGAGGGGTGTGGCGTACCGCAAAACGGAGGAAACGGACCTCCTACGGTCAAAACAGGGGTCATGTTGATCAGGAGGGGTGTGGCGTACCGCAAAACGGACGAAATGGACCGCCTACGGTCGAAACGGGGGTCCTGTTCATCGGGAGGGGTGTGGCGTACCGCAAAACGGGACTCCACGGGATATTGTTCATCTCCACCGTCGACCTCCTCCAGCCTCCACGGGCTACCGTCGACCTCCTCCAGCCTCCACGGGCTCCTGTTCATCCAGCCTCCACGGCGCCCTACTCCACCGGCTACTGTTCAACCACCCCTCCACCGTCTACTGTTCATCCAGCCCTCCACACCACGGGGTCCTGTTCAACCACCCCTCCACGGGCACCCCTCCACTGTCTACTGTTCATCCAGCCCTCCACCACACCACGGGGTCCTGTTCATCCAGAGGCAACGCCACCGCTCACTGTTCATCCAAATCCCCCGCAACGCTCACTGTTCATCCCAGAGGCAGCATCGATCGGCTTCAGTTAGTAGCAGTAGCGAAGGAATCGCTCGATCGGGTTTAGTTAACGGCCATCGATCGATGGCTCGGGTTCAGTAACGCGTAGCCTGCAGTGCAATCGCTCGGGTTCAGTTAGAGCCCAACGCCTCGCTCGGGTTTAGTTAGAGCCAACGCCTCGCACACACGCGCGTACGTGTATGAGAGAAACGCGCATCGCTCGGCCCCCGACCTCCCACCGTAACCGGGAACTCCCCAAAATTTTCCTCCCGCTCGCTTCTACCATGGTTTTTTCCGTCATGGACGGCCCAAAGAATGTCATGCAGCTGCGTCTCCGGCCCTCCCAGGACGAAAAGCCCATTTTTTGTCATGATTTTTTGTCATAGAAGTAGGAGCCCACCACATCTATGATGATACCGGGTTTTGTCAAAATTATCGTCGTAGAAGTGTCATATGTATGACAAAAAAAATTCGTTTGGCCCAAAATGTCACGGATGTGTCTTTTTTTGTAGTGATACCCAGAATCACATCCAAACCTTGCGACTCCAGAATTATCAGGTCTGAGGGGAAAACGTGCTTACCTATGGCCAATGGCATCTGAAAACATCCTTGGCTTGCCATGTACTCTGCTCCTGGCGAGCTCACTAACATTGGTGTACTAAGAACTTTGGTGGGCAGTTTATACTTATCCACAAATCCCCTCAATATGTATGAATGAGATGCACCAATATCAAAAAGAACGACTGCAGTAAATGACTTAACCAAAAACTTACCTATTACTGCATCTGGCTGGGCTTCAATCTCCTCCACGTTAACGTGGTTCACCAGTCCCCTAGTGAAAGGGTTGGGCTTCTTCCCAGGGCTTCCATTTCCGTTTCCATTCTTAGCTTCAGGACATTCATTGGCGTAATGTATGGTCTTCTAGCACTTGTAGCAAGTAACGTGGCTTAGATCCTTCTTGGCAGGTGTTGCTGGGTTGGAACGGTTCTGTCTGTTGCTTCCTCCATTACCATTTCCGTTTCTGGGGCCACTATGGTTGTGCGAACTTCCTCCATTATGAGTGTGGCCTCCGTGGTTATGCACAAGTCCTCCCGAATTCGGGGTGAAACGAGGTCTCTACTGAGCTCCAGAATTATACTTCCCTTGTCCATACTTCCTCTTGTGGCTGTCAATCTGCTGCTGATTCCCTTCAAGCATGAGAGCTCTATGCACCAACTTCTGGTAGTTATTGAAATTTGCTACCATCAACTGCATGCTCAGCTCATCATTCAGTCCTTCCAGAAACTTCTCCTTCTTAGCTGCATCTGTAGCAACGTCATCTGGGGCATAACGTGCTAGCTTACTAAATTCATCCACATACTGGCCAACAGTGCGCCCTCCTTGGCGTAAGTTGCGAAACTCATGCTTCTTCATGGCCATAGCTCCTGCTGAAACATGGGCAGTGCGGAAAGCTTGCTGGAACTGATCTCATGTGACAGTGGCTATAGGATAGGTGATAGTGTAATTCTCCCACCATGAGGTTGCTGGTCCATCCAATTGGTGTGCGGTAAAACACACCTTCTACGCATCTGTGCATCCTGCAGTGGTTAACTCCCTTCCAATCCTGCGGAGCCAATCATCTGCAACTATTGGCTCGGTGCTACTGGAAAACACCGGTGGCTGCAACCTCAGAAAACGGGCTAAGTTGTCAACCAGGGGTGGTGGTGGTGGGTTGTTGGTGGTGGTGGTGGTGGTGGTGTTGCCTTGGTTCTGAACTAACAACTTCATCAAGGTATTCTGCTGCTGGATCAACTGAGTGAGCTCCGGTGGAAAGGTAAATCCGGGGTCACGTCTCGGAGGCATCTGGGGTTTAGAGAGAAGAGAATAGAATAGAATGAGGTCTAGTGAGAAAACACTGCCCATATGCACATGAGACAAACACAATCATTTCACTCAATCAATCATAGGCATACAATCAGTCTAGAACTTATCGTTATAAAAGTGCTTGGACTATACTATTTACATGGTAGACTACTACTACTCTTTTGGTGGTCAACTAGAAATATTGTTCGGTCGAAGATTCCATGATATCTGCTCCAGCTTCATCAACATAGTCATCATCGCTATCGTTGGGATCCGAATCGGTGTCGTCGATGATGATGTAATCCGCAGGGCGAATCTCCTTGGGTTCTTCGTCTTCTTCTCCAGGCGCGGGGTCTCCCATGAAAACTCCTAGCTTCCTTTCCAGGTTGTCATTCTTTTCCACTAGCACGATGATTTCCTCCTCATAATCTTCGCGTGTAGCCTTGAGTTCTTCTTCAAGCTCCGTGATCCTTGTCATTTCCTTCTTCAAATCCATCATGCCTGCGCACATCTGATTCTCCTGGCGACGGATGTGCTGGTTTAACTCCTGAATGAAAGCGGCAATTGATCTATCCTTCCTAGTGCTGATCATCTCCCATTGCTCATCTCGACGCCCACAAATCTGGTAGATAGTATCCTTGAGATCCTTTTGGTAAACTTCTCCAATGCATCCCATTGTGATGTGAGCTGCCATACTCTTTCCTAGACTCCAGGTTGGTGCATCAAAAGAGAACTCTATGAGCTTAGTGACTGGCGTAAATGTCCTTCCTGGTACTTGAACTTGAATCATCCAGCGCTCCTCTTCTGGTAAAGTGGCATTGTAAGTCCCAGTGAAGCTTGGTGTTCCAATGTTTAGGTACTTAGTGACTTCCTTCAAGTGACGTCCAAAAGGGGTGTCTTCATCTGGTTGCGTGAACTTGATCCTTGCATCCGCCATCCTAAAGAGTAGAAAATGGAGAGGAGTTATAAGTGAGAAGAGAGTAGTGATCTAGGGCTTTAGCTTAGTGGTCTTGTTCTACAGTCAGTGTGTGCTCTGATACCATCTTTGTAGCGACCAGACCTCAAACAGTCTGATCTCTGTGTATAAGTGTCATCCCTGGATCGGCAATGCTGACACACACAGTACTTGAAGGATTTATAACAGAGTGGCAATCACACACTTATTACATCGAATGTCTCAAAAGAGAAGTTATTACAATAAATATGGCGTAAGGCCATCTAATACGATAACATCGGAAGGCTTGGAAAATAAAGTGAGTCCATCAACTCCAACGGCATCAATGGGTGAAATACCACGACCTAAGGCTCCTTACTCGCCGTCTGAAAAGTCTGCAACATGATATGTTGCAGCCCGAAAACGGGCCAGCACATAGAATATGCTCGCAAGGTAACACAAGAGAATAATGAACAGAATAAAGCCATCACTATATGCATATATGGCTGGTGGAGGCTGTATGGTTGATATGTTTTGCGTAAAGCCAATTTTTCCCTACTGCAAAGGAATATATCTTATTGAACTACAAATTTTTTGAAAACATTGAGAATGGTAAACCCCATCTCAATCCCAATTAAAAGTAATCATTAACCCAAACAAAATTATATAATTAAGAGTGATGAGATCCACATGATAATCCAAGAATTAGATACTCAAGATGTCCTTAACCGGGGACACGGCTAACCATGATTAGTTTGTACACTTTGCAGAGGTTTGTGCACTTTTCCCCACAACACTCGATCTCCTCCGTTGGATTTCTCATACTACATAATGTTTGAAAAACGGATGACCGAGACACAGTCATTCAGAAGCGTTAGCACCTTACGATGGGTAGACCGGTACACCTACATCCCCTACATCTGCTAGTCTACCACTGTAAGAGTTCACACAACTTAATCAACTATGCTAGAGCCCATAATAGCATGTGGCTGCACACGGAAGTTTCCAGTATGAATAATCTTATGATCCCTTTGAGCCTAGGTGGCAGTGCATAGGAGAATCACACGGTACCCCGGGATTTCCAAAAAATACAGGCAATCACTGGGTTCCCCAGGTGCCTCAATCCACCCAGATGTGTATTAAAGTTGCCACCTTAAATTGAACCATTAATTAACAATACTCACATCTGTCATGAAAACTCTCAGACCCAATCCATGTCTACGAGCATAGCATAGCAGTATAAGCATAACGTAGAAGTAACTCCCAGGGTTTGATAATAAACAGGGTAATAGGTTCCTACCTCATCAACTACTTCCCAACCCACAGTTTAATTCAGATCCTAACCATGCAATGTTTGAGGGTTGATCTAATGCAATAAAACTGGGTAGTAAAAGGTATGATCAAAGTGTTACTTGCCTTGCTGATGATCCGGGAAACCTACAGACTCGTAGTAGCACGCTTCACACTCCGGGTGTTCTATCGCAAACAAACAAGCATACAAATAACCAATCAAGCAAGGGCACGGGTAAAACTCGAATAAGAGATCTAACCAGAAAGTTCAACTTAAGAACTCTGGTTCGCAAAAAGAATCAAATCAAACGAAACAACAAAACTCAACGGCGAAAGAAACAGGCTTCTTTTACTAATCTGGACTAAAGTCAAATTTTACAGTAGCAAAAACTTATTTAAGTTGATTAAACGGAAAGAGGGTTTCGAAATGAAACTCTAGGCATTTGAATCGCCTGATTCCGTTAAACGAGCGAAAAGTTATACTAAAATGAAAATCGGATCAGAAATCGCGATCGAAAATAATCGCGGAAAATCCGAGAAAAAGAAAAACTGACAAACAGGCTAACGAACGAACGTTCGCTGTCTGCGGCTAAACGGTGAAAACCGTTCGCTAAAACAAACGTAAAAACGAGCGTTCGCTAAATAACTAAACCGAAAAAAAACCGAACCAGATCTAAATAAAAAAGGGATCTAGGGTTTTCGAAAAAACAAAATGGTTTTCTCACGAAAACCGAGGCAACTACCTCGAGGTCCAGCGAGGGTCCGGCGCTCCGGCGCGGCCGCGTGGGGCGCTGCACGGCGGCGGAGTGGCAGGCGGCGCAGGCGGCGGCGGCGGGCGGCGGTGGCGCGGCGGGGCTAGGGTTAGGATTAGGGCGCGGTGGCGGCTTGGGCTGGTCGGGGGCTTGGGGCCGAGGCTTGTAAGGGCCGGCCCGGAGTCGGTTCGCCTCTTTTTTTTTAAATAATTCCGACGCTCAGAAAATAAAAGAGAAGAAATACTAAACGGACTCCAAAAATCCCGAAATAAATTTTCCCCGTCCTCTAAAAATAAGCCGGACAAGGTGAACATTTATTTGGGCCTAAAATGCAATTTTGACAAACACACTTTTTTCCTAATTCAAATAAAATAGCAATAAAACTCCGAATAAAAAATCTTATTTGATTTTAATATTAAATCTTCGATATTTCTCTATTTTTAGGAAGTCGTTTTATCCTCTCTCTTTTATTCTTATAAAAGAAATAATCGAAGAGTAAATAATTAAAATCAAACGATCCTCTTTTCAAAATTCGAGAAAAACTCGAATATGAAAATAACGAAATCCCCAACTCTCTCCGTGGGTCCTTGAGTTGCGTAGAATTTCTAGGATCAACCAAAATGCAATAAATTATGATATGCAATGATGATCTAATGTATAACATTCCAAATTGAAAATTTGGGATGTTGCACTGTTGATGATGGCGTCGGCGACGTCCGGCGCGTGTAGATAGAGCTCCTAGGAATTCCCTTCCTTTTGTTCCCTTCGAGGAATCAAAACAGACCCCGTGGGGGTGTGTAAAGCGTATGTAATGCCTTTTGTTGATATTATCCTTTATTGTGAAAGTTTGTGAGCGCATGTTCTGCTGAGGCTCGGTCTCCCTTTCCAATCCCGCGGCAGCTTGGTGCTCTAAGCTGACAGGTCCCGGTCCCCAGGCAGGTTGCAGCCGTCACTGGTATGCCAGGTCACGATGCCGTGGTCAAGGCCAGGAGGTGAGCGGCCCGAGGTCCAGTAAGAGCTCCTGAGGCGCGATGCTCAAGAGGTCCCCTTTAGCACGCAAGAAGCTACGTGAGGATGGGAAAGAGAGGCGACATCGCCGCAACAGGGCAGCGAAAAGGCGAGAATATTATGCCGTAGCTCTAGGTCGGTCCAGGTACGAGACTTATCTTTGGCGTTCCGGAGCCGGTTTCTCGTGTTGCGCCAGACTTGGGTGTCAGCCGCTGCTTGGTAGCTAGGTTAGGCCCGTGCGGACCTCCCCCTTCTCCATGCTCTTCCTGGTGCTCTACGTCCTCAGGTCCCGGCCCTCGAGCGAGCTCAGCCGCCGCTGGTATGCCAGGTCACGATGCCGTGGTCAAGGCTAGGGGGTGAGGGCTGGAGAGCTAGTAAGAGATCCTGAGTCGCGATGCTCAGGAGCCCCCCTTTTAACACGCAAGCGAATTGCATGGGAGAAGAGAGAGAGTTCGTGGTACCGCCTGCTGTAGTCCTCGGTAAGTTCCTGCAGGTTAGCACGAGGAGGAGCGCAAATCGCCATGATGATCGCCAGTCCGCCACTGGCACGTGGGAAGGGACTCCCTACTGCGGAGAGCCCCCGGGGCATGTAAAACCCCGCCATGACATGTGGCTTACACGGCAGGGCTAGACAAGGTGTATCTGGGCACTCGTGAGCTAGCGCGGGACTCACGAGGCCCTACCTCAAGGCGGGTTGTGCCTGGTCTTGGTTCTTGATGGCTGCGGCGTTCCTGCAAGATGGTTAGACAACACGCGCCGAATGGATTCCCTGAGGCTATCGCACGAGAATGCCAAGCACCAACGACCCCAGGAGGTGACGTGAACGGGGCCGGCCCTCCAGACAGAGCTCAGCCGTTGGATTTATCGACGTTGCAGGGACGGGCCCGAGCACAGACGTCGTGCGTAGCCTTCTTATGCGAACGATCCTAAAGAAAGACAATCGACACGCGGCTCCCATGGTGGGTGACAATCAAGCAGGTGATAACCATAGATAGATTATGCATGAAAAGCAAGTGGCTTAGGTAAACGCGAGAACGATACATGCCACTGGGTTGGACCCGAGCGGCCTGGGGTTGATGCAGCCCGAGGGGCGCTCCCAGCAGAGTGAACTAAAGATGCAAGCAGATACATGCCGCAGGGATGGACCCACATAGCCTGGAGATGATGCAGCCCAGGGGGCGCTCCCACCTGAATGAACATGGAAAGATGTCACCTAGTTTGGTTGCCGAAGGAGTGTCGGGGTAGCTGAAGACACGTAGCGAAGAAGTTGCTTCTCACGAGCCGCCGAGACCCTGACCCTCGAGATGCTCTGGAGGCTCAGGTGGCCTCTGGAGGACCGTCTCCATCTCCGCCAGGACCACGTGGTGCCTGGCCTCCTAACCTGCCAGGACGCTCTACTACCTCTTGAGCACTGCGTTGGTTTTTCCACGAAGAGGAAGGGATGATGCAGCAAAGTAGCGTAAGTATTTCCCTCAGTTTTTGAGAACCAAGGTATCAATCCAGTAGGAGGCTATGCGCGAGTCTCTCGTACCTGCACAAAACAAATAAATCCTCGCAACCAACGCGATAAGGGGTTGTCAATCCCTACACGGCCACTTACAAGAGTGAGATCTGATAGATATGATAAGATAATACTTTTGGTATTTTTATGATAAAGATGCAAGGTAAAATAAAAGCAAAGTAAAAAATCAAAGGAAATAACTAAGTATTGGAAGATTGATATGATGAAGATAAACCCGGGGGCCATAGGTTTCATTAGTGGCTTCGCTCAAGAGCATAAGTATTCTACGGTGGGTGAACGAATTACTGTTGAGCAATTGACAGAATTGAGCATAGTCATGAGAATATCTAGGTATGATCATGATATAGGCATCACGTCCGAGACAAGTAGAGCGACTCCTGCCTGCATGTACTACTATTACTCCACTCATCGACCGCTATCCAGCATGCATCTAGAGTATTAAGTTAATGAAAATAGAGTAACGCCTTAAGCAAGATGACATGATGTAGAGGGATAAACTCATGCAATATGATGAAAACCCCATCTTTTTATCCTCGATAGCAACAATACAATACATGCCTTGCTGCCCCTACTGTCACTGGGAAAGGACACCACAAGATTGAACCCAAAGCTAAGCACTTCTCCCATTGCAAGAAAGATTAATCTAGTATGCCAAACCAAACTGAAAATTAGAAGAGACTTGCAAAGATAACCAATCGTACATAAAAGAATTCAGAGAAGATTCAAATATTATTCATAGATAGACTTGATCATAAACCCACAATTCATCGGTCTCAACAAACACATCGCAAAAAGAAGATTACATCGAATAGTTCTCCACAAGAGAGGGGGAGAACATTGTATTGAGATCCAAAAAGAGAGAAGAAGCCATCTAGTTAATAACTATGGACCTGTAGGTCTGAGGTAAACTACTCACACTTCATCGGAGGGGCTATGGTGATGATGTAGAAGCCCTGCGTGATCGATGCCCCCTCCGGCGGAGCTCCGGAACAGGCCCCAAGATGGGATCTCGTGGATACAGAAAGTTGCGGCGGTGGAATTAGGGTTTTGGCTCTGTATCTAATCGTTTGGGGGTATGTATGTATATATAGGAGGAAGGAGTATGTCGGTGGAGCAACACGGGGCCCATGAGGGTGGAGGGCGCGCCTGGGGGGTAGGCGCGCCTCCCTACCTCGTGGCCTCCTCTTTTGTGTCTTGACGTAGGGTCCAAGTCTCCCGGGTCTTGTTCGTTAAGGAAATCACATTCCCGAAGGTTTCATTCCGTTTGGACTCCGTTTGATATTCCTTTTCTTCGAAACCCTAAAACAGGCAAAAAACAGCAATTCTGGGTTGGGCCTCCGGTTAATAGGTTAGCCCCAAAAATAATATAAAAGTGGATAATAAATCCCAATAATGTCCAAAACAGTAGATAATATAGCATGGAGCAATCAAAAATTATAGAAACGTTGGAGACGTATCAAGCATCCCCAAGCTTAATTCCTCCTCGTCCTCGAGTAGGTAAATGATAAAAACAGAATTTTTGATGCGGAGTGCTACTTGGCATAATTTTAATGTAATTCTTCTTAATTGTGGTATGAATATTCAGATCCGAAAGATTCAAGATAAAAGTTTAATATTGACATAAAAATAATAATACTTCAAGCATACTAACAAAGCAATCATGTCTTCTCAAAATAACATGGCTAAAGAAAGTTATCCCTACAAAATCATATAGTCTGGCTATGCTCTATCTTCACCACACAAAATATTTAAGTCATTCACAACCCCGATGACAAGCCAAGCAATTGTTTCATACTTTTGGTGTTCTCAAAAATTTTCAATCTTCACGCAATACATGAGTGTGAGCCATGGCTATAGCACTATAAGTGGAATAGAATGGTGGTTGTGGGGAAGACAAAAAGGGAGAAGATAGTTTCACATCAACTAGGCGTATCAACGGGCTATGGAGATGCCCATCAATAGATATCAACGTGAGTGAGTAGGGATTGCCATGCAACGGATGCACTGGAGCTATAAGTATATGAAAGCTCAACAAAAGAAACTAAGTGGGTGTGCATCCAACTTGCTTGCTCATGAAGACCTAGGGCATTTTGAGGAAGCCCGTCATTGGAATATACAAGCCAAGTTCTATAATGAAAAATTCCCACTAGTATATGAAAGTGATAACATAGGAGACTCTCTATCATGAATATCATGGTGCTACTTTGAAGCACAAGTGTGGTAAAAGGATAGTAACATTGTCCCTTCTCTCTTTTTCTCTCATTTTTTTATTTGGGCCTTTTCTTTTTTTATGGCCTCTTTTCTTTCTATTTTTTTTATTTTTTGTCTAGAGTCTCATCCCGACTTGTGGGGGAATCATAGACTCCATCATCCTTTCCTCACTGGGAGAATGCTCTAATAATGATGATCATCACACTTTTATTTTTCTTACAACTCAAAAATTACAACTCGATACTTAGAACAAAATATGACTCTATATGAATGCCTCCAGCGGTGTATCGGAATATGCAATGAATCAAGAGTGACACGTATGAAAGAATTATGAATGGTGGCTTTGCCACAAATACGATGTCAACTACATGATCATGCTAAGCAATATGACAATGATGGAGTGCGTCATAATAAATGAAACGGTGGAAAGTTGCATGGCAATATATCTCGGAATGGCTATGGAGATGCCATAATAGGTAGGTATGGTGGCTGTTATGAGGAAGGTATATGGTGGGTGTATGATACCAGCGAAAGGTGCACGGTATTAGAGAGGCTAGCAAAGGTGGAAGGGTGAGAAAAGTGCGTATAATCCATGGACTCAACATTAGTCATAAAGAACTCATATACTTATTGCAAAAATCTACAAGTTATCAAAGCAAAGTATTACGTGCATGCTCCTAGGGGGATAGATTGGTAGGAAAAGACCATCGCTCGTCCCCGACCGCCACTCATAAGGAAGACAATCAAAAAATAAATCATGCTCCGACTTCATCACATAACGGTTCACCATACGTGCATGCTACGGGAATCACAAACTTTAACACAAGTATTTCTCAAATTCACAACTACTCAACTAGCATAACTTTAATATCACCATCTTCATATCTCAAAACAATTATCAAGAATCAAACTTCTCATAATATTCAACGCACTCATAAGGAAGTTCTTTTATTATTCTTGTATACCAAGCATATTGGGATTATTTAACTAAATTACCATGCTATTTAAGACTCTCAAAATAATCTAAGTGAAGCATGAGAGATCAATAGTTTCTATAAAACAAATCCACCACCGTGCTCTAAAAAGATATAAGTGAAGTGCTAGAGCAAAACTATATAACTCAAATGATATAAGGGAAGCACATAGAGTATTCTAACAAATTCCAAATCATGTATGGCTCTCTCAAAAGGTGTGTACAGCAATTATGATTGTGGTAAACTAAAAAATAAAGACTGAAATCATACAAGACGCTCCAAGAAAAACACATATCATGTGGTGAACAAAAATATAGCTCCAAGTAAAGTTACCAATAGAAGTAGATGAAAAGAGGGGATGCCTTCCGGGGCATCCCCAAGCTTTGGCTTTTAGGTGTCCTTAGATTATATTGGGGGTGCCATGGGCATCCCCAAGCTTAGGATCTTGCCACTCCTTGTTCCATAATCCATCAAATCTTTACCCAAAACTTGAAAACTTCACAACACAAAACTTAAAGTAGAAAATCTCATGAGCTCCGTTAGCGAAAGAAAATAAAAGACCACTTCAAGGTGCTGTAATGAACTCATTCTTTATTTATATTGGTGTTAAACCTACTGTATTCCAACTTCTCTATGGTTTATAAACTATTTTACTAGCCATAGATTCATCAAAATAAGCAAACAACAGATGAAAAACAGAATCTGCCAAAAACAGAACAGTCTGTAGTAATCTGTAGCTAGCGCAAGATCTGGAACCCCAAAAATTCTAAAATAAATTTCTGTACATGAGGAATTTATCTATTAATCATCTGCAAAAATAATTAACTAAATATCACTCAAATAAAAATGGCAGCAGTTGTCGTGAGGGCTAAAGTTTCTGTTTTTTACAGCAAGATTAACAAGACTTTCCCCAAGTCTTCCCAACGGTTCTACTTGGCACAAACACTAATTAAACACAAAAACACAACCAAAAGAGAGGCTAGATAAATTATTTATTAAATAACAGCAAGGATAAACATTGGGTTGTCTCCCAACAAGCGCTTTTCTTTAAAGCCTTATAGCTAGGCATAATATTTCAATGATGCTCACATGAAAGACAACAATTGAAGCACAAAGAGAGCATCATAAAACACGTGACAAACACATATAAGTCTAACAAACTTCCTATGCATAGGCATCTTATAGGCAAAAAAATTATCAAGGCAAGCAAAAACTAGCATATGCAAGGAAGCGGAAAGAAACAATAGCAATCTCGACATAACGAGAGTTAATTTAGTAACCTGAAAATTTCTAACACCATATTTTCCTCTCTCATAATAATTGCATGTGGGATCATAAGCAAATTCAACAAAATAGCTATCGCATAAAATATTTTCAACACGATCCACATGCATGCAAAGTTGACACTCTTCCAAAATATTGGGATTAACATTAACTGTAACGACCCGGATTTGGTAGAATCCAAGTCTCTCTGCTTACTGTGCTATCCTTGGATCATAGCTAGCACACACAGTAACAAAAATGAATATCAGTAAGACATACATAATTATACTACAATGGTATATCCAGATATATATAAATCATACCTTAGGCACAGCTCAAGCTGGCAAATAATACAACGGAATTATACGTAGTCACTAAGTTAGGCTCCATCAACGCCACTGGGCTCGTTGAGTGTAGACCATAACCCTATCGTCTCTTAATCTGTCAAGATCTGCACATGACAGGTGCAGGTGAGTACGTGGAATGTACTCGCAAGTTGCAAAGGAAAGTTTAACAGAATATATATGTAGGGTAAGTATTGTGGAGGTTTCATTTGCGTAAAGCCAATTTTCTCCTATACTAAATTTTATAAACTACTTTTGGAATAGAAATAGTTTTTAGTATAAAAAGTAGGAGTGAGACACTTGGATATACGCACCAGTGCTCAGTCTCCAAAATAGTTTTAAAACATATATAAGGTTGAAGTGAAACACATTCACTGTGCTCACTCCTCAACTTTAACCCTTAAAATAGATTTTTAGAAAAGAGAGGGGAGATTCTTCTTCAGTCCAAGTCTTCAGTTGCTCAATTCGCCCGTAACCGGGGGCATGGCTAATCGATTAGGTTAAACCCTCTGCAGAGGTCGTACGCATTCCCCACATGACACAACCAACCCTGTTTACCGTTACACACTTGGGTGTACGACTAGGAGGAGATTGTGATGAAGCCTTTCCGTAACAGCCCCCTATACCTGACCAAGCCGCCCGCAACTTAGGCAATGAAAGCCTCTCTCCGATGGCGGTCCTGAGGTAAGGGTTTCCCGTTAGTACTAAGCTAAGCCAGAGCCCATAGTAGCATGTGGTTGTACTGGAAGCTACATCAAACTGTACTTGGAAGATCTCATTCCCCTGGACGGCGGTCCCCACCAAAAACCTGTGTGCAAGACCCCAGTCGGGCGCATTCACTGCAAGACCCCGATGGGCGCAATTTCTTGTAGACGCTCCCGTCATACCATCCCGCCCAGGGAATAGAAGTAAAACAATATATAATTTTGTTTTAAAAACATTTTCTCAAACTTTGCTCCAAAGAGAGCAAGTTTAAAGTTTAAAACAAGTTTGGTTTTCATCCCACCCATTTTGTGCAAGCATGGCCAATGGTGAGTCTTGAACCTATGGCTCTAGCTAAATATAATACTTTGCAAAACTTTTGTAAAACATGCATAGCATTAAAATTCAAAGAGTTATTGTAACACCCGGATATTCATGCTACAGTGATCTTACGTTAATGGTGACACGTCACCTCTGTCACTGTAATTAATCTCGGGTTAATTCAAAACCGTTTCA
This sequence comes from Triticum urartu, assembly GCF_056163025.1. Lineage (NCBI taxonomy): Eukaryota > Viridiplantae > Streptophyta > Magnoliopsida > Poales > Poaceae > Triticum > Triticum urartu. The sequence continues at coordinate 117,497,162 of NC_141877.1, forward strand.
AATTTAAATCCTAATTGGGTCAAACGACAAAAGTTTTCAAATATTAAAATAAAATGTTCGGGCTATGTCTATTATTGCATCGGTATTTATGGTGAAGTAAACACATTTTTATAAAATGCCTAACTGCTTTTGAATGAATTAAAACAGAAAAGAAACAGTAAAAGAAAATACAAAGGGGAAAAACAAACAACAGAAAAGAAAAAAAAAGGAAAGAGGAGGCCCCCCCACTGGGCTTCGGCCCAGCAGGCCGGCCCATTCGGCCGTAGGCCCAACCGGCCTTCCCCCCCACTCCCCCTTATCCACTCACCACCTCGCCCCGTTCCACCGACACCCCACAATCCCCCCCGTACAAAATATCTTCCCCCCTCTCCCGATTGGATCGGGATCGGAGGAGGTCGCCGTCGCCCGCCGACGCCCAGAGCTCGCCACCCCCCCCCCCTCGCCGGCCCGCATCCTCTTCGCCGCACCGTCCCCATCTCTCCACCTCGACCCCCGCTGCCCCCAGTCCCTACAGGCACCCGGTGAGGCCCCCGGCCTCTTCCTCCCCCTCGTCCCCGTCGACGCGGCCGTGCTCCTCCCGCGTGCGCACGCCCGACCACACGCCCGGCGACCTCTGGCCGTGCCCACGCCACGTTCCCGACCGGCTAGTGCCGGCCCACGGCCCCGCGCCCTCCTGCTCGCTGCACCCGCCGCCCGACTCCGGCCACTGCACCGCGGCGCCGCTCGGAGGCCCGCGTCCTCCACCCGAAGCGCCGCCGCTTGTCGCCCCTGGCCACCGCGTGCACGCGCGCGCCGCCCTGATCCTCCCTCTCCCCTATCCCTCGACCGCGACCGCGCGAGCCCCGCCGTGGCCGCGCACCGCTGCTGCCGCTGCGCCTCCCTAGCGCCCGCCGCGCCTGCGGTGGCCCTTGCGGCCCCGCCTCTCCGCCGGCCACCATTGCACCTGGCCTCGCCCCTGCTTCCCCTTGCCGGTGCCGCGCCGCCGCTCCGGTGGCCATCGCCGGCCACGGCCTTGCCCGCGCCCCGTTCGGGCGAGCGCCCGCACCCGCTCGCCCGCGCCCCCAGGCCCCAATGGGCCACAGACATGTGGGGCCCGGCCCTAGAACGTTTTATCAAAAAATAATAATAATAAAAATAAAATAAAAATGAATTAATAAAATTAATAATTAATTAGTGAATTAATTAGTGAATTAATTAAGTTAATTAATCATTTTTAAATTAACTAATCTCTAATTAACCTAAACAGTGTATGACAGGTGGGTCCCACTGGACCCACTGGTCAGGTTGACCAAGTCAACCCTGTTGACTGCTGATGTCAGCATGACATCATGCTGATGTCATTAATCTGTTTTTCGAATTAATTTAAATAATTTATTAAATTCTAGAAATTAATAAAATCTTTAGAAAATCATATCTTTTAATCCGTAACTCGGATGAAAAAGTTTTATACATGAAAGTTGCTCAGAACGACGAGACGAACCCGGGTACGCAGCCCGTTCGTCCGTCACGCACCCCTAACATGTCAAACTCGCAACTTTCCCCCTCCGGCTCCTCTGCCCGAAAACACGAAACACCGGGGATACTTTCCCGGATGTTATCCCCCTTCACCGGTATCACCTACTACCGCGTTAGGGCACCTCTAACGCCGTTACTTGTCATGTCATGCATCGTCATGCATTTGCTTGCATTATATTTATTGTTTCTTCCCCCTCTTCTCTCGCTAGACACCGAGACCGACGCCGCTGCTACCCAGTACGACTACGGAGTTGACGATCCCTCTCTCTTGCCACAGCAACCAGGCAAGCCCCCCCTTTGATCACCAGATATCGCCTACTCTTCTCTATACTGCTTGCATTAGAGTAGTGTAGCATGTTACTGCTTCCCGTTAATCCTATCCTGATGCATAGCCTGTCCTTGCTACTACTGTTGATACCTTTACCTGCAATCCTACTTGCTTAGTATAGGATGCTAGTATTTCCATCAGTGGCCCTACATTCTTGTCCGTCTGCTGTGCTATACTATCGGGCCGTGATCACTCGGGAGGTGATCATGGGTATATACTATTTACTTTATCCATGATACATGTGGTGATTAAAGATGGGTCGGCTCGTAGGAGCACCCGCGAGTGGATCTTTGAGGCGGAGCGACAGGGCAGGTTCCGACCACCTAGGAGAGAGGTGGGCCTGGCCCTGGTCGGCGTTCGCGGATACTTAACACGCTTAACGAGATCTGGGTATTTGATCTGAGTTTGGCCATTTGGTCTATATGCACTAACCATCTACGCGGGAGTAGTTATGGGTATCCCGGCGTCGTGGTATCAGCCGAAGCCTTCGTGACATCAGCGACTGAGTGGCGCGCGCCGGATTGGAACGTAAGCCTGCTCTTGTATTAAGGGGGCTAGTTCTGCTTCCGGCCGTGTTCGCAACGTGCAGGTGTGCTAAGGGCGATGGGCCCAGACCCCTGTGCGCTTAGGTTTAGACCGGCGTGCTGACCTCTCTATTGTGCCTAGGTGGGGCTGCGACGTGTTGATCTTCCGAGGCCGGGCATGACCCAGGAAAGTGTGTCCGGCCAAATGGGATCGAGCGTGTTGGGGTATGTGGTGCACCCCTGCAGGGAAGTTAATCTATTCGAATAGCCGTGATCTTCGGTAACAGGACGACTTGGAGTTGTACCTTGACCTTATGACAACTAGAACCGGATACTAAATAAAACACACCCTTCCAAGTGCCAGATACAACCGGTGATCTCTCTCTCACAGGGCGACGAGGGGAGGATCATCGGTTAGGATTATGCTATGCGATGCTACTTGGAGGACTTCAGTCTACTCTCTTCTACATGCTGCAAGACGGAGGCTGCCAGAAGCGTAGTCTTCGAAAGGACTAGCTATCCCCCCCTTATTCCGGCTTTCTGCAGTTCAGTCCACATATGATACCCTTATTCCATTTGATACCAATGCATACATATGTAGTATAGCTCCTTGCTTGCGAGTACTTTGGATGAGTACTCACGGTTGCTTTCTCCCTCTTTTCCCCCTATCCCTTCTACCTGGTTGTCGCAACCAGATGTTGGAGCCCAGGAGCCAGACGCCAACTTCGACGACGACTCCTACTACACCGGAGGTGCCTACTACTACGTGATGCCCGCTGACGACGACCAGGAGTAGTTAGGAGGATCCCAGGCAGGAGGCTTGCGCCTCTTTCGATCTGTATCCCAGTTTGTGCTAGCCTTCTTAAGGCAAACTTGTTTAACTTATGTTTGTACTCAGATATTGTTGCTTCCGCTGACTCGTCTATGATCGAGCTCTTGTATTCGAGCCCTCGAGGCCCCTGGCTTGTAATATGATGCTTGTATGACTTATTTTATTTGTAGAGTTGTGTTGTGATATCTTCCCGTGAGTCCCTGATCTTGATCGTACACGTTTGCGTGTATGATTAGTGTACGGTCAAATCGGGGGCGTCACAAGTTGGTATCAGAGCCGACTGCCTGTAGGAACCCCCCTTCCACACTCCTTGGCCGAAGTCGAGTCTAGACATTGCAAAAACTTTTACTAACTTGTCTGTGTGCCTTACGGGCCCACGTCGCCATCGGGTGGTACTAGGATCTTTTACTCCTCGACCTTTACTCTAGGACTCTGAACTCTCTTCTACTCGGGTTAAACGAATTTACTAACTCTGACACTAGGATCCCGTTACGACATTCACCCCAAAGTTGGATAAGCCCTAGTTATTCTTTAGAGTAGTACTTGAACATTATCCACATTGTCATTTGACTCCTGTGAAAACATCTTTGTTTTCAGATGGAACCCACGAGGCAGGTCGTGCGCCACACGACGGCCATTGGTGCCTCAGGATCACCTGCTGTGTTGGTTGAGATGATGACCTATCTGGGTTATCGCTGGCACCCTGAGTACACCGTCTATGAGGAGTACCAGGTCTTCAACCAGGAGCAGTACCGTGCCATCGTCCACCTCTACTCTCGAGAGTATGACTCCACTACCGTGCTGCACACTGCTCATGGTGTTGGAGTGACTATCGATATGGCGGTCCACGATGCTGCTTATGCTGCTCTGACACGTCTTCGTGGAGAGTATCAGGAGTTGGACACCTCCCCCTTCAGGCACATTGCTATCGCATCCGATGTTGGTGCGGAGGGTTACTACACTGCTGCCTACTCCACTGTCACCCGAGAGCCATTCTACCATCAGAACCTGGTTCTGCATGCTGATGGGCTGGATAGGGCTAACCGAGCTCTTCGCCACGAGTTGTACACCACCCGTCAGCACCTGTATCGTGCTCTGACGCTGTTGCACCCCTCTGTCCGCTCTGGTGATCTGTCGCGTTCTGCGATCTACCCTGCCCGGACCGTGATGCCCCAGGGCGTCGGCTGGCCAGATGTGGGAGGCTACTCTCCTGCATTGGGCCCTCTCCTACCACCTGCGCATCGGGTTCCGCACCAGAGTATCCGCGGACCCCAGGCTACTCGCGTGGAGGTCTTCCCTTCGCGTCACTACCACCTGTCGGGCTACACCTACCTCCGCAGTACCGCATGGGACTGACGTAGACTTGCTTATTAGTGTTAGATGCATTCGCCGCGAGCCTGTGTGCCGCCTATGATGTCTTAGCCTATGTACTGAACACTGTGTAACGAACTCTATGCATGATCTCTTTTGTAAGATATGCCAACTACTATGTAGTATCTATCGTGCTGCTTTCGTTGTGCATGTTTCATCATGAATGATTCTTGTTTTTTTTGCAATTCCTCAATGCTGAACTACCCCTGTTAAATATTAGCAGGATGGTTAGACCAGGTGGTCGTGTCGTGGTGGCAACGCCCCACCACCGCCTGAGTACATGGCTGGGATGATGCAACAGTTTGAGCTGAATCGTCAGTTCATGGAGAATATTATGGCTCAGTTTCCTCGCCCCAATATGAACCAGCAGCCAACCCAAGTGACTCTGCAAGATTTCATGCGCCTCAACCCAACCGTGTACCGCAGCTCAACTCAGCCTCTGGATGCTGACGACTGGCTCCGTGACATCACCTATGAGATGGAGTCTGCTGATGTAGCCCCTGCCAGCTATGTCACCTTTGCTTCCTTCTTCCTAAAAGGACCCGCGGCTCAATGGTGGGACAACCATAGGCGTACTCTGCCAGCTGAAACAATCATCACCTGGCCAGACTTCCAAGCTGCCTTCCGTGCTCGCTTCATTCCTCATGGAGTCATGGACCGGAAGAAGCGTGAGTTCCGCAACCTCACCCAAGGCAACAAAACTGTGGAAGCTTACCAGCGGGAGTTTCTTGACTTGTCCCGCTATGCTGAAGAAGACATTGCAACTGATGCACGCAGACAGGAGAAGTTCCATGATGGCCTTCAAGCTGACATCAAGCTCGCACTTCTAGTGCATGACTTTGCTGATTTCGCCACTCTGGTGAACAAAGCCATCAATGTCGAAACTGGTCTGCAGGAATACCAGAGCTCTCACAGGCGCAGCCGTGACACGGGCTCATCTTCAGGCCCGTCTTCGCAGAAGCGCAAGATATGGATCCCCAACAGCATGTACCAGCCTAATGCACCTGCCCCAAGGCAGTCCTATGCTGCACCTCGTCTGCCTACTGCTCCAACTAGGCAGCCAAGACTTCCAGCTCCACCACCACAAGCTCCTGTTCCCACTCCCAATAATGGCCTCTGCTACAAGTGTGGTCAGCCAGGTCACCGTGCTAGGGATTGCAATCAGAACCAGAATCAACTGGCCCTCCCAGCAACTGGCCGTGGAAGCAACCAGCCTCGCAACAACAGTGCCAGGTCTTATGGTCGTGTTCATGCCAACCATGTTGATCTCAATGAAGTTCTAGACCAGCCTGCTACCGTGATGGGTACACTCCTCGTAAATTCAGTACCAGCATCTGTTTTATTTGATACAGGAGCATCACATTCATTCATATCAGCTGAGTTTGCATTCATGCATGGCATTAAATACGAAGAGATGAACACTGCGATTGTTGTACACACCCCTGCGGGCCAGTGTCAAACCTCTATGGTTAGTCACAATGTTTCCGTTGAAATTGAAGGGCTGGAATTCCTTGCCTCTCCCATTGTACTGAAGTCCTGTAGCATCGACCTCATTCTGGGAATGGATTGGTTGAAAGCGCATACTGCTTCTATAGTTTGCGCCACTAAGGTCGTCCATCTGCTACACCCTTCTGACGAAATAATAGCTTACCAAGGTCATCTAGTTCAGAACGTTGAGGCATGACTTTATGCCTTGAACGCGTTGAACGCTGCACCACTCGAGGGCATTGAAAACATTCCTGTCGTTTGTGAATTCCAAGACGTCTTCCCAGAAGAACTTCCAGGGATTCCCCCTGCTAGAGCTGTTGAGTTCATCATCGACTTGAAACCCGGCACCACCCCTATAGCTAAACGACCCTATAAGATGCCGCCGCATGAACTCATCGAGCTTAAGGAGGAAATCGACAAATCTCTTGTCAAAGGTTTCATTCGCCCAAGTTGCTCTCCTTGGGGAGCACCTTCTCTCTTTGTTAAGAAGAAGGATGGGACAAACCGATTAGTCCAAGACTACCGTCCTATAAACCAAGCTACCATTCAGAATAAATACCCACTTCCTCGGATCAATGATCTTTATGATCAGCTCGCTGGCTCATCAGTGTTCTCCAAACTCGAGTTGAGGTTGGGTTACCACCAGATCCGTGTTAGTGAAGAGGACATCCCAAAAACCACCTTCATGACTCGGTATGGGTCATACAAGTACACCGTCATGTCATTCGGCTTAACGAATGCTCCCGCCACCTTCTCTCGTCTGATGAATTATATATTCATGGATTACCTCGACAAGTTCGTCGTGGTTTATCTGGATGATATCCTTGTATTTTCCAAGAACGAGGAAGAACATGCTGGACATCTGCGTCTTGTGCTGGAGAAGCTTCGAGAACATCAACTGTATGCTAAGTATTCCAAGTGTGAATTCTGGCTCCCCGAAGTAACCTATCTTGGGCATGTCATCTCCAAGGATGGTATTGCCGTCAACCCTGAACGAGTTTAGGCTATTCTCGATTGGACTCCTCCGAAGAACGTCAAGCAAGTCCAAAGTTTTCTCGGTCTCGCCAGCTATTGCCGTCGATTCGTCGAGAAGTTCTCCAAGATTGCCAGGCCTTTGACTAATATGTTGCATAAGGGTGTCAAGTTTGACTGGACAGACAAGTGTCAGGAAAGTTTCCAGGCACTCAAAGACAAGTTGACTTCTGCCCCCATACTTGCTCCACCTGATACTAAGAAGGACTTCATCATTTACTGCGACGCTTCTCGTCAAGGATTAGGCTGTGTCCTAATGCAAGAGCGCAGAGTGATTGCTTATGCCTCTCGTCAACTGTGCCCTCACGAAGAAAACTACCCAGTTCACGACCTCGATCTTGCTGCTGTCATTCATGCACTGAAGCAGTGGCGACATTACCTTCTCGATAATCGTTGCGAGATCTTCACCGACCATCAAAGTCTGAAGTATCTGTTTACTCAGCCAGATTTGAACCTACGCCAGCAAAGATGGATGGAGACTGTTGCAGACTTTGACGTGGGTATATCCTATACCCCCGGCAAGGCTAATGTAATGGCTGATGCCTTGAGCCGCAAGTCTTACTGCAACCACCTCCAGGTCCACAAAGTTCAGCCCTCGCTTGCCGAAGAATTTAGAAGGCTGAACCTCCATATTGTTCCTCCGGGATCACTCGCTCCCCCTCCTGAAGGTTTCCCCAAACGGAACCTCCATGTTGTTTCCAAGGGTTCTCTCAATACCCTGGTTGCGAAACCAGATCTTGTGGACACCATCAAATGGATACAGAAATGTGACGATGAAGTCCTCAAGATTAAGCGCGACCTCAAAAAAAGAAAGCCCTCATTCTTCACTGTTGCTGACGATGGCGCCTTGTATTTCAAAGGCCGCCTAGTGGTACCATGTTCGAAGAAAAACCTGGATAAGACTAAAAGGGTTATGCAAGAAGCTCATGATACGCCTCTGTCCATCCATCCTGGTAGTACAAAGATGTACCAGGATATTCGTCAAAGATTCTGGTGGTCTAATATGAAGCAGGACATTGCTCGTTATGTTGCTGAGTGTGACGTTTGTCGCCGAATCAAAGCAGAGCATCAAAGGCCTACTGGAACTCTGCAACCTATCTCTATTCCTGAATGGAAATGGGACCATGTTGAAATGGACTTCGTCACTGGGTTTCCCAAATCGCAGAAAGGTAATGATGCTATTCTTGTCGTCATTGACCGGCTTTCCAAAGTTGCCCATTTTCTGGCGGTCAAAGAGACAATCACTGCTAGTCAGCTTGCTACTCTCTACATGGCCAGAATTGTTTCACTTCAGGGTATCCCACTGGTTATCAGTTCAGACCGTGGCAGCTTGTTCACTTCAAGGTTTTGGGCGAGTTTCCAAGAAGCTATGGGAACGCATCTGTCGTTCAGTACTGCATTTCATCCTCGGTCGCAAGGACAGGTTGAACGTGTCAACCAAGTTCTCGAAGACATGCTTCGAGCTTGTGTAATATCATTCGGCAAGAAATGGGAGGAATCTCTTCCATATGCCGAGTTCTCTTATAATAATAGCTATCAAGCTAGTCTGAAGATGTCCCCCTTCGAAGTGCTATATGGACGAAAGTGTCGAACCCCTCTGAACTGGTCAGAAACTGGGGAACGTCCACTCTTCGGTCCGGATATTATCCAACAGGCCGAAGAACAAGTTTGCATTATTCGCGAGAATCTCAAGACTGCTCAGTCACGTCAGAAAAGTCAGTATGACCGTCATCACCAAGACATGGTCTATCAACCTGGCGAAAAGTCTTATCTTCGAGTTACACCAATGAAGGGTGCACACCGCTTCGGGATCAAAGGAAAGCTAGCTCCCCGCTATATTGGTCCTTTCACTATTCTCGAAAGGCGTGGAAAGGTGGCATATCAACTAGAGCTTCCACCGAACCTTTCTCAGGTTCACGATGTGTTCCACGTGTCACAACTCCGATGCTGCTTCAAGGACCCAATCCGAGCAGCGGACCATGAAGTGCTCGAATTGCAACAGGACCTCTCCTATAAAGAGCATCCGGTCCGCATCCTTGACCAAGCTGAACGCCGCACACGTCAGAAGGCGATCAAATTCCTCAAAGTCCAGTGGTCGAATCACTCTAAAGACGAAGCCACCAGGGAACGCAAGGATCGTCTTCGCGATGAATACCCTGCACTGTTTCCTTCTACCTCCTAAATCTCGGGACGAGATTTCATGTAGTGGAGGAGATTTGTAACGCCCGGATATTCATGCTACAGTGATCTTATGTTAATGGTGACACGTCACCTCTGTCATTGTAATTAATCTCGGGTTAATTCAAAACCGTTTCAAATTTAAATCCTAAATAAGTCAAACGACAAAAGTTTTCAAATATTAAAATAAAATGTTCGGGCTATGTCTATTATTGCATCGGTATTTATGGTGAAGTAAACACATTTTTATAAAATGCCTAACTGCTTTTGAATGAATTAAAACAGAAAAGAAATAGTAAAAGAAAATACAAAGGGGAAAAACAAACAACAGAAAAGAAAAAAAAGGAAAGAGGAGGCCCCCCCACTGGGCTTCGGCCCAGCAGGCCGGCCCATTCGGCCGCAGGCCCAACCGGCCTCCCCCCCACTCCCCCTTATCCACTCACCACCTCGCCCCGTTCCACTGACACCCCACAATCCCCCCCCCCCGCACAAAATATCTTCCCCCCTCTCCCGATTGGATCGGGATCGGAGGAGGTCGCCGTCACCCGCCGACGCCCGGAGCTCGCCACCCCCCCCCCCCTCGCCGGCCTGCATCCTCTTTGCTGCACCGTCCCCATCTCTCCACCTCGACCCCCGCTGCCCCCAGTCCCTACAGGCACCCGGTGAGGCCCCCGGCCTCTTCCTCCCCCTCGTCCCCGTCGACGCGGTCGTGCTCCTCCCGCGTGCGCACGCCCGACCACACGCCCGGCGACCTCTGGCCGCGCCCACGCCACGTTCTCGACCGGCTAGTGCCCGCCCACGGCCCCGTGCCCTCCTGCTCGCTGCACCCGCCGCCCGACTCCGGCCACTGCACCGCGGCGCCGCTCGGAGGCCCGCGTCCTCCACCCGAAGCGCCGCCGCTTGTCGCCCCTGGCCACCGCGTGCACGCGCGCGCCGCCCTGCTCCTCCCTCTCCCCTATCCCTCGACCGCGACCGCGCGAGCCCCGCCATGGCCGCGCACCACTGCTGCCGCTGCGCCTCCCTAGCGCCCGCCGCGCCTGCGGTGGCCCTTGCGGCCCCGCCTCTCCGCCGGCCACCATTGCACCTGGCCTCGCCCCTGCTTCCCCTTGCCGGTGCCGCGCCGCCGCTCCGGTGGCCATTGCCGGCCACGGCCTTGCCCGCGCCCCGTTCGGGCGAGCGCCCGCACCCGCTCGCCCGCGCCCCCTAGGCCCCGATGGGCCACAGACATGTGGGGCCCGGCCCCAGAACGTTTTATAAAAAAATAATAATAATAAAAATAAAATAAAAATGAATTAATAAAATTAATAATTAATTAGTTAATTAATTGGTGAATTAATTAAGTTAATTAATCATTTTTAAATTAACTAATCTCTAATTAACCTAAACAGTGTATGACAGGTGGGTCCCACTGGACCCACTGGTCAGGTTGACCAAGTCAACCCTGTTGACTGCTGATGTCAGCATGACATCATGCTGATGTCATTAATCTGTTTTTCGAATTAATTTAAATAATTGCTTAAATTCCAGAAATTAATAAATCTTTAGAAAATCATATCTTTTAATCCGTAACTCGGATGAAAAAGTTTTATACATGAAAGTTGCTCAGAACGACGAGACGAACCCGGGTACGCAGCCCGTTCGTCCGTCACGCACCCCTAACATGTCAAACTCGCAACTTTCCCCCTCCGGCTCCTCTGCCCGAAAACACGAAACACCGGGGATACTTTCCCGGATGTTATCCCCCTTCACCGGTATCACCTACTACCGCGTTAGGGCACCTCTAACGCCGTTACTTGTCATGTCATGCATCGTCATGCATTTGCTTGCATTATATTTATTGTTTCTTCCCCCTCTTCTCTCGCTAGACACCGAGACCGACGCCGCTGCTACCCAGTACGACTACGGAGTTGACGATCCCTCTCTCTTGCCAGAGCAACCAGGCAAGCCCCCCCTTTGATCACCAGATATCGCCTACTCTTCTCTATACTGCTTGCATTAGAGTAGTGTAGCATGTTACTGCTTCCCGTTAATCCTATCCTGATGCATAGCCTGTCCTTGCTACTACTGTTGATACCTTTACCTGCAATCCTACTTGCTTAGTATAGGATGCTAGTATTTCCATCAGTGGCCCTACATTCTTGTCCGTCTGCTGTGCTATACTATCGGGCCGTGATCACTCGGGAGGTTATCACGGGTATATACTATTTACTTTATCCATGATACATGTGGTGATTAAAGACGGGTCGGCTCGTAGGAGCACCCGCGAGTGGATCTTTGAGGCGGAGCGACAGGGCAGGTTCCGACCACCTAGGAGAGAGGTGGGCCTGGCCCTGGTCGGTGTTCGCGGATACTTAACACGCTTAACGAGATCTGGGTATTTGATCTGAGTTTGGCCATTTGGTCTATATGCACTAACCATCTACGCGGGAGTAGTTATGGGTATCCCGGCGTCGTGGTATCAGCCGAAGCCTTCGTGACGTCAGCGACTGAGTGGCGCGCGCCGGATTGGAACGTAAGCCTGCTCTTGTATTAAGGGGGCTAGTTCTGCTTCCGGCCGCGTTCGCAACGTGCAGGTGTGCTAAGGGCGATGGGCCCAGACCCCTGTGCGCTTAGGTTTAGACCGACGTGCTGACCTCTCTGTTGTGCCTAGGTGGGGCTGCGACGTGTTGATCTTCCGAGGCCGGGCATGACCCAGGAAAGTGTGTCCGGCCAAATGGGATCGAGCGTGTTGGGGTATGTGGTGCACCCCTGCAGGGAAGTTAATCTATTCGAATAGCCGTGATCTTCGGTAACAGGACGACTTGGAGTTGTACCTTGACCTTATGACAACTAGAACCGGATACTAAATAAAACACACCCTTCCAAGTGCCAGATACAACCGGTGATCGCTCTCTCACAGGGCAACGAGGGGAGGATCATCGGTTAGGATTATGCTATGCGATGCTACTTGGAGGACTTCAGTCTACTCTCTTCTACATGCTGCAAGACGGAGGATGCCAGAAGCATAGTCTTCGAAAGGACTAGCTATCCCCCCCTTGTTCCGGCTTTCTGCAGTTCAGTCCACATATGATACCCTTATTCCATTTGATACCAATGCATACATATGTAGTATAGCTCCTTGCTTGCGAGTACTTTGGATGAGTACTCACGGTTGCTTTCTCCCTCTTTTCCCCCTATCCCTTCTACCTGGTTGTTGCAACCAGATGTTGGAGCCCAGGAGCCAGACGCCAACTTCGACGACGACTCCTACTACACTGGAGGTGCCTACTACTACGTGATGCCCGCTGACGACGACCAGGAGTAGTTAGGAGGATCCCAGGCAGGAGGCCTGCGCCTCTTTCGATCTGTATCCCAGTTTGTGCTAGCCTTCTTAAGGCAAACTTGTTTAACTTATGTCTGTACTCAGATATTGTTGCTTCCACTGACTCGTCTATGATCGAGCTCTTGTATTCGAGCCCTCGAGGCCCCTGGCTTGTAATATGATGCTTGTATGACTTATTTTATTTGTAGAGTTGTGTTGTGATATCTTCCCGTGAGTCCCTGATCTTGATCGTACACGTTTGCGTGTATGATTAGTGTATGGTCAAATCGGGGGCGTCACAGTTATGCATAGTATGAAAATATAGGTCGAAGCATGATCAATTTGCAACTTGCCTTCGGTTTCGTAGTCACAAGGTTCTACCTCCTCGTAGAATTCACCTTCGCACTCGTCGCAATCTAACACGATAAATAACTCAACTAAGACACTCGGCATATCCACATTCACATAGCAATGATTCAAGCAAGCATTCAACACACAAATAACATCCAAATGAAAATCCAAATAACAACACAAATTATTTGATTGCCACTATCATAATTTCTAGGGCATGGTTAGGGTTGATATAGAATCAGGTGTGGTCTTGGAAGAGAATATGACATAGTAATATTCTAGGGTTGGAAATGATACTAAGTGAAGATCTTGGTTTGATATAGAAGATGGGTTGTGAGACAAGTTCTTACAACAAATTCTATCATGAGATTATTCAAAATATTTGAATTGGGTTAAATAAAACTGGTGTGGCATAAGTTTCAAGATAAAAGGATTAAATCCTTAATCTTGTCACTGTTGACAGCAGATTTTGGCACGGCCAAGAACTTAATTAAGATGGCCTCAAATGAAGAAGTTCTCAAAGTGAGAAAGTTCCGTATCATCAAAAGGAAAAACCTTTGATATTTGGGCCATAGTCATTCGGTCTCATCTCTAAGGCCGAAGTTGTGTTCGAAGTACTCAAATTTTGTACTTGAAACACTATTCGGCTTATTACGCCCCCAAAATGGCCTCATATGGGAAAATTTCTACACGGATTGTCTTCGCCTCGTCGAAACGGTCGATTTTGATATAAAGAACGTCTAAATCAAAGTTCGTATGCAAAAGTTAGAGCCAAAACTATGTGCTGCATAAGTCTGCCCCGGAAGTTCCGGGCAAAGCTTCCGGGGAGGTTCTGGGCTAAAGAGAAGCTTTGCACGCGGTGCGCCTCGAAAGCTGGAATTTTAACATTATTTGCAGATTTGCGGGGCCGATTTTGGCATCAATATGACCTCGGATGAAAAGTGATCAACTAAGGAATTTTTCTCCATTGCAAGATCTACAACTTTGCTTTTGGGATCATCGCTATCCGAAGCCATATGCAACCTGCAGGAGCTGTACAAGAGGACTACTTGATGTAATTTTAGCCCGGAAGTTCCACGCTGACCGGAAGTTCCGGCCCTCGTATTCCGAATTAGGTTAACTTTTGATGTTTTGGACGGGATTTGAGTCCTTTTCTTGTACGGAAAGTCCAGCCGCCTCATATATATAAGGGGTGACAGCCGATTGAATAACAACACACAATCAAACAATTAATCTACTTTTTACCCTAGTTTTACATCTCTCCCTTGTTCTTTCTCTCTCGTTCTCCGTTCGTTCTTCGTTGAAGGGCAGCGATCCTCGAGGCTCTAGGGGTGGGCAAACCGATCTAGGGAAGCCCATAGCCGCCGCGCGTCCAGACGGGGTCCCTCCCGGGCGCGTGGGGTTTCGGGTCCTGAAAAGCACCCGCCGGATTGCTTGCGTACCGCGCTTCCGGACGGGTCTCGTTCAACGTGAGCTGCGGTGCATCACCCTCGGTGTTGGAGGTACACTGTGACGTGTTCATGTGCGAACACACTTTTTGATGACTCCGCTGGGGACGAAAGATCAAGAATCATCATCAACCATGTCAAATCTCCCCAAGCCCTCAGAAGTTGACGCCGATAACGTCATTAAGCCCGGTCTTGATGAACATCGCCAAGCCTACGAAGCATACAAGAAGCAGCGTGAAAAGGCTTTTAAGGCGCTCAAGAAGAAGCGCGAGGAGGAGGATTTGGAGGCGTTCCTTTCAAGTTTCAAGAAGGACCGTCAAGGAAACATCACTCCGATTGGAAACGTCGGTTTCCCTCCTCTCCTTGACGAACAAGATGAAATCACTGTGAGTAAAGTTTTTTCTCCAGAGCAAGTGGTTGTGATTGAGAGTCTTGTTAGTAAGGGTAATGTGATGACGTACAATTCTTTTATGGCAAATACTAATGCTAAGAAAAACATGCCTGCGTCATCTTGTGGTACTGTTGGTGTATCTGAAAACCCTAATCTAACTTTACCTATTTCATCGGCACCTCCGATACAACAACAATATAGTATGCCATTGAATTTTTACCCTAGTCAAACCAACCAGCTTGTGGCCACACCTGCATATCCTAATCCTATTATGAGTGTGCCCAATTCGGCGTCAACGCCGAATCACTGTCACACCACCCATAGGCGCAAGCATGTTTGGTCTTCTGCCGAATTATGGTTCGGCGCCCATCCCACAAGTTGCACCAATAGCTAGTACTCAGGTTGCTCCTATGTCATTGCCACAAACATCCGCATCTACCTCGGATCCAATTTTAGCTAAATTAAGGGAGGATTTGCATAAGATATTTCTAGAAACTTTCGGAAGTGAGCCGAAAGTAAAGAGTTGTGTGTACCAAAAGCCTTATCCTGAACACTTCGATGCAATTTCTTACCCTCAAGGTTATAAGGTTCCTGATTTTGTTAAATTTAGTGGTGAGGGTACGAAAACAACTTGGGAGCATGTGAGTCGGTATCTAGCATAGTTGGGTGAAGCAGGTTCCATAGAAGAGTTGAAAGTGCGTTTATTTCCCTTGTCTTTAACTAGCACTACATTTTCATGGTTTGCTTCTTTTCCACATGGCTCAATTCTCTTATGGTCGCAATTAGTGCAAAAGTTTCATGATCACTTTTATAGCGGCGATAATGAGCTAAAGTTGTCACATCTTACATCAGTTAGGCAAAAACATGATGAATCGGTCACCGATTATGTCAAGTGATTTAGAGATATAAAAAACCGATGTTATAGCTTAGTGATAAATGAGAGAGACTTGGCAGATCTTGTTCTTAATGGTTTGAAAATTCACATTAAAGAGAGGCTAGAAAGTTATGAGTTTTTGAGTATTAATCAAGTCTTACAAAAAGCTTTGGCTCAAGAGAATCGAAGTAAGGAGATTCATAGGTCTACAACCGATCGTCCTAGAATGCATATGGTTGAACACAATCATGATAATTCGGACGATGAGGTAGATGTTTATACTACTGAATTTGTTTTGTCCTCAAAGGCCAAACCCTATACGTGTAATGCTCTTAAGCCGATTCGCAAGAATCGTGATGAGGAGATGAAGTTTACTTTTGATATATCTAAGTGTGATAAAATATTTAATGCTCTCTTGCAAGATAAGATGATTAGAATATCACACACCATACCGCCGTTTGAGGAGCTGAAATGTCGTGCTTATTGCAAGTATCATAATTCATTTTCTCATGCTACTAACGATTGCAATGTTTTCAGACGACAGATACAATCGGCCATTAATGATGGATGATTGAATTTTGCTGAGATGCAAGTTGATAAACAACCCTTCCCGATAAACACCATGGGCTTGGAGGGAAAGAAAATGTTGATTCGGCCTAGCATAGCTGAATCTGCTAATAAAGATAATGTTCTTATTGGTGAACCCAGGAAAACCAAGGAGGGCGACAAAGTCTTGGGACGAGAGGTTGTGCTTGATAAGCAACCTGATGGCAAGGAAGTATTGAAGATCACCATAAAAAATCCTGCACTCGGGGGGCAACCACAAGTACAAGAAGATACTCATGTTAAATTTATCAAGCCCGAGAATTCAGAAGTTGGCAAGTGGGGAAAGAGTGAAGCTAAGCGCAAGCGAATCAGGCCAACTTTTGATATGTTGCTATCCAAATATGCAATTCAAGCAGACGGTTCTAGCTCTAATCGGCCATCACATTCAAAGTGTTCAAGATCACCTCCGGAACAAGAGTTTCGATGCTATGCAAGGCCATATGGGCCATGGGCACCGACACCATGGATGTCACAACCCTCCTATGCGCCATATTACATGAGAGACTTCAATGGAGGATGGTGGCAGCCCCCAATGGCTCCTTATGCTTTTCATATGGGGTGGGCAGCACCTAGAAGGCCTGGTCGCAAGAGGCTTTACTATCCCACACAAGGCCGTTTGAGCTATGGTGCTAATCGGCCAACAAAAATTTCTCCAAGTAAGGCCAACAAAAAAGTGTGGCGTGTTAAGTCACGTAATGCGGAAATTGCAGAATGTGACAAGCAAAAGGAGATCAAAAAGTCGGTTGTTGGTAATCTGGCTACTTCTAATTGTGATATTGTTATTGTTCAGCAGGGTTCCATGGTTAGTGATCATGAGGCAAGCACAAATAGGGCCAAACCAAGGGATCCCAAATATACTCAACCTAAGTGGTGTCCTCCCGGTTTAACCAAGACCATGAAAAGGAGATTACAATGCATGAGGAACCATGAGAAGGTAGAACACAAAGAGGAGAGGCAAAGGGACGAATTGTTAAGTGAAATTCGGCCCATGGCACTCACAAAACAAGTGTGGAGGCCTAAACAAAAAAAAAACACAGATGCTTCTACATTAGCTACAGCAACACCTTCACCACCAAAAGAGGATGATGCGACCCCTATTACATCGTCCACACCACCTGAAACATTCCCTTCAATTGAGGAAACTCTAAGCCCAATATACACATTGGGAGATGAAGATGAGATGGTGGATTACGAATCTACGCCGGTTCGGGAAGGTATGGATGTTAATATGGTGTATTACTTACCTGCCGAGTTTCATGTTATAGATGAAGAAGGGGAGGTGGCTCAACTAGATTTTGGTCCAAAGAACGCTATCTTTGAGAAGCCAAAAGAACCAGTGAAACACTTGAAGCCATTGTACCTCAAAGGTCATATTAACAGATCGTCGGTTGCTAGGATGCTCGTTGATGGTGGTGCTGTGGTAAATCTTATGCCCTACTCGGTCTTCAAGAAGTTGGGGTTAGATGATGATGCATTTATGAAGACCAATACGATACTTAATGAATTTGAGGGTAAAGAAAAGACAGAGGCCAAAGGTGTGATGTGCATGGAACTCATTTTGGGAAGCAAAACTTTGGCCACCACATTCTTTATCGCCGAGGTGAAAGGTAACTATAATGCTATATTAGTACGCGATTGGGTTCATCCTAACCAATGTGTGCCATCTACCATGCATCAATTCTTAATACAATGGGTCGATGATGAGGTAGAAGTCATTCACGCGGATAATTCGGCTTGTGTTTCTTTGGCCAATGCATCGGTGGATTGGAATCATCCGGATGTTACTTACTTAACGGGGCGTGACCTCTCGGAGTTTGATTTCCTTAGTTCTACGAGGAACGGGTTCATTCCCATCTCTTTTAAGCCGATTGGTGGTAATCGGTTCCAGGGTATGATGTAAACAAGAAGTTAAAATCAGTGGCCGGTATAGAATTATCGCCCTAAGCGTAAACATGGCCGATATAGAAATTATCGCCCTAAGCACATAAAATGTCCGATGGAGTGTTGACATCGTCCTTAGGATCATCGTGCAAGTTATTTTTCGGCATATAAGTTTGCCGAAAAACAGGGGGGGTATGTGTTGACAGCAGATTTTGGCACGGCCAAGAACTTATATAAGATGGCCTCAAATGGAGAAGTGCTCAAAGTGAGAAAGTTCTGTATCATCAAAAGGAAAAACTTTGATATTTTGGCCATAGTCATCCGGTCTCATCTCTAAGGCCGAAGTTGTGTTCGAAGTACTCAAATTTTGTACTCGAAACACTATTCGGCTGATTATGCCCCCAAGATGGCCTCATATGGGAAAATTTTCTACACGGATTGTCTTTGCCTCATCGAAATGATCGATTTTTATATAAAGAACGTCTAAATCGGAGTTCGTATGCAAAAGTTAGAGCCAAAACTATGTGCTGCATAAGTCTGCCCTAGAAGTTCCGGACAAAACTTCCGGGGAGGTTCCGGGCTAAACAGAAACTTTGCACGTGGTGCGCCCCGAAAACTGGAATTTTAACATTATTTGCAGATTTGCGGGGCCGATTTTGACATCAATATGACCTCGGATGAAAAAGTGGTCAACTAAGGAATTTTTCTCCATTGCAAGATCTACAACTTTGCTTTTGGGATCATCGCGATTCGAAGCCATATGTGACCTGCAGGAGCTATACAAGAGGACTACTTGATGTAACTTTAGCCCGGAAGTTCCGGGCTGACCGGAAGTTCCGTCCCTCGTATTCCGAATTAGGTTAACTTCTGATGTTTTGGACGGGATTTGAGTCCTTTTCTTGTACGGAAAGTCCAGCCGCCTCATATATATGTAAGGGGTGACGGCCGATTGAATAACAACACACAATCAAACAATCAATCTACTTTTTACCCTAGTTTTACATCTCTTCCTTGTTCTTTCTCTCTCGTTCTTCGTTTGTTCTTCATTGAAGGGCAGCGATCCTCAAGGCTCTAGGGGCGGGCGAACCGATCTAGGGCAGCCCATAGCTGCCGCGCGTCCAGACGGGGTCCATCCCGGGCGCGTGGGGTTTCGGGTCCTGAAAAGCACCCACCGGATTGCTTGCGTACCGCGCTTCCGGACGGGTCTCCTTCGACATGAGCTGTGGTGCATCACCCTCGGCGTTGGAGGTACACGGTGACGTGTTCATGTGCGAACAGTCACTTCAAAGTTTTGTGGTGATATCAAATGTCCAGAGAGGTTCCCTAGGGATCAATCTAAGAGTTTTACCCTATATAGTCAAATTTTAGTTTAACTAAGTTATTAAATGATGATCCAAGAAGGTCAAACCAAGGTGTTGATGATAAAACAGCATCTAAACTATGTTGGAAAACTAATCCATCAGTCCAACAGAAAGGTTAGGTCCTAAGGTCCAACTTCCATATATAGAACATTTTTATATGGTTTACAGAATAAAAGATATAGCAAAAATACTCATATTCGTATTTAAATCAAAACTAAATTTTAATTTGCTCATAAGTGAAATGTTACAATTTAATAAAAAAACTACAGGTTCCAGCGAATCTGGGGATATCTTATTTGTCAAAATCAGACATACGGTTTGGAAGATACGAATTTCCGAAGTTTAGATATTTTTCTAAAAAATGACTTACGGAAATTTAGAGGAGGCTTGCCGGAGTTGTCGCTTGAGTTGGGGAAGAAGGTCGCCGGAGTTGTGGAAGAAGGTCCCCAAAGTCAAGTAGCGGGGGAACGGCACAGAGCTCGACAAGGGGGGCCCGTTGGATATGGTCACGGGCTCGGCCTTGTCCCGTGGCAGTGTGGAGTGGCCACCGGAGCTGCCGAACTCCGACGAGAAATTGCTCGCAGAGGAGGACGAGGTAGAGAGGGGTTTTCTTGGGAGGGTATGAGGACTGTGAGGTTCACCTATGGGTACTATTTATAGGAGAGGGGGAGGTCAGAATCGAGCGGAGCCTCATCGGTTTCATGGGTGTTAATGGCGGCTGTTACATGTGTTGCTAATGGCCATTAAGGGGGAAATTAGGGCGCACTAATAGAGGTGAGGGGTCGTGGGAGACGAGAGGAACCGATTCAGGAGGTCAACGGGTGCGGGGGAAGGGAAGGGAAGCATTAGGCGCAGCCGCTATACGCCATGGCGGCTCCTGTGGGGTGAACTTGGGGAGGAAGAAGACCTCATGTACGTGTACGTGAGGAGTTGGGCTGTTGGAGCTGGTTGGGCCTAGCCCAATTAGTTTTAGGACTAATAAACTATATTTTGTGTGCGTGTGTGCAAGAAGTTTAATTATAACAGGAATTAAAATGTTCGTGTTTACCTATTTATTATTTCAATTCTACGCCCATTAAGTTCAGAATTCAATAAACTTATTTTCGTGCACAAACTTGTTTTAATAATGCATTACGGGCTTCATAATTTCCCCAACATATGTGTGAGGGTTTTATGAATACCCAAATGACTAACAAGAAATATTTAATATTTCCCAATAATAGTTTTGGAGAAGTCATATTATCTCCTCTCACATTTATTTTTATTTGAGTAATTTGGAAATATTTAAATGGCATTAAAGCTCCAAATAAGACCCAATTCAAATGCAACTCCCAAAATTCAAAGAACTTCAAATGAAATATTTATTCGCTACATTTTGAGAAAGTCATTTTATTCCCACTCCATTTTTATTTGTGGTTTGAAAATATTTCATAGGTGTCCAAAAGAAAAGCAATTGAATGAAATATTTGAAACAAGAATCAAAAGGTTTTTAATTTTCCATGAAAATCATAGCAATTCACTCATTAATATCTTATTATTAACATTCCAAAATTTAGAAAATTTTGGGATGTTACAAACTACCACCCTTAAAAGAAATCTCGTCCTCGAGATTTGCAGGGGCTAGCAAGAAATAGGTTAGGGTTTGGGTTCCTTGGGTTACTTCCCCAGGGTTTGGTCATATCATATACAGGTTTGCGGTTTATCCTTTTTTCCTCTAGTCTTGAGAAAATGTCTTCTATTAATTTAATGATGTGTATTCCAGTTCTTCAGCATGCCTATATTCGAGGCTTTTGTCACCATTCTGGATCTTTGATGATTTCTTGTGTGACCCAATTATCATTCTAGGGTGTTCGGGTGCTACCACCCTTAAGAACAAACTTGAGAGGATTTCCACAATTTTTCATTCCTTGTTGGTTCTTCATAAAGATTCTGTAGTCAGAACCGAGCTTTCCCTCAAAAGAATGTCTTTCTCAAAATCCATAAATTCAAAAACTACCTATCGAAACTCTCATGGCGGTCGATGGCTTCTGATGGAATTCTTTGAAGATCTTCGTGTTTATTTCTCACCGTTCAATCTTTGTTAGGCAGGGTTGCCTACCTATAAGGGTAATACATCTTACCATTCTATGGTTATAGGCTTGTCGCAACAAGACTCTACTAGAGTTTCAAGTCTCTCTGATTTACCAATCAAACATACAAAAGTATATAATAAGAGTCTCCAGTATGGGGGCCAATCCATCTCGTACTCAAATCATTTCCTCATATGCAGATAAGTAAATCGCGTGTTCTAACACTCGGTCTTTCTCACTCCTCCTTAAGAGGTCTTCACCTGCAAACTAGTAAAACGCTTTTCGATGACATTGATCCTATGCAGGTGGTTTATTCGAGTAGGAATGATAATCATACTCCTTGCACATAAAATCCTTATTACATCCTTTTACCTCTCTTAAAACTTCAAGTTTAGAAATATAGCTTATTACAAGTGCTGCCATCCACATAGATTGGTATGGTCAAGCATTTATCCTCCAACCTTATTCATTTGTTCTCCTTGAGAAGCTTTAGTCCAACTGAAATCATGCGATGTAATCCTTGAACTCATTAATCCTTTGTTTCTTCGCGGCGGCCATGAACTTCATGTCCATCAGCTCAGCATATACTTCCCTCAAGTACTCTTGGGCATGATGGAGTCTGGCTTCAAGGATTTGCCCAATCTGACGTATGGCTTCCATGGCAGCTTCACGAACAGAGTCGAAGAAGGTGGTTCGAGGTACTCGGGAAATGAAAAAGTATTGCCCAGTAGTCTTTGGACAAACTCTTCTTTCATGAAAAAGGTGTACTTCCATGTACCAAAGTTCCACTCCATTTTCAATGAAAGGATAACCCTTGTAGACTGCATCTCCTTCAAGGTGAATATGTCCCATTATATCCTTCAGGATTTTTGGAAAATCATGGTCACTAGTCAAAGTCATGATCATTTCTGGGCCCTTGTGGAATGACTCGTAAAGGGTTGCCATCTGCAGGTGAAAAGGAGAGGTAGAGTCCAAAACAAAAGGTATGTATCTCCTTCAAAGAAATGTGGTTGTTTCCACAAGGAAAAGTTCAGTGGTTGATTCGTCCATGGTTCAAGGTTTTGGTCTAGGTGAGACAGAGCTTAGGAAGGAAAAGAGATGGACACACACACGCCACAATCAACAACCAACTCCTATCTCAACATTTATAATGGGCTCGTTTACTATAGTTTCATCATGAAGTCTTCAATCCTTCAGTTCTTGAAAGTCTTCAACGCATTTCTCCCATATGAAGGTCTTTTGTTAATCATCCGTAACTTCCACCTCTCAGGGTTAAATAAATAATACAAACCTACGGAGTTCGTATCCTAATAATGCAAGTTTTTAAATCATGCAACTCAAATGACCACAACAGTTAAGACAACGAAAGAAAAAAATCCAATAAAACTCCAAATCCACAACATATATTTTATTCAATCAATCATATGTACTGCCATCCACATAGGTTCGGCATGGTCGAGTACACTACTCGCAAGCGTTCCTCCTTTATTACACTCATGGTGGTCTTAAGTTCTAGATTCAGCATCCAGGTTGATGCTGCTGAGGGAGATATTACTGCTCTCATTAGAGGAGTTGACTGAGAAATCCTCTTCTTCAACCTTTCTCCTTTTAGAACCCTGTTCTCTAGCTTGAGTTTCTTGTTGAGAGCCTTTTATTCCCATGATTCCTTCTGTAGTTTTTTGATTTCTATCTCTTGAGCCTAGACTTCGTCTTTGTTTTCCTCCAAATATTCTCGCTATATCCCCACCTTCTGCTCCAGGAGGGTTCTAACTTCCTTCATGGCCTCTCTCTTCTGCAAAGCTTCGGAATGCTCCAGTTGAAGACCTTTGATATACCTTTCTAAATCCAGATTATAATTCAACATATCGTTGAGTTTTCTCTTGTGATCTTCCTTGGTCCTGCCAGGTTTGCCAGTGATCTCTTGCCACCCCAAATCACGAAAGAAGGTGTCTCCTAGCTCCTGGTGATAATGTCCGCATAGACGTGCTATTATGCCATGTATGTCATCACTCACAACTCCCTCAAGAGTTGGATGCGTTTTGAAGAAGATCGTGTCCTCCATCTTTGAACATCCATAAATGGTAATGTTGGCATTCCGGTAGCTTCTCCCCTCCAAATGGTGCCATGCTGCAATCTTGGGGACTCGAAGTCTTAGTGTCTAAACCAACCTTAAAAGATGAGTTCCAAATAAAACTCTTTCATAGTGGGATGCCTGGCTCAAGTTACAATGTTCCATCTACATGTTTGAAATAGGAGAGACTTAGTAAAGAAAACAAAAGGTACGAGAATTGGAGTTTTAGTAATACCAAAAATAATTGTTGTTCCTATCATGGTCTTCCTATTTCCAAACCATTTCTAGGGTCATGTCCAACAGTCAACATATGTTGTGATACCATTTTGTAACGACCCGGATTTGGTAGAATCCAAGTCTCTGTGCTTACTGTGCTATCCCTGGTTCATAGCTAGCACACACAGTAACAAAAATGAATATCAGTAAGACATACATCATTCTACTACAACGGTAGATCCATATATATATATATATATATATATATATCATACCTTAGGCACAGCTCAAGCTGGCAGATAATACAATGGAATTATACGTAGTCACTAAGTTAGGCTCCATCAACTCCACTGGGCTCGTTGAGTGTAGACCATAACCCTATCGTCTCTTAATCTATCAAGATCTGCACATGATAGGTGCAGGTGAGTACGTGGACTGTACTCGCAAGTTGCAAAGGAAAGTTTAACAAAATATATATGTAGGGTAAGTATTGTGGAGGTTTCATTTGCGTAAAGCCAATTTTCTCCTATACTAAATTTTATAAACTACTTTTGGAATAGAAATAGTTTTTAGTATAAAAAGTAGGAGTGAGACACTTGGATATACGCACTAGTGCTCAGTCTCCAAAATAGTTTTAAAACATACATAAGGTTGAAGTGAAACACATTCAATGTGCTCACTGCTCGACTTTAACCCTTAAAATAGATTTTTAGAAAAGAGAGGGGAGATTCTTCTTCAGTCCAAGTCTTTAGTTGCTCAATTTGCCCGTAACCGGGGGCACGGCTAATCGATTAGGTTAAACCCTCTGCAAAATTCGTACACGTTCCCCACATGACACAACCAACCTCGTTTACCGTTACACACTTGGGTGTATGACTAGGAGGAGATTGTGACGAAGCCTTTCCGTAATAGCCCCCTATACCTGACCAAGCCGCCCGCAACTTAGGCAATGAAAGCCCCTCTCCGATGGCGGTCCTGAGGTAAGGGTTTCCCGTTAGTACTAAGCTAAGCCAGAGCCCATAGTAGCATGTGGCTGTACTGGAAGCTACATCAAACAGTACTTGGAAGATCTCATTCCCCTGGACGGCGGTCCCCACCAAAAACCTGTGTGCAAGACCCCAGTCGGGCGCATTCACTGCAAGACCCCGATGGGCGCAATTTCTTGTAGACGCTCCCGTCATACCATCCCGCCCAGGGAATAGAAGTAAAACAATATATAATTTTGTTTTAAAATGATTTTCTCAAACTTTGCTCCAAAGAGAGCAAGTTTAAAGTTTAAAACAAGTTTGGTTTTCACCCCACCCATTTTGTGCAAGCGTGGCCAATGGTGAGTCTTGAACCTATGGCTCTAGCTAAATATAATACTTTGCAAAACTTTTATAAAACATGCATAGTATTAAAATTTAAAGAGTTATGCATAGTATGAAAATATAGGTCGAAGCATGATCAATTTGCAACTTGCCTTCGGTTTCGTAGTCACAAGGTTCTACCTCCTCGTAGAATTCACCTTCGCACTCGTCGCAATCTAACGCGATAAATAACTCAAGTAATACACTCGGCATATCCACATTCACATAACAATGATTCAAGCAAGCATTCAACACACAAATAACATCCAAATGAAAATCCAAATAACAACACAAATTATTCGATTGCCACTATCATAATTTCTAGGGCACGGTTAGGGTTGATATAGAATTAGGTGTGGTCTTGGAAGAGAATATGACATAGTAATATCTTAGGGTTGGAAATGATACTAAGTGAAGATCTTGGTTTGATATAGAAGATGGGTTGTGAGACAAGTTCTTACAACAAATTCTATCATGAGATTATTCGGAATATTTGAATTGGGTTAAATAAAACTGGCGTGACATAAGTTTTAAGATAAAAGGATTAAATCCTTAATCTTGTCACTTCAAAGTTTTGTGGTGATATCAAATGTCCAGAGAGGTTCCCTAGGGATCAATCTAAGAGTTTTACCCTATAGTCAATTTTATTTTAACTAAGTTATTAAATGATGATCCAAGAAGGTCAAATCAAGGTGTTGATGATAAAACAACATCTAAACTATGTTGGAAAACTAATCCATCTGTCCAACAGTAAGGTTAGGTCCTAAGGTCCAACTTCCATATATAAAACATTTTATATGGTTTACAGATTAAAAGATATAGCAAAAATACTCAAATTCGTATTTAAATCTAAACTAAATTTTAATTTGCTCATAACTGAAATTTTATAATTTCATAAAAAACTACATGTTCCAGCGAATCTGGGGATATCTTATTTGTCGAAATCAGACATATGGTTTGGAAGATACGGATTTCCGAAGTTTAGATATTTTTCTGAAAAATGACTTACAGAAATTTAGAGGAGGCTTGCCGGAGTTGTCGCTGGAGTTGGGGAATAAGGTCGCCGGAG
This sequence comes from Triticum urartu, assembly GCF_056163025.1. Lineage (NCBI taxonomy): Eukaryota > Viridiplantae > Streptophyta > Magnoliopsida > Poales > Poaceae > Triticum > Triticum urartu. The sequence continues at coordinate 117,523,417 of NC_141877.1, forward strand.
TTGTGGAAGAAGGTCTCCAAAGTCAAGTAGCAGGAGAACGGCGAAGAGCTCGACAAGGAGAGTCCGTTGGATATGGTCACGGGCTCGGCCTTGTCCCGTGGCGGCGCGGAGTGGCCACCGGAGCTGCCGAACTCTGACGAGCAATTGCTCGCAGAGAAGGACGAGGTAGAGAGGGGTTTTCTTGGGAGGGTATGAGGACTGTGAGGTTCACCTATGGGTACTATTTATAGGAGAGGGGGAGGTCAGAATCGAGCGGCGCCTCATCGATTTCATGGGTGTTAATGGCGGCTGTTACATGTGTTGCTAATGGCCATTAAGGGGGAAATTAGGGCGCACTAATAGAGGTGAGGGGTCGTGGGAGACGAGAGGAACCGATTCAGGAGGTCAACGGGTGCGGGGGAAGGGAAGAGAAGCGTTGGGCGCAGCCGCTGTACGCCATGGCGGCTCCTGTGGGGTGAACCTGAGGAGGAAGAAGACCTCATGTACGTGTACGTGAGGAGCTGGGCTTTTGGAGCTGGTTGGGCCTAGCCCAATTAGTTTTAGGACTAATAAACTATATTTTGTGTGCATGTGTGCAAGAAGTTTAATTATAACAGGAATTAAAATGTTTGTGTTTACCTATTTATTATTTCAATTCTACGTCCATTAAGTTCAGAATTCAATAAACTTATTTTCGTGCACAAACTTGTTTTAATAATGCATTACGGGCTTCATAATTTCCCCAACATATGTGTGAGGGTTTTATGAATACCCAAATGACTAACAAGAAATATTTAATATTTCCCAATAATAGTTTTGGAGAAGTCATATTATCTCCTCTCACATTTATTTTTATTTGAGTAATTTGGAAATATTTAAATGGCATTAAAGCTCCAAATAAGACCCAATTCAAATGGAACTCCCAAAATTCAAAGAACTTCAAATGAAATATTTATTCGCTACACTTTGAGAAAGTCATTTTATTCCCACTCCATTTTTATTTGTGGTTTCAAAATATTTCATAGGTGTCCAAAAGAAAAGCAATTGAATGAAATATTTGAAAGAAGAATCAAAAGGTTTTTAATTTTCCATGAAAATCATAGCAATTCAGTCATTAATATCTTATTATTAACATTCCAAAATTTGGAAAAATTTGGGATGTTACATTAACTAAAGTCATGACCTCTTCAAACCCACTTTTATCAAAAATTTCATAAGATTGAACATTCTCCAAATATGTGGGGTCTAAACTTGACACTTTTCCAAACCCACTTTCAATAATATTGCAAACACTATTATCAATCTCATATTCATCATGGGGCTTAAATAAATTTTCAAGATCAAAAGAAGAATAACCCCAATCATGATCATTACAACAAGTAGTAGACATAGCAAAACTAGCATCCCCAAGCTTAGGGTTTTGCATATTATTAGCACAATTGACATCAAGAGAATTTATAGTAAAATCATTGCAATCATGCTTTTTATTCAAAGATCTATCGTGAATCACTCCATAAAGTACTTCATCACAATTTTTAGATTCACGAATTTCAAGAAAAACTTCATAAAGATAATCTAGTGCACAAAACTCACTAGCAATTGGTTCATCATAATTGGATCTCTTAAAAAGATTAGCAAGCGGATGAGAATCCATAGATCTTAGGTTCTCTGTTTAGTAATAAATAAATAAATAATCCAACCATACAAGCAAACAAGAAAAGGCAAAAGAGGCAAATAGGGAAAGAGAAGGAGGATATATATATATAGAGAGAGAGAGCGAATAAAACGGCAAGGGTGAAGTGGGGGAGAGGAAAACGAGAGGCAAATGACAAATAATGTAATGCGGGAGATAAGGGTTTGTGATGGGTACTTGGTATGTTGACTTTTGCATAGACTCCCCGGCAACGACGCCAGAAATCCTTCTTGCTACCTCTTGAGCACTGTGTTGGTTTTTCCCCGAAGAGGAAGGGATGATGCATCAAAGTAGCGTAAGTATTTCCCTCAGTTTTCGAGAACCAAGGTATCAATCCAGTAGGAGGCTACGCGCGAGTCCCTCGTACCTGTACAAAACAAATAAATCCTCGCAACCAACGCGATAAGGGGTTGTCAATCCCTACACGGCCACTTACGAGAGTGAGATCTGATAGATATGATAAGATAATATTTTTGGTATTTTTATGATAAAGATGCAAGGTAAAATAAAAGCAAAGTAAAAAAGCAAAGGAAATAACTAAGTATTGGGAGATTAATATGATGAAGATAGACCCGGGGGCCATAGGTTTCACTAGTGGCTTCTCTCAAGAGCATAAGTATTCTACGGTGGGTGAACGAATTACTGTTGAGCAATTGACAGAATTGAGTATAGCTATGAGAATATCTAGGTATGATCATGTATATAGGCATCACGTCCGAGACAAGTAGACCAACTCCTGCCTGCATCTACTACTATTACTCCACTCATCGACCGCTATCCAGCATGCATCTAGAGTATTAAGTTAATGAAAACAGAGTAATGCCTTAAGCAAGATGACATGATGTAGAGGGATAAACTCATGCAATATGATGAAAACCCCATCTTGTTATCCTCAATGGCAACAATACAATACGTGCCTTGCTGCCCCTACTGTCACTGGAAAAGGACACCGCAAAATTGAACCCAAAGCTAAGCACTTCTCCCATTGCAGGAAAGATCAATCTAGTAGGCCAAACCAAACTGAAAATTCAAAGAGACTTGCAAAGATAACCAATCATACATAAAAGAATTCAGATAAGATTCAAATATTATTCATAGATAGACTTGATCATAAACCCACAATTCATCGGTCTCAACAAACACACCGCAAAAAGAAGATTACATCAAATAGTTCTCCACAAGAGAGGGGGAGAATATTGTATTGAGATCCAAAAAGAGAGAAGAAGCCATCTAGCTAATAACTATGGACCCGTAGGTCTGAGGTAAACTACTCACACTTCATCGGAGGGGCTATGGTGATGATGTAGAAGCCCTCCGTGATCGATGCCCCCTCCGGCGGAGCTCCGTAACAGGCCCCAAGATGGGATCTCGTGGATACAGAAAGTTGCGGTGGTGGAATTAGGGTTTTGGCTCCGTATCTGATCGTTTGGGGGTACGTAGGTATATATAGGAGGAAGGAGTACGTCGGTGGAGCAACAGGGGGCCCACGAGGGTGGAGGGCGCGCCTGGGGGGTAGGCGCGCACCCCTACCTCGTGGCCCCCTCTTTTGTGTCTTGACGTAGGGTCCAAGTCTCCCGGGTCTTGTTCGTTAAGGAAATCACGTTCCCGAAGGTTTCATTCCGTTTGGACTCCGTTTGATATTCCTTTTCTTCGAAACCCTAAAACAGGCAAAAAATAGCAATTCTGGGCTGGGCCTCCAGTTAATAGGTTAGTCCCAAAAATAATATAAAAGTGGATAATAAAGCCCAATCATGTCCAAAATAGTAGATAATATAGCATGGAGCAATCAAAAATTATAGATACGTTGGAGACGTATCACACTCCGCAGATTGCGCTGGAAGGCGGCAGCCACGCTCGGCAGGCCGAACGGCATGTGAACGTAGCTGTGAGGTGGGCCCTCACACCGGCACATGAAGGCCAGAAGCGCTCCTGAGATGCGGCCCTGTTGAGCCCTATGATGTCGATGCAGACGCGCAGCTCACCACCCTCGCCTGGGTAGGGAGCGACGCCAGGTGGCGGCGGTCGCCGTGTATTGCTCTTTCTTCCTAAAGCTCCTAAGATGCCTTGGTGATGAACTCCTGAGCACCGGTCGCTCCTCGCCCGGTGTCCTCCTGAGGGAAACGTGTCGCGAAGCACGCCTCCACGGGGTGCCCGAGCGCCTCCCTCGTGATGTTGGCCAGGTCCGAGGCCCTCTAGAAGAGAGCCCCCGAGCCCTGCCCGAGGAGGGTGCTGGGCGCGCCTCCCTATGCGAGGGAGGGATGCTCCCCAGGTGCTGGCGCGGATCCTGAAGTGGCATCGCTGGAGGTGCCGCTCCCTTGAGGCCCAGGGCGGAGTAGCTGCTTTTTCTTCTTGGGGTTGGCTTGAGGAGGGTACTGCGCACCCGCGCTGTCAGGGTCTTCGATTGATGCAGCCTGGAAGGCGCGCTCGAGGGAGCACACCGTGTCTCTTTCTTCGCAAGTGACCGTGATGATTCTGCCGCTTCCCAGCATATTGAGGATGTTGTAGCCATGGTGGGTGACTGCCATGAATTTGGCTAGTGATGGGTACCCGAGGATGGCATTGTATGGCAGGCGGATGTGGGCGACATCAAAATCGATGAGCTCGGTGTGGTAATTATCGCGCTGACCGAAGGTGACAGGGAGGCGAACTAGCCCTATCGGGGTGGTGGAGCCGTCTGTCACTCCTGAGAAAGGCTTGGTGGGCTGGAGCTGATCGTATGGCACTTGAAGGCTGTGAAACGTTTCGATGGACAGGACACTGAGTCCTGCGCCACCGTCGATGAGGGTCTTGGTGACTTGGACATTGCTGATGACGGGTGAATAGAGCATCGGAAGGACGCCAGCGGTTGCCGCGCATTTGAGCTGGTCCGACAAGCTAAAGGTCATGGCGTACTTGGACCACCTGAGCGGGCGCGTAGCCTCGAGTTTGGGGAGGGCTGCATTCACTTCGCGGGAGAACTGCTTGAAGATGCGCTGGGAGGCTGGGGCCCGAGCGCCACCCAAAATGCAAGCGATGGCGCGCGGCTCCTGGAAGCCCCCAGCCCCTTCGTCCTGTTGGTGGTTGCTACCTCTTGAGCTTGCGTTGGATTTCCCCGAAGAGGAAAGGATGATGCAGCAGAGTAGCGTAAGTATTTCCCTCAGTTTTTGAGAACCAAGGTATCAATCCAGTAGGAGGCCACGCTCAAGTCCCTCGTACCTGCACAAAACGATAGCTACTCGCAACCAACGTGATTAGGGGTTGTCAATCCCTTCACGGTCACTTACGAGAGTGAGATCTGATAGATATAATATTTTTGGTATTTTCGGTATAGAGATGCAAAGTGAAAAGTAAAAGGCAAAGTAAAAAAAGCAAAGAAAGATTAAAGTGATGGAGATTGATATGATGAGAATAGACCCGGGGGCCATAGGTTTCACTAGTGGCTTCTCTCAAGAGCATAAGTATTCTATGGTGGGTGAACAAATTACTATTGAGCAATTGACAGAATTGAGCATACTTATGAGAATATCTAGGCATGATCGTGTATATAGGCATCACGTCCGTGACAAGTAGACCGAAACGATTTTGCATCTACTACTATTACTCCACTCATCGACCGCTATCCAGCATGCATCTAGAGTATTAAGTTAAAAACAGAGTAACGCTTTAAGCAAGATGACATGATGTAGAGAGATAAATTCATGCAATATGAAATAAACCCCATCTTGTTATCCTCGATGGCAACGATGCAATATGTGCCTTGCTGCCCCTTCTGTCACTGGGAAAGGACACCGCAAGATCAAACCCAAAGCTAAGCACTTCTCCCATGACAAGAAAAACCAATCTAGTAGGCCAAAACAAACTGATAATTCAAAGAGACTTGCAAATATAACCAATCATACATAAAAGAATTCAGAGAAGATTCAAATATTATTCATAGATATACTTGATCATAAACCCCCAATTCATCGGTCTCAACAAACACACCGCAAAAAGAAGAAGATTACATCGAATAGATCTCCACAAGAGAGGGGGAGAACTTTGTATTGAGATCCAAAAAGAGAGAAGAAGCCATCTAGCTACTAGCTATGGACCCGTAGGTCTGAAGTAAACTACTCACACTTCATCGGAGGGGCTATGGTAATGTAGAAGCCCTCCGTGATGACGACCCTCTCCGGCGGAGCTCCGGAACAGGCCCCAAGATGGGATCTCGTGGATACAAAAAGTTGCAGCGGTGGAATTAGGTTTTTTGGCTCCGTCTCTGTTCGTTTGGGGGTACGTAGGTATATATAGGAGGAAGAAGTACGTCAGTGGAGCTCCGAGGGGCCCACGAGGTAGGGGGCGCGCCCTAAGGGGGGCGCCCCCCACCCTCGTGACCGCCTCTCTGATGCCTTGGCGTAGGGTCCAAGTCTCCTGGATCACGTTCGGTGAGAAAATCACGTTCCCGAAGGTTTCATTCCGTTTGGACTCCGTTTGATATTCCGTTTCTTCGAAACACTGAAATAGGAAAAAACAACAATTCTGGGCTTGGCCTCCGGTTAATAGGTTAGTCCCAAAAATAATATAAAAGTGGAAAATAAAGCCCAATATAGTCCAAAACAGTAGATAATTTAGCATGGAGCAATCAAAAATTATAGATACGTTGGAGACGTATCAGGCATCCCCAAGCTTAATTCCTGCTCGTCCTCGAGTAGGTAAATGATAAAAAGAGAATTTTTGATGCGGAGTGCTACTTGGCATAATTTCAATGCAAATCTTCTTAATTGTGGTATGAATATTCAGATTCGAAAGATTCAAGAAAAAAGTTCATGTTGACATAAAAATAATAATACTTCAAGCATACTAACAAAGCAATTATGTCTTCTCAAAATAACATGGCCAAAGAAAGTTATCCCTACAAAATCATATAGTCTGGCTATGCTCTATCTTCACCACACAAAGTATTTAAATCATGCACAACTCCAATGACAAGCCAAGCAATTGTTTCATACTTTAACATTTTCAAATCTTTTTCGATCTTCACGCAATACATGTGCGTGAGCCATGGATATAGCACTATATATGGAATAGAGTGGTGGTTGTGGAGAAGACAAAAAGAGGGGAAGATAGTCTCACATCAACTAGGCGTATCAACGGGCTATGGAGATGCCTATCAATAGATATCAATGTGAGTGAGTAGGGGTTTCCATGCAACGGATGCAATAGAGCTATAAGTATATGAAAGCTCAACAAAAGAAACTAAGTGGGTGTGCATCCAACCCGCTTGCTCACGAAGACCTAGAGCATTTTGAGGAAGTCCATCATTGGAATATACAAGCCAAGTTCTATAATGAAAAATTCCCACTAGTATATGAAAGTGACATAACGAGAGACTCTCTATCATGGAGATCTTGGTGCTACTTTGAAGCACAAGTGTGGTAAAAGGATAGTAACATTGTCCCTTCTCTCTTTTTCTCTCATTTTTTTTATTTTTTTTATTTGGGCCTTCTCTTTTTTTATGGCCTCTTTTTTTCTTTTTTTTTATTTTTCGTCCGGAGTCTCATCCCGACTTATGGGGGAATCATAGTCTCCATCATCCTTTCCTCACTTGGGACAATGTTCTAAAAATGATGATCATCACACTTTTATTTTTCTTACAACTCAACAATTACAACTCGATACTTAGAACAAAATATGACTATATGAATGCCTCCGGCGGTGTACCGGGATATGCAATGAATCAAGAGTGACATGTACGAAAGAATTATGAATGGTGGCTTTGCCACAAATACAATGTCAACTACATGATCATGCTAGCAATATGACAATGATGGAGCGTGTCATAATAAACGGAACGGTGGAAAGTTGCATGGCATTATATCTCGGAATGGCTATGGAAATGCCATGATAGGTAGGTATGGTGGCTGTTTTGAGGGAGGTATAAGGTGGGTGTATGATACCGGCGAAAAGTGCGCGGTATTAGAGAGGCTAGCAATGGTGGAAGGATGGGAAAAAGTGCGTATAATCCATGGACTCAACATTAGTCATAACAAACTCATATACTTATTGCAAAAATCTAGAAGTTATCAAAGCAAAGTATTGCGCGCATGCTCCTAGGGGGGTAGATTGGTACGAAAAGACCATCGCTCGTCCCCGACCGCCACTCATAAGGAAGACAATCAATAAATAAATCATGCTCCAACTTCATCGCATAACGGTTCACCATACGTGCATGCTACGGGAATCACAAACTTTAACACAAGTATTCTTTAAATTCACAATTACTCAACTAGCATGACTCTAATATTATCACCTCCATATCTCAAAACAATTATCACACTTCAATCTTTTCTTAGTATTCAACGCACTCAAAATAAAGTTTCACAAATCTTGGATACCAAGCATATTATTATTAAGCAAATTACCATGCTATTAAGACTCTCAAAATAATCTAAGTGAAGCATGAGAGATCAATAGTTTCTTTAAAACAAATCCACCACCATGCTCTAAAAGATCTAAGTGAAGCACACAGAGCAAATTATAACGCTCAAAATATATAAGTGAAGCACATAGAGCAAAACTACTTAGCTCAAAAAGATATAAGTGAAGCACATAGAGCAAAACTACTTAGCTCAAAAAGATATAAGTGAAGCACATAGAGTATTCTATAAATTTCTAATTCATGTATGGCTCTCTCAAAAGGTGTGTACAGCAAGGTTGATTGTGGCACACTAACAACCAAAGACACAAATAATACAAGACGCTCCAAGCAAAACACATATCATGTGGTGAATAAAAATATAGCTCCAAGTAAAGTTACCGATAGAAGTAGACGAAAGAGGGGATGCCTTCCGGGTCATACCCAAGCTTTGGCTTTTAGGTGTCCTTAGATTATCTTGGGGGTGCCATGGGCATCCCCAAGCTTAGGCTCTTGCCACTCCTTGTTCCATAATCCATCAAATCCTTACCCAAAACTTGAAAACTTCACAACACAAAACTTAAGGTAGAAAACTCGTGAGCTCCGTTAGCGAAAGAAAACAAAAGACCACTTCAAGGTACTGTAATGAACTAATTCTTTATTTATATTGGTGTTGAACCTACTGTATTCCAACTTCTCTATGGATTATAAACTATTTTACTAGCCATAGATTCATCAAAATAAGCAAACAACACACGAAAAACAGAATCTGTCAAAAACAGAACAGTCTGTAGTAATATGTAGCTAGCGCAAGATCTGGAACCACAAAAATTCTAAAATAAATTTCTGGACGTGAGGAATTTATCTATTAATCATCTGAAAAAACAATTAACTAAATGGCACTTTCCAAATAGAAATGACAGCAGTTCTTGTGAGCGCTAAAGTTTCTGTTTTTTACAGCAAGTTCAACAAGACTTTCCCCAAGTCTTCCCAACGGTTCTACTTGGCACAAACACTAATTAAACACAAAAACAACCAAAACAGAGGCTATATAATTTATTTATTACTAAACAGGAGGAAAAATCAAGGAATAAAAATAAAATTGGGTTGCCTCCCAACAAGCGCTATCGTTTAACGCCCCTAGCTAGGCATAAAAGCGAGGATAGATCTAGGTATTGCCATCTTTGGTAGGCAATCCATAAGTGGCTCTCATGATAGTTTCATATGGCAATTTTATTTTCTTTCTTGGAAAGTGTTCCATGCCATTTTTTAATGGAAATTGAAATCCAATATTTCCTTCCTTCATATCAATAATCGCACCAACCGTTCTAAGAAAAGGTCTACCAAGAATAATAGGGCAAGAAGGATTGCAATCTATATCAAGAACAATGAAATCTATGGGCACATAATTCCTATTTGCAACAATAAGAACATCATTAATCCTTCCCATAGGTTTCTTAATAGTAGAATCCGCAAGATGCAAGTTTAGAGAGCAATCATCAAAATTGCGGAAATCTAGCAAATCACACAAAGTTTTGGGGATAGTGGAGACACTAGCACCCAAATCACACAAAGCATAAAACTCATGATCTTTAATTTTAATTTTAATAGTTGGTTCCCACTCATCATAGAGTTTTCTAGGGATAGAAACTTTCAACTCAAGTTTTTCTTTATAAGATTGCATCAAGGCATCAACAATATGTTCGGTGAAGGCTTTCTTTTGACTATAAGCATGTGGAGAATTTAGCACGGATTGCAACAAGGAAATACAATCAATTAAAGAGCAACTTTCATAATTAAATTCCTTGAAATCCAATATAGTGGGTTTAGCAACATCTAGATTTTTATTTCTTTCAATCCCTCTTTCATCAATTTCATCATAAAGATCTAAATACTCCGAATTTTTAGAATGCCTCTTAGGTAAAGGAAGATCATATTCAGTTTCATCAAGATTCATATTGCAAAACAAATATTTGATAGGAGACACATCAATAACTTTTAGATCTTCATCTTGATTTTCATAGGAATTGGAAGAACACGCTTTAATAAAGGCATCTTTGGAAGCACACGTCCTAGCGGTTCTTTCCTTGCACTCATCAATGGAAATTCTCATGGCTTTGAGAGACTCATTGATATCATGCTTAGGAGGAATAGATCTAAGCTTTAAAGAATCAACCTCAAGAGAAATTCTATCAACGTTCCTAGCCAAATCATCAACTTTAAGCAATTTCTCTTCAAGCAAAGCATTAAAATTCTTTTGTGAATTCATAAAATCTTTAACACTATTCTCAAATTCAGAGGGCGTCTTATTATAATTTCCATAAGAGTTGTTGTAGGAATTCCCATAATTATTAGAAGGATTACTAGGATATGGCCTAGGATTAAAATTCCCTCTATAAGCGTTGTTACCAAAATTATTCCTACCAACAAAATTCACATCCATAGATTCATTGTTATTCTCAATCAAAGTAGACAAAGGCATATCATTAGGATCAGAAGAAACACTCTTAGTAGCAAATAATTTCATAAGCTCATCCATCTTTCCACTCAACACATTGATTTCTTCTATCGCATCACTTTTTTATTAGAAGATCTTTCATTATGCCATTGAGAATAATTAACCATAATATTATCTAGGAGTTTAGTAGCATCTCCTAAAGTGATTTCCATAAAAGTACCTCCCGCGGCCGAATCTAAAAGATTTCTAGAAGCAAAATTCAATCCGGCATAAAAATTTTGTATAATCATCCACAAATTCAAACCATGAGTAGGGCAATTACGTATCATTAATTTTATTCTCTCCCAAGCTTGTGCAACATGTTCATGATCAAGTTGCTTAAAATTCATAATATCGTTTCTAAGAGAGATGATCTTAGCGGGAGGGAAACACTTAGAGATAAAAGTATCTTTGCACTTGTTCCAGGAATCAATACTATTTTTAGGCAAAGACGAAAATCAAGCTTTAGCATGATCTCTAAGCGAAAAAGGAAATAGCTTCAATTTAACGACATCATTATCGACATCTTTTTTCTTTTGCATATCACATAAATCAACGAAGCTATTCATATGAGTAGTGGCATCTTCACTAGGAAGGCCGGCGAATTGATCTTTCATAAAAAGATTCAACAAAGCAGTATTGATTTCACAAGATTCAGTATTGGCAAGAGGAGCAAGAGGAGTGCTAAGGAAATCATTATTATTGGTATTGGTGAAGTCACACAATTTGGTAGTATCTTGAGCCATCGCGACAAACAAGCAATCCAACACACGGGAAAACAAAAAGGCAAGCGAGAAAAAGGCAAATGGAGAAAGAGAAGGATAAGGAGATTGGGAAAGAGAGGGCGAATAAAATGGCAAGGGTGAAGTGGGGGAGAGGAAAACGAGAGGCAAATGACAACTAATGTAATGCGAGAGATAGGGATTGTGATGGGCGCTTGGTATGTTGACTTTTTGCGTAGACTCCCCGGCAACAGCGCCAGAAATGGCTCGTTGTCGGGAGTCAAATCTTGACTTGCGCGAACCTCCCCGGCAATGGCGCCAGAAATTCTTCTTGCTACCTCTTGAGCTTGCGTTGGATTTCCCCGAAGAGGAAAGGATGATGCAGCAGAGTAGCGTAAGTATTTCCCTTAGTTTTTGAGAACCAAGGTATCAATCCAGTAGGAGGCCACGCTCAAGTCCCTCGTACCTGCACAAAATGATAGCTACTCGCAATCAACGCGATTAGGGGTTGTCAATCCCTTCAAGGTCACTTACGAGAGTGAGATCTCATAGATATAATATTTTTGGTATTTTTGGTATAGAGATGCAAAGTGAAAAGTAAAAGGCAAAGTAAAAAAGCAAAGCAAGATTAAAGTGATGGAGATTGATATGATGAGAATAGACCCAGGGGCCATAGGTTTCACTAGTGGCTTCTCTCAAGAGCATAAGTATTCTACGGTGGGTGAACAAATTACTGTTGAGCAATTGACAGAATTGAGCATAGTTATGAGAATATCTAGGCATGATCATGTATATAGGCATCACGTCTGTGACAAGTAGACCGAAACGATTCTGCATCTACTACTATTACTCCACTCATCGACCTCTATCTAGCATGCATCTAGAGTATTAAGTTAAAAACAGAGTAACGCTTTAAGCAAGATGACATCGTGTAGAGAGATAAATTTATGCAATATGAAATAAACCCCATCTTGTTATCCTCGATGGCAACGATGCAATACGTGCCTTGCTGCCCCTTCTGTCATTGGGAAAGGACACCGCAAGATCGAACCCAAAGCTAAGCACTTCTCCCATGGCAAGAAAAACCAATCTAGTAGGCCAAAACAAACTGATAATTCAAAGAGACTTGCAAAGATAACCAATCATACATAAAAGAATTCAGAGAAGATTCAAATATTATTCATAGATATACTTGATCATAAACCCCCAATTCATCGGCCTCAACAAACACACCGCAAAAAGAAGAAGATTACATCGAATAGATCTCCACAAGAGAGGGGGAGAACTTTGTATTGAGATCCAAAAAGAGAGAAGAAGCCATCTAGCTACTAGCTATGGACCCGTAGGTCTGAAGTAGACTACTCACACTTCATCGGAGGGGCTTTGGTGATGTAGAAGCCCTCCGTGAAGACGGCCCTCTCCGACGGAGCTCCGGAACAGGCCCCAAGATGGGATCTCGTGGATACAGAAAGTTGCAGCGGTGGAATTAGGTTTTTTGGCTCCGTCTCTGTTCGTTTGGGGGTACGTAGGTATATATAGGAGGAAGAAGTACGTCAGTGGAGCTCCGAGGGGCGCGCCCTAAGGGGGGCGCCCCCACCCTCGTGACCACCTCTCTGATGCCTTGGCGTAGGGTCCAAGTCTCCTGGATCATGTTCGGTGAGAAAATCACGTTCCCGAAGGTTTCATTCCGTTTGGACTCCGTTTGATATTCCGTTTCTTCGAAACACTGAAATAGGCAAAAAAAACAGCAATTCTGGGCTGGGCCTCCGATTAATAGGTTAGTCCCAAAAGTAATATAAAAGTGGAAAATAAAGCCCAATATAGTCCAAAACAATAGATAATATAGCATGGAGCAATCAAAAATTATAGATACGTTGGAGACGTATCTGTGGTCATCGACCAGGGTTGCCCTGAGGGCGGTCCTTACGACGTTGATCCCTCCAGGCACCCTCACAAGGTTGGTCCTGCCAACGATCCTCGTGAGGCTGGTCGTGCCACTCTTGACGAGGCCCACGGTCGTCCCAACGTCCTCCACCTCGTCCACCTCGTCGGCTGTAGCCCCGGTCGTTGCGCTTGGGGCGTCGACCGAAGCATCCATATCAAATGGCCCTGAGCTCTTGACAATCGTTGGTGTTGTGCGTGTGCACCTTGTGGAAGGCGCAGAACGTGCGTCCGCCCTTGGACGACTCGGGAAGATCTTGGCCGCGCTTGGTGTCCGGTTCTGCCGTGAGTACGGCCACTCCTTTGCACTTCACGTCCTTGACCTTGGCCTTCTTCTCCTCTAGATTCGCAGCAGGGAGCTCGAGGAGGGAGAGACGCCCCTCCTCAGCCCATGCACACTTGGTTGCTATGTTGAACAGCACCAAGGTCGTGCACAGCTCCTCATGGATGGCGAGCTCCTCCTTCATCTTGACGTCACGGACGTTGTTGGAAAACACTGAGACGATGGCCTCGTCCGTCACCTTGGGGATCTTGATACGCGCGTTGTTGAAGCGCTAGATGTACTTCTGCAGGGTTTCTCCCGGTTGTTGCTGTTGGAAATATGCCCTAGAGGCAATAATAAATTGGTTATTATTATATTTCCTTGTTCATGATAATCGTTTATTATCCATGCTAGAATTGTATTGATAGGAAACTCAGATACATGTGTGGATACATAGACAACACCATGTCCCTAGTAAGCCTCTAGTTGACTAGCTCATTGATCAATGGATGGTTACGGTTTCCTGACCATGGACATTAGATGTCGTTGATAACGGGATCACATCATTAGGAGAATGATGTGATGGACAAGACCCAATCCTAAGCCTAGCACAAAATCATGTAGTTCGTATGCTAAAGCTTTTCTAATGTCAAGTATCATTTCCTTAGACCATGAGATTGTGCAACTCCCGGATACCGTAGGAGTGCTTTGGGTGTGCCAAACGTCACAACGTAACTGGGTGGCTATAAAGGTACACTACAGGTATCTCCGAAAGTGTCTGTTGGGTTGGCACGAATCGAGACTGGGATTTGTCACTCCGTGTAAATGGAGAGGTATCTCTGGGCCCACTCAATAGGACATCATCATAATGTGCACAATGTGACCAAGGAGTTGATCACGGGATGATGTGTTATGGAACGAGTAAAGAGACTTGTCGGTAACGAGATTGAACAAGGTATCGGGATACCGATGATCGAATCTCGGGCAAGTATCGTACCGATAGACAAAGGGAATTGTACACGGGATTGATTAAGTCCTTGACATCGTGGTTCATCCGATGAGATCATCGTGAAACATGTGGGAACCAACATGGGTATCCAGATCCTGCTGTTGGTTATTGACCGGAGAGTTATCTCGGTCATGTCTGCATGGTTCCCGAACCCGTAGGGTCTACACACTTAAGGTTCGATGACTCTAGGGTTATAAGGAATAGATATACGTGGTTACCAAATGTTGTTCGGAGTCCCGGATGAGATCCCGGACGTCACGAGGAGTTCCGGAATGGTCCGAAGGTAAAGATTTATATATGGGAAGTCCTGTTTTGGTCACCGGAAAAGTTTCGGGTTTTATCGGTAACGTACCGGGACCACCGGGAGGGTCCCGGGTGTCCACCAAGTGGGGCCACCAGCCCCGGAGGGCTTCATGGGCCAAGTGTGGGAGGGGACCAGCCCCAGGTGGGCTGGTGCGCCCCCACCAAGGCCCAAGGCGCAAGGGAGAGTGGAAGGGGGCAAACCCTAGGCTCAGATGGGCCTAAGGCCCACCTAGTGGTGCGCCCCCCTCTCTCCCCCCTTGGCCGCCCCCCTAGATGGGATCTAGGGTTGGCCGCCACCCCTAGGGGTGGAAACCTTGGTGGGGGCGCAGCCCCTCCCCTCCCCCTATATATACTTGAGGTTTGGGCTGCCCAACACACGCGAGTTCCTCTCCTTCTTGGCGCAGCCCTACCCCTCTCCCTCCTCATCTCTTGCGGTGCTTGGCGAAGCCCTGCTGGAGTACCACGCTCCTCCAACACCACCACGCCATCGTACTGCTGCTGGATGGAGTCTTCCCCAACCTCTCCTTCTCCCCTTGCTGGATCAAGGCGTAGGAGACGTCACCGGGCTGTACGTGTGTTGAACACGGAGGTGCCGTCCGTTCGGCACTAGGATCATCGGTGATTTGGATCACGACGGGTACGACTCCATCAACCCCGTTCTCTTGAATGCTTCCGCTTAGCGATCTACAAGGGTATGTAGATGCACTCTCCTTCCCCTCGTTGCTGGTTTCTCCATAGATAGATCTTGGTGACACGTAGGAAAATTTTGAATTTCTGCTACGTTCCCCAACAATGGCATCATGAGCCAGGTCTATGCGTAGTTTCTATGCACGAGTAGAACACAAAGTAGTTGTGGGCGTTGATTTTGTTCAATATGCTTACCGTTACTAGTCCAATCTTGATTCGGCGGCATTGTGGGATGAAGCGGCCTGGACCGACCTTACACGTACTCTTATGTGAGACTGGTTCCACCGACTGACATGCACTAGTTGCATAAGGTGGCTAGCGGGTGTCTGTCTCTCCCACTTTAGTTGGATCGGATTCGATGAAAAGGGTCCTTATGAAGGGTAAATAGCAATTGGCATATCACATTGTGGTTTTTGCGTAGGTAAGAAACGTTCTTGCTAGAAACCCATAGCAGCCACGTAAAACATGCAAACAACAATTAGAGGACGTCTAACTTGTTTTTGCAGGGTATGCTTTGTGATGTGATATGGCCAAAAGGATGTGATGAATGATATATGTGATGTATGAGATTGATCATGTTCTTGTAATAGGAATCACGGCTTGCATGTCGATGAGTATGACAACCGGCAGGAGCCATAGGAGTTGTCTTTATTTATTTATGACCTGCGTGTCAACATAAACGTCATGTAATTACTTTACTTTATTGCTAACCGGTAGCCATAGTAGTAGAAGTAATAAGTTGGCGAGACAACTTCATGGAGACACAATGATGGAGATCATGATGATGGAGATCATGGTGTCATGCCGGTGACGATGATGATCATGGAGCCCCGAAGATGGAGATCAAAAGGAGCAATATGATATTGGCCATATCATGTCACTATTTGATTGCATGTGATGTTTATCATGTTTTTGCATCTTATTTGCTTAGAACGACGGTAGTAAATAAGATGATCCCTCATTAAAATTTCAAGAAAGTGTTCCCCCTAATTGTGCACCGTTGCGGAAGTTCGTCGTTTCGAAGCACCACGTGATGATCGGGTGTGATAGATTCTTGCGTTCGAATACAACGGGTGTTGACGAGCCTAGCATGTACAGACATGGCCTCGGAACACATGCAAACACTTAGGTTGACTTGACGAGCCTAGCATATACAGACATGGCCTCGGAACACAGAAGACCGAAAGGTCTAACATGAGTCGTATAGAAGATACGATCAACATGAAGATGTTCACCGATGTTGACTAGTCCGTCTCACGTGATGATCGGACACGGCCTAGTTGACTCGGATCATGTAATCACTTAGATGACTAGAGGGATGTCTATCTGAGTGGGAGTTCATAAGATGAACTTAATTATCCTGAACATAGCCAAAAGGTCTTCGCAAATTATGTCGTAGCTCGCGCTTCAGTTCCACTGTTTAGATATGTTCCTAGAGAAAAAATTAGTTGAAAGTTGATAGTAGCATTTATGCAGACAGTAGAAGGATTATGTCCTTAATGCACCGCTCAGTGTGTTGAACCTCGAACGTCGTCTGTGGATGTTGCAAACATCTGACATACACGTTTTGATGACTACATGATAGTTCAGTGCGTAATGCTAAATGGTTTAGAATTGAGGCACCAAAGACGTTTTTGAAACATCGCAGAACATATAAGATGTTCCAAGGACTGAAATTGGGATTTCAGGCTCGTGCCCACGTCAAGAGGTATAAGACCTCCGACGATTTTCTTAGCCTGCAAACTAAGGGAGAAAAGCTCAATTGTTGAGCTTGTGCTCAGATTGTCTGAGTACAACAATCATTTGAATCGAGTGGGAGTTGATCTTCCAGATGAGATAGTGATGTTTCTCCGAAGTCATTACCACCAAGCTACTAGAGCTTCGTGATGAACTATAATATATCAGGGACATATATGATGATCCTTGAGATATTCGCGATGTTTGACACCACAAAAGTAGAAATCAAGAAGGAGCATCAATTGTTGATGGTTGGTGAAACCACTAGTTTCAAGAAGGGCAAGGGCAAGAAAGGGATACTTCATGGAACAACAAATCAGTTGCTGTTCTAGTGAAGAAACCCAAAGTTGAACCCAAGCCCGAGACTAAGTGCTTCTGTAATAAGGGGAACAGTCACTGAAGCAGAATTACCCTAGATACTTGGTAGATGAGAAGGCTGGCAAGGTCGATAGAAGTATATTGATACACATTATGTTAATGTATACTTTACTAGTACTCCTAGTAGCACCATGGTATTAGATACCGGTTCGGTTGCTAAGTGTTAGTAAACTCGAAATAAAAGGCTGCGGAGTAAACGGAAACTAGCTAAAGGTGAGCTGGCGATATGTGTTGGAAGTTTTTCCAAGCTTGATGTGATCAAGCATCGCACGCTCCCTCTACCATCGAGATTAGTGTTTGCATTGAGCATAGACATGATTGGATTATGTCTATCGCAATACGGTTATTCATTTAAGGAGAATAATGGTTACTCTGTTTATTTGAATAATACCTTCAATGGTCTTGCACCTAAAATGAATAGTTTATTGAATCTCGATCGTAGTGATACACTTGTTCATGCCAAAAGATATAAGATATTAATGATAGTACCACCTCCTTGTGGCACTTCCATGTAAGTCATATCGGTATAAAACGCATGAAGAAGCTCCATGTTGATGGATCTTTGGGCTCACTCGTTTTTGAAAAGTTTGAGACATGCGAACCATGTCTATTGGTGTATATGCATGAAGAAACTCCATGCAAATGGACCGTTTGGACTCACTTGATTTTGAATCACTTGAGACATGCAAATCATACCACATGGGCAAGATGACTGAAAGCCTCGTTTTCAGTAAAATGGAACTAGAAAGCAACTTGTTGGAAGTAATACATTTTGATGTGTGCAGTCCAATGAGTGCTGAGGCGTGTAGTGGATATCGTTATGTTCTTACTTCACAGATGATTTAAGTGGATGTTGAGTATATTTACTTGATGAATCACGAGTCTGAATTATTGAAAGGTTCAAGTAATTTCAAGGTGAAGTTGAAAGATCGTCGTGACAAGAGGATAAAATGTCTATGATATGATCGTAGAGATGAATATCTGAATTACGAGTTTGGCACAGAATTAAGACATTGTGCAAATTGTTTCACAACCGATATAGCCTGGAACACCATAGTGTGATGGTGTGTCCGAACATCGTAACTGCACCCTATTGGATATGATGCATACCATGATGTCTCTTATCGAATTACCACGATAGTTTATGGGTTAGGCATTAGAGACAACCACATTCACTTTAAATAAGGCACCACGTAATTCCGATGAGATGACACCGTATGAACTATGGTTTAGAGAAACCTAAGCTGTCATTTCTTAAAAGTTTGGGGCTGCAACGCTTATGTGAAAAAGTTTCAGGCTGATAAGCTAGAACCCAAAGCGGATAAATACATCTTCATAGGACACCCAAAACAGTTGGGTATACCTCATGTCTCAGATCCGAAAGCAATAAGGGATTGTTTCTAGAATCGGGTCCTTTCTCGAGGAAAAGTTTCTCTCGAAAGAATTGAGTGGGAGGATGGCGGAGACTTGATGAGGTTATTGAACCGTCTCTTCAACTAGTGTGTGGCAGGGCACAGGAAGTTGTTCCTGTGGCACCGACACCAATTGAAGTGGAAGCTTATGATAGTGATCATGAAACTTCAGATCAAGTCACTACCAAACCGCGTGGGATGACAAGGATGTGTACTACTTCAGAGTGGTAAGTAATCCTGTCTCGGAAGTCATGTTGCTAGACAAAAATGAACCTATGAGCTATGGAGAAGCGATGGTGGGCCTGGATTCCAAAATGGCTCGAGGCCATATAATCCGAGAGAGGATCCATATATGAAAACAAAGTGTAGACTTTGGAAGAACTACTTGATGGTCATAAGGCTGTTAGGTACATATGGATTTTAAAAGGAAGACGGACAATGATGGTAAGTATCACCATTAAGAAAGCTCGACTTGTCGTTAAGATGTTTTCCGACAAGTTCAAGGAGTTGACTACGATGAGACTTTCTCACTCGTAGCGATGCTAAGAGTCTGTTGGAATTATATTAGCGATTACTGCATTATTTATGAAATCTTGCAGATAGGATGTCAAAAACCATTGTTTCCTCGACGATTTTCTTGAGGGAAGGTTGTATGTGATACAACCGGAAGGTTTTGTCAATCCTGAAAGATGCTAACAAGTATGCAAAGCTCTAGCAATCCTTCTAAGGACTGGAGTAAGAATCTCGGAGTTGGAATATACACTTCGATGATGATCAAAGATTTTGGGTTTATACAAAGTTTATGAGAAACTTGTATTTCCAAAGAAGTGAGTGGGAGCACTATAGAATTTCCGTTAAGTATATGTTGTTAACATATTGTTGATCGGAAATGATGTAGAATTTCTGGAAAGCATGCAGAGTTATTTGAAAAGTGTTTTTCAATGGAAAACCTGGATTAGGCTACTTGAGTATTGAGCATTAAGATCTATAAGGATAGATCAAAACGCTTAATAGTACTTTCAAATGAATACATACCGTGACAAGATTTTGAAGGAGTTCAAAATGGATCGGCAAAGAAGGAGTTCTTGGCTGTGTTATAAGGTGTGAACATTGAGTAAGACTCGAAACCTGACCGCGGCAGAATAGAGAGGAAGGACGAAGGTCGTCCCCTATGCTTTAGACGTAGGCTCTACAGTATGCTATGCTATGTACCGCACCTGATGTGTGCCTTGCCACATATCTGGCAAGAGGGTACAAAGGTAATCTAGGAGTAGATCACCAGATAGCGGTCTAAATTATCCTTAGTAACTAGTGGACTAAGGAATTTTATCGATTATGGAGGTGGTAAAAGAGTTTGCCGTAAAGGGTTACGTCGATGCAAGCTTAACACCTATCCGGATAGCTCTGAGTAGAGACACCGGATACGTATAATGGAGCAAAAATTTAGAATAGCTCCAAGTGGAACAGATATTTGGAATAGCTCCAAATAGAACGTGGTAGCTGCATCTGGGAGATGACATAGAGATTTGTAAAGCACACACGGATCTGAAAGATTCAGACCCGTTGACTATAAAACCTCTCACACAACCATAACATGATCAAACCCAGAACTCTTTGGGTGTTAGTCACATGGGGATGTGACCTTGAGTGTTAATCACATATCGATGTGAACTGGATTATTGACTCTAGTGCAAGTGGGAGACTGTTGGAAATATGCCCTAGAGGCAATAATAAATTGGTTATTATTATATTTCCTTGTTCATGATAATCTTTTATTATCCATGCTAGAATTGTATTGATAGGAAACTCAGATACATGTGTGGATACATAGACAACACCATATCCCTAGTAAGCCTCTAGTTGACTAGCTCGTTGATCAATGGATGGTTACGGTTTCCTGACCATGGACATTAGATGTCGTTGATAACGGGGTCACATCATTAGGAGAATGATGTGATGGACAAGACCCAATCCTAAGCCTAGCACAAGATCATGTAGTTCGTATGCTAAAGCTTTTGTAATGTCAAGTATCATTTCCTTAGACCATGAGATTGTGCAACTCCCGGATACCATAGGAGTGCTTTGGGTGTGCCAAACGTCACAACGTAACTGGGTGGCTATAAAGGTACACTACAGGTATCTCCGAAAGTGTCTGTTGGGTTGGCACGAATCGAGACTGGGATTTGTCACTCCGTGTAAACGGAGAGGTATCTCTGGGCCCACTCGGTAGGACATCATCATAATGTGCACAATGTGACCAAGGAGTTGATCACGGGATGATGTGGTACGGAACGAGTAAAGTGACTTGCCGGTAACGAGATTGAACAAGGTATCGGGATACCGACGATCAAATCTCGGGCAAGTATCGTACCGATAGACAAAGGGAATTGTATGCGGGATTGATTAAGTCCTTGACATCGTGGTTCATCCGATGAGATCATCGTGGAACATGTGGGAGCCAACATGGGTATCCAGATCCCGCTGTTGGTTATTGACCGGAGAGTTATCTCGGTCATGTCTGCATGGTTCCCGAACCCGTAGGGTCGACACACTTAAGGTTCGATGACGCTAGGGTTATAAGGAATAGATATACGTGGTTACCGATTGTTGTTCGGAGTCCCGGATGAGATCCCGGACATCACGAGGAGTTCCGGAATGGTTCGGAGGTAAAGATTTATATATGGGAAGTCCTGTTTTGGTCACCGGAAAAGTTTCGGGTTTTATCGGTAACGTACCGGGACCACCGGAAGGGTCCCGGGGGTCCACCAAGTGGGGCCACCAGCCCCGGAGGGCTGCATGGGCCATGTGTGGGAGGGGACCAGCCCCAGGTGGGCTGGTGCGCCCCCCCACCAAGGCCCAAGGCGCAAGGGAGAGTGGAAGGGGGCAAACCCTAGGCTCAGATGGGCCTAAGGCCCACCTAGTGGTGCGCCCCCCTCTCTCCCCCCTTGGCCGCCCCCCTAGATGGGATCTAGGGCTGGCCGCCACCCCTAGGGGTGGAAACCTAGGTGGGGGTGCAGCCCCTCCCCTCCCCCTATATATACTTGAGGTTTGGGCTGCCCAACACACGCGAGTTCCTCTCCTTCTTGGCGCAGCCCTACCCCTCTCCCTCCTCGTCTCTTGCGGTGCTTGGCGAAGCCCTGCTGGAGTACCACGCTCCTCCACCACCACCACGCCGTCGTGCTGCTGCTGGATGGAGTCTTCCCCAACCTCTCCTTCTCCCCTTGCTGGATCAAGGCGTAGGAGACATCACTGGGCTGTACGTGTGTTGAACACGGAGGTGCCGTCCGTTCGGCACTAGGATCATCGGTGATTTGGATCACGACGAGTACGACTCCATCAACCCCGTTCTCTTGAACGCTTCCGCTTAGCGATCTACAAGGGTATGTAGATGCACTCTCCTTCCCCTCGTTGCTGGTTTCTCCATAGATAGATCTTGGTGACACGTAGGAAAATTTTGAATTTCTGCTACGTTCCCCAACAGTTGCTTGATGCGGCGCAGGTCACCTGTGACCGGGGGGCAGTCGCGAGTGCCCTGGAAGTTGGCGATGAAGTAGTTGTGCATCTCATCCCAGGAGGAAATCAAGCCCGTGGGCAGGTTCAGGAGCCATGAGCGGGCGCCATCCTTGAGAGCCATGGGAAACCAGTTCGCCATGACCTTTTCGTTGCCGTTGGCCGCTTTGATGCTCAGCTCGTAGAGATGCAGAAACTCCACAGGGGCGGGGGTGCCGTCATAGCGAGGAGGCAGATCCAGCTTGAACTTGCCTGGCCAGACGACACTACGTAGCTCAGGAGTGAAGGCGTGGCAGCGCGCCGTGGCCACCGGGGCCCGTCATGGAGGTGGAGCTTGACCTTGGCGTCCCTGCGCTGCCACGGCAAGTGGCACATGGCCCTACCGCAGCAAGCGATCCTGACGTGGTGGTGCTGAAAGCGGTGAAGCTCTTCTTGCGGACGGGGAACCTCCTGGCAACTTCTTTCTTCGTGCGCAGGCACACGGCGTGGAGAATCATGTCGCTGGGCCTCACATCTTGGAGCGAGGACGCCGTCTTGACGCGGGGAGGCTGAGGCGTTCCATGAGCCGCGTGCCTCGGTGTGAGAGCCCCATCTTGGGGCTGAGGGGGCGGAGGCGCTCCGTGAGCCACAACACCCACAGCCAGGGGCGGGCGAGGCAGCGAGAGGGATGGTGCAGGAGAA